>NC_135656.1:37932585-38532585 GCF_964188315.1 Podarcis muralis | reverse complement strand
TTTCCATGATTTATCACAAGAACTTTCACCCTAAGTAAAAGTCATTTAATGTTGTGATAGCAGCACACACAGGCTGGCAGGATTTCAAACCAAGTCATTCATTGCATATTTTGTCACAGGAAAATGTTTCCATAACATACTAGAACTCCAAACTGCATTTCATCTGCATACAAGTGCCACTTGAGAGCATTGCCTAGAAACATCAACTAAGCATGAGGTAAATGGTTTGTAATTCTCCAGTGGCCACAGTCTCTTAAAAAATAAAATAAAATCTACAGAGTCATTCCCCTTCATGGTCCTAAAATACATCCCTCAGCTAGTTTTCAATACAGTCAGTTAAAAGATCTTGCGTCCTGCCATGGGTCAGCTTGATTCTAAGTCAGAGATCGGATGGCTTAAGTTACTTCACAAGAGAGATGTTGCCTCTGAAGCATCTACCAGGATCAACCAGAGACCTATGAAAAGCCTGAGGAAGGGCCATAGCTTAGGGCAGGGGTCTGCAACCCGCAGCTCCGGAGCCACATGTGGCTCTTTTACACCTTTGCCGCGGCTCCGGGGCGGATACTAGCGAGGGGAGGAGGCGCATTGTGCGCCCCGACACTCCCCACTGTGGCGGGCGCTGTACTGGCTGTGACGTCGCATGGGGGCGGTGCGTGCGTTAGTCACGCACCGTCCCAACGTCACCTTCCCGGTTTTGTGGCTCCCAGTTTTTTTTTCTTCAGAAACGGGTCCAAGTGGCTCTTTTTGTCTTAAAGGTTGCAGACCCCTGGCTTAGGGGAAAGACCATAGACCATTTGTTTTGCATCCAGAAAGTCTCAGGTTAAAACCCTAGCATCTCCAGGTAGGTTAGGAAAAGATTCCCTGCCTGAAGCCCTGGAGAGCTGCTGCCAGTCTATGTAGACAGTACTGAACTAGATGGACCATTGGGCTGATGAGGGAGCATCCTATGTTCCTATGCTAGGTCAAATCACGCAGTGTCTTGCACGTAATAGTATACAGCAGACATTTAGCATGCAACTGAATCTTCCCGTAAGGAATAAGCCCCACTGACTTCAAGGCATTCAACTAAATTTTATTCAGAGTAGACCAATATAAAGTAATGGTGCTAACCTAGGCACGTTCATTAATTTCAGAGGGTCTACTCTGAGTAAAACTTAGTTGAATACTACCCAAAAGATTTGCTTCTCAAAATAAATGGTTAAGTGGTTTAATTTGCACTATAAATCTGGATCCAATCCAATGTTATTGAAGGGTTTGCAGTTGCTTGCTTGGATCGATGGAGGATAGCAAGGGCTAAGTGTGTATTGAAACAAACACAAATGTAAAATTTACATCCATTGCTCTGCCTACTTTTGCCTCTGGCCCTTCCCACCATTGGGCCGTGGCCCTTGGAAGGCTGTCCAAGGTTTATGAAGCTAGCTTATTCCAATAAACTATAGTCAAGACACAAAAACTACATTTTAGTGTTCAGACATAGGACTAAACCATGGTTAATTGAAAATGAAGCTTCTCTCTGTTCATCATGAGGATGAGGGGAGCACACAAGCCGAAGGTTGTGCATGAAATGCTAAACCATAGTTTAGCATTGCATCTGAACCCAGGTCATTGTGATTCCTATAGGACAGCAGTCTGACATGACAAATCTTTAGAGCAATCCAGGTCAGTCATCTGAATCAACCATTCTTTGGATAGAGAATAAAAGGAGGATGAGAGAAGAAACAGTTTATTCTTACAGGGTCCATGTCTCAGAAGCCAGGCTGGGCTGCTGACTTCTGTGCTATGACTAAACACACTAGAGGAGAACAAGTCCTTTGTGGATCAGAGGTCTGTGCCAGGGACTGTGAATGGCTATTGTTAGCTGCGTAGTGACAGCCCTGAAGCCCAAGGTCACTGAGGGTTTGCCACAGTTAGAGCAATTCTAACCCCTTCCCCAAGACTCTTTATATGAATACTGTACGACTAATGTAGCCTCTTTCCCCACCACTTAAGAGCCCTGCACATGTTGCACTGCTGTGCTTGCAAACCACCAAAGCAGCTTTCTGAAAGGCGTGTGGTTACTAAAAAGGATGTTAATAAAGCGGGAAGAATCATAATAATAGCGCAAACATGACAGATTCCTTCCTGATGGACGCACACATCCCATAAACATAATTGTCACTGCAGGGTTCTTGCCAGAATTCCTGAAGGTGTTTTCAAGTGAATTGCAGTCTTACTGCTAAGGCTATTGGGGGTTGGTGAGCAACACTCATCTGTTTGCAATTGAAGGCCAGTTTGCAAAAGCACATGAGGTGGCTGTTAGGTCAGTAGCTCCTTCTCTTGGAATAGAAATAATGGCATCCTCTTAATACAAATAGCACAAGTGCTTAATTTCTAAAATGAGAGGTGCCTTGGCATCATACTCTTGGGCTGTCATTCTGCTTGTGTGCATGTGGGTGCCCTTGTGGCTCCAATGCTGAAAATAAGACACACTTTGTATGCTCAGAAACACTGTGTTTAATTATTACTCCGCAGATGTCAGGAGTCAGGACTGAACTCTGGCATTGAAAATGGATTCTGAAAATGGATTCAGAACTGGTCATGGATATCTCCTTCTCTTAACCCTTCCCCTCTCCCCTCCAGGGTTAGAGCTTTGGTATAATCTTTGGAAATGCACTTTATTTTATATTATATTTGCTACTGCGAACTCTGGATTAAATTATCGTTCCCAATATGCTAGAAAGCACAGCCCTAACCATATAGAAGTTCTGTAGTCCAATAACATGAAAATATGCCATGAAGAGTATGAAGAGTAACACCAAACATCTTTGGTGTTTTCTGCTCTGCTCTTCTTTTAATTCTCCACACATCTTAAATCTGCAATCTTATACACACACACACACACACACACACACACACACACACACACACGCATAAGCTCCATTGGATACAATGGTCTGACTTTTGAGCAAAAATGCATAAGATCGCTCTGCAAGTAGATATGTTATATGACACAGAGGAGCTATGACTGTTTCCTAAAAAGTACAACGGTACTGACAACTTGTCATACATGAAGAGAAGAACTGTTGTTTTTTTATTTAGATCAGTATATAAAACTGCTTATTTAAAAATCTAAACAGTGTGCTTAAAGCAATATAAAACAATTCTCAATAATATGGAGATACAATTGGCAAAACAAGTATACGTAACAAAATTATTGCACTGCTTTTTCTGAATTACAGCAGGTTTCACATACAATGGTGGTAGAGATTAAAGCAGAATTTGTTTCAGTTGCTTTGTGGGTTTGTATCCCTGGCACACACCAGAGGCGAGATGTGTGGTATATATATAAACCAGTCGGGTGGTAGACTCGGTGAAGTTCAGCAAAATATTACACCTGCCCATTTATTTTTCATTGGTTTTTGTCAGGTTCTAGGCTTCCAGCTGACTTGAACATTTAGGGCAAAAGTGGATACCAGTCAAAGTAAACAGTAGTAAGTTGGATGGAAAAATCGTTTAACCAGCTGTTAAGGAGCTTCCTATGTTTCTATGCCTCTCTTGCTCTTCCTCACTTCCTTCCTTTTGCATTATGGAACTTATTGTTGCCACAAGCTTCTTTCCCATGCTGGCTCCTATATGCTTTTGACCACCAAGTCTACATTCAGTTTTCCTTCTTTGGTAAAGAATCTAAAAGTGGCCTGATCCCACCAGGTAAGTAAAGGTAAAGGGACCCCTGACCATTAGGTCCAGTCGTGACCGACTCTGGGGTTGCGGCGCTCATCTTGCTTTATTGGCTGAGGGAGCCAGTGTACAGCTTCTGGGTCATGTGGCCAGCATGACTAAGCCGCTTCTGGCGAGCCAGAGCAGCGCACGGCAACGCCGTTTACCTTCCCGCCGGAGCAGTACCTATTTATCTACTTGCACTTGACGTGCTTTCGAACTGCTAGGTTGGCAGGAGCTGGGACTGAGCAACGGGAGCTCACCCCGTCGTGGGGATTCGAACCACCGACCTTCTGATCGGCAAGTCCTAGGCTCTGTGGTTTAACCCACAGCGCCACCCACATCCCATCCCACCCAGGTACCACTATGCAATTTTGAGGCAGGTGCAAACAAATGGGAAACGGATCCCTGCATACCTGCCCAGCTTTGTGCACACTTTCTCTGAAGCACTGTAAGGCCACTATTAAGAAGAAGCTCCTGCCAACCTAGCAGTTCGAAACCACGTCAAAACTGTCTGCGGACAAACGTCTGCTCCCTCGGCCAGTAAAGCGAGATGAGTGCCACAACCCCAGAGTCGTTCGCGACTGGACTTAACTGTCAGGAGTCCTTTACCTTTGTTGTGCTAAGTATGGCAAGGCAGCCTGGGCAAAGAAGCCAGGAAATTAAAACTTCATCCCTTTTTAGAAGCTGCAAGGCGTTTAGCCCATTGTATCTAAGCACATTTAGCAACTCTGTTCTCTTTTGCCTTGCTATTCCATTTTGTCCCAGCAGACTTTGAAATGCGCCTTTGGCTTTTTCCTGATCAGAGTGCTCTTCTCCCTTAGTCTCGCTCTTATAGATGGGTCGCATTCCTTTGTGCTCCTAATAATCGCAAATCAAGCAAACTGGGCCAAAACGAGTGTGCCTCTACTATCGAATGTCAAAATATGATCAAGCCTGGCAAGCCTCCGGCAGAGCATTAAAAATAGCTTACTAAGTTACACTGTGAAAATCACTAATATAACAAGACTTGTGTGTCTGATCCCATTAATGGGGGAAAGCTAATATGGTGATTTCATGCAATACTGATGGAAATCAATAAAAGGATATTTTGGGGGGAAGAAAGCACGCAATTCTATTATTTAAGGCATTTTGTACAAAAAGTTAGAAAATAACATTTAACTTGCATGTCTCTTGTCCAACTCAATAAAAGTTATTTTGCATTGTTAAGGCTTTTGCTCAAGTTAAACTAGAATGAGACTACAGAGCAGTTCGGTTTCTGGGCTCACCCTTCTCAGTCATGCAGAATAGTCAATTCCAAAGAGATTGGGGGGGGGGATCTCTAGTGCATTTTGCTATGACTTCTGATTAGTACAGTTGGGCCTAATGGATTTATGTTGTGTAGATTAGAACATGGAGCCTGGCTTTTGGGTGCGGATATGGGTATTTACAGCTTTCTATGGTTATTTTCTGCTAAGAGAGGAATTAGCATTTGCTTTCTTGCTAACTCTGTGAAAGGTTCCCAATATTGCTGAATATCATGCTTCATCAGTAGAAGAGTCCTTAGACTGAAATCTGACATATGAAGGAAGCAGAGGGGCAGGAGTAGTAAAGGGCATACTGTGTATCAAAGTTTTCCATATTCTGTGTCAAGAGAACTCAAACTCTACAAATAGAATGAATTATGCTAGTGAGCTATTTTGTTCTAGGCTTGCTTTGAGTTTTGTTTCATTTTAGTATTGCATGATCTCTTTTGCTTCCAAAATCAGTTTTCAGAAAACATTCACAGGGACTCAATGAGAAAGTGAAAAGAAGGTTTGAGAATTGGAGCTGGAGTGGTATTGGGACAGAAACTTGGAGCTTTGGTTTGGAATAATGAGCTCCCGTTGCTCGGTCCCTGCTCCTGCCAACCTAGCAGTTTGAATGCCTGTCAAAGTACAAGTAGATAAATAGGTACCACTCTGGCAGGAAGATAAATGGCGTTTCCGTGCGCTGCTCTGGTTTGCCAGAAGCAGCTTAGTCGTATTGGCCACATGACTTGGAAGCTGTCTGAGGACAAACGCCGGCTCCCTCGGCCAGTAAAGTGAGATGAGCGCCGCAACCCCAGAGTCATCTGCGACTGGACTTAATGGCCAGGGGTCCTTTTACCTTTTTTTAAGAGGTTAAACAGTGCATCAAGGTGCATCTCCTGACTAGTAGATGCCTGCCCAGATCTCATCTGGCTTTTAAAAATTCACACCTATGGCTTACATATTCTCAAGCTTATTCTGCAACCTTGAGGGCTGGGAACTTGCTTTTTAAAATAAAGGTGAAAGTTTGAACCTTGAAATGCCAGGTTCTGAACCTTGTACCAATTTTCCTGTTAGCTTAGTAAACTGGCAGATGTGCTGAGTACACATGGCCCTGGGAATAATATGCTTAGGAGCTTGGGAAGATGCTAGAATGCCTATTGCTTATCACCTATCAAAGATATGCGTATGTGATCTACCTATCACAAATACTCCAATCATTATCTCATCCATTTCCTTTCGCCCTTTCCACATCACAAATACGCCCAATGGTTCCCTGTTGCTCAGCTTCCAGTGGCATTGCCTTACAGTTTTACTACCGACACAAGTCAACCATCTAGGTGGCAGATGTGCTGTGAAGAGTCCCTTAACAGTACAGTGCTCTGATCTGATGTTCTTCTGGTCTTTTGAAAGAGTGTGTGCAGGTAGGATTTAAACTACTGCAGAACTATAAAGCCCTAAATGTCTAGGACCCAGCACACTTCCTTCTGTGAAGCATAATGAGATTGGGATCAGTTCTCTCTGTTCAGGAAATAAAATATTTGGGAACAGCATCTATGGCATGCCCTCCCAAGTGACACCTTTCAGTCTCTGTCTTTGCACAGGTTTAGGATATTGCTGCTGAAGCTTTCATAATCAGCCTGTCATTTGACAATCAGGGAACCTCATACATTAACAACGCTAAGACACCGATCTGGCTCTTATTTTACTGTTTTAGTGGAACTGTTTCATTCTGTTGGACAATGTGTTAACTGTTAACTTTTCTTCTTTTCTTGGGTGCAATGAGGCAGTAAAATGTAGCCAATTTTATCCTCACAGAAGACAGACACATAAATTAAACCTTTTTAAAAAGAAATTTTCATTTTACACCTCAAGAAGGAAAAAAAGAACTATGTGTAGAGTTAAAGCCTCAAGATAGATAGATAGATAGATAGATAGATAGATAGATAGATAGATAGATAGAATAATGAATCAAATCTCTTGCATGAGTCGTCCTTACTGAGCACCTCATTTTAGAAAGATGGGGTGAAGTTGCTTCCTTGTTGCAGCTCTTCCTCATACATCTATCTTGGCTTTAATCATTGACACAAGCAGCGATGAGGACTTGTAGGTTTTTAATTCTCCAGCAGATCAACCTTCCGCCGAGTGATCTAGCTCCAACCCACTGGAGTAAGAGATGGGCACAAAGCTATCTGATTCTAGCAGAACAAAACAAATATTCTGGCCCTGCAATCTTCTGACCATATATAGACTTAACTAGCCTTTTAGAAGATATGGCTGATATCTGTGATCAGTACAAAGCAATTAGTTATGAAATGTCTGTGCCGCCAAAGGGTGGTTTATAAGGATACTTTTTTTAAACCATCTTTCCCCCTTTGTGTGCTTGCATATAGGTATTTCAGCTCATGGGGACCCTATTATTGCCACTGAATGCTCGGTCATTGTAACCGAGAAGTGCTTAGTAACAATTGAATCTGGGCAGCAAGAACCAAATTGAGTAATTCTCAAATTGGAAATTGTTGAGAGAGAAATGTGAGCCTAGTTATTGGGTGCTACTCTCGTGGCTATAGGAATTTCTGCAATAAAAGTGCTGATTGTTCCCATTTTAAAGTGAACAGGTTATATATATCCTGTACGTTGAGCATCCTGATTTGCTTACACAAATTTTCTGCACATTTAGATTATATATGGTCTTTTGTTTTGATTTGTGTGGGGGACAATTATATGGCAATGAGTCTTCGTTCTACATTAATTCACATTTGCTTGTGTGGTGTTTATACGTCTTCTGGTTGGTCTTTCATTTATCCTACACAGTGCATTTCCCCATCACTTTCCAAAACTCAAAAAAACAGATTGTTTTTTTAAATAGATTTGTTGTTCAAGGTGATGGGACTGTTTAATCTATTTTAATTGTGCAAACCTAAAGTTCTGATATGCACTTGAATCCCTTTCACAAAATTGTGACAGTCTGGATGTACCCTGTGTTTTTCAGATTGCAATAGGATGTTGAGCAGTTTAAATACCACCCTACTCTCTGCTATACCCAATTTTGCAGAGATAAAAGAGTCAGAAAGTGATATTCCAATCGGAATTTTGTAAGTTTCAGTATTTTATTAAAGTGTCTAATTCTGTAGCTATCAATATTTTATTAACTTTATGTATTTTAAAATAGTTACTTGATCTTCCAGGGCCCTATGTTTGTTGTTGTTGTTGTTGTGGTGGTGGTTGTTGTTGTTGAGGAACCCATTGTTTCCACATAAACGGCACAATAACTCTCTGGAAGGTGAATTCAGAGGAGGGTCACAAGAGAAAGGAATTGAATTAGATAGAAAGTGAAAGCAAAGCCTCCAGGGTCAACATGCACTTTAATCTGTTACTAAGAATAACCTGTTAGTATAAAATGCACAGCCTAAAAGCGAGAAGGCAATCAAACAAGTGTAAACTAATATAGTGAGCTATTGGTATAGGAGCATGTAAATTGGAAACAGGTGTTGAGTGACTGAGAGCAAGCATGTGATGACAGGGCGCTCTGAATCAAGACAGAGGGTTTCTTTCCTGAGCATCTTGTTTTGCAGTTACTCTTAGCTTTGTTTGCTACAGTTAAAATAAATAAAAGCCAAACATGAATCAAACATGAGCTGGGATCCTAATGCTACATTAAAAAATTGTTTTGCTTTGGAAACTGCTCTTTGGGGTAACTGGAGCCTTGTTCTTCTGCCTACACTATCCTGTTGTAGATAATTTAAAGTTGTACTGTGTGTGGATTTGGAGTGAGTCCCAGGAGCAGAGCCAATAGCAAACATCTAGCATTAGGGACATGTCCACTCTGTAAGCTTATCCTCTGACGGATGTTCTTGCAGGCTGGATCTGGCCAGTGAATGCCAGAAAGTGATGGTGTGGACAGTTTACAAGTTGCTTGCCAGGAAATGACCGGTGAGAGTAGATCATTTTCAAATGGGTTGGTGGACTCTGCAGACAGAGGATATCTTTTAGAGAACAGCACGGAAGTGTCCGTTCAATATGTTTATTCTAAATCACTGTCTGCTACTCTATTTACACTTTCCCTAATGGCTTTGGAGCTCCTAGCAGAGAGTGTAGATTGTTAACTCAATATTTGTGCATACAGTCACTGATGCACTGATATATAGTCACTTGGGGCTAAAGGAGACTATGTCTCCCTATAAATGCTTGCAACCATGTACAGATGCCAAAGTGTAAAATGTGTAAAATACATCTGCGCTGCGTTAGTTATGAAGGTGCATCAGTTATGGTTCAAGAACATCTTTTCTCTTTGAAATGTAAGGCAGCTACAGTGGGGACCCATCCTACTAGTGCCCCCTGGCCCTCATGGTACAGGGTGATGGGGCACAGGTAGGAGAGGCCACTTGCCCATCAGACTCCCTGCCAGCCTCTGAGTCGCATCCTGAGGCCAGCTGAAGCTAGAACGTATTCAGGTGAGGAAAAGGGAACCCTATCTATCAATCCCTAGCAACAAAGAAGTAACATATGGACCACAGACAAAGCCTTTATTGATTAGTATCCAAGATGGAGTAGATACTGAAAGAGAATGACATGTGTGAGGATGCCAACTGGTCACCCAAGCTGGGCTACTGAGCCTTGCTCAGCAGCTCAAGGTATAGCAGGTGCAATGTACATTGTGGACCAGCTCCACATTAAGCACTTTCCCCTTCTACATAACTCTCATAAAGCTTGTCAGGATACAGGAGCCTTTCTGGAGCTAAGTAGGTTAGTGACCTCACAGAGGAAAAGCTTTTACCGCCCTTGTCCTGCCCACGATTCCTTCCTGTTTCAGTTGTTCTGCTGTGGTAGCAGTATCTTAAGAAGGTTGTGTTTGTATGTGACTTTTGAAGCAGAGCATGTTGCATATTCACAGTGCCATTCGTTCATTTCCAGCTTTTCTGTAGACCACAGTGGCCTAAAATCTTTTTTTTATGCACCAGGGCTTCAGTCCTCTAGATTTTATTAGGTATTTATTTTGCCATTTATGCATTTAAAACTCTTAAAACTCCAAGTTTAGCAATAAACCACAATACAAAGCAAACCTTTGGGAGATACCTGGAACTTCACCATCCTCCCTTCCCCCTTAGAGGAAGTGCTTCTGTTTCAAATGTTCTCTCTCTGCCACTTGCTTTTTGTGACAGAATATCATGTAATTTCTTACTTTATCTCGCACTTGCAGCTCATTTGTGCACAATGCTCAGATGTTATTAGATCTTTCAGTACGTTGTTGGAGTTTGCTTACTTGTTGATTGCTATAGCACAGGAATAGACTTCCTGGTGCCCTCCAGATATTGCTGGACTCCAACTCCCAATATCCCTCACGCTAGGGCTCATGAAAGTTGGGGGTCCAACAGCATTTGGAGGGTTTTTAACTGCAACATGCTTCACAATTTTGGGTGCCTTTGGGACACGCCCATCCTCCAATGTTTAATTTGTTTATTTTAAAGCACTGAAAGACCACTTAGTATCTTAAAAATATCTAAACAGTATACAATATAAAACAAAAATACAGCCCAAAACCAATGGAACAGCTGTATAAAAATGAGTAAAAGTAAATAAACTAAAAGTAAATAAATTCAGGGGATTCGGTCACATAAAATAGTCAGGTCTTATGGGTCAGCTTTACAAAAAGATACATTTTTACAAGATGTCTCAAGCAACTGATGGCTGCTTCTTCATATGTGGCAGAGGGAAAGGCATTCCACAGTATAGGGGCAACAGCAGAAAAAACCCATTTGGGGGTCACTGCCCTATGATATTCAGTAGGATGCAGTGCCATGAGTAGAATTTCTGCAGATGATCTACATGATCTTACAGTTCTGTGCAGGAGCAGGCAGTCTTTCAGGTAACAGAGTCCTGAGTTGTTCAGGGCTTTATCCGTAAAGAACAAAACCTTGAACATGGCTTGATGGCTGATCAGCAGCAAATGTAGTTCCCTCCGCATAGGTGTAATATGCGCACATCCAGGTGCCCCACTCAGTAACCTGGCCACAACATTCTGAGCCAGCTGCCGCTTGTGGACCAGTCCCAAGACAAGCCCCATACAGAGTGCATTACAGTTGTGCAGTCATGAGGTTACCAGTGCATGAATCACAGGGACTGCACTATCTCTCTAAGGCTTTTAAATGTGTAGGCTGAGATCAACCTGTGCAGCTTAGCTGTTCTTAGGTTAACGGTTACATCGACATTATAAATATATGGTCAGATGCTTGGGAAATCTGTTATTTTGTGCCCAGTAAATTTTTTAAAAACATTAACTATATTTGTGTGTTCCCGTGTCCATAACTGAATTTTTTAATATATATTTCTGAGGCAGTGCTGTTTTTCTTGCTCACATTCAAACTACTGCAAGGTGAAGTAATTTTCCTCAGAGTGGATGAGTTTGTGTGACTTTGCATTTTAAGGACATCAAAGAGTATAGTGTTAAATCTCCATCTTTCTTTGAGAAATGGCTTATTTTATTGATGTTTAATATATATGTAACTGTGGTATTTCAGATATTTTGTCTAATATCTCACAGATATTAGCTAACAGTGCACAGTCCCACTAACAATTTACATTTATATTGATTTATAGCAGCCGCAATAGTCTGAAGTATTGATCATCTCCATATGTCCAATACATCCATAATACTGACTGCATTGTGTGGTGTTCCATAGGATTCCTCAGGGAGAAACATGGAGTAGCACCATATTTATTGATATTCTGCCTGGATGAAGCCTAATGTGAGCAAACTGGATCAGAAATCTTCTATCCTAATTGTATAAATATTCTAAATGACTTGCTTGGAAAAGATTACGAGGAAGATTATGATGGAAAATATTTTGATGTCACAGTTGCTGTGCTTCAGAGTAGCTTCAGGTAGACATCATTGTATTTTGAGGTTTCTGTCCTTTTTCTCCTCTCCACATCCAGAGAGAGGATGTGGACATCTAGGAACACGGTGTGAGTGTCTTCTTATATCTGCAGAAGGGTTTTGCTCCTATATGCTATTTTTATTATGAAACATGGAGTAACCTGTCCCATTTCACTGTCTGAGGCAAAACGGGCAGGTGCCACCCACCTGCCAAAGCCTTGCTTACCAGGGTCTACTTGACTAGTAGCAATGAAGTTCTGTCTCAATGGTTTTGTTATAATGTGAAGAGTCTTTGCTGTGGGTATTGGGAACGTGGCAATATTCTAAGCACCAGAGGATTACCTTTACTGTACCTAGTTTCACTTTCCATTCCTGTTGGTAGTTTTAGTTTTGTACAGGCAGTAGCCATGAGAGGTTCTGCTCTAGTTCCAGTAACCCTCATAATCTGCAGACATAGTCTATGCAGAGCTAGTCTAACCTGACGTGCGCCAGGGGTCTCACTGATGCCCCTTCCCCTTGCAAAATGCAATAGCTTAGAAACACATTTTTAAACGCTGACTTGAGCCAAGTCCTCTTGGCCACTTCACCGGACAGAAATTATTTGAAATGTGTAGGCTACACAATACTACTTAAAATAGCCTATAACGAGTGGAAGTGGGGAGGGGGAGAGATTAATGGCTTAAAACAAAATAATGAAAAGGTCATTCAGACCGTAATTGTCAAACCCTCCCTGTGCTGTCTCATATCCATATCAATTCTGTTTGATGGTGACTCAGAAAATGATCCCTGGCATTTATCTTTCCCTCAGACTTTATGAAAAATTGATTGACTCCTTTTGCCCAAGAAGTTGCATTAAATAAGAAATAAAATGTTGTTTATGGGCAACTTTGCCTTCTAGCAATCAGAAAGGGCCAGTTTTATAAGAACAGGGCATCAATTTTTAATACCGCAAAGTACCTGCATATTTGACATGGCAAACTGAAATCTTTGGATATTATCCTCTCTGGAATGATTCCTGGAGTTAAACAGAAACAGCAGGCCCTGTTCCCACCTCTTTTCACCCTCCAATAATACTTGTGAGCTCTGAATGAGAGAGGATGATAACATTGGGGGCGGCGGTTCTGATTAAGAGGGTGTTCGTGAGATTGCTTTCAGAGATGGGCTGGCTCCTAGGTTGGCCAGGTGCAAAAGAGGACTGTGCTTTTGAACCTTTAAGAGTTATATAAATGAGGACATTTCACCCAGGTATAGTTTGCATGACAATCTTTGTACACGTGTTTGGGATTTATTAAGCAATGAACAAGCCTGCTGTAAATAGTATGAGACTCCTCCTGCAAAAACTGCAGTCTATGGTAGCACAGCTTAAGAGGGCTACAGGACCCAGCTCTATGCCTGGACTGTTGGGTTTAGGTTGTGGCTTTGACCCTTTCTTCATTTTCATCTGGTAAAGAGAAAGCTGGAACCTTCTCCTTCCCTGGTTTTGGAATAGGAAGCTGCCTCAGGTCCAAAGGCTGGTCAGTGTTGGCCCACTGTTGTCTTACTCAGACTGGCAGCAGCTCTTTAGAGCCTTGGGCATCTGAGCACAGGACTTTCTGCATGCAAAACATGTTCTGTACCACTGCACTGTGGTTCCTCCACCCGACCCCCATGTTTTTGTTTGTCTCTTGTGCTCACAATGCATGCATCTATAGAGCTCTTAACGTTGGTTGAAGACGGTTGAAGAGCTGTCAGCTCTCAGTGAGTTTCCTGGGAAATTTTGAAATGGAAAAAAATGCCAATTAAATTAGGGGAATTCGCATGAAATGGAAAAAAATGCCAATTAAATTAGGGGGATTTGCATCATATTTTTTTCAGTTTGCATCAGAAATTTTTCTGGTGTCATGGAGAGTGATTTAATTTTGCTTGCTCATTTTATTTTTATTTAGTATGTGAAGCAAAAAAATTCAAAACTGCCAAATTTTCCTAATGTTATATTTGCAACTGCCATTCATTCATTGCTACTAATTAACTTAAGAAGTCCATGGAGTTTTCTTGGCAGGGATACTGGAGCGGCTTGCCAGTTCCTGCTCCAGGTGGATCACGTTTGGTCAAAACTCTCCACTATGACCTGTCCATCTTGGGTGGCCCTGCACGGCATAGCTCATAGCTTCTCTGAGTTATTCAAGCCCCTTCGCCATGGCAAGGCAGTGATCCATGAAGGGGCTCCATGATCACTGCAGATGGTGACAGCAGTCATGAAATTAAAAGATGCCTGCTTCTTGGGAGAAAAGCAATGACAAACCTAGACAGCATCTTAAAAAGTAGAGACATCACCTTGCCAACAAAGGTCCGTATGGTAAAAGCTATGGTTTCCACAGTAGTGATGTATGGAAGTGAGAGCTGGACCATAAAGAAGGTTGATCGCCGAAGAATTGATGCTTTTGAATTATGGTGCTGGAGGAGACTCTTGAGAGTCCCATGGACTACAAGAAGATCAAACCTATCCATTCTTAAGGAAATCAGCCCTGAGTGCTCACTGGAAGGACAGATCCTGAAGCTGAGGCTCCAGTACTTTGGCCACCTCATGAGAAGAGAAGACTCCCTGGAAAAGACCCTGATGTTGGGAAAGATTGAGGGCACAAGGAGAAGGAGACGACAGAGGACGAGATGGCTGGACAGTGTTCTCGAAGCTACCAGCATGAGTTTGACCAAACTGCGGGAGGCAGTGGAAGACAGGAGTGCCTGGTGTGCTCTGGTCCATGGGGTCACGAAGAGTCGGACACGACTAAACGACTAAACAACAAACAACAACAACTTAAGAAGTAGAAAATTTTCCACCCCACATCACTAATGAAACTGTCAAGTTCAAATGCCTTTTAAGTTAGAGGTGCCATGAACCCTGAACAGACAAGACCTATTTTGGTTATACTTTGCCCACATGGGCTGGAGAAAATGCAGAGCTTATCAAAATGTGTTGAAATGTACTTTTGTTTGTTTTGCATAGATATTCTTGACTGGGAAAAAAAATCCTGTGCAAAGATCAGGTTTTGGGAAAATGAGAGACACGGCAGCTCATTTTATTTATTTGCTTGTAAACTTTGTATTCTGCTCTTCATTTCCAAGCAATTTTAGGGGATGCCCATCAGTTCAACAGTTTTGAATTCTCATGGCCAACTTTAGCCAGGAGCTCATTCATGTTAGGCCCAATAAAAAAGAAACTGCCTGAAGAATGGAGACCTCCTCTATTTTGTCCAGGTTTTCCTACTCTTACAATTTATCACCCCTTCGTCTGAGCACAGATTAGTTGAGGGAGCGGCATGTGGTCAGTGTACCAACTTCAGGCTAATTTGGAAGGGCTGTGGCCTTGCGGAGCTGCCATTTTAGCACCTTGCCTCAGCCATAAACTCATTCCAACTTAAAAGGGAAAGTGACCCAGATGCATTGTTGCACACAAGTCTTCAATTATACAATGTCCTGCAAGCATCAGATAAAGCAATAACACAGAAAAAGGTCATAACAACACCAGCTATGTCATGAATAGCAGCCACAAGTAGCGGCCAGAGACTTGATCCAGTCTAGGACTAGAGCGATGAAGAGATAGAAATGCTGCTGGCTATGAGTCCTTTTGTAGTGTGTTCCAAGCAGCTGTCAACTGCTCAGACTTTGAACGACTGGGACCTCCCAAAGGAAAATAAAACCTTCAGAGTGGCCAGCTGCAAGAAAACAGTGGATCTTTGAGGATGCACTGCTGAGGGAAACATGAACAAACGTAGGAGATAATCGGGTTTATTTCTCTGCAGACTAATGTTCTGCAGAAGGGATAGAGATAAATAGTGGTTCATTTGAGGCGTGTCATGAACTGGATGAACTTCAGCTAATTAGTTTAAACAAATGAAGAAAAGCAGCAAAGTACTAGGTATGCAGAAGTATGAAAGTACTTTTGCAGAAGACTCTACTCCTACAGCTTGTTAGACATAATTATATTTCTTCCGCTGGCAATGGTGTCATTCTCATTTCTTGTCTCTGAGCCCCGCTGGTTGTAAAAATTAATGGCATCAAAATATCAAGGCTTGGATCCTAAGGTAACTTAAGATAGCTCGCGTAAGAAACATTTCCTATCCCCTCCTCCCAACTGCAGCCACCTGTGACTTCTGAAAAGCCTTTAGGAGACCTTCCTGAACAATGTGGAATGGGGCATGGAGGTTTGCTGAAGGGAGGAGGGAACAGGACACTTCCTTATGTTAGGATCCAAGCCCCCACCCTCAGCACCCTGTAGTCATTCCCACATTGTTCAGGAGGGGACCCTGAATCTCCAGATATGCTTTTGGGGGAGAGCGCAAGGAGCTGCATGTTGCAACGGGGAAAGGAAACTTTCTTTCTGTGAAATTTCCTGAGGAAATTTGCCACCTGTATTTCCTGTCTGCCTTTCCAGACTTCCCAATACAGCTTCCTCATAGTGTCCCTTGTTCCTTAGGGCAGCAGTGACTGTTGGGTCCTGTATACTCATTTTGATAGCTGGAATCTTTACTGTGGCGCAGTGACACAATTCATAGTGATGATCCCTCAAATCATGGTTTGGAAGGATTCCAAAATGAGTCATGGGCTTCTGTGCTTCCTTCTTCAATTATTACCTGTTATGCATGATCTTTCTCTCTTTCTCTGTTTAGTGCCAGCTATTCACAATTGGCTGTCCTATCTGTGGTGGACTATGGTTAGCTTTGGGACGTGGGTGGCGCTGTGGGTTAAACCACAGAGCCTAGGGCTTGCCAATCAGAAGGTCGGTGGTTCGAATCCCCGTGAGGGGGTGAGCTCCCGTTGCTCGGTCCCTGCTCCTGCCAACATAGCAGTTTGAAAGCACGAAGTGCAAGTAGATAAATAGATACCGCTCCGGTGGGAAGGTAAACGGCGTTTCCATGCGCTGCTCTGGTTCACCAGAAGCGGCTTAGTCATGCTGGCCACATGACCCGGAAGCTGAACGCCGGCTCCCTTGGCCAATAAAGCGAGATGAGCGCCACAACCCCAGAGTCAGCCACGACTGGACCTAATGGTCAGGGGTCCCTTTACCTTTTTATGGTTAGCTTTTGCTCTCTAAATCTCAGAATTCATTTTTCAAATTGGGGTTCTGGAGGATGAGTGCTAACCATGGTTTGCCAACCATCACTTGAGGGAAGAAAGGAACATATGGTTTGTGCACAATTATCCAAACCAAGGAGGGGACCTGTCACCTTCCAGATGTCACCCAACTTTTAAAGCCAATGACTAGGGATGATGGGAGTTATAGTCCAGCAACATCTGGAAGGCCACAGGCTCCCCATCACTGCTCCAAACCATGACCCATCTGTTCTGAGAACTAAATAAACTAACTGTACATAGGTTAATAATAAAAAGTGTTTTACTCAATTTCTCAGCATATTCCTTCATAGCTAGGACAGAGTTCAGCTAGCCAATATGCACTGTATGTTTATTTTCCTATATGACTGATTTTATGTTCTTTCCCAGTTTCCCCTTAAGTAAACCTTTTCGATTTGTTGAAGAATATTGGGTTTTGCCTCTGGAATTCAGTATTGTGAACTTAAGCCTGCATAAGACCTACTGCTTAGCTCTATGCTATCTTGACTTTAGTCTTCAGTAGAAGCGCTATCAGGGTTTGAAAGGTCCATTATTTAAATAGGAAAGGTAGGTGTTTGTGTGTGTGAGAGAGAATGAAATTGCCATTTCAGTTCCTGAAGATTTGGTGTTTTTAGATATCCTACCTACTATAGCTTATCCTACCATTTGACATCAAGATGGGAATCTTTGCATGAGAAGTACATGAACTTCATGGGATCAGTCCTTTATTTTTCTTCAGACAGGGACTCTGATCCTCACATTATATGCTTATTTGCACCCATTGAAATTGGAGGGGCTTACTTTATCCATAGAAAATTTTGAGTGATGGTCTCAAATTTTTACTCTTAAATGTGTCAGGCAGAACAACCCCCTCTCAGCAACAAGTAATTCTGAAGATTTTTAACACTGGACCATCAGGGCTCCCTGGAGTCTCCCATTCTTTAGCTTTCCATCTCCACTCTGGTCAGGATCCAAGACTGCGTAATAATATCACACTTGGATTTACACTTCTTCTTGGCTTCCCAAGTCATTAGACTGTTCTTAATATGCATGTAGCCTTTTCCTGTGTTTTGAATCAAGACGGCACCAAGCATTCTTTCCAAGGTGTACTGGCTCCAACTCAGCTGTTGTGTTGATCTTAATAGCCTCCAGGTTCTTCAGGAAGCTAAGGATTCTACTGCTACTGTTGACAAACTATTGTTCAAAGAATCTGGAGGCTCACTAAAAGATCTGGGTAATGAGAAACGGGCTGAACAATACCTTTTAGCTGCAGGGCCTGGCAGTGGTCATGCAACCTGAGCTGAGCAATTAATCTAGCACAATTATTTGCAGCATTCCCCTCCTACAGAACACTAGAAAGAGTCTGAATACTTCAGATACTGTAGCAAATTAGTTGCACATCTGACTCTCTAATGAAAGTCAAGAGCCATGTGCTTTGCCAGCAACCTTGTTTAATGCTATGCCTTAAAAAAAAATTAACCAGGTCATGTCAACACTGGCTGTTTACTAACTTGTCAGTGTCAATTAATGATTCTTTGCATCTAAACTCGCATATACTGAAATATCAAAGAACTGAATGACACGGTGGTTTTGCATTTCCAAGGTATTGCAGGTTAGACTTTGTTGACTTTGGATACAAAAAAGTGTGTATGGACAGAAGTTTCATTCAGTGAATACTAAAACAGTTGGTTATAGGTATTGTAACTGTTTATGTTGAATGAAGAGGATGACTGATAAAATGACCTTCACACATACAGATGTATCCAAAGAGTCATTACACTGTATTTATTAGAGGATGGGCAGGGAAGATGTACAGTGGAACCTCGACTTACGTACGGCTCTGCTTACGTATGATTCTAGTTACGACCTTCAGTAGGTGCTTCGACTTATGAACTTTCCTCTAGATACGAACAGAGGCCTTGCCAGAAGCCCAGAGCTTGCCTGGCTGCTTGTGGGGCAGCGCTGGGGACTCTGCCACCGGGGAGAGGCCTTGCCGGCAGCCCAGAGCTCGCCCGGCCAGCTGCAGGAGCAGCACCAGGCCTCTGCTGCCAGGGAGAGGCCTCTGGTTTGCCAGAGCTCACCCCACCGGCTGCGGAGCAGCACTGGAGCCACCGCCACCGGGGAGAGGCCTTTTATGGGTATAGACTAAGTAAAACTTAGTTGAACACCACTCAGGGCTTTTCCACACTTTCGCTTGTTCTGTGCCTAGAAAGCGTGGCTCCAAGCGGTTTTCCATTTAACCTCCACTTTCTAGGCACAGATCTGAGAGGGTTTCCCCTTGCCCTGCTCCTTTCCTAGGGGAAATCCACTCTTCAGCTCTGAATCAAAGCAAACATCAACCTGGAAAAAACCAGATTTGCCATTTGCTCCAATTCCACACTAAGGAGCAGTTCCGCAGCAGGACAAGAGGAAGTGTGGATAAGCCCTCAGTGAGATTAAGGTTAACAGTTTGCTTGACGGGTCATATAAAGTACAGTGGTGCATCGGGTTAAGAACTTAATTCGTTCTGGAGGTCCATTCTTAACCTGAAACTGTTCTTAACCTGAAGCACCACTTTAGCTAACGGGGCCTCCCACTACTGCTGCGCCGCCACTGCGTGATATCTCATCCTGAAGCAAAGTTCTTAACCCGAGGTACTATTTCTGGGTTAGCGGAGTCTGTAACCTGAAGCGTCTGTAACTTGAGGTACCACTGTAAAAGGATTTAGATGTTTAATACTGCGATCCCAATCCCATGCATGTTTTCTCAGAAGTAAACCCTTCTGTGTTTGACTAGGTTTGTCCCAGGCTATTGTGTGTACAGGATTACAACCACCAAGAAGTGAGAGGTTGTGTGTTTTCATGCTTCCTCTTCTACAACAAAATATATACTGTCTCCACATTTGAACCTTCCATGTTTCACAGGTGGGGCAGGGGAAGATTTGTAAGTAACAGGCAGGAAGGCAGGCAAAGTTCTTCTTTGGTTTGGACCTTACAGAGGAGTACAGAATCAGCACTTTATATAGATGAAGCAGTTAAAAGACTAATGGAGAAGATAAAGTGGAGTTTCCTTCAGCCACAGAAAATGAAACAAATGCAGACTGACAGGTTAGGTACAGGTTGAATACAGGCTATGCATGCATATCCTCCCTCGCAAAGAATCTTGGGAACTGTACTTAACTCCTCATAGAGTTACAGTACCCAGCACCTTTAAAAGAATTCAGTTCCAAGGATTGTTGGGTGGGTGGAGTAATGTGCTTTAAATGTACAGTATGTAAGTAGCCTTAGAATCAGCTAAAGAAGAAACTTCTTCATTGGACTGTCTTATTTATCTAAGAGATTGGGTAAGGTTCTGATAGTGAATGTTCATATGACTGGTGATTTGCGTTTATTACGTATTTGAGTATGTGCATGCCTGTGCCTGTATTGACTGCTTTCAACATAACATTTTATGTTACACTTTTTAAAAAATTGAATGGTGTGAACACATGTTTGTTGAACCAGTGTGTAGAAAGTGATCATTCACACAGCTTTTCCAGACCTAGCCCCCATTAATGCAGGGAGGGGACACAACAGGAACCTGTCTCTATCTGGGAAATACATATATTTGCAAATTGCATATTCCTAGGAACCCTTAAATCTGTCAGCATGATGCTATACATTTGATTTGGATAGCTTTTGAGCTGTCTTTCAAATTGTATGCTATATGATTCTATAGCAGAAATTGCCACATTTTTATTTTTGGCATGAGGTTTGGTAAGAGTTTTGATCCCCCCCCCCCCCCAGTTTCCTATAATGCACTCTTTCTTGTACCATACTAAGACTCATTAAGTAAGATTGTGATTGCTCAGCTGCTATTTCAGGATGGGATTCCCTTGAATGCATTTTTCTTTCTCCACTGCAAAGTGCATTTTGTGTGTGAATAAGGAGCAGTACAATGGGCAAGATGGAGAGTTTGGTTTAAACCGCAAAGACCTGAGCTGTAATGAGAGGGGACATGTGCAGTCTCTGCTGTGATGTTCTCCTCCCCTGGCACAGCCACTTGTAACAAGTTTTACGGGAATTGATAAAGTCAGACAGCTGGATGGAAGAGCTTAAATACGCCAAACTTAAACATGCGATTGAGGACATAAATAACTACATTCCTGCTTTCATGTTTATTGTACAATTGCAACACAACCATATTTGGAATAACTGTTCTAATATTTGAATGCAAGATGATTGGAGTTTAGCTATTATGTTTTGAATAAATTATTGTGGAAATTGAACGTTTCACATGGCCGTTATTTCTTCCATATTCACTAGTGACACCAATCCATAACTTTGGAGACAATATGGTCTTGTGGTTGGAACACAGGAGCTGTGAATATTAAGTTTAAATACTGTTTTCGACAGAGCACCCTCACTGATCTTAAGCAAGTCCCTATTTTCCTCTTTCCATTCACATTCTGAAAAACAGAAACACATCTTTGTCCAAGGAGAGAAGAGCTGGAAGTTTTTGGAACAGTTGTCCCTCCCTTTGAAGAAGCACCATGAACAGTCAAACAGAAAGTGAACTGTTGCTTATTCTTTTCCAAGAAGTTAGAATTCCAAAGAATGGGAAGAACATTCAAAAGAAGTGCAAATATCCAGGGCACAATGGTGATATCTACCATGAACGTAAAAGCTTAAGAAGAGCCTTCTGGATCAGGCCAATGGCCCATCTAGTCCAGCATCATGTTCTCACAGTGGCCAACCAATGTCTGTGGGAAACCAGCAAGCAGGGCCTGAGCACAAGAGCACTGTCCCCTCCTGTGGCTTCCAGGAACTGGTATTCAGAAGCACTACTTTCTCTGACCAATGGCTAGTTGTCATTGATAGCATATACTCCATGAGACTCTTAATCTCAGGGTTGTGGGTCCCTGGAATGTGTGCATTAATGCAAATCTGAAACTACTGAGTTTCTAGACACATACCAATAACTTGCTGGGCATTTTTATAATTAAAACATCAACACCTTTATAGCTCTGTAGATGGAAGACTGACAACCCTGAGCCCTTCTCAACCCATCTCATCTCACCTTTCACTCCTTTGGCAGCTGCTTCTCCTTCCTTTCCTCTTAACCAGACTGCTCTATATGGCTCTCAGATTTCTACATCCAGTAGCAGAGCATTTATGTACGGGATAGTCTACATCCTTAGGGCATCCTTGTACATGAAATTGCCTGTCAAGAGTTCTGACTGGGTTGTAATTCTGCAAGAAGCAATGCAAAATCTATACACTCATATTTTTGATTAAATAGATATTTTTTATGAAAGTGGGGATTTCTTAAGAGCTTTTAATTTGTTCATTTGGGAATTAATTCCCATTTTATCCCAAGGTCTGAGATAATTATATTTTCCTTTGAGTCCAACAAAACTATATTTTACTAAAGGTGTGGGAAATCTTTGGCCCTCCAGATGTTGCTGAACTACAAATCCTATAAGCCTCAGCAAGCATCTAGGATGATGGGAGATGTAGTTCAGTGTTTCCCAAACGTTTTTGGGCAACGGCACACCTGTTTACCGGAAAAAAATCTCGCGGCACACCACCATTAAAGCCCCGCCCCGTGACGTCAGCGCGCAGCGTCACGCCGGGAGGGACGCACAAAAGTGAAAGTTTTTTCCCTCCCCCTTGCCGGGGTGGGAGGAGGCAGCAGAGCGAGGGACTGAGGGACGGCGGCAGCTGAGGCGGCCACCCCTCGACGCCGTCCCAAAAGCCGCCAAAAAGCCCTAAAAAAAGAGGAGCAGCACAAAAAACACACCACACACGGGGGGCGTGTTCTAATTTGCTTCTAACTCCGGGTTAGAGCGCAGCACGTGGAGGATGGGTGGGGAAAGAGAGAGGAGGCGCACTGATAGAACGCCAGGCACGGGGGCCGCCAGGGAGAGCCAGCGCGCGCCCCACCCCGGACGCTCGCGGCCACCGCCATCCCTCCCTCCCAGGGAAGGCGGGATTAGAGCAAGCGCCCGGGCAGCAAGAAGCGCGCGCGCGCCGGCCCTGCCCTGGATCCCTCAGAACCGCCAGTCTCTGGGAAAGTGGGCGTGGCTTCAGAACTCTCAGGCAGCAGCACCCGCCGCCCGGCAAGGCTTCCCATTGGGAGGCGCGAATGCTTTAGTGGGCGGGGATTGGTGCAAATATAGGCAGGGCGGGCTGAGAGGAGGAGCCGCCGCCGAGGAGCAGCGACACCAGCAGCGTTTCCTCTCCCCCCTCCCCTCCCGTGTCAACAAGCGGGGCGCCTGCGCCGGAGGTTTGCGCGTCAGGCAGGCAGCCAGGCAGGCAGACGGCGAGAGCCCCGCGCTGGGCAGCCGCTGCTCGCCGCCGCCGCCCCGCGTCTCGCCGCCCGACTCGCCCGCCTCCCTCCCACGGCACACCAGCCGATGTCTCACGGCACAGTAGTGTGCCGCGGAACACCGGTTGGGAAACACTGATGTAGTTGATCAACATTTGGAGGGCCAAAGGTTCCCCATACCTAACCTACTGTAATATTTGATGTCATCCTCAGTATGAGGATGGGGGATCTCTGGTCTTCCAGATAGATTTTTTGGACTCCAGCTGCCATCAGCCCCAGCCAGCATAACCAATGGTCAGGGATGATAGGTGTTGTAGTCCAGTAGCAGCTGGGGGACCACAGGCTCTCCATCCCTCATCTAGAGCATGCGCCCTATTTGCCCAGCTAGCTTGCCAACCTGTATATTCACAATAATCCTCATTTTTAGTTCATAGAGCACCTAATATGGCAAAAACATGTGGTAGCAAAATTAATAATAGTCAATCAGTGTCATAAATAAATGCTTGTTTCTGAGAAACAGAAAAGCAAATTAAATTGGTGGTGTGGAGTGAAGCTTGGATAGGAAATGGCTTTTGCAAAAGGGCGCCAGCATTAAAGGTTTTTGTTCTCCTCCTTCGCAAATAACTGATTGTGCCCATTCTTCCAGCACTGCCCCTGGCATACTTCGGCAGTTCTGCAAAATGGAGTAGGACAAGATCGATGAAAGCATTAAGGTTTAAGCCATTTCAAAGAAACATCTTTTACCCTGGGAAGCAGAGGGTTAAATAGTAACCTTTTCAATGACCCTGCCTCTGTTTTCTTCACATTTTCCTCTTGCTCAGACTGAAGCCAAGCTTTGGCAGGGATATCCTTTCCATTAGCGTTTAAAAGACTGAGCTCTGCAATTAATTTCCCTCATTCTATTGTCTAAAAAATGTTGGTCAACTGAGAGAATAATTAACCTTCTGGACTCGATTTCCAGCACACGCTGCAGGGCTGAGCGGCACGCCGGACTGAGGCAGGAGGACTCTAGGCCTGGCTTTCATTATGAAGGAAGTGGGACTTAATGGCATGTCAGTTGGAACCTTCTCCTGGGCAAATGCATGCACGTGCGCGCGCACACACACACACACACACACACCCTTTCTGACCACATTCTTGCACATGAATAGGATATTGCAACCAACTTTGTCGTGCGTGTGTTCATGCATGCATGAACACACACACACAAAGCTCCACAGTACATTAAAGGTAAAGGGACCCCTGACCCCAAAGTACATTAACTTTTGTAAATCCATTCATTCACTTTCTTCGGCTTGCAGGTATACAGTGGTACCTCGGGTTACATACGATTCAGGTTACGTACGCTTCAGGTTACAGACTCCGCTAACTCAGAAATAGTGCTTCAGGTTAAGAACTTTGCTTCAGGATGAGAACAGAAATCATGCTCCAGCGGCGTGGCAGCAACAGGAGCCCCCATTAGCTAAAGTGGTGCTTCAGGTTAAGAACAGTTTCAGGTTAAGTACGGACCTATGGAACAAATTAAGTACTTAACCTGAGGAACCACTGTACATCTATCCATTTACTTATGCACAACTCATTTTTTTTTAAAAACTCCCATCTACACTCACACATCATTCTCATCAATGCACATTCACTCACTACTATGCTGACACTAGCAATTTCCCATACACACATCATTTCAAGTCTTTCTCACATTGGCATTAAGGAAAGCCCCTGTTGTGAGCACACATACTAAGTGACTGTAGGTTTGTGATGTTCACACACAAATATGCCCACCAGTTATAGCTGATGCCTGCTGGGACGACTGGGGCAGAAAGCAGTGAGGCCAACAGTAGTTGGAGCCAGAGCCAAATCACTGGCAGAACCAAATAATTCTAGTTTTGTCTCCATCCTCTTTCCTGTTGAGCTTTACAAAGCCAACATGGAGAAGGCGGAGGCGGAGGCGGAGGCAGAGGGGGGTGGATGTAAGTAAGAAGGCAGGCAAGCAGGTAGGGGCTGGCTGAAGATAGACTGGGGCTGGTGGGGCAGTGCTTCATTTGCACTAATGGACCAGCTTCTACTAATACCCATCAAACTATGGATGACTTCCAGTGTTCGCAACTGGCTTTTATAATGGAAATCAACTTGTTTAATGGGATCTCCAGTTTCTCTTCTCCCCATCCAGACCCCTGGATGCCCCCCAAATCTAATCCAAAAGGTCTTCCAACTCTCTGGAACAGATTTTGGGGCTATGTGGGGTGCTTTGGTGGGGGGGGAAAGGAAGGAAATTGCATCTCAACCAATAGCCTCACACTTTATACTCCCACACATTATGGCAATAAATTTTCTCAAAGTATCTCTCTGTACATTAGTTATACTTTGCCAACAGCAAGGCCTGTTGTTGTGTATTGTGCATTCATTAGTGATCCTCAATGAACCCAGCATCCTTAAAATTGGACAAATAACATATCTTTGCTTGCTAACATACTTTACTGCAGCCTGACCCAAAGATGTGGCAGTGGTATCAAATGCTATCCTATGGCTAATAGTAAAAGCAACCAATAACCTAACTACCTTCCCCACTCCTTTGAGTAAGATCACCACGATGGATTTGGAGCTACAGACGGGCTGGACTATGGCCAATACTATAAGATGGTAAGAAGCAAGTTGCTGTGCTAGAGAGTCATTGTATATGATCCTGCATGACTCTTTTATCTTCTAATACTTTCCATTCCTTTTAAATATCTCTTGTGCTTAGTTTTCTTTCTCCTCTGGGATGCGTTTGCTTGCTTGCTTGCTTGTTTCAGGGATGAGGAAGCTATGGCCTTCTAGACTTCAACTCCCCAAAGCCTCAGCCAGCATGACCCATGGTCAAGGATGATGGGAATTATAGTCCAGCAACATCTGGAGGGCCACAGGTTGACCACCTCTGTCTTTTTAAGAAAATATTTTATTTCTAAACCATCTTTCATCCAAGGAGCTTGAAGTGGGTCACATGGACATCCTTTCCCATTTGTATCCTCCACTGCAATTCTATAAAGTATGGTAGACTAGCCTAAGGTCACCCAGTGGGCTTCATAGCTGAGTGGGGATACGAACCTGGAGCTCTCCACTCTTAGGCCACTGCTCTAACCGCTACAGGTGTTGTGGAGGAAGGTGGGCATCAGGACAATAAAACTGGTGCAGATAACAAAGCAAAAAGAGTATGGCAGAGGGGGTTCTTGCCCTGCTTGGCTGTTTTTCACCCCATACAACTCAATAATAAATCACAGGAACTTGGGGTCTTATGCCTGTTGTTCATGCAACCTTGCTCTCAGTTCTAAACACCCAGTGCTATTTCTCTTTCTGCATAGCTAACTAGCTAACTAACTAACTCAGAACAGCCAGTTGAATTTGTTGACACATCTCAGAAAGATTGCTCCGATAAATGTACTGAATCTAAAACAAAGGCTGAGAGCATGAAATCCCTAACAGGGGTTTAGATCAAAGATAACATAATAGTACACAGAGCACTCAGAGATGTTGGGAGCCCTTCCAAAACCATGTAACGTTCTTATTCGTCAGTGCTGCAGACAGCATTCAGGGGGCTGAAGGAGCTGACAAGATCTCGATTCCTGGATCTGTTCTGGTCTTCCGTACCATAACCCTACATTGTTTCCAGTACCATGTCAGTGCCCTGCTTTGATACCACAATACCATGGCCTCAGCTTAAGCACAGTCACATATATCTAGGAATGAAATCTAAAGGACACGTGCTGGTAAATAGTAGGAAACGTCCCTTTGCTCTCCCTGCCCATGCATACTAGTGGTCTGTTGTAATGCTGCTTGCTTGAGTCTCTTGCCTCTGCCATGATTCCTTGTAAAGTGAGATTAGTTATGGAGGAGGAGAGAGAATGGTGTGTTTTGTGGAGGCCCAAAGAGAATGGTGAATCTTTGTGGGAAGCAGGGATGAAAAATTGCTGGATAACCATGGTGGTGTTTATGAGCTGTTTACAAGTTTATGCTGTCAGAGCACAAAAAGACTTGCTTCTCGTATGTGGCAGCCATGGCTTGTTTGTGTTGGGAATAAGCTCTGCAAAAAGGGCTCTGATTTGTTGCATCAGGCCCTTTGAGCTAAGAAGAGATTGTTAGTCCTCACCTGCCCTACTTTCAGTGCAGTTTCTTCCATTCCCAAAGTGTGAGAATTCATGATCAAAATCTGAAGGTTCCAAGATGAGAACTGGTATTTTCAAATGTAGAATTCAAGAGAAATTTTGCAGTTCTACCCTCAACCTATTTCACATTGTTTAGGATGTGACCATCATTTAGGATGTGCAAATGACCTGGAGGAAAGTGATTAGGCTTGATGCATCATGCCTGTATTGCTCCAGAGAATGACAGAATGAGCTTGCCAAGTCCTCAGCTAGTGTTAATGTGTATTGCCCGGCCAGTTCCACTGGAGTAACGCTGATTGGCACCACCAGAGAATCTGAGCCATGGTCTTAATTGATATCGTGCTTTGACTTTCTCAGCGCCAGCCATTTCTACTCTCTGGCATGTCAGTTCCATTTTACTGCCTTGGCTGCTCTGCAAGGCAATCAGAGCTGTTTGCTGGGAAGCATAGTACAGTCCCTATTTTATGCCAGAACACAAGGTGAGCTGTAATTTATTTAATGCTAACTAGTATTGTATTTGACTTCTTAGATGACAAGTTTTCAGTGTAATTGCCAAGCCCAGAGATGGGCTCTGTTTTAACCCAATATTTGAACATTTAGGGGAGGGGTAGTGTAATGGAAGCAGCAACCATAACATATAATAATCGGGTGTGTGTGTGTGTGTGTGTGTGTGTGTGTGTGTGTGTGTGCTTGGTTTCTTGAAACAATATCACACAGCCAGATCTTAAACATATTTTAAAGGGCTAGAGGCTTCCTCTGTTTATGCCCTGAAATCCTTTGGGCTGTCAGTGGTGGGCAAACAAACTAGGGAAATGTACATATCAATCAATGGCTTTCCATGGAGAATATGCTGGTCAAGGAAGATCTTTCTCTCCCCACAATCTACAGAGTATTGGACTCTCAATTTTTTCCTGTCCACTTCATTTCACTTGGTGCTGGGAACTCAATGTTCCACTGGAAAACTTTGGAATTTTGCTATATTTGTATTAACAGTCAAGTCTTATGCCAATAAAGGTCAAAACAAAAACCAAAAAAAGTCAAGCCCCTATTGTTCCTGTTGTTTGTTTGTTTAAAAATGATACCTTGCAGAAAAATGTACTACAGGAAGTTTTGCCAGAAATTTAGAGCTGTATTAAGCACCAGCAGAAGCTCTGAAACATTTTAAAATACAAATTGTACTACATTTTGAGAAAGTGGTCATTGGATCATCATCATAGCCGGTTCCACATGATGAGTAATAGAGCTAACAGAGAGACAGAGACAGAGAGGTGTTTGTGTGTTTATATATTGAAAGATAACGGCACAGATACACTGTTGGGGTTTTACTAACTGTCTCAATGCAGTTTGATTTCCCTCCCTGTGTGAGCAAGCCTAATTTTTCTCTGGTACTTGTTTACATAGAGGAATGTGTGTTGTGTGAAGTAGGAGAACATGAATTTAGGTTTGAGTCAGATAGTAGTTATTTAAAAGACGGGAATGTATTGTTGTCTGTGTTGCGTGTTTATCCTTCTGAGTTTGGTGATCAGATTTTGTGATGTTTTAACAATCTGTATAATGTCTTCTTTTCTGACCAGAGATGACAGTAGGACAGAAATAAATAAATAGAATGTGCAAAGAAGACCTGGCCATGAGACTTCATGAAAAAGTCTCACATGGATTTGGTTGCAGCATTTTTCTTCATCACAGTAAAATGCTCTTCGGGAGCACATCACTTAAATAGGGTTTAGTATTTTTCTCTGGAACCAGCTTAAATTCTAAGGTAAAAGGTAGGATTACATATATACCCACAGGGCTCTGGCACTGGCAAGACAAACTGAGATGTTTAACTTCTCCCCTAGTTGGTGCAATATTAGGCTTACAAACCCTACTCTTTGGCTTGCTATATTTTCAAACTGTGTTGAGTTTAGAAAAGTGAATTTCTGTTCTAGCCATCACAAATGTACAATGATGAATAGAACTGGCTTCGCATTAAAAATTATTTGGAAAGAAATAGGACATAAATTTAATTAACTGGAAAATTTCCCCTCCCCAACATGATAGATTCCAATATTTTCAAAATATTATAGGTTCATCCCCATTTTCATAATAAAATTTGGTTATAATTTTTGAAGGGAGAGGAGTTAATAAAAAAACCCCTACATTTTCTGCTTTCATAGAGGCTGGACAAAAATTCAGGCTATGGAGATAGTTTGCATATTATGGAATGCAGCAATGAAAATATCAATATTTTGACAAAGTGCGAAGTGCACAGGGGATTTCTGACTAGCTCAACTGAAAGCTTGAGCCAATGATTTTGCATGGTTTCTGAGCAGATATAGACAGTTACAAACTCTGATAAAATTTTTTAGAAAGAGTCACTGACATTGTCAACAGCACAGGCAAAGCAGAAGTACAATTCATGAAGGATTTACAGCTTTGCTGTGGGTTGCATGCAGCCACCCAGTTCCACTGCCTGTACTTACTGCCTATATGACCCTTTTGACTCTAAACACCATATTTCTCCCTTGATAATCTCTCTCAGTTACTCAGGATGCTACTTCATATTCTTTCAGTTGGCACCTGAATATGGAAGCCACTTTGTTCAGCTTGGCTCAGTTTGATCTACAAAATAGCAGTGTTGGCAATTAAAATATTATTAAGTAGCTCTCTTTTTTTGCTTCTAACCAAAGATTATAGCAAAGGCTTTGATATTACATCCACAAGTGCCTTTATTACCCTTGGGTGCGTCTCATCAGGCCCTGGTGATTTGAATTCATTTCAAGTAGCTAGATGTTGCCACCTCTTTTCCTATCTTGGGCTGCAGCTGTCTCCTTACATAATTTATTCTATTATCACCAGGTTGGGCTGCTTTTTCTCTGTCACCCAATAGGCAGCAATAACATTTAGGCTGAAGATCTTAAATAATAAGAAATGGGAGTCAAACTATATGAAAGGGAATCTCTATTTTACTAAGAGAACACAGTTTAATCACACACACACAGAGAGAGAGAGAGAGAGAGACATACAGTGCATTGACATAGCTGCCCTGCCCTTCAAAAGCATAATTTCCTGTGTGTCAGAAATACCATGAACCTGGAACTCTTATGGCATTCCAGAAATGGAATGGTTGAAGGCAATTCTTTGTATTGTCTACAATGTTTCACATTAAATAACAGCAATGAGCACAATGGCAGTCAGCATATACCACATGGTATTAAAAATGTTATTAGCTTTAGCTTTTGCTGTGAACATAATGTTTTTGCCTATGGGGGGGAATCTCCTTTATTTTACATTGCAAAACAGGACTATACAGGAACATGTGGTGTTCCCAATGTTCTTAGACTCATGCATCCTTTCTGCTTGGATTGGCAGAAAAGCTGGGAAGTGGCAATGATGTAGTGGAGGGGCTAATTTTCTTCATTGCTGTTTTTCTGTGGCCTGAGTCTTCCTTTTCAATTACTTCCCCTTGCCCTTTCCCTCCCCCCTCAATATATTTGTTCATTTGATGGTTTAGAAAGCACATACATATTGCAGTTTTGTCAGTTACATCCACCTTTTGAACACCCCACAAGCTAAAAACAGAAATTGTAATAAGCAAAAGTATTCATTCAAAAACAGAAACTCATTCTTGTCAAAATTCCCATCTATAAATATCTCCAGAAAGGACAGGAAAGTTTAGATTGGCTGTGTAGTGTGGGTGCCCTGCTGGAGTGCCAACCTTCAGCAGTACAAAAAGGAGTCTGGTTGCATGGGGATATAGAACATCCTGTTGAGTGTTTAATAAAGTCAGCATTTGACACTGCAAGTACCTTGCTCTACCCAACAAGCGCTAGTGCCAAGCAAAAGGCCACTGGAATGCTGAAGGAGTTTCAAACCGATTTGATTGGACTAGGTGTAGCGTATTCATTCCATAGCTTTGCCTTTTTCCAATAAGAGAGAAGTAATGTGGACCTTCTTTGCATATATGCAGAATTCTCACATCCATTGAGGAGGAGGGATTTCCACACTGAGAAACTGAAGTATGCAGATACAGGGAAGACTATGAATTCTTGCAGAAGGGTTTAGTGGGCATACGTGAAATGCAGATCCTGGTTTTACTGTCTCTTCTAGCCATTTAGCACCTTAGACAAAATTGTCGTGTTGTTTATCTCAGGAGGCAGTATGCGCAGCAATGTTGGTCTGGGAAACTTGACTGTTTTCCCAAAAAGGCAGTGGGGTCATGTTTTAGCTGTTCTTGCTGCTGTCAATCCAAAGAAGTCAAAGGCTTAATGGTTAGCAGATATATGTGGTCCTGTGATTATTGCAGGAGCCATAGAGCCAGCAAATAGATCTCTGTACCTGCTTTCACTTGCGAGCAGGCATATTTATTATCTGATAGTCCAGGAGATTTGATTTGAAACAAAACCCACCTCACACACTTAGACATGTCAGAAATTTAGCACCTTGGAAGATTGTATTGATACAATTCCCTTGTCGTGTACAAACCCACTTAGCCTTAGAAACCCAGCAGCCATGGGGGTGGGGGCACTTTAGAGCAGTGTGGTTTCTGACAGGTCTGGGGTAATTATCTGCTGACATGGATGCTGTGTGTGGTGAATTGGCAGAGAGCTCAGACTCTTGACTCAATTGCATCTAGATGCTGTCTTTCATAGGTAAAGCCCATTTGTACTTTTCTAATAATAATAATAATAATAATAATAATAATAATAATAATAATAATAATAAAATTTTTTATTTATATCCCACCCTCCGCAGCCGAAGCCAGGCTCAGGGCGGCTAACAACAATAAAACAGTACAACAGTACAACACAACACAACACTCTAAAATCATTCATTATAAAATTAATTCAAATCAAACCAATGGCAACCATTGGGCCAGAGCTCCGCGAAGATTGCCGAAGGAGGGAGTCAGGCTGTGCCCTGGCCAAAGGCCTGGTGGAACAACTCTGTCTTGCAGGCCCTGCGGAAAGATGTCATCAAGTCCCGCAGGGCCCTAGTCTCTTATGACAGAGTGTTCCACCAGATCAGGGCCACAGCCGAAAAAGCCCTGGCTCTAGTTGAGGCCAGCCTAACCTCTCTGTGGCCTGGGACCTTCAAGATGTTTTTATTTGAAGACCGTAAGTTCCTCTGTGGGACATACCAGGAGAGGCGGTCCTGTAGGTACGAGGGTCCTAGGCCGTATAGGGCTTTAAAGGTTAAAACCAGCATCTTACACCTGATCCTGTACTCCACCGGGAGCCAGTGCAGCTGGAGTTTCTGGGTCAGTCTCAATGGCAGCCCCACGTAGAGCGAGTTACAATAATCCAGTCTGGAGGTGACCGTCACGTGGATCACAGTGGCTAGGTCAGGGCGAGAGAGGTAAGGAGCCAACTACTTAGCTTGGCGGAGATGGAAAAATGCCGCCTTTGTTATAGCTGCAATCTGTGCCTCCATGGAAAGGGAGGTGTCAAAGATTACACCCAAACTCTTAACGGACGGTGCTGGCACTAATTGTGCCCCTGCAAGAGATGGGAGTTGCCCCCCCAATCCCATATCGTCCTGTCCCAGCCACAGGACCTCTGTCTTCGAAGGATTTAGCTTCAACCGGCTCCCACGTAACCATCCAGCCACAGCTTCCAAACATCTGGTCAGTGTGTCTGGGGCCGAGTCAGGATGGCCATCCATCAACAGATTGAGTTGGGTGTCATCAGCATACTGATGGCAACCCAGCCCAAAACTCCGGACAAGCTGGGCGAGGGAGCGCATAAAGATGTTGAAAAGCATTGGGGAGAGTATCGCACCCTGAGGTACTCCGCACACCAAGGAGTGGCGCGATGACAATTCCCCCCCCCCCAAGTGCCACCTTCTGTCCCCGACCAGAAGCTTGGGGCAATTAAATGGGCTGAATTACAGCTAGTGCCATTGTTGAAGAAGACTGGGGGGAAAGCTGCTCATTTTAAGGACTGTTGCTTATCCTATGGGCAGCTAGATGCCCTATTTTTACAAACTTTAAAGGGGACTATTTTGTGGCATTTTGATTGGTTCTAATAAAAGTATTACCTGACAATGGATTTTGGAATGTTTCTTATGGACCAATACAGCTTCATTTGCTTTTTATGTTCCTCAAGCATTGCCCCCCCCCCTTCTTAATTATCTGACTGCTCTAGTGTAGTAGGCATTAATATTTTAAAAAAACTTTTTCCCCCCAGAAAATCTTTGCATGATGCTCCTTGGGAAGCCATTCAATGTCCCACTTGGAATTATTGAAATTTGTTTTTTATGATAAGTCCTAGCAGACTGATTTTTTTAAAGTAGCTTTCCTGTGGATATGACTAATACATTGCATCCTGATATGATAATTCCTGAGCTCTTGATGGTGCGAAAGAGAAAAGGCCCTCATGTAACTTTACCTATAGATTAAGCATAATAAAGGATGAATACTGCAAGCTGTGTTGCCTCAACATAGAAGGCATTTTCAGGACTCGCATTACAGAGGACTCTGCTTTTCATCACTCCTGGTTTTTTGGGGTGGGTGGGGATTGGCATCCAGAGGATCAGAAACAAAAGTTTCAAAATTAGCTATCATCAATAACAGAGAGGTTCTTGTATGTCTGAATAATTGTGTCCCGAAATTATTTGAAACATCGCTACTTTGTGGAAGGCAGGTACTAAGTAATTTATTTGATTTGTCACATTTTGTAAATTCTTAATAATGAATGGTTTCCATTGCAACTTGTGGCTTATAAATTGGTGCTTTGTACACTACAGTTTAGAAACAGAATATGTAGAGCTTTTACATTAATTTGGCATTTGGTTTTTCAGTATTGAACATAAGATTTTCCTACAGGTTACAAAAGTAGCTCCAGAAACTAAGAGTGTTTATCAAATTTGGATAGATCCTGAACTGAAGTGGTCCACTTCTGATAGATTTAGGGCTTGTCCAAGCTGAAGCAAACTACTACAGACAGTGTATCTGCAGAAAATTAAGCATTTCTCCCCAAACTTGCAACATAATGAAAATAAAAGGGTTGGAGGGGAGGGTGAGCTTGTTTGTGACTCACAGGACTAGCTTCTAATTAGAAGGGATGACTTGATCAGGGCTATTGAGTCACAGTACTTTGAGGCAGGGATGTTAAAGTAAAGTGTTGTTCTTGTTCTTATGCGTTTGATACTCCTTGCTACATGTGCTCATGGTGGTTGCTTGGAAAATGCAGGACCTTTCAAACCTTTCTGTTTCTGCATTACATGCCCACCCACTTTCAAATCAGTTTTGTGCTTCTTTTTGCTGACTTTTGGTGCCAATTGAGCAGAACCTGAAGCTGTGGGATTTTTCTCTTTTCTTTCATTCATCACAATTCCCTTGCCCCTGAACCCACCCTTCTTGAACTTTTTCAGGTTACTTTCCCAGGGGCACCTGTACTGTGTACTCGTCCAATTCACACAAGAGATTGATTTGTTGGACATCCCTGTGCAACTACATAATGAACATATAAGCACCACCTTTTATAGGAAACTGACTCACTACTGCACATACTCACATGATTCCAGCTTATGTCACAAAACCATTGTCTACAGCCGAGCCCTATGATACAGCTGCATCTGTTCAGTCTCATTGGATAGAGAGTCACAACTTAAGCATTTCCATCAGGCGTTCTTCAAACTGCAACAGCAGCCCAATGAACAAAGAAAAAGATCCATAAGGCCGGATTGGTAGCACAAACAATCTACAGGGCATGCCTAAAACAGAAAATGATAGAACACCACTCACTGCCAGCTGAAACCATTCAAATGTATCATCTACTAACTACAACCCATCCCGTGACAGTCCCCTTTCACAGGCCTTGAGCAAGTAGACCTGTACTTGCTTGTAGACAGCTCCTTCTAACCTGAAATAGCTACCCACCAGAAACAACAGGCCACATTACAGAAATATGGATGCAGGAAGCAACCCATGTGGGAGGCCCAGATAGCAACTCTGAAGTGAAGGACATGAGGCAGGAGTTGATAATGCAGGTGAGCTGCAAGCAAGCTGCTGGCCAGCTCTGTGGAGGCTCCTTTTATTGACACAATATGCAAACCCAGGCAGATACATTTTGGGCTGTGACCTTTACACATCTTCCAGTCCCGAGATCATGGGGTGGTACAAAGCTATTTTGGCACCTGTTTCCACCGTGTCATTTTCCCCTTGCACAGTGTATGACGAAGGAGACAAAGGTCTCAGAGACAAAGGTTACAGACAGGACACCGCAGACCGAGGGCAAGATGTTCAGACAGCTGTGGCTTTATTTGTGAGGGGGAGTGTGCCCCACACCCCAAGGTCATGCGTGTAGGCATCTGAGACTGCCTGCGGGCGGGGAGTGTGCTCCGCACCCAGAGATCATCCCTACAAAATCTATCCCCATGTCTATTCTGGCTGCACTGTTACTGGACCAAATAATGTCTGGAGGTTCTAGCAGGGGAGTGCAGCTACCATATACCCTTGACCGAAGAACAGTACACTCCTTCTACCTGGGATGGTCGTCCTCTTCCTCCAAGCACGCAGCTTCGGGAGGGACGCACATGGAGTGGTGAAGGAGGAAAGGGACACCCTCCTAGCCAGCCAGATCAGCCGAATGAACCCTGGCGATCAATGGGATGACAGATGTCGCCGCCAGATCTCCCTCACATCCTGGACCTAATAATGTCATGAACAACATGAGGCATTCATTCACCTGGACATTTCCCCATGCAATGTGCAATGTCACAAGTGACATTTTCCAAAGCAAAGCAAAGCAAAAATTAACATTAAAATGCAGATCTCTGTCCCAAGAAGCTTAAGTTTTAACATTAGGGGAAACTGTAAATAAAAGAAGGGAAGGGCCAGGATAACAAGAGATGATGGGATCAGCAGTGTCAGGGGGTTTCTCAGAATGTTTCCTGGTCAGTGTGTGTATGTACATCACACATACACACTCATACTGCCTATGTGCCTCTTGGCAGGAGCTAATCTTCATGTTAGCATCTGCTGGCAGCTCCATGTGAAGCTGACACCTGTCACAGAGCTATCAGTGGCAGCTTCCTAAACAGGCCTCTCCTTAAACCCTTTCAGCTTTATGGCAAATGAAATGAGGCCTCCCTCGCTTATCTCCCAGCTCTGGTGCAGGGGGGAGGGGAATTTGAGGTGTGGGAAGGTGGCCTTATCATATGGAGTGACAAACAGCATTGACTAAACAAGCTACTGGGATGAGGACGAGGGGTGGGGGATTGAGCTGGGGACTAAATAGGGAAATCCCTCCCCAGCAAGTCTGAGTCCATGCCAGACCTCCACCTTGCAATCTACAAAATCATTTCCTCTCAAATGCTGGGCAGGTTCTTCTTCACCTGCTGGTTCACATTCCAACTTAAGCCGTCCTATATTTCCCTTTCCGTTTCCTCAGCACAGAATAGCCTCTGCTTCTCCTCCTTGTCCCATTGTTCCCCATTCTTCTCTCATATGCTCAATTTTTGGTTGCAGGACACCTTTTCTATCTTGTTCCTGTGTTGATAAACCTTTCCTGCCTAAGCTAGTTGGTGTCAGACCATTAACACTGTTAATTGCTCACCAGTGGTTTTGTCCTGTTCCCTGAATTACTTACTAGGCCATTTCAAATTAAAGCTAGTTCTCATCACATTCTGCCACAAAATGAGCTGTAGAATCCTCCCATTCCAGCACCTAGCAAAATGTGACCCAGTCCTAGTTGGAATCTTCTTCATGCTCCTGAAATGCTCTAAATGTTTGAGGAGCAACGCTTTGATTTTTCTTCTGTTCAATATGCTTTACCTTCTGTCAATCCACAGCATTGTTCTCCATTCAGTTTCTATAAATCCCTCATCCCCTTCAGTGTGCTCTAGTAAGTGCAATTCCAGCTAAAAGGAGCAGAATATGTAGCTACGATTACTCTTTAAGAGTTGCCCCACACAGAATTTGTGTGTAGCTGAAGGGTAGATGTTATCATTTATCTTTATATCTCCTAAGGAGATACTGTGCTCCATCGGACAGCCAAGAGGAAAAGCTGGTTTAGGAAATGTGCAAAAGTTTGGAAGGATTTGGTGTGCATGTAGCCCAGAGATGCTGGTGAAGATCTCCAAGCTTTTTTAAAAAAAGATGCCAAGGGTTTCCCATTTCCCTTTGAGAATGGCACACATGCACAAGCTGTTTTTTGTGAGCCCAGGTACAGTGAGCTTAAGACGGTTGTGGGTTAGATATGAGAGATGCAAAAAAGACAGCACGATATCTTGGGACTGAAATGGCCACAACTTTATTGATTGCAAATTTCAGCAGGTTTTGGTGTAGGCACTGGGTGTGTATCCTAAAACAACCAGTCTGTCTATTGACAGACCCAGACGCAGCACCCACTTCCCTGGGAGCCAAGCTACTAAGGGTGAAATGAAGGGACACAACAACATTTTGGGATTAAAAATGGCCACAGCTTTATCGACTTCAGGAGTAGGCAAACCTTGGCATAGGCATTGGGCATGTATCCATCTCAGCCCCCTGCTGGGGGTCTGAGGCATGACAGGGTCAGATGGAGGGGAAATGGGGCCATCGCAAAACACAGGTTTACACAGATTGTCCCCTCCCCAGGCGCTGGGGGAAGCTCTGTGGCCCTCTGCCACACGCACATGACTTTATGGATAGAGACTGATAGGGTACCCTGTTATCACCGCTGCAAGAAGCGGGCGAGTCACCCCTTCAGCAGATGTAAGACTAAAGCATTCTGCCCAAGGCCTAAACAGCCAAAGTTGTGACTATTGCTATGGGGAAGGCAAAACCTGGTACGCAGGGGAAATTCCTTCCCGGCTCAGAAAGCAGCAGCCATTATAAAACCATAGCAATCCCCACAGACCTGGAAAGGAAAAGTTAGACTGCAAAAAGATTAGAGGGTGGGCTGGCTGGGTGGTGTTCTGGGCCGACCACACTGTGGAGAGCAGGGCTTAAGAGCACAGGTAGTGAACCGGCCATTTTCTTCAGGATGCCATTTTGGGGAGTTCTGAAGCCAGTTAGCTCCCATCTGGACATTCAGACAGACTTCACATCTGGCTGCAAGTGCAGTTAATTTAAATTAAACAGAGGCAGACCCAATTAAAGTCACTCAGGATAGGCTCTACTCAGGTTCGCCATGTGAGTCCTGTCCCTTCCAACTCGCCCGCAGTAGGTCGACTTGAATTCAACATTGCGGACAAGCCCGTCAACCCACATAGCCACCAGAGGAGTTTCCTTGTATGCTGGCCACACAGGAACAGGCAGCTCCACCACCAGCCACACTTGCCTGCAGCTGCAATGGGCCACAACAGCCACCTCCACAGAAACAGTAAGCGGGCTTTCTCAGTATAGGAAAAACTTGCCCCCTGCCCTCCTGTGGATTGCTACCCATGTTGTCTTTCAAGGTGGACTGCTCCTTCACAACTACATTTGGAAGGAAGGAAGGAAGGAAGGAAGGAAGGAAGGAAGGAAGGAAGGAAGGAAGGAAGGAAGGAAGTTGGTTGGTTTAGGCAATTCAGTGTTATGTGTAGTTTGGCCCTTGTCTCTCAAAACTGGTCCTATCACTACAGGAAGTAGCCTTTCGGAAGCATCTTAAATAGACACACACTTCTGTTATCCTGTCTTTTTGGGAAAGCTATGAATGGGGTGGGTGAGGGACTGGAATGAGTGTTGGACCAGTGGGTGGATGGGGGATGTCAGTCAGTCCTTAATGAGTTCATGCTAAACCAACAATGAAACAAGTGTCATGTATCTTTCTTTTCTTTTTTAAGTTTCCAAATGTCACTTCCAGTTCAGCCGATCTAGGCTTTTAAAAGAATTCCCACCAAATTTTACGTCAGCTATTTTAAGGAATGGTTTAAAATTAAAATCCTTTTACTAAGTTTAGACTTGAGTTTCCCGAGAGACTTGCTGTGTTTAAAAAAACTCTTTTGCCATTTCAAAAAGTTCAAAAAAACATTCCAGAAGGGATCTTTAAAAAGACATCCTTGTAACAAGCCTGGTCTCTGGGCTTCTGTAAGGCTGCCTTGCATTTAATACCCGACATTTGTTTCTCATTTAGTTGCAAAACAGGCGCTAAAATGTAATTCTCATAATTAAATGTAATTAAGTGACACTACTGAGTAATTTACGGAGTGCAGTGAAGGAATAACTTTCAGTTATGTAACTCAAAGACCATAACTCAGGCTTTTGGACTAGAGACATTCTTTTGTATAGCTTGTTTTTCTAATGATTGTTTCATACATGACATTTTCCTCCTGTATAAAAAGAACCCCTGCATTTAAAAAATGTGTACAATGGAATCTGAAGCTGCATTATTTTCAGTCAGTGCTGATGACTCTGACAGGCAGAAGCTTTCTATGGTTCCTACATTGACCTGGGGTACATCCCCAATTATGTTTATTTTGCCCTAAGTACATAGATTAATGAGGTACAACAAAAACAACAACAACAACAACCCTGACTGCCTCTTTAAAAAACGGACAGGAAGAAGGTGAAAAAGATTATTCCTCCCCCACATGATCACTGCTTCTCTACTTCCTTTGTATGCTCCTGGGGCCTATCTGAACTAAAAATGTAGTAGTATCATACCAGTTTAAATGTCAAGGCCACCTGGGAATTGTAGTTTGAGGAGTGTGTGAGAAATCTTTGTTAGAGTTCTTACAGAACTACAGTTTCCAGGGTTCCCTGTGGAGAGGGAATTAATTAAATGTATTTAAGGTTGAAATACTAAACACACTTACAGATAAAACAGGACTTAATTGTGAATGAACATGGATAGGATCATCATCTCTTTTAGTGATCCAGAAAAATTTAGCCATTTCAGGGATTGAGAAAATAAGGCACTCTTCTGACTTCATGACATTTGCAGACACCGCCACTGTGTGTGTGAGTAGCTGAAAGATTAATTGTCTCTAATCACATTTATATTTATATTATATTATATTATATTATATTATTATATTATTATATTATTATTTAATGTATTTATATCCCATCTTTCTTCCAAGCTGGGATTCAAGGCAACTTGCATTTTAAAAACAAAGTAGTTAAAGGTAACTAGTTAAAAACAATAGTTGAAATGCAATAAAACATATTGAGAATCATCATTAAAGTACTAATTGCTCTTGACATCAGCCAGTGGTCATCACTGTCTTCACCTAGTTTCCATGGTGGGACTCTACCTTGATTTAAAGAGAGCAGATCTTCCACGGTTGCACATGTCCTGGTAACATCTAGACTGGATAATGTACTCTGTGTGCATGTAAAATGTCAGCTTGTTCAGAATGCAGCTGCTTGGATGCTTGATGGGGCTAAGCAGTTGTAATACACAACCTCTATAGTATGCCAGTTGTGATGGCTATGATTTCATCTCCAGGTCCAATTTAAGGTGTTGGTATTGACATCTAAAGCTATAAATAGATAGTGACCAGGCTATTTGAAGGATTGCCTGCAGTCATATGAACTTGCCTAGTCTTTAAGATCAGCTCCAGATTGTTGAGAGTCCAGATTGAGAGTCCACCATCAGTGCTCATCATATTGGCAGACACTAGTGACAGGACCTTTTTGGTGGTGGCTCCCTGTCTGTGGGACATCCTCTCAAAGAGTTCACATATGACTGCATTTTAATTAGGTATTTTTCTCCTTCATTTTTATTAGTTTTTTAAACAGACTTTGAAAGTTTTTAATCTTAATCTTCTTTTTATTAAGAGTACTGTGACTCTTTGCTGCTGCTGTTAGTTTAGTATTTATTTATTTATTTATTTATTTATTTATTTATTTCTATATGCCCTGAAAAGTGGCATGTAAATACTGCAAATGAACAAGGATATGCACTATCACCAACCATTATTTAAGTATTCATGCCTCCCACTAGTGCACACATGCTGATATCTCACACAAGTACATTGACTTGGTGGCTAATGTGTAAATTTATCTGGGGGTTTTTAAACTCTTACAACAGAAAGGAGTGGAAGTCTGTCCCAGATTGGAACAGCAACAGGAGACGGTTTTAGAAACCCCTTTCTCTCATCATGCTATTGTCCTGTCAAAAATCTACCCCTGATTTAAAAAACAAAGGGGCTTGCCCCTGCCTCCCCCCTACTTCCCTCCATTGTACAACAATTGCTTTGATGCTCCATGGCTTGACACACTTCTGGGCAAGGAAAAAGCAGTAGCCATCAATGTTTCTCTAAGACTCTGTATACATTACTGGCTTGAAATGCTTCTGGGTTGTTCTTTTCCCCAATTCAGATCAAAGAAATGCACTGGATGCAGAATAAACAATAGTATGTACACAGCCTTCTTTGCTGTTGGGGTGGGGGATAGTTCTCAGTGTGTGTGTGTGTGTGTGTGTGTGTGTGTGTGTGCACGCGTGCGTGTGCGTGCACACACATGCACCGGCATAGCATTTTCCATGCTGCTTTCTATGCCAGCCTCTGGCTACTGCCCCTCCTGTGAACCTAATCTTCTGTAGTCTTGTTTGGCTTTCTACTCTTTCTTCAGCTCTAAGCCAGATTCTTGACAATTCAGCACCAGAATTGTGCCCAATGGACTACTTCCAAAAACTAAACATTTCCTCTCTTTTCTACCTCTGTATGTCTTCATGGGGGGGGGGGAGAGACACTTCATGGTTGTTGTTTTTAAAGAAACAAAGTCTACAATAGCATATAGTTTTGTTAAGAGACTTGCAGGAAGCTTTCAAATAACTCTATAGTTTAGGATAATGAAATTACATGCACTGCATGGAAAGCCATCCAATAGTTTCTCCAGTCCTCTCTCTCTCCTCCCTCTCAAAACTCACTCTTTGTTCTTTGTTTTTGTTTTTATTTAATATTTTATTTTCTGTTATCTACTTCCTCAGTTGTGGAACAAAACAAAAAAGTTGCCTTCAGGAATCACCTATTCAGCACATTCTACAATTTTGAAAATCATTAGTATTCACTGTCAATTTTTCTGTTGGAGCTAGCTAAAATTATTTAGCTGTTCAGATATGGTACAATTGATTATTGAAACAGAGGTTGATTCCAAAGGCTAATTCTTTGAATAGTCATCATATAAATAAAATGTATGGTCACTTAAGTTGCACAAAATTTCTCAGTTCCACAAACACCTCTTGTTTACTGTATCGACTTCTCTCGCTGTGAAAGTCCTCCCAAGAGGCCTCGTTAAGAATTATCCTCTTGCTAATGGTTTGCTGTATGAAAGCTTGAAAGTGTGATGTCATCTAAGTTTTCATGATGTCATCGAAGTTTTGGAATCCACTTGTTGGCAAGGGAGCTTAGCAGGTAGTGCAAATTGAATAGTTCCTTTATGTAATACAATTAACTCCCTTGCTGGATTAGTCCAAGGGCTGTCTTCTCTAGTATTGTGTTTCTAGCAATGGCCAGCCAGATGGTGATGGATGGATGGATGGATGGATTTGTTTGTTTGTTTATTGAATTTATATACCGCCCTATACCCGCAGGTCTCTATTAAATTTGTATGGGGGTGATGGAAATTCCTTGCTATGTACAACTAGGCACATAGGTGTGATCAAAGGAGTTATATGTGCCTGCTGCCTAGGTATGTTCACCTCTATTTCTTTGACCCTTCCTGCTGTCCCACAAGCTGGTTTTGAAACTCCCTTCAGTTTCAGAAGCAATTTGCCACACAATGTGGTGAGCTGCAGTTGAACAAACACAAATCCCAATCACCCTACACTTCTTTGGATCCAGGCCATGAGCATATTCAAGGCATGGGAATGCACTCCTAAGAAAACTAGGGAAAAGCGATATGTGCAGGGAATATTTCACAGTATAAAAGTCTCATACAATAATACGTGATTAGAAGCCTTACCTTTTAAAAATTAGATTTAAAACAAAACAGCCTCATTAATGCCACCTTCACCTCTTTGGAGGAAAGGTGGGATATAAATGTAATAAATATATAACACCTATTGGACTATCTGGGTAACTGGGAACTTCGTTTTCCTGAGTAGGAATACATACATACAAACATACCATTGTTACATAAATTGTAACATACATACATTGTTACATACATGCATATCATGGTTACAAATGTAGAATCTATGCCCATGTTAAGCTGAATGTGTTGAGGTCAGGAAAAAAGAAGACATGGATGCTCATGCTCCCCAACCTTCCTCACATTCAGTGGGTCGTATCCAGTTGTGTCCCTCATGTTGATGGAACACTTGCATTTTGGCAATTTCTGCTCCACATGTAGCCCCTTGCACACTCCCTAATCTGCTCTGGAGAACTGAGTAGTCACCAACAACTCAGGCATGGTAAAACTTAACTCAAGCCCTTATTCTAAGAGGTTTCATCAAGCACCTTACACTGTCAGTTCAAGAGACACCATTGGAGATACAACCCAACAGAACATGAAAATTGTCCTGGAAAGGGCCAAGCCAACATGGTGCCCTCCAGATATTGTGGACTACAATTCCCATCAGTCCAAGGCAGCATGACCAATGGTTAGGGAAGTTGTCTGAAAAGCATGGCATTGGCCATCCCTGCCTTGCAGGGATATAGGGACATATACTTGCTGCAGAGTACATTCTAGCTAACAGAAGCAGGATTCAAACTAAATCTTGAAATGAATTTGCCAACTGTGGAAGCAGAATCTTTTGGAGAATGTTGAATTTGAGCCATTGAACATTAGCATTTTCAACAGTTGAAACTTAGCAGAAGTATGGGATTTTGACTTCCTGTTTGCCTTCATACCTGCCTCCACATGGTTACATTGTGTGTGCATAGAGGTAAGAGCTCCTAATGAAGAAAGAACAAAGCTGAAAGTGTCTGTAGAAGCTTAGCCTGGAATAATTTTTCCTTCTCTAAATGCAGAGTCAGGACAGAAAGATAAACCCAAGTAAAGCTCCCGTTGATTTCAAACCTGAATGGCCAAGAATGTGGTGAATGACTTCCCCTGGGTTATCTCAGGTTTCTGGTGTTGACAGTAGCCGTAGTTTCTTGCTATCGCTAGAAATGGTGCCCGGAATCTCTTGGCAGTAGGAAGGGTGTTTGGTGCAAAGATCAATGCTGGTAACCTTTCTAATTTTGATGGGAATGCTAGATACTTGATCCCATTTTACTGCTGAAAGAGCAAGCGGTTCACCAACTTTGCTCTGTAAATTGGGATAGAGAAAGTGTGGGAGGGATGCTGGACAAGCAGCCACCATGTACTCTGCTGGGAAAACGAGAGCCTTGGAAGCCTTATCTTTTAAACAATAAACATCAAAAATCTGTGCAGTAGATGAGAAGCAGATATGGGTGTGGGAAAAGAATTCCCCCAGAGACCTAATTTATTGGGCAATCTCCATTGAAGTGAGGAGCAAAGATTCTGAGAGGAACAGGAGGCTGAGATGCTTTTTGAGCAAGCAAAGCTGCAAGGTTATAAACCATGTTTTCAACTTGACTTTTATGGAGATCCGTGATATCCCAGGGAACTAGTGACTTCAGCATTTGTCCATGGGGAGCATGGGAAAGATGCATACAGATTAGCTTTGCAATCAGTGTGTCAATTTGCCTGATAATTCTGCTTCCATCATCCGTTGCTCTTGCATGCAGAATTTGCCTTAACCGAGCCTTCCGATATTAATTTTGAGTGGTGCTTGAATTTTGATGGGCAAATTGAGGACTCTTTCCCCTGCCCACTGTACTTTGCTCCTGTGTGAAAAAAACAGAAGGGGGGTCTCCTCTTAGAGGTTTTGTTTCATTTTGCACAGTCATCAAATGCATTTCAGCATTGTAACAGAAGCAGAGGATTCCTCCAGCTATAAGAATAAATATACCCTGTCTAGTGGACAGATTGGAAGGAGTGTTGAATGTCCCAAGATTTAAAGCTATTATAAGAGAAGCAAAACACTCAAAAAACAAAGAAAAAACACTTTCATTGAAGTGAAGCAGAGGAGCTTTTTCAACACAGCAGGAGAATCCTGCTAGGTAGACTAACTTGGTGACTCAGGGTTCTGACAGATAAAGAAAACAAGTTTGAGATGGCAAGCATCCTCTTTAAAAAGTATGGCTTTGTCTGTCTCATGCAGGCAGAATACCCCTTTTAAGCAAATAGCCACCACAGCACATGTGTGCATCATCATAAAACAAAGAAAGTATGCTTCTTGCCTCAGAACTGTTATTTTTGCCCATGTGCACATTTATGGATTACATATGAATGAATTCAATTTATCATCTGAAAATTCTATGATTAAATGTTATTCAATTAGGTAACAGTTCTACTCTGTATATTTATGACAAACTGTTTAGGGCAAGGGCAGCCATCATGGTGTTTTTGGATGGCAACTCCCACCATCCCTGACCATTGGCCATGCTGGCTGAGGCTGATAGAAATTGTGGTTCACCAACACCAGGAGGCCATTATGTTTGTTAGCCTTGGTTTTAAGGGCTCAAGGGTTGGTAATCAGAGCAGCATTTTGACCTAAATATCCTTGAAAAAGCTTCTTCTGTCCAAACAGAAACATAGTAGTGGAAAAGTCAGCTTTAGTGTTTGTTCTAGGGAAGAAGAGAAAATTATGATGTGGGACAAAATTGTATCAAGAAAACTGGACAATAAAAGGTCACGATACTGTATATATCCCCAGAAAGCTCCTGTTGATTACCGTCTCAATACCCACGAAAACATGTATCTCCCACTTTGGCTAGCAGTGAGAGAAATCATTTGCCGGCTAGATTTGGGCATTGAATCCCAGAGAGTGTGAGATCCTTAATCTATGCCCCCTTCTTCAGGAAACATGCCAGACTATTATGACCACAAAGCCGCAGTGAGATAATGCATCTTATCTGCCTGAGCAAATTTTAATGTGGTCCTCTTGATTAGTGTTTAGAAACCAAGCAAACAATTGATTTAAAATAATTGGTAAATTATGATTAAATAAAAATGTTTATACCAAGGAGTTTGTCATTGATATGATAAAATAAATATTTGCAGAAGGAACTTTTCCTTGGCCCAGAGCCTGGTCCATGAGCTTTGTGAGATTGACCGTGGTCTCATTTTAATAAAGACCAGAAGGCTTTCCAAGAAAATATAGTGCCTCCTTCCATTTAGCCAACCAACGTATATCAAGACCTTTGTCCATTTCCCTAATATACAATGGCATGGGTCGTCCTTTGGGTCATTCTGGTAACGCCTGTCATTTATCCTTCAAAATTGGCTAAAACTATATTACAAGTTAATAAAAGAAGACAGTTTAGTGTTTGGGTCTGGTATAAACACAAACTGAAACACTGAATACCACTCAAGCATTACTTCCAGAAGGCAGACATGGGATATGAGAGGGACTTGTGAGCTCACCATAAACATATATAAGTTTTATACCTGTTTCACTATTAGGGTAGCTACCTCCACCCCCAAAATAAAGCTTAGTTCTTATAGTTGTTCTGAGAATTTTCTTAAGATAATGATTCATAGCTACACTTCCCAGGGTTCCCTGGGGGAAAGGAATGACTATAAACCAGTTTAAGTCTGTGGTGTAGACATGCCCCACGTTTAGGTTTCATTTACTCTGGGCCTGCCTTTCAGTTGCGTATCCACATGCAGAACCATCTAGCTGCTCACTGTGGCTTGTTTTGGCTGACCATCTCTGTAGCAACCACCTCTCTCTTTCTGTTAGGCGTATTGCTCCCCCAGCACCCTTCCCATGCTTCTACCACATATAAAGTACAGTACATATGAGGAGGTTTAACCAGCTGTGGACCCTTTTGCATAGAGATGACTTGGCCTCTTTGCTCCACGTTTTGGTAACCTCCACATCAAACTATTGCAGTGCATCCTATGGAGGACTGCTGTTGAAAACACTTTAGAAGCCTCAACAGTACAGAATGCAGCAGCCAGGTAATGACTGCAAGAACACACTTAACACCTGTTCTGAAGCAGCTGCACATCTTTGTTTAACTACAGTGGTACCTCGGGTTACATACGCTTCAGGTTACAGACTCTGCTAACCCAGAAATAGCACCTCAGGTTAAGAACTTTGCTTCAGGATGAGAACAGAAATTGTGCTCCGGCGGTGCGGCAGCAGCAGGAGGCCCCATTAGCTAAAGTGGTGCTTCAGGTTAAGAACAGTTTCAGGTTAAGAACGGACCTCCGGAACGAATTAAGTACTTAACCCAAGGTACCACTGTATTTTGATTGGGAGGTTGCTTTGCTCTTGCACAATGCATAATACTGTGGACCAAACTGAAGCTGGATATTTTACTCCTGCTGGTTCTCCAAGGAGCTCAGCATGACACATACTGTGTTATCATTTTTATCCTCACAATAACCCTGTCTGGTAGGTTAGGTTGAGAGACAGTGACTGGCCCTTGATTGCCTAGTAAGCTTCATAGCTCAGTGAAGATTTGAAACCAGGTCTCCCTTATCTGAGTCAAACATTCTATCTACTACACACTTTGCTGGCTTGTAAACTGAGTCATAACATTCACCAGGTTGTGTGTGGTTTGTTTTTTTAATAGACTGAATGTATCCCCATGCCTATTTTTGCCAGTTCAGCATTTCAGCAGCAAAATGACCACCCCATACGGGAATTAGATTTGATCAATTCATCAACCCATCTTCTTCTTTTTTCCAGATACGTTTCATAGTCGTTAATGAGATTTTGCTGCCTTGGAAATGGTTAGCTTACATTCTCTTGGGTTGCTGTGCCTGTTTCACAGATTACTTCATTACTTGATTGCACAATGCTTTTAAGCAACAGAAGATCATTGTTTGTGTTGTGTGTTTAGACTCACTGCTGTCCAGTCAATAAAATGTTGGGTATCCTTCATTTTAAATGTTACCTGAGCTGTGGACTTGCTGGACGTTTGTGGGCAAGGCATTGTGTCTCAGGCTGTATTTCTTGTCTGTAAAATGGGGGTAATGGTAACTGACCTTTACAGGATTGCTCTGAATACGATTGAGATAAGGAAGCAAATTTGCCACAGTAATTCTCTGCTGCTCTGCTCAGTTTAACACTTTCATACTTGACAGTAACTTATACAGAAGAGGTGTGTGTCTCAGTTTACAGAAATCTAGGACTGTCATTTATATAGTGGCTTCTGAATATGCGGGTGCTCTTGACTGAGACTACTGACGGATCTACACATAACACTCGTGCTGTTCTTATAGACCTCTCCTTTGTCTGCTGTGTGACGCTCAGGAAGTGCAGGTATGCTTAAGATCAGGGTAGGAAACTGCAGTAGTGTCAGGATAACAGCATGCTTCAGTGTGTCAATTCTGGTACCCCAAAACCCAGCACCATAGGCGGAATCTCAGACCTTCTCCACCAACACCCACCATGGAAGTAATTATTGCAAGAGTTCTATAACCACTGCTACACAGAGGGGACTAGAGAAAGGAGGCACACTCAGGCCGGCATTTGAACTATCCTCCTGCCTGCCTGCTAGCTTCTCTTGTATCATCAGTGTGTGTCCCAGGGAGTTCTCATGAGGACATTTCAGATGAGCCCACCAGCGTTACATTGGCCTGGAGATTAGAGAGAACACACAGTGATCTTCAAGAGGGATGGAATCTATAGTAGCAAAGCCAGCCGGCCCCACCCTGCACTCAGTGCACATTTTGCATCCCTCCCTCAATAAACACAACAGATTGCCATATTTTCTCTCTTTTTTACAATTAAATATTTACGCTAGGCAGAAAACATTTTGCATGGACTTTTTAAACAGCCATGTCATCTTGCTCTTTTCATTCTCTAATCTTTCAGTTCTGAATCAGAAGTGAAGATTTTTAGCCTATTTACTAAGAAGTAAATATTATGATGAAAACATCAGACAGCTTAGCAGTGACTTTAGGAAAGTGGAGAAAGCATTTTCTGGTAGTGCTGTCAATTGCAAAACATTCCATAGGCTACCAATGGAGGGAGTGATCTTGTTCTGGAATTCCTAATTTTCTTAGACTCTTAAGAGTTGGAATAAATACAAATCATTTCATCCGAGGGCCAGGTCTGACATTACCTTAGCAGTGAGAGTGATGCTGCATCGTATAGCTATTACACAGGATCTAGTAGCATTAGAGGATCCAGATCATAGGGGCAGCACCCATAGACTTGAAACTTCTCCCAGTATTGCCAGGCTTTTCCACTGCCCCATCTCCTGATACTGAGGCCACTGCGCATGTGCAGGCCTAAATCTTTTAGCAAAGCAGCACAGGAATAGCAGACATAGCTGCAGTTTGCCTTCCACACTTCTTAAGGTAGCATAAGAAGGACACTGTTGCTGCCTTAAGACAGGATCATTTTCAATCAGTCATAAAGTGCATGACTCTGAGTTTGATCTCACAAAATGTTGTTGCACGGAACATGTTTCATCTGTGCTGTGCTCCACAACACAAGGTTTTCCATCCCTCCATAATGGTTAGTAAGCATTATTGGCCACTTTGCATGCTCAGTCCTCATTCAGCTATTTTGCACCACCACCCTCCAGGTTTCCCAACACACTGCTCAATTCTCTCTCTCCTTCCTTCCTTCCTTCCTTCCTTCCTTCCTTCCTTCCTTCCTTCATACCACTGCAGATTTTGGGAATTCTCCGAGTCTGCTGACAAATGACTAGTGTGTGGATAATGCTGTTTTGGCTACATAAGCTCAGATGCTTGCCTCTGAAAATCAAAGACAGGGAATTGGTAGCCTTGAACCCATTGGTGCTTAAGAATTATGAGAAACTTGTTGATGGAGTACTGAAATTAGTGGTGCCATTTTGGCTCAGTCTTACATGAATGAATGAAGCAAGCTTATTCAGTTGACTGCCTGTAGTAATTGTGGGCATCTTTGTAGAGGAATACAGTGGTACCTCGGGTTAAGAACTTAATTCGTTCTGGAGATCCATTCTTAACCAGAAACTGTTCTTAACTTGAGGTACCACTTTAGCTAATGGGGCCTGCCACGCCGCCACAGTGCAATTTCTGTTCTCATCCTGAAGCAAAGTTCTTAACCCGAGGTACTATTTCTCGGTTAGCGGAGTAACCTGAAGCTTCTGTAACCTGAGGTACCACTGTACAAAATTCATTTGGGAGAAGCAGTTACTATACCAGCCACTGCATATGTCATTGCTGCAAGTGTGCTTCTTGGCACTGTGCTTGAATCCATTGTGGAAGGTTGGTGTAGAAGTCCTTCTGCATAAAGGGCCTGCGACACACTGCCTTCTGAAACATTATGGAATACCACTATCTGTTAGAAACAGAGCTGAAGTTTTTCAGCCTCACTCACCTTACAGAGTGTTTGTTGTGGGGGAGGAAGGGAAAGGAGAATGTTAGCCACTTTGAGACTCCTTCGGGTAGTGAGAAAGCGGGATATCAAATCCAAACTCTTCCTCTTCTTCTTCTTCTGAGCACTTCTGCAAGAATTCAGCCCAAGATGTATATTGTGAGGTAATAAATTATGGGGAGTCAGAGAAACCAGCTTAAAAAGTTTTTAAAACAGAAATGTGTTAAAACAACAACAAACTCCTTATAAAGCCTGGTGAAAGTCTTTCAGAGTACATGAAACATAAAAGAGAGTGTTTCTTGTTGAATTCTAGTGCCTGGTATCCAGCTACTTTCATAGACAGATTTATTGTACTCAAACATTAAAGTATTTTTGTTAATGTCCTAATACATTAATACTTTAACTATGCCAATAGTTGGTGAAATAGTTGGTGAAATAAACCAAATATGTTTCAACCCAACAATTTTAGCTTAAAATGGGATCAGTCTGTTGAGTCATGGAAAGCTCAAATCAAAATGCTGGGTTTGTCTGTCTGTCTGTTTGTTTGTTTGTTTGTCTTTAAACACTTAATACTAATAAAGAGTCACTGTATGGTTTTACCCTCTTGATCAAGATGTTACTCCTTATGAGGACTTTTGGGGGACCAGACATGGCTTTGTAATGGTTTTGATTGTACTTTTAAACTAGTTTTGTATTAATAGCTTTGTTTTAAGTTTATTTCTGAGCTACCTTGGATCCCCCCCTTTAAAGCAGAATGTAAGTTTTAAATAAAAAATCCGAAAAGACACTTGCTATACTGTTATCCACTATCCTATATTTTTATTTTCTTCTTTTCTTTACATATGATACTTTGTCTTTCTTCAATCTCATTTTAATGAGATCAAGCAGCTACTGAGAAAAGAACTTTTGTTCTGAAGAGTCTGATACTTAAGGTAAATGTTAATTGACATCACCAGGGGAAAATCCAAGTGAGACAATTCATTACTGGAGGAAGTCTTAAATTATAATGTGTGAACAGAGAAAAGCCTCATTGCAAAGGAATATGTGGCTTTGTGGTCTCTTTTGAGTTCTGTGAATCCATATTTAAACCTTAGAGATACATGAACTGCTAAGCCAAACTGCCACCCTTTGAGAGTCAATACATGTGTATATGTCATTTATTCATAAATCTCTTGATTATTCCACACTTGATGGCTCACAGCCAGAGCCCTTTTCAAATGTTTTATAGTGTGTTAAATGAAATTGAATCAGAGGGGCAACTCTGTGGTGAAAGTCCCCACCCCAAATCCGTGTGCATCCGGTGTAAGATCTGAACATATTCTCATCTGTACAGTTTCCTTGGGCATCTTAGTGTGGAAAGACACTAACTTTGTTGTTGTTGTTGTTAAAAACTGCAAATGCAAAGACCTCTCACTGTGTGTTCAACAAGGCTGCTTTTCCAGGGTTCCCAACCATGGAGAGAGAGTTCTCTGAGCACAACATTATATAATCAGGACCATTTTTAGACATTACAAATATTGTGATGATACACATCCCACCATGTGCATTAATTACACCTGAAAAGGGCTCAAATATCTGAATAGACTTTACTGAAAAGCATGAATAAGAATAATTAACTAAAATGATGCTTGTGCTGTTTTTAAATCAGCCCCTGAGTGATGTGGAATATTGTTTTGAATGTATTTTTTAAAAGGACAGTTATTTGAGCTTGGGAACTTTGATGGAGATTTGTCAGCAGAATATAGGTGACGGTGCTTGGGATATAATGCATGGTGAGAACTTTGTCAGTTACATACTTTATGCGCTTACAAGGACCTCTGTTCTTGTTGTTTGTACTGCTAAGGTTGTGCAGCAAAGTTGTGTCCACATAGGGTGTCTGAGTTTTGTGAGTTTTTGATGATTAGTTTGTGTTTGTGTGACATATCAATGGGTTTATTAATAGGTGATGCCTGTATCACTAGATTCACTTTAAAGCAAAAACTAGCCTAACACACAGCCACCATGCCATCCAAAAACCTCCACTGAAGTCAAGAAATCCCATCCTTGGGATGTGAGCTATTAAAATCCACTGCAGGAACCATGCAGCCGAGCCCTTCCTCTTGAATTCCTGGTAGCAACAGGCTCTGTATGCTGGAAAGAGTTAAGCAGGAGTCTGTTGATATTTCAGAGCTGCTCCGAACCCCTGCAGTCAGAGGGAGGGAAGCTCTTGATTGGCCAAGTTCCTGTTGGTAGTAATAGCGGATCAGATATCAAACTTCTGTCTTTCCTAAAGACCCTTTAGGGATAGTCTGCTCCCTGCTAGACTATGACATCAGTCAGGACACCCGGTGATGTTGCTGATAGTAAACTCTGAGAAAGGAGGGGAGGGTGGGATAGAAAGGAGGGGTCTGCTAGCTAAAAGTTAATTAGCCCAACACAGTGCAAGGGCATACAGTAGGCTTTCGCGGAGGGTCAGTGCTGGATGGGACCAAACCTTTCCTGAGTTACACTTCTGCTGCTTTCTGCAATCACCTAGACTCCAAGGGAGGGCTAGATGAATTGTGATTCATTGGTCGTGATCAGCTTCTCTTCTTGGAGCCAGTTAATGGTTTGAGCGTTGAGGGGCTTTCTGGCACTGGGAATTACCACAAGGCATCACCATGACACTTCTGGGGTCTGAGCATTCTATGCTGATTCGGAGCAAATTCAGATCAGGTAGGGCTAACTCGGCAAGAATTTCTCCTAAAACTTTTCTCTACTACAAGCCTCAGCTGGAGGCTGTTTCTTATTAAGCAGCATGCAAGTAAAATAACCAGGGAGTCGTAAAGCTGTCATGGGCTCGCTCTCACAGAGGCTACTCTGCAAATGAAGAAATGCATTTTCCTTTCTGTCTGCTCCCTCTCTTTCTGCTCTTTCCCTACTTACAATTTATGTCTGTGGCGTAGCTTACTAAAAAACAAACAAACCCAAACGCTCTACAATTCTGAGTTCTCCACATATTTGAATGAGAACTGGACCAAAAATCCATAAGGGCTGTTATGACAAGTAGTAGATCTCCTCCCATCCATACAAGTCAGATGCTGTCCTGTATATCCTAGCCTTGATGCTTTACTCCAGCATCCAGGCAGTCAGCCTTAAGGTTCTGTGACTAATTGGACAAACATGAATTTGCAGAAAGGCATCGATATTTTTTTTAGAAGTACAAAAAACAAATGGAACATGCAAAGTATTTAAAATGACATCACCAGAGAAATATAGCTAGAGCCAAACGACTGATTGCCATTTTCTAAAGCTTTGCAACAAAAAAACATGTACCAGATCTCCAGAGTGTGTTGAAGCCCCATTAGGGGCGTCTTCTTTGAGGACATCCATCGTGAATAAAGGTGAGTAATGGTGAATAAAGGCAGGAGACGGTCACATAGAAATCAGTCCTGTTGCAGGTTTAGGGTCACAGCAACTTTAGATAAATTCAGCATTGTATAGTGTGTGTTCTTGTGTGCATGCTTGTGTTTATACGTTATTCTTATTGGGTTTGGCTATACCAATTATTATTTTAAATAGCACTCTTTTCTTGTCATCTGAGTTGTTGCTGCGTGCATCCAGTGAATGTACTGCATAATCACGTTCTCCTGTATGTTTCACCCATTCCAGAATGTCACCCACTCAGCTTGGGGAAGGGTGGCGGTTTTTGATCTCTAGTACACCAGAGATAACGAGAAGATCAGAAACTTATCGTACTGTTGCTAATCCACTAGGGTTTTATGAAGACGTTTGAGGCAGCTGGGTGGTCATTTGCAGTGTTTGCTTAGAAAATATAAAATTGGCAGCTAGTTGAAAACTCCAGAGTTGTATGTACAAATGAAGAGACTCTGGCTGGCTGGGGTTCTACACAGTTTGGGTCCAGTACTTTGCTGTGGTTTCTCTATCACTGTAATCACATTTCATGAGAATAAGTCATTCCTCAGAATCCATTGGTGTATTATGGTAATGGTACAGTGCCATTCACTGGAAAGAAGAGGGCTTGCTCTCTAACCCAGTAATCCCAAAGCAATACTGCCACCTTCCTGAAGCGAGGAGGACACAAGGGGGATGGTTCTCCAGGCCACTGCATTCTTTTACAGTGAGCCAGTATTGTTTTTAAGACTCATTTCGGTGTTATTTTTAAAGACGGGGTGTTGGGGGTTGAGAGATTACAGAGTTGATGGTAGGATCGCATATTTTTCAAATGATTCTAGGCTAAAAGTAAACTTTATGACTCTTTTAGTCCCATAAATTTTGTTTCTTTTAGAGTTTCTAACAGAGTCGCTTTGTAGGGGCACTCTTCCAACCTCTTTCCCACATTTTAATTACCACCTCTTTGTCTTGGGGTGAAGACATACAGGGTGCTGTTGTGACTGTTACCCATCTTATTTTGGTGCTACTTTTATGAAAAAACGTCTTCTTGTAAGTAGAAACCTATCCACATTGATCCTTACAGTTAGCATTTTAGAATATTAGTATAGCACTAAAAATGGGGCCGCAGCAGCAGCAGGAAACGGTTAGAATCCCAAGGATATTCCCATAGACTCCCAAGCTACAGGGCAGATGTGTTTGAGGGTCACTTGCATATTGAGTGCGATAAACTGAAAAGTGTTAATTTAAATAAAGGGTTTAAACATAAGAGCATCTTTGCTCTGGTGTCTCTTGCATGATACACATGGTGTTCAAACACTAACCTTGATATTTAAAGAGGATAGACCTTAGCTGCAGCATGGAAATAGAGCACAGGTCCTTCATGTCGATTTGTACTTCATCCCAAATTTCCCAAAACGGAATTGTAGCACTACATAAGCAGAATGCTTGTTGCGTATAGTACTTTGTATAACAAATATAGTCAGTATTTGAATTTCTTACCACTGTGTTTGATGGGGATTACTCCCCAAAAAGTGTACGTAGGAGAGCAGCCTTTGTTTGAGGTACAGGTGGGAAGTTGTCGCTAGCGTTAACCATTGTAGGTGACAAAAATTATGGTTTCTGTATGTACAGTTACCGTACATAAAATGTATGATACAGTATCATAGACTTACTATCATGGACTATTTCTACTGCCAATATAAATGATACATAAACGTCCTACATGAGAATATCGGCAATGAATCTATACAGACTGAAATAAGCCATTAGCCGTGGTTCTTTCATCAGTTCAGGCATGTACATTGCAATCCTACCTCCGGTGACCTATTTAGAGCACGTACTGAGGACCTCCTTTGAATTATAGTTTGGAGACCTGCGAATATTACCATGATCTTCATCCAAGGACGTAACCATTTTCTTGTAAGCTTTGGTAACCTTTCAGCTCAAACTACTGTATTGCGCTATGTAGGCGTCTGCCTTAGGACTTCTGTTGCTTTAAAATGTAGCAGCTCACCTAGTCTGGGGCTGATCACAGAGCTGCCATGCCACTAATTCTAGGTGAGCTCTGCATGTTACCTACATGTTTCCTGGCCAAATTCAAAGTGTTGATTGTGACATTTAGAAACCTACACGGTCCTGGCATTTTTAAGGGAATGTTTCCACCCATATTTACCTGTCCCTGGAATTAGGCTAAAGTGGAAAAATGCTGCTTCAGTTGCCACCATCTTCTGGGGTAAGGTTGTCCCCTACCAAGCATAAGGCTTTATCTAGCCTCGTTCACACATCACAGTGAGCCGAACTATAGCTTACTAGGATCACAGAAACACATAGGCACTTGTAAAGGAGCTCACTTGCACTTTTCTCCTCACCAATATATATATATATATATATTACTCCCATAACACACTGAAATAAGCCACGGTTTGGCTTAGCATGTAACCCGATTTCGGGCCCTTGGTTACGCTCTCTCCTTGCTAACCAGATGTTGCAGCCAAGGTTTGCTCTTGTGCTTTCAAAATGATGGCTGTATAGTTTTAATGAATGTTGCAAGCTGTTTTGCATGCCTGTGACTGAAAAAGTGTGTTGTTCTAACAGCAAGTAAATAAAACAAAGTATAAGGTAAAGGTAAAGGGTCATGGCCGACTCTGGGGTTGCAGCGCTCATCTCGCTTTTTGGCCGAGGGAGCCGGCGTAGCTTCTGGGTCATGTGGCCAGCATGACTAAGCCACTTCTGGCGAACCAGAGCAGCGCACGGAAACGCCATTTACCTTCCCGCCAGAGCGGTACCTATTTATCTACTTACACTTTGACGTGCTTTCGAACTGCTAGGTTGGCAGGAGCAGGGACCGAGCAACGGGAGCTCACCCCGTTGTGGGGATTCAAACCGCCGACCTTCTGATCAGCAAGCCCAAGGCTCTGTGGTTTAACCCACAGTGCCATAGTTTTTCATATAATCACAGGTTGCATACATACCATACATTTAAAGCACCTCCACCCCCAAAAAAATAGAATCCTGGGAACTGTTGTTTACGCCTAACAGAAATTCCCAGCACTCTTAACTATAGTTACCTTTGGGAGGAAATGTGTTTTACAGAGTTGGAAGGGTTCTCAAAGGTAAACTAGTCCAACTCTATTACTAATCATTCCCACTAGATGGTCATCCAGCCTGCTCTTTTGCATAGCGTTCTGCCAAGGGGGGGGGGGGAGATAAGACTTGTTTACATTGAAAACTTGCGCCTTCAAGTGAGACTTATGGTAAAACAAGCCACTGCTCTGAGTGGAGTATAAATCTAATATGTCAAAAATCTCCAGCGATGTTGCAGGCATGTTCTCCCCTCCCACTTCCTTCTGAGTTAAGAGACTAGGATTTGTGTGTATGTTTATTTTGTCTATTTTACCAAAGATAAATACACAAACCTGAGGTCATGCTGACAAATTCCACAGAAACAATGATTCTTTTTGCCTGCCTTCCAAATATCAATGGAATTGCCTTAAATCAAATAGGACAAAGCACGGGGGGTTGGCCCAAGAATTCTCTTGCTAAGTGTTTAACTCTTCCCAGGAAACATTATCCATGGCATTGTGTCTCAAAAAAATACAAATCCATATGTTATTGGAGTGCTGTAAATGGAAGTCATTAAACTCCTTTAGAGGTCATCTCTCACTTGCTTGGCCATCAGTGAGGGGACAGGTTGGGTAAGTTGCCACAATCTGATTGGCTGCATAAGGAAATGTCACTTCCCAGGCCCACTGCCTCAGCCTTACTGGGTAACTTCAGAGATGGGGCTCCAGAGTCTAGCATAAAATAGCTGGAGAATCTTAAAAGTTCTACTGAAAAATGATTGTTTGTTGGAAGTGATACTTGATGGTTTGTAGATAACAGAGATCTCTGACTTCCAGTGGAGCCATAATGGGAAAAGTGGGTGAGTTGGGCCACTGGTATATCAATAACTTAGTGTTGATGGCTCAAAAGCATCAAGATAGTGAAATGTAGAAATGAAATGAGTCTGGGTGTTACTGGTGTCTTATGCTATGAATCCCATTTTGCGCAATGCAGACTAGGAGTCCAGGGCTGGCTGAGAGTGTTTTGTGCCCTAGAACTTGTAATTGCAAAAGATACGAGGTGCAATTTGTTTTCGTATGGAGAGCTGCTCTGCTCAAAGCAGCACAAGAGTCCATATTTACTGCTTCTGCCTGGTTTGAGTGACCCTTAAATTGCAAAATCCCAGGTGTCTACCTGTATGATAGAGTTGCTCTCCCATGCTCATCTTCAAGTGCAACAGATGTGTAAATTATTAAAAAATACCGGTACATCTGTACTCCATCTCCTTTAGCCTGAGTATCTATGAGGCAGTGGGGAGAGACGTAAGAACTGGAGGTGCTGATTTCATAGTCTAGCAATTCAGATTTGGGTAAAATGTTAGAGCAAGTGTCTTCGTAAACGCCTAGGGTTAATGTAGAGTTTTTGTTTTAAAATTACGAACCTGGTAGGGGATCTTTTAGCAATAAGACATTGTAGTTGGAGTAAAGATCCCTCTAATGTTACGGAGAGGAATAATCAATTAAATACAGTATTTGAAGGTTAGAGACATCTGATGAAAAGAATGAGCAACATGTGAAGTTAAGAGTAAATGCTGTTCTTTCAATTATCACTTTTGGGGTTCTAAAAATCAGAGTTGGTGGTTTTATTTTACACTCTGAATTTCAATAATTATATTTTTTTTACTGGAATTCTTACTGTAGATTCCCCCCACCCCCAGTACATTCTGCCTACTCCTCAAAGTACATTGAGGTCCTCAAGGTAGGCTAAGACTTGTCTGATTTTCCTTTTTATCCCCACTTATCTTGTCCATGATTATGTCAGGGTTGTTTCAGATGCTCAAGGAGAAAGACAACCGATTTATAAGGTGCGGAGGGTATTGTAGATAATGTAGAAAAGTAGCAGCCATCCCTACATTGCCAAAACTGTAATCTAAGAGGAGGTGCAGCTATTTTTTGGTGGTGGTGAGATGTTGCATACATTACAGGGAGGAATGAAATACACATACTGTAAAGAAGGCAACTGGAATACTGTTCAGGATTTACATACAGATTCTTAAAGATTTCTATTGCTCACCCCACAAGAACACACTTATCTCCACCTTCTGACCAATTAAGAAATAACCTCTTGAAGTATTGATAATTCATTCTCTCTTTCAACTGCTGATCTAATAATAGAAGAATACATAATTTTGAGTGAACGGACAAGGTGAATTTTTTTGGCCTGTTTGTTTTGTGTACCTCTGGAGCTTATATCAAAGAATTATTAGTCTGCAAGGCGGTAGATGATTTTCAAACCCAACCTCTTGCCTCAAAGCAGAAACCTTCATGCCTCAAATATATACATTACTGTAATGGCTATTAGAGATCCTGGGTTTGTTCATATTAGATTAACAATATACACAAGCATCTTATCTAGGTTCATCCTTAATTATGAGGTGGAGTGTCCAAATTAGTCGCACTTCTGTGACCTAGGAGCACCACAAGATCTCTGAGGGATGAAATTAACTGAGCAAAAAGAGTTAATTTGTGCCTTGTTAGCGAACTCCAAATAGCTGTGGATTAAATGTCAGCTGGGCTTGACCAGCTGTACTGCAGCTTTGTTGCTTAGGAGCAAACTTCAAATGTGAGTGACCCATACATTTTACTCCCTACCCAAACACATTGGCAAGTTGCCTTAGCCAACAGATCTGTGGGGTCAGGCTAACTTCTATGAAGAGATTATGAGTTGATAGCTTAGTGATGCCAGTGTAGCCTGTATTTTTTTCATACTAGAAGCAATGAAACAATGATTGCATGTCCTGCCTACTATTTCTGTAACAGCCAGTTTATGTTTGTGAAATAAGCACAGGCCTTGTTTTAAAAACCCATCAGGAAAAAGAAGCCAGATCTATAAAGTATTTTCCAGTGGGCATCTTCACAACATGTCCATTCAGTAGTAATTGCCAGTGGGTCATTTGTGGATATAAACAAGGATTCCATCTTATTGCTGAAGTGTTATCCACAGTAAGTTTCTACGAAACATGCACTTTATTTAAAAAACAATCAATCGTCTATCATATCGTTGCACTTACCTCTTTACCAAATACATACAATATGGAAAAGGCTTTATTCTGGACCTGTGCTTAAATGTTTTTGGTGTTAATTTTCATTGTATCGAAGTACTTGCTAGTTCTGTTACTAGTCCTGTTGGCTGATAGCACACCTGCTAGTTGAGAGCAGATGAAAGAAATCAGTTCAATGTCTTCATGTGAGTGCTATTTATCCCTATTTGTCCATTCTTCTTCATTTGGGTAACTTCTGTATCTTTTTATTGTGGGCCACATTCCCTCAGGAACATTTTCCAAGGGGCTGCATACCAGCAGTGGGTGGGGCTGGAGTCGGCACTGGGCAGGGTCAGAGCCAAAAATCGATCCCCCTTTCTCTCTTTTTGCCACCCCACTTTCTCTCTTGGTTTTTCCTCTTTTGTGTGACTTTTGCTGTTCTTTAGAAGACAAACACTGCAAGCAAAATCCCAATCATGAAATTAGGCATTAAATATCAGCTTTATTTTTAAAAAATAAAATCAGTAGTACCTGTAGGGTTGCCATATTTTGAAGAGCAAAAAAAAGGACACATTTGCAGACTTCTACTTTTAACTATGGATCGCTAGGATGACTCTACCCATGAAAAAGAAGGCGTGTCCTGGAAAAAAGGACATATGGCAACCCTAACATTGGAGCAACTCATCCGTAAAAAGAAATGCTTTACAACAGGGGCCAGCAAACTTTTTTGTCCCTCAGACCTTGTGGAGGGTCAGACTATATTTTTTGGGGGCAGGAATGAATGAATTCCTGTGCCCCACAAATAACCCAGAGATGCATTTTAGATAAAAGCAGACATTCTGCTCATGTAAAAACACCAGGCAAGCCCCACAAACAATCTAGAGATGCGTTTTAAATAAAAGGACACATTCTACTCATGTAAAAACACGCTGATTCCTGGACTGTCCACAGGCTGGATTTAGAAGGCGACTGGGCCGGATCCGGCCCCTGGGCCTTAGTTTGCCTACCCATGCTTTACAACTTTGCATTTCAGGCATTTTAAACACCTGGGATTCCAATACTCTGGTGTGTCTTCCTGGGAAGCAAATTCCGTTGAAATTCCTGGGGCCTATTATTTCCAGGGAAATGTGTTTAAGGTGCAGATCTGACATTCTTAACCACTGAAATTAAAGGATGTAATTGGATTATGTGGTGGCAGCCATTCATCCAAGCCTGCCTTCCAGACTGTGGATACTGGGCTTTGCAGTATTTTGATGCATTTGCAGTTAAGTTTTAGTGGCGTCAAAGCTTTGCATCTGGTTCCTGAGACCACATGAAACAGGCCATGCTTTCCAAAAAGCCCAGACCTTTGGGAGCTGCCTCTCCCGCCTCTCTATCTCTTTACTCCCATGTTCTCCTGCCGAAGTGACATCTCTTAAGTGTGCAAGTTCCTTGACTAGCCCTGATTAAAGCAGCACGCAAACAGATGCTTTAATCCCTCTATAGTGCTAAGTCTGTGCAAGCATAAACAAATCATGAGAGCTTTTCAAGAGGGTGCTGGTGCCCCAAGGAAGCCATTTGTCTCCAGGGCTCATTTCTTAGAGATTGTTTGTGGAAATTGGAGGGTTTCCCCACCCAGTTCCTCAGAGCTTGTTCTGATGAAAAAGACAAGCTTCGTGTTCTCTACAACCCAGTATTGCTGATTTAAAGGCTGAGACCCTCTAACATATCCGAAAGGTTAAATCTTTGATCCATTAGCTAATTTGTTAAAGGGCTGAATGGTGTCTTTTAAATTATCTGATAAGTCACTGGTACAGGACCTAATTCCAGCAAAGATGAGGACATTGCCAACACGAATGAAGCATCAGATGCATTTGAATGGTTATGAAAATCTGACACTATTGTAGATTTCTTTTAAAATACATTTTACATAGAAAAGAAATGAAATACTCTCTCTCTTTCTTTCTCTCTCTCTCACTCACACACACACAAAATGTTTTGTATATCCTATTGAGATAATATGTATTTGTGTGTGTGTGTGTGTGTGTGTGTGTGTGTATAGCGCATTCCATTCTTTATATATATATTTCAATGGAAATTTAAAAGGGCAGATTTATATATTAAGTTAAGGGTTTATTTATATATTAAGCTCACCGTGTGGAGGTCAGTTTAATCACTCATTGTGGAAATTATGTGGTTAGCCATAATGTGCAGTAGCTCTTTGCTTAAGTTGAGATGGGTTTTGGGGTTTTTTGGGGGGCGGGCGGGTTGTTGCTGATTAAAAGTTCAGTTTTATAGAGATGAAGGGCATTTCCAGATGGGATGTTAATATGCAGAAAAAATGGTTATTATTCCACACTTTCTAGTGCAATTATGCTGTTAGTTTTATAACCACTAAAAGTCTGATAAGGAGAAAGTGATAAGAAAAGTGATGGGAAATTGCACTGGGAAATGTTGTGTAACAGTCACTGGGGGTATTGGGTTACCTGCACCTGAATGAATGCCAAGCAAGCAGGTGATGTCATATAACTGCCACATATGTTTTGTGCACACATATGCATGCTAAATAAACAACCACTCTGGAAGCCCCCGATCTAAAATTTGGTAACAACACGGTGAAAACCATCCTGTTGCCGCGCAATCCTATGCATGTTTACTCCAAGTTCCACCATAATGAATTATTCTCTAGGAATTATGACTAAGTCTACATGTACAATATGTGGAGCAATTTGGATTGGCCTCCTATAGTGACTGTGATGAATAAATTGACCCTCACCTGCTAAACGCCTCATATATCTACAAAGCAGACAAAAGTTTCTTTAGTTTCCGTCTTCCCTCATCAAATGTTCAGAATACTGTTAGGTTTGATATGAAATTTGCAGACATTGGTTGTTGTTTTTATTTGCACCCCTGATAGATATGTCAGTTCTAGAGACGCAAGGCAAGTGTTTGTTCTCCAGGGCAAGCTAATGATCTGCCAAACACAAGTGGCTCTCCATCGTGCAATGAGGTGCAAAGAAGGAAGGGCATTCACTGCCCCTACAGCTAGCCTGGCTCCTAGGAACTGAAGCAGTAACAGGGGGAGCAGGCTGGACTTCATATATGTCAGAGGTGTCAAGATTAAGTTGGATTATTTATAGCTGCAGGCAGACCTGTTATGTACATTAGGCCGTAGTTTCCTAGACAGTTTTTCATTTTGAGCCACATCCACTCATCACTTTCATTAAAATGGGCCAAATCTCAAGAGGATCGATTTCATCCCTACACAAGATGGTGTGCTGGTTTGCTTTTCATTTCAAACTAAATTTTTAAGAATTTGTTTAAGCTAGAATTTCAGTCCAGTGGATCATCTCCTGGCTGCGCCTGGCAGAGCAAGCATATCTATTGCATATAAAACAAATCCTGCCTACCTTTTCATGTAAATGTGATCATAGATAATTCATTTTCTTTAACTCCCTTTCCTTCTTTAAGCTAATGAAGCAGCACATATCCGTGTGGACCATGTTTTCCAGATCTGCAGCAAATTTTTTTGTAACTCTGAGTTGTTTCCTGTGAACTCTAGAATGGAAACTATTGCAAAAGGCTCCTCTTCTTTCAACCCTAAATAACATGTGTAGCAGAGAAGCATTTACTCGAAAATCTTAATAAGCAGCACAGTTAGAATAGCTTGATAAATTTGCATCTTTTTGGTAATGTAGTAACATTAGCAACTGTGTCTGCTGTGTTATGAAGTTGTTAACGTGTGTGTGTGTAGAGGATGGAGAAAGGGAAATGGTCATTTGACCAAACTCCAGGTTAATTGGCTTAGTTTTAGTAAGATAATAAGAAAGCTGCATTCCAGTAATAGGTCAGATCTACACTGCTGTTGTAACAAGGATGACTCCTTTTTTTGGCATGTGATAGAGATCTGAACCTTCCCTCTTTAGCAGCAGAGCGGAAGGTATCTCAGCAAATGAAAAGTTTGGAGTTATTTGTGGCAGAAGTTCGAGGTCCCTTTCTGAAAGATGCACTCTCTCCCAGTTTTACAGTTGCGGCTGCAGCAGCGAAGAAGCCGAGAGCAGCTCGCCAACCAGGGAATCATGCCACGTGAGTACTTTGCTTTCTCACTTTTATCTTTTATGCACTTGCAGGCCCATGCAGCCTCAGCTGAGGGTCACACTATCCACCACCAAATAAATATAATACAACTTTGCATCATTAGGGACTGTTTCTGATTCTAAGAAGGGCAAAGCAGGCTTGTACACGTGCACCACTTTAGCACACACAGATCTGGTGCTATGTACCTCTGCAAGAATCAACTCTTATGCAGGAAGGAAATATTTGTGGCAGAGAGTTACCTTCTTACATAGTGCCCACCCTGAGAATTCTGTACTGCTGCAAAAATTATTTATTTCTGGTACAATCATAAGCAGGAGATTGAGTTGAGCAACTGGTCCGGCACTACAGATTGCATGGAATTTTTGCCATCACATACTCAGCTTGTTACTGCAATTACTGTTAAACTCGGGACTAGAAGATTACTTACACACGCATCCCAAAATCTAGGATTCTAATGAGCCTCACAGGAAAGGGAGTTTGGGCTTGATTATTCCTGAAGTAGACTATACTGTATCATTTTCATAACTCATTTAGGATGTAGGGCACCTTGCAAAACCCTATGAGGCAGGTCATTGTTATTCCAATTTTTTGCAGATGGGGAAACTGAGACTGAGAGAGATAACACCTTGCCCAAGGCCACCCAGTGAGTCCATGGTCAAACTAGGATCTGAATCCAGGTCTCCCACCCCAAGCACCCACCCTCTCTCTCTCTCTGCTGGATCACACTGATTCTGAGCCACACACAGTGACTGCCTAAGCCTTTGGGTGCCGCATGTTGTAGTTGGCCTCTGCTATTGCTTTCCTCTTAAGCCACCTCCTGCAAAATATTCTACATTGTTGGCATGGAATGTCTGTCGCTTCCATACGAATGGTGCATGCAGCAGTTTGGCATTTTCATGAGGCATTTCAGTGTATGTAGTGCAGGTACAGCATGTTATGTGTGACAGAGTGGATCCACATAGACTTGTTTATTTAATACATTGCCCAAAGTTCTTGGCAGGTTTAATCCTATCCCACTATCAGAATTAACTGTCATGTTCTGCAAAAATGAGGTGTCATTGGTGTTTGCCAACTGTCAGGGGATGTTCTGACACCCCATAAAGGCTGCTAGTTTACCCCCTAAAAGGCATTTTACTCCTCAAAGAGAGGGAGAAAGAAAGTGGCAAGGGGTATGGAGGCAAGAATAGCAGCATTTGTTTAGGCGTCCGAGGCAAATGGGTTACCACCATGACTCCAGACTTTTCACCTTATTTCATCTCCCCCTCTTCCACAGTCCCAAACATCTATCTTTCTAGGACACAGTGCTTGACCATGGGCTTCAACTAGTATGTGCTTAGGGCTATTTCAGATATGACATTTCCCTAGATGCATTTTGAAGGATATAAAAAACGCCCTAAGCGTCTGGTGAGTCCTAAGTGTCTGGTGAGTTTGACAAAAAGTGCACATCTTTGCCCATTTCTCGACTGCCTTCCTAATCGGTTTATGCAAAACTTAGAAAGGGCAAGGTAATTGCCCTTAATATAATCATGCTTCCTATGTTGTAGGAAGAGATCCCATTGATTACTTTTGTTCCTGGGCATTCACATATTCATCAGTGGTAGGTAGTTAGAGAATTACACCCAACTACATCCCGTTTGCAGTCACTGCCCAGCAAATCCCTTGGGAATACATGATGTAACTTGATTGATACTAAGTGAGTGTGGACTTGGATAGGAGACCACTGAGAACCTCACAAAAAATGAGGAGCAGCATACAGTGGTGCCTCGCAAGATGAAATTAATCCGTTCCGTGAGTCTTTTCGTCTTGCAGTTTTTTCGTCTTGCGAAGCACGGCTATTAGCGGCTTAGCGGCTTTAATAAAAAGGAAACAAAATTGCAAGAACTCGCAAGACGTTTCGTCTTGCGAAGCAAGCCCATAGGGAAATTTGTCTTGCGGAACGACTCAAAAAACGAAAAACCCTTTCGTCTAGCGAGTTTTTCGTCTTGCGGGGCATTTGTCTTGCGGGGCACCACTGTATATAAATATAGCAAATAAATCACATGTTTTCTGCACATGTCCATAGTATTAGGTCTTCCAGCCCTCCTAATTTAAGGGTGGGTTTTTGTTTTACCTTCTCCTTTGATGCCTTTTCTCACATTGACAAGGCTCATAAGCCTATATAGAAGCATCATTGCCCAGTTCACAATTAATATAAACCACAGTTAATGGTTTGTTGTGAATGTGGAGATCACACCTGCTTTGCTTCTCCCCTATTACAAGCATGAGCACAATCCCTGGCTTAACATTACATCTGGGGATGCTGCAGAATTCCAAGAAAAATGGAAACAGGAGTGGAAATTGCCAATGTTCACTTATTCATCCCATGTCCAAAATGGAAATCCACCTGTTGTTGCTGCTGCTTTCAGTCCACAGATGATACATAAATTATTACTTTTCCCCACCCCTACTTGCATTGTGTTTCCTTTGCGTTGAAATGAATAGGGGGGAATAACATCATGGCAACATAATTTGCATGTAAATTACATAAGGTACGTAATTTGACACAGTGGATGGAAATACAGATAAAGTGGTTTTTTGTGGAAGACAAAGCGCAGTGGAACATAAACAGTGCTGCATGCAACAAATAGAGGTCAGAACAGAAAATGATGTTTTCTTACATCCCTAATAATATCTGAGCCAAGGATTGTGATTTGTTTCACTCAAACTAAGTTTGATTGGTAAGTCAAGAACAAACTTTGTTTGGAGTGAAACAAACTGCTATCTCCAATTCAGATGTAACACTAGGGATTATGTCTTGTTCTTCCTGCTAGGGAATGATCAAAACAGGAAGCCCCTGTGTGTTTATGTTTAAACCATTACCTGTGTTTATGGCAAAAGCATTTACTGTGGTGTGTAAATGCAGTCAGTTAGTTAGTGGTGTTAGTAGGGGTTCAGGATTTAGACAGTTAATTCGTTAGGTTAATAGGTTTAATTTGATCAGCTGACAAGCTGCCCCCAAATTGGTATATCTACATTATCAGTTTTTAACATAAGTACTTAAAGAAGTTTCAGATGTCAAGCAGCGTCATGTCCTTCTGTGTGTGATAGAACAGGGGACAGCTCTTCAAAGATGAGGCCTACTGTGCCACTTACGGGCATAATTTTAAAACAAAGTATGTTTTTCTTTAGAACCGTTTTTATCTCATATGCAAATGTATGCAAGTTTAATCAATAAATTAATCAATGTACCCAAACTCGTATGAACAAAGATTCATATGATTGGGTGATAGACACAGGTTTTACTCATTATTGATTTGCCACTATTTATCATCGGCAAGCAAGTCACACAGCTGACAAGCCTCTCTTAACGCCATGGTGGCACTCTCACTGGGACCCTTCCTCTCAAACCAGAGCATTCAAACTTCATGTCACTCTTTTAAAATCAAAATGGCTATAAACTATAAGATTTCGAATCTATTATTTGTCTTTTAAAATTATAGCAATTTCCTGATTTCTTTTCTCTGTGAAAACAAAACACTTCCCACCCCTATGGCCAAAAGCAGTAGCCTTTCCTGGCAGGCACAACGAGAAAGTTAATTATGTTTAATTGCAATACTCATTATTCAATGCACATGCTCTTTAAAATTGTGATAACTGAAGGCTCAGGACAGGTCTGTGTTGTGGGGCAGTATCCAACTCACGTGGTCCATCAGCACAAGGATTTCCGCTTGCACATTGGGACTTTTTCCTCCTTTGTGTCCAACTCACTCCCCAAATCTACTCTGCTGGAGAGTTTGGAGAGCCCCTAAAACAGATTTAGGAAGCACACAAGAGGGGAGAGGAGGTAAGTCCAGCTGTGCAAGTGGAAATCCTTGTTCTGTCAGAAAATATTACTCAATGCTACTTTGGATACAATCCTACGTGTGTAATTCTCCTTTCAGCATTGTACTCTCACTCCAGACTTTAACTTCTAAACTTCCACTACTGCCACGACTTCCCTCATGGAAGAACCAACACATTCAACCCCATATTGACATAGAATTTTTCTCAGACAACCATATGCTGTTGGTTTGTCTGCAGAATTCACATCAATCCTCTTGGCAAAGGTCCCTTTGTTTTGCGTCCATCCTTTGTCATGGATCCTACATAACTTTAGCGTTCTGTAATGTGCATTAATTGAGCTGTGCAGAAGAACAACACTGGTTTTCTGCCTTGCAGATTACTTTTATCGGATGCTCTCTCAAAGCTCTTCCCACCATCCCACTAGCTGTGAGCCAGGCCTCTGCACTGGTGCACCAGCTTCTCAGATTGCTCTTGCAATATCTGAAAGTAGGATGGTTTTCACCCTATGAAGTTTACCAGAATCTGTTTTACAACCGTCTTTTACCACTGAGGTGTCTCCTCTAACTTTGCCTTTGGTACTCTGTGACACTTTTTTATTTACTCACTCACTTTAAGATGTTTTTCTTCTTTTTGTTTGGCCTTTTAGTTGCGCAGGGTTTGAGTCTTCAATAAAACAAAATATCTATCGTGCTTTAGGATCTAGTTAACTACAGGAGGCAAATAATAAATTAGCTCAACCAATTGCGTCAATGCAAAATGACTCATAACTCTGACAATAAATCCGTTTGGTGACGGGAGGTAACAACTGGCATGTGGGGACTAGAGAAGCCATTTGTTAAAAGCAGTTTGGGTTGTTTTGTTTATTTTATTTTATTGAAAAAAGAGGGTTTTTAAATAAATAAAAATCACACAATATATAATTCTCGTGGCCTTTGATTTTCCTATCCCACAGTTTGACTGTGCTCCCAGTCACATTTTGTGCAAAGAAAACAAACAAACAATAATTTGACACTTATTAAAATGGAGATGAGAATTGTGTCCGCAATCTTTATTTTTGGATTCTGGACAACTTTCACTGTATAAATAACTAGGCTACAATTCAGCCATGAGATAAAGAGCTTTTGCGCAGCTTTGGGAAGAGCGATGCTTTCCTCTCATGCCCTTAACCCATGACACAGAAGAAATAGCAAGACCCAGAAATGGTTCAGAGAGTGAGACCCAAATGAGTTGGGAACTGTGTGCCAAGTCATCTTCACGAAGCCTGTGAACACACTGGGACAGCCTCCCCCTTGGTGATAGAGTACAACGAAGTACAAATTTCCTAGTCAGTGAGAACTAGCCAACACTGATGGTAGGGAGAGGGGGGAAAGGCTCCATGATGAGACTATGCAGATAGGAAAAGGCTGGACTGCCAGTTGGGGAGTGGAGTTCAAGGAGCAGGTTTTGCCCCTACCTTTTCCTTGCTGCCATTTATTCCTGTAGGACAAATACAGAGTTGTGATTCAATCCTAACAGCATGTTTATCACTGGAGGGCGTTAAGATATGGTGGAGGAGGCGACCCTCTTTTTTTTATCTCGATGGAACTGCAATCTGAAGAAACAAATATGTCCTCCAAACAAATATCCGGAATGTGGTTCAGAACACAGAGCAGGCACTGGTGGAGAGTATCAGAATTTACTGGAGCATTCTGCTCACTCTCTTATATCGAGAAGGAGATTTTGCCAATGGATGAAGGAAGGAGAGCTCATTGTTGAAAAGAATGTGTGACAGAATGGAGCAATTTATCCTTCTTGCTGATTTTGTATGTGCTGCTGACACCCATGTGATACAATGAGACTCAGACTCTCAATTTTATTAGCGGGTCTCCTCTGGACATTAATCTCACTGGTGGTCCTCTCCATAACTAGATCCTTCCTCCCCGACTGATCACTTTAGCTGGAAGTCAACTCCACTGAAACCAAGCTCCCCAAATGCGTCTAGGATTAACGTGCAAGGCTCTGTCTCTTGAGCTTCTCACCCAATGTGTTTGGATACTGGACAGGCTGCACTTTACCGCCAGGCCACTCACCTCCCTCTAAGATGCCTTAAAAAGATGGCTGTCTCCAAACAACTCTCAGCTCTCCCCCTGCTTTAGTTACTATCTGTGTCTTTGCTCCTCTCTGCCTCGTTTCCACTGCCACAGCCTGGCCTGGGAATGTCTGTGGTTATTCCTCATCCATTTTCATTTGATGCAATAAAGGGGCTGGCTGATTTGTGTGGCTAATTTTGTTGAACTTTGTTACAATGGCACAATGCTGAAAATGTACTTGCTGCTCGCTGTGCTCATTGTGCTTTTGTCTGTTTCTGATTGCAGCGCTGAAAAACCCCTCTCCCTTCCATGAGCAAAAGAAGAGCTTGGAGAGAGCCAAGGTAACCCTGGGTAGGCATCAGAGGGGGTGGCTGGAGATGGCATCATGCAGGTTAACTAGCTGCTGAGAAGGTTGTGGCCATGTGCAGGAATGTGAGTGGAATGTTGGAAAATCACTGGATTCATTTCTGCAGATACTACTATACCTTTAGCACACCTTTACAGGGCTCTAAACTTAATTGGCACATGTCCCATGAGAAAGTGGCTTTGTGGTGTGTATGTATATATATATATGTGTGTGTGTGTGTGTGTGTGTGTGTGTGTGTGTATATATATATATATATATATATATATATATATATATATCCCCATTAGGAAACCTTGTGCCTGATGTCTGCAGTACACCATATTGCCCTTCTCTTCTTGTGACACTGCAGAGTGCTTTTGGGCTGTTCTTAACCTGTACTCTTGTCTCTTGCTGGCACCAGTTATCAAGCAGAGTTTAGGCGCTGTTAATTAAAGCTAATGAGAAAGATAAGATTAAGAGGCAGTTCCCCCCCACCTACCCCACTAGTGGAAGAGCTGGTGATCTGGTCTTATTTAGAGAAAGTACAAGATATTCTCAAGCTTTCCCTGCTGCAAGTCTCCAGCCAAGGCTCTTACTAGAGGTGTAGTGGGGGGGGGGGGGGAGAAATTCGATTCCGTTAACATTTAAAGGCGAACCTACCTAATTTGCAATTTCAGAAATAATACGCAAACTTAAACAAGGCCATCCTTCAAAATTTGTGTTTCTCTGAATTTTGCAGTTTGGCAAAGGGGGAAATTGGGGAACTGTCTGCTTAGAGAAGCCTTTTCCAAGACTGATAGCAGTTCTCTTATATAAAGAATACAATCCATATATAGAGAGGCCTATAGCTCATTCATAAAGCTGGTATTTTGCACGGATGACGACCCGGGTCCAATGACACCAGCAGCAAGATTGGTAAAGAGATATGGAGATATGCTGCTAGTTACAATAGACAATGCTGGGCTAGATGGACAATAGTATATGGTAACTTTGTAAGGTCCTAGAAACTATGACTTGATTTGCTCAGAATTTGTATTAGTAGTAGTAGTTGTCGTCTGTTAACTTGTCCCATTTAATGGGAACTTGTGGTGCACCTTATCCTTTATTTCCTCTGTTTATGGTATAGGAGTTAATATGTAGAGGAAATTTAGGTCAGGAAGCCAAACAAGTGAATCCTTTTATAGTCTCTACAAGTCTGTGTACATATATATTAACTTACTTTCAAAACTCTTGATGAAATTTATGTATAGGCATTTATCAAAAGCCTGCACACATGTAGAAGATGCCTATGTTACATTATTGTATATGAGTGTCCTGCAAAAATTCAAGACCAACGTAAGGAAGGATGTATAGCCCCCTGTGAAAAATAAATGTGCTTAGAACACTTCAAGAAGTCTGAAGTATCTTAGAAGTACCCTATATTTCAATGTTCAGGCATAGGTTAATATCTCACAGTCTCCCTTCAAAGGCTTCTACTGGCCGATTGCCTGGAAGAAAAAAGGATTATATGAGTCAAAAGCCCTAAACTACATTCGTTTAGGGAGAAGTAGAACCAAAAATATATTCTAAGCCTTTATTCAGCTGGGGAGGGGCCTGGGGGCTGGCAGGGGGAAGCAATATCAGAACACTTCACAGCTAGTTTGGTTGAGAGGGACTGATGGGAAGCCTACTTGAAAATCTTTGTTCACACATAACATGAAACTACACCAATTTAATTGCGGTGGATTTTAAATACCTACACAACAGAGCTGCTGTTAGATGAGTTCTAGTGAAGTAAATAAATTTACTTTGATACAGCTGGGTACTTAGGGCTGAATTTTACACTTGTTCAAGATCTGTGCCGTAAGCTAAACTGAAATTGTGCTGAATATAGCGCATATTAAAAGTTGGTGTAGTATTATGATTCCTTCGTGCCAATTATAAGTTACTTGCATTCTGGGAAACCTGCCAAAAGTTCGGGTTTGCACAAATGGAGCTCTTAAAAGATCCAAGTCCTAGCCTACAGAGATTCAGTATCCAGACAAAAAGTTGTGGGATAATTATAGAATTGGAAGGGACCCTGAGGGTCATCTAGTCCAACCCCTGCAATCTCAACTAAAGCATGCAGATGGCTTCTGCTTAGTCGGTTCCACTGTCAAACAGCTCTTGCCATCAGAAAATTATTCCCGATGTTGAGCTGAAATCTCTTTTCCTGTAACTTGAATCTTTTGGTGTGGGTCCTACCAGAGAAGAACAAATGTTAACTAAAATGAACGTCAGTTAGACCAAGTCTGACTGAATCCTTTTAAAGAAGCATTGCCTAATGCACTTTAAATCAAGCTAGTGAGGTAATGATCTCTGTTCTTATGTTCTGTAGACTGAAGATTATTTAAAGCACAAGACCCGAAACAGACCTGAGCGCTCAGAACTGGTTGATATGCACATTTTACAGGGTAAGATTGAATGAATAAGTTTAAGATCTTGCTATTAGCATACAAAGTCCTTAATAACCAGATTATCTTTGGGACCACCTAATCTTGTATATCCCTACCCAGTCACTTCAATCCCTGGGGGAGACACTCTTAAAGGTGCTGCTTACTCCTGACGTTCATCTTATGTCTGCAAAAACCCAGGGCTTTCAGTATTACATCACATGCCCTTTGGAATGAGCTCCTGGTAAGGCAGGCACCTATAGTGTTGCTATTTCCGGTACCTACTTAAAACACATTTGTTTACTCAAGGGTGATCCAGTTTAGTAGTGTATATTTCTGATTTACTAATTTGTTGGTGTAATTTTGTTGTTAGCAGTGTATTTTATTGATGATTTTATGGGGATCACGACCTTGAGGTTTCTTTTTACATGTTTGGAAGTATAGAAATACACCACCGAATTGCAAATGAGCTGTTCTATGTTAATAGATAGTCTAGACTTCCACAAGGGTTTTGGACAACTCCCATCGTCCCTGACCATTGACGATGTGGTCTGGGGCTGATGGGAATTGTAGTCCAAATCCTCTAGAGGGCACCAGGTTGTGGGAGACTGCCTTAGATGTTTTGGACTTCTTGTAGTTGTGGCAAGCCAACAGCAGAAGACACTTCTGCCATGTTCTGAGTAAGCCTCAGTGTCTTTTGATCCCTCTTCAGGAAAGGTATAAAAGCACCTTTTATTGCCCTAATCTAGGCCTTCTTGGTAGCAATCTCCTGCTTATGGAATGCTTATGAATTATTTTAGGTTTTAAAACTTTTCTAAAATGTTTGTAATCTTTGTTAGTTTGCCACCTTGGGTTCCTTCAGGGTGGGGACAAGAATAAACATCAAACTGATTTATGATGATGTTTGCATGATGTTATTATATAAGCAAATCTGGGGTGGGTTTTATTTGAGCCTGGCTGGGGCAATTGCTGCTCCAGCATGTATGGCACACACTATACAACTGGGGGGAAATGCACATCTCATGAAGCAAGTTATTCCCTCTTTTAGATACTGCTTCTTGCAATTCTCATTTAGCTCTTGAAACCAAGTTTTTACTCGGCTTGCAGAAATGACTTTCCTGCATAGGATTCCATGCCCAGCATTGCATTTGAAGGATTGTTTGCTTGTGTGCTACCCACTCCCCAGCAAACTGTGGCTCAGCCATGCTGGTATGCAGACGCACATAAAGGGTGTGGTGCACTGGGTGAGAACCTTGGAATTATTTTGTTTGGCTACAGGGAACTATGTACAGGTAATACTTTCTGTGTATCTTGAGCATTGTTAAAATTGACTGCATATCATATCTCAGTGAGAAAAGCTTATCTACAAGCACACCTGTCATCATTGCACTCTGTGGCTAGTTGTGGTTAAAGGTAAAGGTAAAGGACCCCTGACAGTTAAGTCCAGTTGCAGACGACTGTGGGGTTGCGGCGCTCATCTCGCTTTACAGGCCAAGGGAGCTGGCGTTCGTCTGCAGACAGTTTTTTCTGGGTCATGTGGTCAGCATGACTAAGCCGCTTCTGGCGCAACAGAACACCGAAACCAGAGCAGCGCACAGAAACGCTGTTTACCTTCCCACTGGAGCGGTGCCTATTTATCTACTTGCACTGCCATGCTTTCGAACTGCTAGGTTGGCAGGAGCTGGGACAGAGCAACAGGAGCTCGCCCCATTGCGGGGATTCAAACTCCGACCTTCTGATTGGCAAGCCACAGTTGTTTTATGGTTCAAGAGAAATGCTTTGTGTTACAGCTACACTCAGGTTCTAATTACTGGGAAAGAACTGACATAGAATTTATCCTGTGTTTCTTAGAAGTGATAAAAGGAAAGGAGCTGTGGCACAGGCTAGTTATTTTGTGGAATAATTTATATTTTTACCATTTGGCTTTACAGATTCAGCCACAGAAGGGTCTGTCCAGGCTACTCAGATGAAACTGAAAAGAGCCCGTCTTGCAGACAATCTAAATGAGAAAATTGCTCTTAGGCCAGGTCCTCTGGAGCTGGTGGAGAAGAATATCATTCCTGTTGACTCAGCTGTGAAAGAAGCCATCAAAGGTAATACCAGGAAAGGCACCTCTGGTGCTATAGCAACATCCATGCACAGTAGACTATACAAAAGACTCGCTGTGGAGAGGGTCCCTTGCAATGTGATGTAGGGTTCTTGATGTTTTCTCCATGGGAATGCCTATGGAATAATTCTCATAAGAGAGTACAGATCCATGTTGAAGAGCTAGCAGGATTCTAGCACCCTAGAATGGTTCCTTCATTCCTGCCCTCTTCAAATCCCTCTTCACTAGCAGAGTAGGAAGAAACTTGATCAAAGCCAGACATGTCCCTGGAAAGATTACAGTGTGTAGCAGGAATCTTCCTTCCTTCCACTGCCTACTCTCTGTCTTCCAGCCTTGCAGGGGCTTTTGTGATAGAGCCTGTCTTTCCCAGCACTTTACTTATCAGCAAAAGCCAAGGGTCAAGCGCTTTTGCCTGCTAGTTTGCGGGATATTGCACAGGAACACTTTCCAGAACCCACTGAGTATGCTGAGTGGCAGAGAAGCATCATCTGGCATAAGCCACATTGATTCGCGGAGAAGCAAAATGGGTTGCATCTTTGCAGCATTTCTCAAAGGAGGTTGTAGGATGAAAAAACCATGCAAGCTATTGATTTGGTGAATTGTTTGGGGGCACATTCTTGATGAGTTTCTTGGAGTATTCTCACCATGGTGCACAAGCAGCATTTGACCCCCCAATATTTTTTTTGTGGGCTTCCAAGACACACACACACACACACACACACATCAATTGTCTTTTTAAAAAAATGACTGCTCCTATTTCCCCACTCCCACAAATTCCCAGCTGTGACTCCAGAATGTCAAAAGGGTTTTTTTGTAACCCCAACCTCCAAGACTCTTAAAATGTGCCCTATATTTTTTAAAAATAGAATGACCTTGCCCACTTTTACACTTTGGCCACATCCACTTTGAAATGTGCATTTAAAAACAAATTTGCATTTTTAAACGAATAATCTGAACTAATACGGAGACGATGCAATTTGAAATGGGATAATGATTGCATTCTGCAGAGTTGTGAAATTTTGGGGTAAAAACAAGAGCCTTCTAATGATGCTATCCTTGAAGGTTCTGGATTTATTAAAGATCTGCTATCTTGCAGGGGGGAGGGTCTGAAGACTGATGGGTGCAAGCTGTGGCACATATAATATAGTGCCTCAAACAAAATCATGAACATCTTCAAAAACAGTTGAAAAGAAAGAAGATCCTCATTTTTTAAAAAACAAAACCCAGTAAAATAGTAACAATCCTGAAAATGTGTGTTCCACAGAGAATCAGAACCTCATGGGAAATCAGATAGTTCCAGTAACCAATGTTTGAGAATTATTTATTTATTTAAAGCATTTGTAATCCCGTTCTGCAGCTGAAAATGATTCCAGAGCAGCTTATAGAGCAATTAAGAAACATGGGAACCCTCAGGCTTCTGATCTAAAATGCAGAACTCAGAAGGAGGAAAGGATGGAGTGAGGAGGGGGAAAGCAAGCTGAAGCAGCAGTTCTTAAACTTACAAAATGTTCACAAGGGCCAGCTGGTGTGGAAACAGTTCAGGGAGAGGAGTCAAGGAGCTAGTCCCTCTCAATAGTCATGCTTCCCATCTCTCCGTCTGATGCACTCGGGTGGGATGACTGCTCCCAGGATGATGGAGAAAGGCCTGGTGGAGCTGGACCTTCAACAGAGCCAGTGGAACCCATTGCTGAATTCAGATTTTATTAGCACACCATTTACATGTTATCAAACCACTGCTTCATTAGTGGTTTTCTATAATAGTTCTCAGTTGAATGTTTGTCAACCATACTGAATTTGCTGCTTTGGTACTTGCCTTTGAGCACAAATAAATCACAGCTTTACCTACCTGACAGGAACAAGAAAGTGTACATCTGTGAATACTGTAGTGTGTTAAGATCACTTGTTTGCTTTGCTACATGTACACTTGTTAAAAACTTACTGCCATTCAGAATCATCTATCACTGAGTCTTTTTCTTCCTTCCTGCCACAGGTAACCAAGCAAACTTCTCTAAATCCTCAGATGCTTTTGCTTTTGAAGAAGATAGTAGCAATGATGGGCTGTCCCCAGAGCAGATCAGAAGCGAGGATTCCCAGGGATCCACAGAATCAGCAGCCGGAATCAAAATTTCAGAAGCAACGTTACCCACAATGTCAGGGACAACTCAGGTAAAACGGTATTTCTTACTTTTGGACAGATGAGACGTCCTGATACTTTGGATTAAATTTGCAGAACCAAGCCACACTCACCTCCCACAAGCTCAATCCAGGTCAGAAAACATGCGCTTGGATTCAGCACAGTGAGTGTGCTTCCAAATCAGTCCCTCTGCTATAAACTTTTTACGTTTGTCTTCACCCCCCGTCAGCATCCAGTACTGGACAATGAGTACAAGAGCTTCTATTAGGAAAAAATGTCTGATGCCAGAGGAAGCATATTCCTCTCCTCGGGGCTGGAATAAGAACTCGTTGTGGGTAAAAAGATGCAATGCATGCCAAGATCTCTCTGAGGGCACTGTAGCCTATGGAGGAAGCCAGCTGTAAGGTCAGCCTCTGGTGGTTACATAAAACATGGGGGTGTCCTGCAAAGGATCCTGAGCCACTGTTAACCTGAACACGACATATTCTTGGCTTGGAGTGCCCTCCTCCATTCCGGCAGTTTTGTTACACAGTGTACTTGGCATGGGGCACCTCCATTTTCCAAGCACTTATGGCACAGAGCCCAACGATTCGTCCATTTGGTTTCCCTAATAACACTAGCCTGATAAATGCGATTGGTCTCAGCTGTGTAGAAATGCCATGGCAGGGAGTCCCGAGTCACCAGCAAAATATGCTGATTGATTATGATGGAGACTGAGAAATTGGGGGCCTCCAAGGTAGATTTTGTTGATTTTTTTTATTAAAAAAAACATATATTTATAGAATGTCCGTTACAGAAGAACTTTGCATTTATCAGTTGGTGGATTGGATTTAGCTAGCTAGCCGTTTTAAGATCAAGTGATTTTAGGAGTGTAGTTCACTGCTCTCACAGCTTGTCATCCATTTCTTTTACCTACTTCAGTGTCAAGCCCATTTTATATGGAACCTTATCCCTATGGAAGACTGCCTTCTGTCGGCAATCCATGCTATTGCTTTAACATCTACCGTAGATCCTCTTGATTGCATAGAGCAGCCTTGCCCAGCCTAATACACTAAAGCTTGCTTTGAACTACAATCCCCATTGGATGTTGTGAGATGTAGTCCAGTAACATCAGGTGGTCACTAGGTTGTTGAAGGCTGGTGCACATAGTTTCCAGGAGCATCTGATGCTGGCAAGGAAACTTCCATGTTACGCTGCTCTAAATACAGATCATGGAGAGATGCCAGTTGAAAAAAGTGATTAACATGTAGTCCAGACCTAGTTAAGGCTCCAAACAAGGTCAAGATAACTGGTCCTGAGCAAGACTAGCATGGACCATTTCTGTAATAATCTGTAAGCTGCCTGCATGTGGATAGGCTTCTTGAAAATGTGCATATTGATGTTTATTAATTTCCATGTATTTATTTTGATTCCAGGATCATTCTGTTGGCTCTGAAAATGATACGGCTGATATGACATCTCTGAGGAATGGCCAGCCAGAAAGTCCTAAACAACAGAATGGGCAACAAACACCTCCTGGCACTGTTACCACATCTGCAAAGGTATGAGCCTAACCTCCCACTACGTAGGAAGAAAAATTGTTAACATGGCTTATTGGCTAGACAATAACTAGCACTCATCTGCAGTAAGAGTGGGGGGACGACGACTGGTTTTAGGTGTTTGGGGAGGTGAGTTACAGTGTTGGCTTTGCTTGGAGATGGGAGTCGCTAGGAACTACCCAGACAGTACCTCCTTGTGTCACAAAACTGGGTCCATTAGAATTCTGGGGTGAAAGTACCTGCAAAAGGAGCAAGCTGAGACTTTGATGATCTGTTGAAGCCAAGCTGTTTCCAACAATAGCGCCAACAGGACCTTGTGTTAGATGGCTCATTCATCTGTCTCAGGAATTGTGGAATTCTATGAAGCTGTCATGGGCACTACAAAATACCCATTTCAGAGAGGGAAAATGGCAATACTCAGAAATATTGCCCCAGACAACAGAAATAATATCCATGCATATTCCAAACCAAACACTGGTATATTTTAAACTACTAATTTCCATTTATATTTTGATTTTTTTTATAAAAAAGTTGCTTAACTTTTATGGATAATTTTAATGTATATTTAATATTCCATGTAAACCACTAAGTAACAGACAAACCACTTATGCACGTATCTCTTCCCAAAACATCTAGGGAAACTCTGCCCTTCAAAACAGACAAAATACTCCCTTGTCCCTCTAGGGCAACAAGAGGGCCCTCCGTCCCTTTTCTTATGATATTTAGAGAGAAGTTGGAAGGCAAAGCACTGCCCTATAGCTTTCCTTCTTTACTCCTTTCCTATGGAGGTGGACCCAGAGGCATTCTGGGGGAAAGGGGAGTAGCTGGATGCTGCCCAAGTTAAAAATGAAAGAAATATTTAAAAGCCGTAAAGCAACGATGGGCAACATGGTGTCCTGCCCATGTTACAGACTACAACAGCTCCAATCACCCTTGAGCACTGGTCATACTAGCTATGGATAACGGGAGTTGTAATTCCAAACACACCTAATGTTTAAAAATGGTCACCGGGGAGGTGACCTGAGGACTGCCCCATGATGTTGGGGGCAGCAGGCCTATCTTAAGGCTGCGTTACATGTTGAGATTTTATATTTGGGTCAGAGTATCCAAGTACAAAATACACCAGTACTGTGACGATTGTAAAACATGCATTAGTATATTATTAGATACATATCATTTAAAAATTCTTGGAAGTGTCATCTGGGTAAGGACCAGATTGCTGCTTCAGACTGTTTTAAAAGGAATGTGTGGCTAATAAATATATAAACATGCCCTTTACAAATGATGTGGTGCCTGTATATTTTGTTCCTTGTACTCAACTACAGAAGGTCAGATGGGAAGAAGGGATGTACAAACACGTCTCAATTGCAATATTCATTTGCACTTTCTTCTGATGTTTTCCATTCCTATGCAATTGGTTTATTTTGCAAAAGTTTGTGTGCTGTTTCATTGCCTGCTGATGTGGAAATACTTGTAATTTCTAACATTTTTTTTTTATGTAGCACACATTAGACACATATATCTAAGCCATCAACAGATAACTTACAAATGAGTTACATTCCTTGTGTTTTCTGGGGGCGGGGGCAGGGGGACGACCATGTTAGTATTTTGCAGCAAAAAAACTAGAGTCTTCTACTTCTCGCTACCTTGATTTCACAGTTCAATATAAACTTGTCATAGAATCAGAGTTGGAAGGGACCCTGAGGATCATCTAGTCCAACCCCCTACAATGCAGGAATATGCAGTGACCTTGGCATTATCAGCACCATGCTCTAACCAGCTAGGCTACATGATCATCCTATCTTGCTTTTTTCACTCTGGCATCAGGGAGGAACAGTTTAGTTGTAAGTCAAGGTAACCCCAGGCAGTGTGGTTTTCCATGTGAAAAGAATAAGGAGCAATGCATTCCACTGGCTTTAAAATACACAAGAGGATACAGATTAAGTCTGAAATTGTAACCGTACTTGGAAGTCAGTGAGATTTACTTCTGAGTAGACATTGTTGGGATTGCAACATATTAGTGCATATAGGTGGCCTTAGGGTGCGAACAACACTTTAGAAACAAGGACAGTAAAGAGGCACCTGTATACATGATGATGTAAATAATATATATAGCAAAGCAATTTACACATAACATGTTCATGTGGTGTGGGCTTTTTAAGTTCGTTGTAGATAATTAAGGTAAATAGTTTCCACAGCGAGTGTCTCTGCCAGTGGGGATAAAATGGGCAAATTAAAGGAATTTTGCTTGATATTCTGTATTCAGTGGATTCCTTCGACAACCCTAGTGAGAAGGGACATCTATTATGACCTCCCACAGTCTTGATACTATCTCCACTGACTTGCAGGCTGACAGGCCCTGGGCACGGGAGCTCGCTAAACTTTCTAACTAACTTCAGTTACTCCATGTTGCAGATAATCTTATTGAAATTTTTATTTGTGCCCCATTTAGTCAAAACCATCGAGCGACAGCAAGAATCGCCACAAAAAGCCCAAGGAGATGAAGCCAAAAGTGAAGAAGCTTAAGTACCACCAGTACATTCCCCCAGACCAGAAGGCGGAAAAGTCCCCTCCGCCCATGGACTCGGCCTATGCAAGGCTCCTGCAGCAGCAGCAGCTCTTCCTGCAGCTCCAGATCCTCAGCCAGCAGCAGCAGCACCGGCACCAGCAGCACTTCAACTATCCGGGGCCCCATTCCATGCAGCTGAAGTGAGTTGGTAACGGAAAGGTTTCCTAGAGTGACCTTTCCACCTTACCCAGGTTTGATTTCTTGACGCAATCAATTTGGGGCACATTCCAGCCCATTAGTCACTTTTAAGCTCTGTTAATTTAAATAGGAAATTAAAGTGTGTGCTTAAGAGAGAAAGCCTCTCTCTTTTAAGTGTGGTCAACTCTTCCAAACTTCAGCAGGATTGTACCCTTCAGGACAACAGTAGTGATGCAGTAAATTTTATTGCAGAGCAACTCAGGTTGGTCAACCCATCACACAAGTGCTATAAAACAGGCAAAGTGTAACTCCTCAGCAATAGCTCGCTTTTATTTTCAGAAAGGTGACCAAATTATACCAGCTGCTATTCAGATTTTTCAAGCTAAAGTGTCATCCCAGCTACTTTTTGGGATCCCAATATGGATAGAAGCTTATAATAGTGATTTAGATAAGATACACTCAAGTTTCTTGAGAGGTATCCTGGGGCTCCTAAGTTCAATCAAGTATGAGACGATGTATGCAGAACTAGGTGTACACATGATGGAATATTGGATGAAGGCTAACACTATAAAATACTGGCTGCGTTGCCATTTTTGCTGCCAACCTTTGAGTCTGCTCTCTGACTTGCTTAAGAACTCTTATACATCCAGATCGTTCCTGCTCTTACATAGCAAAATTAGATCTATTGGTATTGACTTAGAATCCTGGTATAATTCAAGTGAGCAATATATTTATTGCAATATTCAAACTAGATTAAGGGACATTCATCGAATCAGTTGTAAATAAAATTTGCTCCCCCAAGTTCTATGGTTTAAATACACCAGATAACAGGGTCACTTAAATCTCAAAATTAATAATTCCAGCCCAACGCAGGGCCTTTATGTGAGCCCAGCTGAACATTTTCCCCTCAGCTCTTGTCAAAGGCAGATATTTAAACATCCCCAGAAATGATAGACATTGCAGATGTTATTTGAACTTGCCAGACACTGTAGAATATATCCTTTTCTACTGTCCATTGTACAACCAGCTATGTAAACACGTGCTATCTCCTTTTTTGGGAAGTCTAACATCATGGCACAATGAAAATATCAGATTCTATCTGTCTGACACTTACTCAGAACAAAAAAAATTCCTTCCAGTAGCACCTTAAAGACCAACTAAGTTAGTTCTTGGTATGAGCTTTCGTGTGCATGCACACTTCTTCAGATGAAGAAGTGTGCATGCACACGAAAGCTCATACCAAGAACTAACTTAGTTGGTCTTTAAGGTGCTACTGGAAGGAATTTTTTTTGTTTTGACTATGGCAGACCAACACGGCTACCCATCTGTAACTTACTCAGAAGTAACTGCAAAGGTGGCTGAGATTTTCTCAATAGTATCTCTTAGACTGGCACTATTTAGCAGGAAGAAATCCCAATGATAATTCTTGTAATTATATATTTTACATGGCTTTTATTTGTATATATGGATGTTTTATGATGGCCAGTACTTGTAATGCCTAATAAAGGTTTGGTGAAGTAAGTAAGAATACTGATATTTAAAAAGAAGAAGAAAACAAAAGGGGGAAAATGTTCTGTACTTTTATTTTTTACAGGCAACCCAATGAGCAAATGGCCAAAACCTCAAACTCTTCCCCATCGACAGTTGCCAACAGCCCTCTTTCCCCTGGGAAGGGAAGCTTTTCAGGGCAATCCTGCATTTCGTCTCTCAAGCCAGGTCCTCTCCCATCCAACCTGGATGATTTAAAAGTGAGTACTGAATGCAAAAGTTGATGAAAAGTGTAAGACCTTCTGTGTGGTATATGAAACTGCATGTGGAGGCAGTGTGTTCCTCTGGCAAACACATGGTTAACACATGCACTTCGGTCAATAGCCCAAATTAATCAAAATTCAAATATCACATAAATTGAAGCAGTCAAACACCACCATAAGATCAACAGACCAACTAGGGTCAGTGGACTGTAGAGAAGAGACCAAATTATTATTTGCCAAAGCTGACTTAGAACTAATAAAATCGGACATCGTAGCTTGTTTAAAAACAGATGGCAGAGCCAGTTCTATTTCAATAATATTCGTTGTTTAAGAATGCAAACCATTATTTTACTAACACACTAAATTAAAACAAAATTAACACAAAGGCAACCCTGGAACAAGAAAAAAACCTCAAGCATTAAAAATAACATACGTTAAGAAATCAATTGAAACCAAGTTCCCTAAGCGAACACTTATATACACACAGGCACATGCCAGAGGCACAACCTCAGGCAGTGGTGCTGAAAATATAGGCCATCCACAGGAAGCAAAGTAATGGGAAGTTCAACAAGCTCTGATGTTCTGGCTAGTCTTCACCTGGAGGACTTGCCGGTGCCCAAAGGGCTGCAGCTCCTAAGCAGGTACAGGAGAGTATCCTCAGGAGTAATGATGGTTGACTGGAAAGCATGCCTTCTCTTTCCCCCAATTTTCTCAAGAAGCACTGCTCGCTCTATATCTAAAATGTAAGAAGGGCAGCCCAGGTTAAAACCAGCCACAAATTCATTAGGTGTAGGCAGTGCTATTTTTCTAGAAAAAGAGGTCTCCCTTGTTCTCTTAGAATGGCAACGGAGCTCACCTGAGAGGTGCTGAAACTGAATTCCGGCTGAAAAATAAGCCCTGGGTGCAGATGTTCAGTCCCACTCCAGGCTTATTACAACTTGCATAATTTTAATTTGGACAGCATAGCACCTAAGGCAATAGAAATAATTAGAGATGTCCAAGTAATGTTGTGCTAAGCAGCACAGGGACAAACTGACGTATCCAGTCCAATTAATAGCAGCCATTTTGGAGCCCAAACTTTACCCAGCCCAACTCTTTGTCCGTGCAAATAATCTCTGGTTTAGATTTGGGCCAGGGTCCACTGTAAGCAGGTTGCTACTTTGCCACAAAGTTGAACTGAAAAGCGACCTTGCCACTGACTAAACAGCTTTCATTCCAGGTGTCGGAGCTGAGGCAGCAGCTCCGAATAAGGGGCCTCCCTGTATCAGGTACGAAAACGGCCTTGATGGAACGCCTGCGGCCCTTCCAGGAGTGCAGCGGGGGTTCTGTGCCCAGCTTCAATGAGATAACCACCGTCACCTTCCCAGTGACACCAACCAACTCTCTCTCCAGCTACCAGTCGCAGTCTTCGGCCAGCCTGCTGTCCAATGGCTTTTACCACTTTGGCAGCACCAGCTCTACTCCCCCCATCTCCCCAGCTTCCTCAGACCTATCGGTGAATGGCTCCTTGCCAGACAGTTTCAACGAAGGACCAATGTCTTCCCCCCATTTTGTCCTGCACCCTTCCCCTGTGCAAGGCGGCTGTGAAGAAAGCCTGATGGGAAGCATGAACGGCGCTGGCATCCAGCTCGACGTGGAAAGGGTTGACACAGAGAAAGACAAGATGCTGGTGGAAAAGCAGAAGGTCATCAATGAGCTGACCTGGAAACTGCAGCAAGAGCAGAGGCAAGTGGAAGAGCTGAGGATGCAGCTGCAGAAGCGCAAAAGGAGCCACGGCTTGGACGAGAAGCAGCCCTCTCCACACTTCTTCGGCTTTCCGATCAAGCAAGAAAACCCAGCGTCCAGTTGTCCCTTTGCCTCTAAGCAAGCTCCCTTGAAAGGCCAGGCTAGCAACTCGGACACACTGAGAAACTGTGGGACACCTCAGCTGCCCCATCTTGTAAATAGCCATTGCATGGAACCGTCAGGACAGAGCGGCATACTGTCCTCCACATTCCTAAGCCCACAGTGCTCTCCCCAGCATTCTCCACTAGAGGCAGCAAAGAGTCCGCAACACATCAGCCTTCCACCCTCACCAAACAGCCATTACCTCCTCTCTGTGTCCCCCAGCACTCAGGGAGAAGGACGCAGCAGCTCTCCACAGCCCAGCAGCCATCTTCGCACAGCTCCAGTAAGAAAGCTACTTGTTGTTGTTGTTGTTGTTGTTGTTGTTGTTATTATTATTAGGGGGTGCAGAGTTAGGGGAGGGTGTTAAAGCAGCTCCCATTCTATCCAGATTCCAAACTGCTCAGAGCTTCAAAGGCACTTTGAACTGTGCCCAGAATCAGACTGGGGGGCAGTGCAATGTTTCAAAACTGGCAGGCTGTGTTCCATGTGCCCAGGCCCAGTTTACCTACTGTAGCTATTATTGCTTCTCAGTTGATGAAATACCAAACAGGAAAGGAGGAGTTTAATTGCCCATCTTCCAGTGATTAAAACATACATCTGTTGGTTTGCATTCAAGTTGCAGAACGGCATTTCAAGGATGGTGGCATACACATAAGCAGAGTAGGTTCAACTTTTTCAGAAGTCATTAAGAAACTGGACACTACCCACTCTTCCACATATACAGCTTAATTACCACCCTTGGTGTCCCTGTAACTCTCTCCTGCCCATTCAAAAGAAAGTATATCACCTAAGCCATGGGTAGGCAAAGTAAGGCCCGGGGGCCGCATCCGGCCCAATCGCTTTCTAAATCTGGCCTGCGGATGGTCCAGGAAACAGTGTGTTTTTACATGAGTAGAATGTGTGCTTTTATTTAAAATGTACCTCTGGGTTATTTGTGGGGCATAGAAATGCATTCATTCCCCCCCCCCAAAAAAAAATATAGTCCGGCCCCCCACAAGGTCTGAGGGACAGTGGACCGACCCCCTGCTGAAAAAGTTGGCTCACCCCTGCCCTAAACCAGGCAGCCTTTACTACAGTTTTCTGCTAGTGGGTGGGGGAATTCAATATTATTTCAAAATTCCTTTGCAGAGCTTTGTAAGTGCCATTATCAATGGCAAAACTGTTATTACAGCAAGGGAGATGGGCTTCCGGAGCCTTGACTTTTTCTCATGCTTCCACTGGATTTGCAATGAGATCACCTCATTGACTGTTGATTTGTTCCCATGTGCAAGAGGTAAATTTATGGAGGCAACTGCTGAATAGCAGTCTTGGACCAAGTTTGGCTTGATCCCCGTGATTGATTTTGGTTCCACACAGGTGCCAGCACAAGGTAGTCAGAAGTATTCCATTCTGTCTCCTGGCTTTTGCAAGTCAAATGCTGCCCTCCCAGATGGAAAGCAGCCACCACCCTACGCTGATGCTGTGAAACAGGTAACAGTCTGGTGCTTGGTAGGCTATGCTTGGCTGCAGATAGCTTGCTTTGATTGTTATGTACATCAAAGCCAATTGCAGATTTGAGAGTGTTGTGTGACCTATGAGTGAAAGCAGATGACTACCGACAGCCTTGAAAACTGAATTTATTGTTGTAGAAAGAATTATATACAGTCAATTGGATTAAAAGCAAATGCAAATTCATTCAACCTCTTATTTGTTCAGACATTGAATAAGCAGCTGAAGTGATTCAGGTGACTTCTGTTGGAAGGGCCATCTGAATTTTTAGAAGAAACAGAATGATCTCTGAATGAACTAAGTTTGCAAGCTACAGCTGAACACTTGGTTCAAAAAAGTACACACAAGAGCACTGCAGGATGGTCCCTAAAGAGGTAATTGCAGTGGGTCACACAAAGTTTGTGTGGGTTAACAGGAGCCAACGTAAGCATACTTACTAGGAAGTAAGTACCAATTAATGTGGTGGGATTTTATTCTAAGTAACATTAGTTACAGGTTGAACATCTGAGTGAAGGAGGGAGTTTTCATTCCACTTTGGGAGGGCTATTGATCTTGCTTCTCTGAGGCTTTTATGAACTATAACGGTATTAATTGTAATACATAACAGCCTACTATACGCACAAAAAACTGCTCAAGTATTGTAGGAGACCTGTTTCAACTAGTTACTAAGGAATAATTGTTTATTTAACATGCCTGTCAAGGAGATTCTATCATCCTTATATGTCTGAGGCTTCAGCTTTCTTTTGAAAGCATCTCTCTCTATCCATCAAAGCTGATTTTTCTAGTATAGTAGTGTGTGGCTCCAGTACCGACTTCCTAACATCCCTTGCTTTTTCTTGCTGCAGCAGATGACCCGAAGCCAGCAAATGGATGAACTGTTGGATGTGCTTATTGAAACTGGAGGTAGGTGATATCCCTAAGGCAAGACTGTTAGTTCTGGTCAAAGCAAGTATGAGCGAAGTCTCTGGCTGCCCAAAGAGGGTGCACTGTGATCGCTGTGTCTGCACTAACCCCTATCCCCAATGCTTTTCATTGCCTGAAGGGTGGTACCCAAAATGGCAATTTCAGAGAATTTCCCCTGGTCATAAGGTAAAGGTAAAGGGACCCCTGACCATTCGTTCCAGTCATGGCCAACTCTGGGGTTGCGGCGCTCATCTCGCTTTATTGGCTGAGGGAGCCGGCATACAGCTTCCGGGTCATGTGGCCAGCATGACTAAGCTGCTTCTGGCAAACCAGAGCAGTGCACGGAAACGCCGTTTACCTTCCAGCTGGAGCGGTACCTATTTATCTACTTGCACTTTGACGTGCTTTTGAACTGCTAGGTTGCCAGGAGCAGGGACTGAGCAACGGGAGCTCACCCTGTCAAGGGGATTCGAACTGCAGACCTTCTGATTGGCAAGTCCTAGGCTCTGTGGTTTAACCCACAGCACCACCTGCGTCCTTACCCCCTAGTCATAGTAAGTCATAATTTCAGCCCAATGCCTACTGCTAAATGTAGCCATGGTCATAGCCCATGAAAGAAAGTGCCGCTTCCAAAGTGCATTTTCTTGATGGGCTTATTTTAAGCAACCAGATGTGGCCCTCAGACTGTCACTGGACCCCAACTCACATCAACCCCAGTCAGCGATGATTGGGAGATGAAGCCCAAAATCTGGAGGGCCATAGTTTAGCCACCCTTGCACTAAAATAGATTGTGTGGTCTTAACAATCAGAATCTGATATAAGCATACAGGAATCTATCTGTCTGACATTAATCTGGAAGTAACTGCAAGGGTAAGGGACGCGGGTGGCGCTGTGGGTAAAACCTCAGCACCTAGGACTTGCCGATCGTCAGGTCGGCAGTTTGAATCCCCGCGGCGGGGTGTGCTCCCGTTGCTCGGTCCCAGCGCCTGCCAACCTAGCAGTTCGAAAGCACGTCAAAGTGCAAGTAGATAAATAGGGACCACTTACTAGCGGGAAGGTAAACAGCATTTCCGTGTGCTGCGCTGGCTCGCCAGATGCAGCTTGTCACGCTGGCCACATGACCCGGAAGTGTCTTCGGACAGCGCTGGCCCCCGGCCTCTTAAGTGAGATGGGCGCACAACCCTAGAGTCAGACACGACTGGCCCGTACGGGCAGGGGTACCTTTACCTTTACCTTTACCTTAACTGCAAGGGTGGCTGAGTTTTGGTCAACAGTATCTCTTAGAGTGGTCAATGGCACTATTTAGTGGGAAGAAATCCCAATGAAAGAAATCCCATTTTTATATAGTTTACATGTCTATTTATTTGTATATATTTTAAATTTTATATATCGGTGTTTTATACTTGTACAGTGGTGCCTCGCAAGACGAAATTAATCCGTTCTGTGAGTCTCTTCGTCTTGCGGTTTTTTCGTCTTGCGAAGCACGGCTAGCAGCTTAGCGGCTATTAGCGGCTATTAACGGCTTAGCGGCTTTAAGAAAAAGCAAACAAACTCGCAAGACGTTTCGTCTTGCGAAGCAAGCCCATAGGGAAATTCTTCTTGCGGAACGACTCAAAAAACGGAAAACCCTTTCGTCTAGCGAGTTTTTCGTCTTGCGAGGCATTCGTCTTGCGGGGCTCCACTGTAATGCCTAATAATGGTTTGGTGAAGTATTAAGATTCTAGTTGCTGTAGGACGTCCCATACTCATCTGCTCATCTTTTCCCCTCTTAACAAGTCCTTGCCAACACACATATACCTAGTGATAATTTCTTCTACTGATTTCCTTCCTCCGGTCCTTGGATGGAGCACCTACTGTGTTCCCTGACCACAATCTGCTGTTGGCTCTTCTGCGATCTTTCTGTTCTTCTCACCCAGGCATTCCTAGTTACACCTTACAGGCTCACAGAACCACAAAGTACATTCCTGGTATGCCAAGTTACTCTAGCGTAGCATCACATAAAGCTATATCCAACCAAAAGAAAAGTAGGACACACTTCTCTGACAGCAACTGCGAATTACGATGTGCTCCATTGGGTATCTCATACTGTAGACAAAGGAGTCTGCCGTCTTGACAGGCAGTAATCACTGATGTGCAAGATGTTTTATAACATTTCAAGTTGTAGGGTGGCTTGGGGTGCACGGCATAGTAAAGTTGTAGATCTGCTCTTGATGAGCCTTTTTTGTTTGCAAACAGAAATGCCTGCAAATGCCAAAGAGGACCGCCCTTGCCTTCAGAAGGTGCCTCAGATAACAGTGTCTTCGGGGACCTCCGGCACTTCCTCGCTACTGAAGACATCTGCTTCATTTGAGCAAGGCCCTTCAGGTCAGCTGTCCTTTGAACACTGCCCTAGCAGCAACGACAGTCATCTGGAAATCTTGTTAAATTCCCACAGCCCTCTGGGGCGGTCGAGTGAAATCACCCTACTGAAAGTGGGTGAAGAACCACACTTTGAAGGGGTGATGGAAGGATTTTCCAACAAAGCTGCCGATGAACTGCTGACACCCCACGAGATCCTGCCCACTCCCCTGTCGCCCATGGAGACCCAGCTGTCTCCCTCTTCTGGAGAAGGAACTAGTTTGCACATGAGATTCACAGAGTCTCCTTGGGAAACAATGGAATGGCTGGACCTCACTCCGCCTAGCTCAGCCAACGGTTTCGGTTCCCTCACCACCACTGGGCCCAGCATCTTCAACATTGATTTCTTAGATGTTAGTGATCTCAACTTGAACAGTACCATGGACCTGCATTTACAACAGTGGTGAACAGAATAAGCCTTATGTGTGGGGATGCAGCTAAACACAAACAGATTTCCATTAAAGAGACTCAGATACTTTATCAGAGAGCTCTGGTGACAGCCAGGGAGAAGAAACTGGAGTCAGTTTTCCCAGGACATTCCCCTCCCCTATTACAAATGAAATTGCCAGATAATCTCCCACACACCACAAAGCAAATCTCTGGTGCAGGAGTCTCCACCTCAGCAAGCACAGCTAACTTTAGTAGCTTCCAGACCTCTTCCAAGAAAGACTCACTCTGCAGCAGAATTATGTTTGGTATGCACATCCATTTCATCCCTAGCATATCTATCATCCGGAGCAGGTTCTGCTATATTGTCTCTTATTGCCTACTGTGGAAAAAAATTTGGTTCACTTACAGCTTCCATCACACTGCATGGCAGCCACTGCCTTTCCTCCTGATTATATACATGAAGACTTAAAAAAAAAAGTCAGCTCACGAAGAAGCCATTGTCAGACCAGTAACCTCCAAGCCATCCTTTCACTAAACACTTCTCTCTCTCTGCCCTGTCTTAACAATTTTAAAGGCACTTGAAATAGAAGTAAAGCAATCTGACTTGTTTATGTGGTGGGCACTCAGCTTGGAAAGAACATGGAGTAATATAAAAAGCAAGTACATAAATGAAGGATTTTTAATTGACTAGAAGTTTGGGGTGACTTCTATCAATTTTCTGTTTCAGGGTACATTCCTCCTTTCATAAGTACTTTGCTCATTTCTTAATTAAATTAAAAATATAAACACATCTATAATTTGATATAGATATAGATAAATCTATAGCATTTCAACACCCACTATTAAAACCAACCATATTCTTATATATAAATATCTGTGAGTGTATCAGATTGTCATGAATAAATTTGCAACAAGCAATAAAGTAATCATAACTTATAAAAATAGAAAGGATTACCAATTTAAATTCTGTTTCAAATTCCAAAAACACTTTGAAGGACTCACATGCCTCCTCATATACCAAATATTTATTCAGTTTAATAAACAGGCAGTCTTGAATAAATTGATAATATTGAATAATATGTTGCCCAGAGCTGATCTGAAAAAGTGACAAAGTTTAACAAGTGAAGGTTGCAAATCTACGACTAAGTCTACCACGGTGGAAGAAACTGGGCAACTTACCCCTTGTAGCCTGAACCTATGGCCTTTGTCTGTCTTTAAATTAAGATATTGCCAGATCTAAGTCCATCAGTGATGGTACAGAACGCAGTCTGGGTTTTCTCTACATGTCACAACAGATCTGTATGCAGTATCATACATGACCATCAAGCTGCTGCTAGAATGCTCACACCTGTTACTGCACAGGGCAGACCCCAAAAAGGAGGCTGCCAGGTTTTCATCTAGGGCAAGGTCAGGCTAGCTGGTACAAGGCAGGACCACGGCAGGCCCAGCTACGCAGCAACCATTTCCCAGCCCAAAGGCTTCATACCAAGCACCAGATACTCATTATGTTCCTAACCATCGCTTTCCTGAGGGCAGACCAGAATATTGCAATGTATCACTCAAATATGCTGCCTCCTTTAAAAAAGATGCAAATGCTGCCTGCCTGGTAGGGTACCTTTGTTCACATGTGGGTAGGCTTCACCCAGGTGACGACTCCACAGCTATATATACAAAACAAAGTCTGGGTTATGAGCAAAGCACTATGTTGTGAGATATCTACCCTTCATTCGTTTTAACCGTAGTTCTCCCTTTATACCACAAAGTGAGGGCCCAGCCCTCAGCCACAATTCCAAACTATACTCAGATCCACTTGGGCAACAGATCCTCACTACACCGCTGAATGTCCACAGTAACAACTGAATGTTATAATTTACCTATACAGTAGTACCTCTAGATATGAACGGGATCCGTTCCGGAGCCCCGTTTGCATCTAGAAGCAAACAAAACTAGCGACGGCATGTCGCACACACGCGTCACTTTTCGCCGCTTCTGCGCATGCGCGTGACATCATTTTGAGCGTTTGCACATTCACACGCGCTCCGTTGCTTCTGGGTTGCCACGGAGTGCAACTCGAACGCACTCAACCCGAAGCGCATTCGACCCGAGGTATGACTGTAAATGATTATTAGTAATTTCCTTAATGCCCAGTGAGCTTCCTGTTTGTTTCCTTGCACATACCTTCTTATCTTTCATTCTAGCAAGTTCAAAACCCTTTACATTCCCCTCAGTTTTACTTTTGCCAGTAGACCAAATCCTGAGTGGTTGGGCATAGGAAGCAGATAGTTGACTTTGGTGAGAGGGGCTGGGGGCCAGATCTTGAGTCTAGTTATGAGACTGACAAAAGAAATGTAGAAGCAAAAGTCCAAACGGCACTTAAAATGTATCCTACTTGGCTCAAAGCTAGGTGGTAGCTTAAAACAAATTACACTACTGTATCTACAGTGATGGAAAGTGTATTTTAACTAAACCGGTCCCTATATGTCAGGATTTATTATTATTTTTAAAAAACAAAATAACTTCTGCTTCCTGTTGCAACCAAATCTGAAAATGGCAGCTGTAGTGAAAGGTGCAAAATACTAGCTAAGCAGGTGAATAAGCCTTTAAAACAATAGTCTGCTATGATGTTTATGGCCCTTGAGTGAAACTTTGCTTGAACTATACCGGTGCTATAAATTAATATAGCTTAAGCAGGTGGTGAGACATATGTTGAAAGGGGAGGGCAGGTACTTATATAGGTACTTCCAAGTTGGCAACTCTTCGTTGTGCACAATCATTACTCTCCAGAAAGTCTTTTCCACACAGAAAAACTTTCCACACTCAGAGTTGAGGATATAGTACTTGTTTTATGTGTAATCCGCACCACTAGAGATGACATAGGCATGAAAGTGGGAAAGGGACCATTCTGAACGAGCCAAATTAATTCTTTAATTTACAACAAACCGCTTTTTAAAAGTTCTATTATATGGTTTACTTTTATGGCTTCTTAAAAAAAAAAAGACAGCACTTTTTAAATTAAGATAATGGTAAGAAAACAACAATTTTTAAAGCAATTTCAATTCTTAAAATTTGAGTTAAGTTGTTTTTCATGTAAGTACAATTGTGTGATTATTTCAATTCTAATAAATAGGCAAAAGTGTTCTAGCACAAATAAAAAGATGCTTTGAAAAGCCATACTTACAAAATTGTGCAAATGGAAAAACTAATAGGGATGGTGTGCTGAAGTAGATGACTAGCAACAGGTTCACCTGCCCAGTATGTCAGAGTGTGCATAAAATCCACACAAAAAGGACAGAATAGTACTATGGTGATCTACAGCTATGGGGATTGTACTGTTGTTGTCTTTTAAAAATGGTCTGAAGAGAAAGGAGGGAAAACAGGATAATAATTTGATGACATCATGCTGATGTCCCACAAAAAGCGTGAAGTATTCAGCCATAAACACCTAGCATGGAAGCCTGCAGCATCACAGCAGAATGGCGCCTCAGAACAGCAAGACAATAGCACTCAACTGAACCAAACAGATACCTTGCAATGCACACAATACCAATGTGAAGAATCGCCTTGCAAAATAAACCTCTACTGCCTCCTTCACATGGTGCTGCACCTCTTTCAAGACATCCTTTCCTTCAACACACCTGTCTGTGATCTACGCTACAGAAGCAGCAGTCTCATTGACATCATATTCAACCTTTCGATTGCCTAAGGCTTGTGAAAAGAAGCTCCCATTTACAGTATTGTGACACAGAACTAACCGCACAGGATGCTCAAGTCCACAATATCTTCGTGCCTTAGCCATTGCTTTTTTCTGGATTTCCTGCCCAGCCTCACCTGTAGTGCAGGGAGCAGAGTGAAAATCCCATGCAAGGTCTTCCAGAGAACAGCTATGAATCCACATCCAAAGAGGAGGAGCTTGTTCTTCTTGGCTAGCTGGGTACTTTGCAGTATTGGCCAATTCATCAGTGTTTTTATTTCTTCTGTAAACCTCTGTGCACTGCAATTCAGAAAGGTTGCACAGTATGGAAGGGCATGTGTAAGAAACAGTTTGTGGCTGCTTTGGACGGATCTGGCCATTTTCTGAAACTGTGTAAAAGTATTGCAAACCAAAGCTAATTACAAAACTATTTACTAAATGAGTGTATTTAATATTGTGTTACTGGAAGGAGTTGTTGGAAATCAAGACAGTACAAAAAGGACCACGTGCCCTCGTGTGTCCTCTTGGCTGAAGAACAGCCTGGACCAGGAGAGCTGTCTCTGCAGACCTCAATATGAGCGACTAAACTGAGGTCAAGTAGGGGAAGAACGAACAACTGGTTTTAATATTGCTGCATGTTGTATAAAAAAATGTTAAGTTTTTTTATAAGGTCACTATTTAAAGCATGAATTTTCTATTGTACAAATGTTCACACAGTGCACTGGTAGGATAGAACAATCCTTCACATGCTTGTTTTCTTTTACTTAATTTTAATATGCAAAAAGTTAGAAGTCATTCCATTGAGGCTTTTTAATAGCACTTGAATACAGACTAGTTTTAGGTGCTACACTGCCATACGGTACAGGGCTTTTTATCCTTATTTAAAGGGATGCTGTCAACTATATATATATTAAAAAACCACACTGTAAATAAACACAATGCCTTACCTCTGTGATCAGCACTGCCGTACTTAATTAAAAGACTCCCTGTGATGTCACACTGAGTGCTTGTTTTGCAGTTATTTTGTCATGTGCAAGCTTTAACAATAGTAGATATTCCAAGATTTCTTCAGTGCTCTATCCATAAAGCCTGGCCAGCCTGGACTAGTTTATCTCTCATTTCACCTTTGCAAGCCACTATGTGCAGAAAGTTAGGCAGAAAGTCAGTAATTTGTTCAGTGAACTTCAAAGACAGGTCAAATCACAGCTTCTTGTCATTTAACTGCTAAAGGAGAAGTGAAAAATGCAATTTCCCCCTCTGGTCTACAAAATAATTTTTTTTAAAAAAAAAAAAGCCTCCCCCCACCCACCCCAAATGATAGAAATGGAAGAGGCTGGTAATGGTCTGGAGAACGTATGAGAATTTAGTTCAAAATGATTTCAATGAATTTATTGAAACCAGTAACATAAAAATACAAAACAGGTGGAACAAGAAACAAAAGCCCCAAATGGCAGCTACCTTGTTGGGCAGGGCTACTGCTGAGAAAGATCTTTTGTGTTAAATTACAAATATAACATAAATCAGCAACGTGATGCTGTTGCCCAAAGGCAAATTCAAATCTAGGATGCACAAGTGTTATACGCCATGCATGACCCAAGTAATTAGGTCATTCATGTGGTAATGTCAGACCTCAAATACAGTAGTAGCTAAAGATGAAATATATTATCCAATGATTTCTCCCATACACTGATAGAAAGCTCTTTGATCCAGCAAAGGCTTCCAGGGGCAGAACGGGGTGAGAGGCAATTTTTGGCAATTCCTCCTTCCAACCTGAAGTCCCCCAAAACATACTCCATAGGGTTGGGGGAACCCTTCAGAAGAGTGCGTGAGATGGCGTAGGAGACTGTGGGGGAATAACAAAAAGCACACCCCTCCCCATTCTACTGATGGAAGCTCTGCTAGATTAAAAAGCTTGCAGTCAGCATGGAGGTACAATTGTGTAAAAAGCATAGACAGCAAACAAAGTAATTGGTTCAGGGGAGTAAAAAAATTGTTTCAAGGTCAAACAATGGTCAGGATCAGCTGAGCCTCTTGTATTTCAGGGGCACCCCCTCAAAGTCCCACCATACCTTTTGGTCCTTCTTGCAAACATCAGTAAACAGGAAAACTTGGCCAGAGAAAGATGGCATTTTTAAATTTCATTTTTCATTTATTGATTTCCCCATCATCATGTCTGACCTTATAGCAAGATCATATTCGGAACCTTGATTTATTTTACAACTGACCTGCAGGCGGGGGGGGGGGGGGACCTATTACATTAACACTTTGATTTCATGTAGAGTATTTTAAATAGAAGAGGAAGTCAAACCAGGAGAGGATAAAATAGTTGGAAGCTCTTAGAAGCTATCATGTTGTCAAACTCCATTTTACTTACAGACAATAAGGCAATATCCCCTGCACATCGGCTTCTCAATAAACTTTACATTTTTTTTCTATGGTACAAGAAAAAAATTAAACCAGAGCTCACAATGTACAGTTCTTACACTATTTTCACAGCTTCTGAACACTATACATCTTTATAAACATATACTGTAATATAAATGCTGCACCCTTAATATACCAATCTATGATTAATATGCTAGAACAGTCAGTTTCTCTCAGACATCCACTGTGCCTGAATAGGAGCTACCTCCATTTGCGGTTGACCGAATGGAAATGCGCTGCTAATATACGTGAGAATAGAATGCAAGATGAAAGGGGCTCTAATTACTGTTCAATTTTCGGCAGGCACAAAGAGGAAAAGCCAGGAGATATGCATATAGAGGTTGGGAACATCTGGATGAGGTTGAGAATCTTCCACCTGAGTGGATTACAATGAATAATTACTACATTAAAACAGTCCCAACCAGGGACTTTGCCTACCATTGGGCAAGTGAAACAGTCACTCAGGTGGTGGGTGCTTACCTGGCAGTTTGGTCAGCTTCTGCACTTGTCATTTGCCTCAGGCAGCAAAATGTCTTGGAATGGCCCTGGTCCCAACTGGTTCCCATTTCAATACATTATCTCTTACGGTGTTGACCAAGTTTTTGCCCCCAAATCCTATTAATCAGCTGGTATACTAGAGAAAATTAAGTTAACTAGTTATAGTAACAGGGTCTTGTTATCACTGACCCACTCAATGGTAAAGCTTAATTCCCTTACAATTCTAGTATTACATGTTAAATAGTGACAGTTACTGAGATTACAAATAACTTTGGATTTTAAAAAACACCACTTCCTCCCTCTTGTGACTTAGAAGACAAGATCACACTGGATGCAGTTGAGATGACAATATAATTGTTTAAAGGGCTCCCCCATCCCACCCTCCATCTGGCAATATAACCTCTGGGTTTCCTTTTTTCTGCCACATGCTTTTAAGAACTTAACATTCCAGTTCTCTTAGTTACCGTTGTGTTAGGAAATTATTCTAATAAACGAATTCATCCACAAAATGAAAGCAAACATATTTAGCATCCTCTCTGTAATGATTTTGGAAGCCCAACTATCCAACTGATGGGGACGTGGGGAGCTTATTTGATCTGACGGTTAATATCAGAAATCCAAGTCATACCTGGAGCTCTGTGGGAAGTTTCTATGCAACTGGAAAACATGAGAAGTTTGATGGAGATAAATTACAAATAATTATTAACAATGTAAAATAGCTCTTCACAACTGCGAACTGTCCCGTACCCTTTCAGTGGTGAAAGTTTAGCCATGAGTTGGAAATCAGGGGTCACAAGCCAGTTAAATTCAACTGAGTAGTTTAATAATTCCTCAGGTAAAAGTCTTATCTCACCAGGTAACAATTTACAGGACACCTAGTTCTACTGAAGAGTGGCTTGCTTGGAAAATGAAACAATACATTATTCTCCATGAGTTCAAACTCATACTCTCATGAGTTTAATTGTTAGCTCCTTTCAATGCAATGCAATGCATTTTTATTTTTATTTTTTGGTAAAGACATAGTCCATTTTACATGATCACTTCTTTCTCCCTCCGAAATATGAAGTTCTGCTGAGCCACAATTGTCTTCAAAACATATACTGTGACTGAAAAGCAACAGAATTTCAAATCAATTAATCTATTGCACTTTGTGAAGAAATATATTTATATATATATTTATATATTATCCCCTCTTTGCCTTTGTTGGCTTCAGAAGGTAAAAGTAGCTCATTTGGCTGCATAAAAGTTTCTTTCTCCCCAAGCAGTTTATGTTCAGAATCAGCTAGGCCATTGCCTAACTTCCTTTCTTTTATATTATCTGTAACAATTGGAAGAGTTTGAAAGACTAAAATCATTCCAGTAGCTGCTGAGAAGTCTCTGAGTCTAGAAATTAACTTTAGGTGCTATCCAATCATGGCCAACAAATAAAATGTTACTTATTTCCACGTTTTATGAATATGTCCACAAAAAGAGCAAAATGAGGTCTCTCTTTGACTGACACTAACACTGTGATCAGGTATTATTACATGGATGCACTTTATAAGTGACAATAATATACAGACAGAATGGAAGAAAAACACCAACATTATTGCACATGGTGTCTGGGCGAGCGTTAAAACACTGCAATACGGGGTGAAGATTCTGTACATCTTGCTTTTTCTCAGCATTTGCACTAGAGTTTTGATGTAGCAGCAGTATCAATCGACATACATTGGAGAGCTCGGAGTCGTTGGCATTTGATCCAGGATTTTACAAACATAGCACGCAACGTCCACTGTTCGCTCCTCATACATTAGGATGAAGGGATGTTTCTGGTAGAAGAGAAGGGAACAAAATATAGTCTCACTTTTGGAGCACAGAAGGTGCCTCCAGAAGACGTGTGAGCTCCCAAAGGTACTTCCATGCAACTTAACACTTCAGGTGTTACGAGTTGCTGCGCTGAGGTACCAGCTCACTAGATTCAGTAGAAGGGGCCCAAGCATCAACATGGGCATATACACACAGAGAAGGCAGGTGGGGTACAGTACATCCCTTGGCCTTACATTTAGGAGGAAATGGATAACTGGTGAAGCAGACAAATCCCAAAATCAAATTTTAATTATACCAATTAAATATGCCGTGCAATTGCCAAAAAACTTTAATTCTCTAGGTACACAACACAACCCCTGAACAAACTAAATGTGGGCTTGCTTCATTGCTCACAGCAAAGGACAAAGTAGCAAGCCCGGCCTCACTCTTTGCACTAAACAAGTAGAATGTAGCTCCTAGCTCACAAAATGGGAATAGCAATGGTGCTGCTACAGAATGCCTAATAATATCTGTGGGAAGCTGCCCAGAGTGGCTGGGGCAACCCAGTCAGATGGATGGGGTATAATAATAATAATAATAATAATAATAATAATAATAATAATAATACCACCAAGCTTCAAAAGAGTTAAAAGTCTTTAAAGTCCTTAAAGTCTTAGCCAGTTCTAGTCTCATGCATTCACATATCCCATCATACTCACCAGAAGCTCCTTATACTTTGGCCTTTTGGACTCGTCCTTTGTAAGGCTAAAAAGATCAGTAAGAGGATTAGGGTGACAGAACATTAGCAGAAAAAACATCTGAAATTAAGTGTTGGGCAGTTAAGACATTGCACACTGTCAGAGTCTGCAATTCTATCGCATGAATGCACCTATATGTATGATGATGATCATTAATGGTCATTTAAGTCACCTCTCTATCCAAAGGCTGTGGCTATCAAACCAACTCATACAGTGATAGTGACCTGCCTTCTCTTTCACCCAGGGCAACCAGTTAAAGAAATAAATTTAAAAAAGAGGACAGGGCTTCTGCAAGCTGTATAGGAGTGGGAATTTCAGCAGATGAGCCATGCAAGACAAGATGTACTATTGAAATTCCTCTTTCTACCAAACTATGCAGGAGCCCTAGACACCGTATTTTCACCTCTGTATTGCCTATTAGGCTCACAGTATATTGAATGTATTGAGAATCCCAGGACTGTTCTTGGTCTGCAGGTAACCAAGAAAATGCTGCAATATAAGCAGAAGCACTCTGAAGTCTGCAACCTATCAGTAAGTCTCTCACTCCATTGTTTTAAAATTCTGAATGCAGGAAGTGCACAGCCTTTCAACAACTTCCTGGCATCAGGGAAGTTTCCTTTTCCTTCTTTCTCAAGACCTGTGCAGCATGAAATTAACCCTTCATAAACAAACACAGGGGGATTCTAAAAAAAGATCCTTCTTGCACTACCATAACCTGCCATAAATGAATATAGAGAGCTCAGCAGAGAGGAAAATGCCAGAGTTGCTTTTCAAGGGCCTTGTCTACTTAACACAAAACCTGCTCCCCACCTTTCTAAGGAGGAAAGCACATCACTCAACTAAAGACAGTCTTGTCCTGCCCATCTGCCTCTAAGAAATCAGCTCAAGAGGCTAACTCACTGCATTTTAAAAACACTGCAGAAAAATGTCAAACCAACAGGTGGCAGCACATCAACACTGTAGTGAATTTGAAGTGACTGTCTTGCTCTAATCAGTTTGTAAAATGTACATTGATCATTCTCCTTTAAATACCACTCCTCTGCTTTCTCTTTCGTTTGATTACAGCCTCAAAGGTAATTGTTTCATCTTAAAGGTATCTTTAACTATTCTAGCTCCTGCAAGGCTCCAAATCACCACTGATGTAGACTAATATACTAAATGATGTTAAGTTGCTCACATAACTCTTCCTGAGCCCATTCTGGTGTGCTAAATGTAACAAGAGCAACTGACTCAGATCCACTTCGCTTTATCCACAGGACAATGTAATAATTGTGCTGCAATGAGGCAAACACAGCTTATCAACATTCATTTAAAATATCACAGCTACAAACCTGCAGGTAGGCAAACTCCCAGCAGGAGGCACTGCAAATATATACTCTGCAATTTACAGTGTGCACTCTATTTGATGCAATTGCTGCTCCCTCTATCATATATCGAGGAGGCAACAACAAACGGATCTCCAAGATGTAATTAGGGGATACAAAAAGTCTTGCTACAGACACAGCCTGAGGAAAGGCCTCCCCACCACCCCGGTGCAATTTGTCAAATGTGAGAAGTCAGTAAGGAAGATCTGCGTTGCCTTCACACTGAGTGGCAACTCAACCAGGAAAGCACATGTCTAAATCTCTCCAAGCCACCACTTCCATCACGCATGCAGGAAATGTGGCATTAATTTAAGGCTTGCAAGTGGCTCTTCATACTGCAGCTTTCTCCACCCAACCCACTTTCATCCTCAGTGGAGGAAAAATGCACCATTTCCAGCAACATGAATGCTCTTGGATGTTGCTGTCATATGCAAGTTGCTGAGGGACAGACTTGGAAGCCTGAGCCAGAACCACTTACTAATGCCCTGAAGAGCCCCAGAGCGAGGCATACTCACCACAAGTTGACAAAGTTGATAAAACTTTGGGAGAATTCCCGTTCCTCTGAGTTACTCAGCTGTGGTGGGTCTCCCTTGACTACTTGTGTCAGTTGATCAAATACACTATTCCATTTTGGATAGGGGAACCGTCCTGTGGCCAGTTCATACTACACCGAAACAAAAAGCAACAACATGGGCTAGATTAGCCATTGTAAAGTTCATGGGGCCAGGAGGGTGGGAGCGACGATTCTCCAGACAAGCCCCACCAGCAGAAGCTCTGTGCAAGGTTTCTAACTCCTAATGATTTAACAATAGCAACCCCCCAAATTAGCCAGCTGAAATCAAGAAAGCTTGGGGGAAAGCAGGAGATGGCTTGTGCCTGAGAAATAATAGTTTTGGTACTCAAAAGAGATTCCTAGACATAGCAGTAACTTTAAAGAACTCAACTCTCTGCATCTTAATCCCCCCTGCTCCCCACAAACATTCTTTTTCCCTTGTCTTTGCAACTGGGTGTATTCACACTTTACCATTTGTGAAAAGCCCACAAGTCTGCTTTCCACAGATGGGGGAGAAATCCTGTCTTGCTGCTGTAGAAGAGCTGCAATGCTTTCCACTTCTTTTGTTAAAAAGAAGAAGAATCATACGAGGTGTGCAGGCAATTGCTGGGGAAACGAGTGGGCAACTTACCAGCTGCTTCTTCAATTTAAATTTAGAATGTTCACAAATCAGCAGGCAAGCACTTGACCTCTAAAACATGAAATAATAGGGTGTGTGTGTGTGTGTGTTCTGCACTAACCCAAGCCCCTATTTTGCATTTGTCTCCGGCTGACGGACCTCAAGCTTCTCATAAAAAAAGCAGAGGAAACAATGTCTACCCATTCCTCCTAAACATACTACAGTCATGCCTCGGGTTACAGCAGCTTTGGGTTGCACACCGCGCCGAAACCGGAAGTACTGGAACGGATTACTTCTGGGTTTCGGCACTTTGCGCATGTGCAGAGGCACCAAATTGCGACCTGCGCGTGTGCAGACGTAGCGCTGCGGGTTGCGAACGTGCTTCCCGCACGGATCACGTTCGCAACCCAAGAGTCCACTGTACATGCTAGGGCAGGGATCAGAGGCATCCCAGGGAAATGAAGGAGGTGGGAGTTGGAGTTCCTGGTTTCCCCCTTCGATACCACTGCCACCTGTCCCACCCCTAGTCAGCTCCACTTTGGGGGTGACTACTAGGCTAATGCTATGGGTGTATGTGCCCAGAGAGGGTACTTTGCCCAGCCCCTTCGAATCTGGAATTGTCTCTGATTAGGCCGAACCCTTGGTTTCTACCTTTCTGCTTCAATACACTCTTCTCCACTCCTACTAAGTTTGCTGTCTTCAGTGGTCCAAACCTAGGAAGGCTGGGCTTACATTGGCTCTAAAGGGGCAGCAAGGAACAGCTTGCCTAGCTTAAAGCTTGGTTCTTTTGAGGTTTAGCATGCATTGCTGCCCCCTAGTAACAGAGTAAAGTCACTGCTGATAAAAAGTAGCCACGGAAGCCAAACTGCGTAGCAGAGGAAAGCTGAGACAGGTCTGTTATTCAGGGAGGCAATGCAGGCCCTATCACAGCATACATGTTCACAAGAGTAATGCCAGTTTAGCTTTTACTTCTCCTAAAGCTGCTTCACAAGCTGCTTTAGGGTTTTATCTCCAGCAGCATGCAAAGCCCTTAGCATTTCTCACTTACCAATGTAATCCCTAAGCTCCAGACATCAGAGCGGACATCATATCCTTGCCTGGATGCACTGGGGTCTATCCTCTCTGGCTGAAATTAGAGGAAGAATATCAGTTATATAAGAAAAAGACAAGAATTTACTGAAGTGGGATATGGAGAAGGATTCATTTAACACCAACTGTCCCTTCCATGATCCTAATCCTAATGCAGGGCTGCAAGTACTCTATTTAAAGCAAATCAGAATCCTGCAACATGGTATGAATTATGCAAATGAAGTAAACATTAGGGGATATTTAAGTGATTCCTTTTTTACCCACCCCAAAACTGCAAAGACTGGCCTTGAGGGGAAATCACTGCAGCTATCCTTCTGAAATTTTTGATTTCTCACTAGTGAAGGGGTAGGAAGGAATTGGACTTGGATGAACACTGAGCCAAATTAGGCAACCCCTTAAGCATCTTTGACTGAGGCAGACTGTTTTCCAAAGTACTGAATCTGGAGTCTGAACTGAAAGCCCTTAATATGAGTCTTCTCAGGATAATTAGATCCCATGGTTCCCGCTTGGAAGCCATGGACAATTATTATATACAAGTTTCATCACGGTGAAGTATTAAGCGTATTTCAATGTTTTAGGTGCCTAAAGTCTAGATATTATTCTATATAAAATTACCCTCTTGTTTTATTTGTGAATTTTATGATGTTGCATTGTTATGATTGTACTGAACTATGAAATCTTTTGCAGCACTTTTGTCCAATCTGGTTCTGCTTGGCAAAACCATCTGCTATTTAATGTCACAACTCAAGTGTATTAGTCTCACTTGGCTGGTGCCAGTATTTTTGAAAGAATATGCTTTGTTTCCCTGTTATCTGTGGCTTTGAATCTGGGATCACTTCTCCTTAAAAAAACTAACACATCCAACTAAGAACAAATGGCAAAAGAATCTGTATTTTTGGAAATCATGTGTAACCATCTGTCTGTTATTTAAATGGCAATAGGGGGCATCCCTCTTAGACTAGTCAATTTTTCTGCCACATTTGGGAACTAAAGCTGTATTTTATTGATCCATGCTACCACAAGGCACCAACATCCTCATAGAATGTTACTAAGCAATTCTCAGACTTAATTTACTCAAAAGGAATTTCATTGAACTGTATGTTCCCCATTTCCCTGCACCTTTGTATGGTAACCATCATGGTCCAAAATGTCCTCACTCTATTCCTGAGCCACTTCTTCCCAGGAAAAGCTCTGATAGGAGCCACAGGGTTTTACTAGCTCATTATAGATTCCTCCTACAAATGACCATCTAAATGCAAACACATAGAAAATGGATGCTTCCAATACCTTCACCAGTAGAGGGACCAGGTTACTAAAGCATGAAAGAGATTTGATTACTGCAAGAAAAGCTGTTCAGCATTACCTTGGGTGTGCAGTGATGTAATGTACTAAGATTAAGCTGGAGAAGCCTCACATCAAGCTAACTTCATCTAAGTTTTAGCTTGTGAAGCTGAAGCATGATTTCAACCTCAGCCATTCATGTACAAAATATTTAGCTTCTGCCTATACAACAAAGGGAGTAAAAGAAAGGATTCCATTTCTATTCGCACCTCACCCATCACATATAAGTTTTCAAATCCCACTTACTGCCATGTAGGGCCGGCAGCCAGCATCTCTGGTTTTGGCAATGGAGTCTACAAGTTGTCCACTAATGCCGAAATCACAGAGTTTAATATTTCCGTTTCTGTCCAGAAGAATATTGGAAGGTTTAATATCTGCAACAGATGTGGGCAAACAGAAACATATTTAAGCAGATAAGCAGCAACCAAAGCACTTCAGTTTCTAACTGCTGAAAGTTACAATAGCGTCAGACACCAAGTCACGACTAAAGACAGCAACCGCAACTGCATGTCACAGTAAGCTAGTCACTCCCCCTCTGGAATAACAGGAGAAATAAACCAGGAACCTGGATTCAAGCTTGCTTCCCATGATATCCGAACTCAGCATCTCGGTTTGTTGCTCCCTTACAAACCAGGATCACTAGCCAGCCTTAAACCATGGTTTGTTATTGGCTTACAAATCCTGGCTTGTTAGGGAATAACAAACGAGGCACCTCAACCAGCCAAGCAACCAACCAATGGCAGCAGCTTTGGTGTGTGAGAGACTTAAATGGGAGAAACCCCCTCCCATAGCACTATGACCCTGTTCTCCACACAGAAACTTGTGACTTAAAAAATGTAACACCCAATGAGTGTTGTCAATTGGCTCTGTCCTAATGTCAGCCTCCAACTGGTAGCCCAAGAGAACCAAAACTCACATGGACATAGTGAAATATAAAATGATCAAGTGGAATACCCCAAATAGTTGGGTCACAAATATATTTTGCATAATCTATAGGCATGCTCAGGAAGAACTGCGTGTGACAGACATGTCACACAGTAAGAAAGGCAAATCCAGAAAAAGCCTACCTCTGTGAATGATTTTCAAGTTTTCTTTTAAGTGGTTTAGTGCTTTCACAGTCTAGGAGAGAAGGAGAAATTTTATTGAGAACAAAAATATAATAAAATGCCTGCTATTACACAATTCAAAGCCAAACAATTTAAAGATGCATCTCAGACAGCTTATAAGACAGAAATTTAATAGCTATACCATGTTACAGTGTAGTTAATGCAAACAAAATGTGATAGAAATGGTTGTGTAAGACTGTGGTTTGTTTCCCGTTTGTGCTAGTAGGGGCCATGGGTGGTGCTGGGGCATGGGATAGGGGGCAGTGCACTCCCCAACCAAGGAGCTCACCCCCATGCTTGCCTCCCCATTGCTGGACTCCTGTCATTGGCATATACTGCTCTTTTCCTTTCAGAGATCTTAGCATGTGGGACACAACCCACCCACCTAGAAGTATATTTTGTGCTTTCTGTGCCCCTCCGCCACCACAAGAAAAAAAATTCTGAAGCCGCCCTGGCAGAGACTGAGCAGTAGAGGGTAAACCATAAGGCATGGTTCACAGCAACAAGCCTAAATAAGCCAAATCATCTCCCGCCTAGATCCTGGATTTGAAAATCAAAGCAGAAGTGTGCACACACAAAAAAGGCAGCAGTGAGAACAGAAAGAATACTTACAGCTAAAGTGATTTTGCCTAGAATTTCTTCTGGAATAACGTCATCTAATACACTATATACATATTTGTAAAACTTATCAAACGAGGTAGACATGAGCTCCATACAGATCCAACAGTCACCCTAAGAATAAAAAAGCAGTAAGCAAGACATGTTTTACTATTGTTAATCTGAAATACACATATGGGGTGGTCAATGTGCAACTCTTGCTAAGCTGTGATGGAAAGGGAAGCATAGAAAAGAAGGTCCTCGGACATACAAACCAACACCGATGCAAACCTTTGCCTTACTAAGAGAGACAAACCAGAACATATATATTTCTGTGAACAAACTTCAAGTTGGTCTGCCTCACAAAATATTCTGCTTCCTCTTTTGTCAAATTACAATTGGTCTAATCAATTACTGTATATAGTCGAGTATAAGCCAACTCGAATATAAGCCGAGGCACCTAAATTCACCACAAAAAACAGGAAAAACTTATTGACTTGAGTATAAGCCGGTTCACCACACCACAAACCTCCTGGTGGGCTGGAGAGCATGTATGCGCATGCGCACACGGCAGAGGGGGCTTCTCTCCCCCCCCAGCCCCTCCCGTCTCTCTGCCTACCTAGGGTGCTGCCAAGAGGCAGAGGCTGGTGGCGGCAGAGGAAGAACGAGCAGCCCAAAAGGGCTGCTTTCAGGCTGCTCATTCCTCCTCCTCCACCAACAACAGCCTCTGCCGCTCGCCAGGGCAGGCACAGGAGCTGTGCTTGGCAGAGCCCTGGCAGCCCGAGCGGTGGCAGCAAACAGCTTGCTCCGACGAGGGGCTGCTGGAAATGCGCTCAGGTGGGACCCTCATTTGAGTATAAGCCGAGGGGGGCTTTTTCAGCATAAAAAATGTGCTGGAAAAGTCGGCTTATACACGAGTATATACGTTAGTTAGGTGGCATGTGACATTTGAATACAATAGCAGTTGTCCACCCCAGAATACAATGGCATTGCATTCCTCGTGACCCCTGGAGTAGTCAGATGCTTACTAGGCTTCTCAATATCTTGGGCCAGCTATTATCTCTCAGTTTAACCTACCTGGCAGGGTTGTTGTGATAAAAATGGGGGAGAACCATGTACACCATCCCAACCTCCTTAAGAGGAGGAATGTGATAAAAGTGAAATGTAATAAAAGGTAGAAAGCTTGAAAGCCACAAGCGTATAACACATGAGTATAATGAACCTTTTGAGAAGCACTGAAATGAAATAGGCATTTTAGAGATAAAGCAGTGCTAACGTTTTCTTTACATGCATCTCCCCCACCAAACTAGTTTACCCTTGCAAATTGTCTACTGCCTGCCCTTCAGTTAACGTGCTTCATTACCCATTAAAAAGTCATAAAACGTATTAACTAAATCTGTTACAAACTAAGCAGATTTTGAGTGCCCACCTCTCTGAAGAGTGCTCCATAAAACTGAACAATATATGGGCAATCACTACTTCGCATAACTACATCCAAATCCATTAAAAGCTGTTTCTGTTCCTTTTCATCCACTGTCGAACGAATTCTCTGAAAGAATAAGAAAGGAAGAGATATCATAAATAAAGGAAACAGAACTAGCTGTGTTTGCATGTCACATTAATATCTTATTATGGGCTCACCCACATGAACCATGTGCTGCTCAAAAGCGCCTGCTTCACTCCTTCCACTCTCCAAGCCAAACTAGGAGCAACAAACCACAACCGATGGGCTTTGACATGTCATCTGAACCATTTTAATCAGCTCAGGTGAATGAACTTTAAATACTTAATTATTAAAACATTTCAAGTGGGTTAGAAGGGGGACATAATTGTGTATTTTTAAGAGAAATGAATAACCTCTAACCTGTAAGGAAGGTTAGGCTGAAGAACAGCAACTAGCTCAAGGACAACCAAAGAGATACATGCCTGAGTAAGGATTCAAATCTGATCTCCAAGGTACTAGTCCAGAAGTCTAACCACCACACCTTGTCCAGTAGTTTAGGATGATGGGAAGATAGCAAGTTGGGGAAGGCTGACTTATGCTATCATTATCATGCAACAATCCATATTTGAGAATGAATATTCCCTTTTATTAGGCAGTATTTTCTTCAGTTCAGGACTCAATTCATGGGACACATTCCAGCCTAACAAAAACATTTGAGTAGGCCGCAGTGCAAGGCTGGCCACAGGTGTGGCTTGGAGAGGAAGCATGGTATGGAAAGATTACTAAGGACCATATTTGGTCCCCTGGCCTAAGGTCCTCCACCCCCTTCATAAAGAATATGACATGTTAGTAGCCAATCTGCGACTAAGGGCCAAACTGCATGGCACATTAAAAGTGCTTTAGGCACTGTGTCATGTCTCTCCTTTTAGAAAAGTTAACTGCAGTGGATCCTAATCCTAATCCAGATTTTGATCCTTTACCCATTGCTATTTTCTAGGCAACCTCCTCCAGCACTACCCACAATTTGCTATCACCTTCTGGGGCAAAAAAGCTTCTGTATAGGGTGATTTTCCAGGGAAAACAGTGAAGGCTAACCTCTCTTCCAGCCCCAATCCAAAATCAACATGAACACCCACACCCCTGTTTTTCTAAAGAAAAAGATAGGGCCAATTCTAAGCACACAATAAAAAAATGCTTTGAACATTAGCACGTAATATGGCCCCAAGAAGACACTTTACAAAAATATCCCCGGTTATAGCATAACAATATGGATCTCTATATGCTAACTATTAAGAGTAACAAAAATACTATACCCTCCCCCACCAAACGAATGCTGATCAAAGCCACTTGAGAAAGTTATAATAGCAGGCATGGGACGGTTCTGCTTTGTTCTGGAGACACTATACAATTCTTCTGGGCACAATTATTCTACAGCTGTAAAGCCATTACACATTCCAGAGTACAAATAGTAAGCAGCTCAACTGTTTTCCTAGCAAGTGATGGGCAGAACAGAATGATCCAAGTAAAGAACTGCCTGTTACATAGAAGATGAAATGGGAACTCTAAAACACAACTGCAAATATAACACATTCCATCTGTTTTTCCTTTGTCCAGTGTTTCTTAACTCTCTGGGCAATACCTAAACTGCATATAGGCCAATGCCCTCTAACCTTCACAATTCCCTTCGGCTTGGAACTATTCCTAGCCTTTGTATACAATACATTATCCAATCTCTGTATTCCCAAGGAATCCCATGACCAAATATGCAAAGCACTTGCCATTGTGCTCTCCTTGATTTCAAGATCCCTGCAAAAACGCAGTTTATCTCCAGAGTTTTCAGACCTTGCTCCCATTTTCTTCTCCAGAATTCCTCTCCTAATATTTATTTACCATGTTTCCCTTTCTTCAGTGGCTGCTGATATCTGCCTCACCTTCCTGTTTTCTGTAGAATTCTGTCTATGGAATTTTAGAATTCTTTCTTTTCTTTTACTTTTATTTTCCTGGCCATCTATATAGAATCTTTTTCCAGCGTTATTTTACCATAAAACAGCCACCTATTATCAAGACTTTCCACAGAAAACACAAGCTGAGCACAAATCAAGGTAGGGTGATCTTGGGAAGATCAAATTGGTTCCAGTGATTGTGGGAACCTCCAGAAAAGCATACCTGGGGGCAGGGAGGAGATCAGCCTGTATGGCAAGCTGAGAGAATCATCATAATAGTGCAATGCTGAATTCCTTCCATAATTTATTATTATTTAGTATTTATTACTGAATACATGGGAATGGATTAAACATCACCATAATAGCAAAGTTTGAATATGGCAATTGTATCTATCTTACAGATAAATGTATGACAGTTGCTGAGGTCAACGTGAAAGTTATGTGAATCCTTAAATGTTCAAGGACCCACTCAAGATGTATCAGGGAGATGCAATGTGATGTCTCTCTCATGTAGCCAGTCCATTGTGTTTACAAATGTCCACCTCTGCATTCATACTTTGTGTGCTCTACTGCAGCATACACAAGTGAAACCTGGCTAACAAGCAAAGTGTGAAGCAGTCCACACTGGACGCAACTCCTTGTTGGTACCGACCTATTTATTTGGTAGCAAACCTTAATTTGTTGCTATGCAAAACCCAAATATTGACCCTCAACAGGACTCAGCAGAGGCATGGCTACACAGAAAAAAATATGGCATGTTCCACCCTACAAATTCAGGGAGAGGAGGGAACAAGACAGAATGGATTCCTTGTAGGCCAGAATTCACTTATGTAGCTCAAAGACACAGGTGCTGGAAAAAGCAGGGCGAAGAACATTTAATATTCCATAAAGCATACTGTTCACGCCCTCTTCTACTCCTATTATACTTGATGACTAGTGACCTACATGTTATGAAACATGCCAGTATATTTGCTGATAACTGGACTGAGTACAGGGCTCAATTCTGCCTTCACTTCAAGTTATTTTATAGCCCAGTGTTGTTAAAAGAGTATTACAAGAAATGAGTGGGACGCAGGTGGCGCTGTGGTCTAAACCACTGTGCCTCCTGGGCTTGCCGAATGGAAGGTCGGCAGTTCGAATCCACATGATGGGGTGAGCTCCCGTTGCTTTGTCCCACGCTCCTGCCAACCTAGCAGTTCGAAAGCACACTGGTACAAGTAGATAAGTAGAAAAAATGAAAACTACTGTAGCAAGGCAACTAGCTTGTTCCACAAAGGACCCTGACCTGTCCACTGCAAAACTGCATTTAAGAATAATAAACCTGAGCTGGATTTAAAACCAGGAACCTAGAGATAAAGGGTCTCAGTATATATACAGTGTTTGTGTTAAAAATAAGCTTACGTATATTAGACGTTCTCCTTAAATTTTACAACCCATGATTTTACAAACCAGTTAAGTATTTAATAACACTAAACTACAAGGCAAAATATACAGATAGCGGGGGAAAGCAAACAACTGCTGAGCGCAAGATGGATGGATATTAAATTATCCACTATATGTTGCCCCTGCAGTTGGAAAGTACAAGAGTAATTACGGGCATCACCTACTTTAACAGCCATAATTTGCCCACTTGGTTTGTGGACCATTTTGTTGACAGAACCATAAGCGCCTCGTCCAATTTCTCCAAGATCTTTCAAGTCCTCTGCAGTAAAATCCCAATGTTGTTCAGGGGAAATCTTCAATTTTCCTGATGATTCAATGCTGTGTGTTCTCAGTCTCTCTCTGCCAAAAAAAAATTGGGAAGGGATTTTGCCACATTTTATATCAATTGAAAACTTTCTCTTTCTTACAGCACTGATTAAAGCATTTTTACAGAGTAGTGAACATAAAGCTAATGCAATAGTATACTTTCCATGAAGGATCTAATCTAGATGGAGGTAACAGGGCAGGACACTGTAAACAGTTTCACCTAAAGCAAGTAGATATTTTTTAGCTATTAATCAAGACCATCTGTCTCTTATATTACAATAATTGTATGTCTATTTCTGTGGTTGTTTATAAATTCCTGCATAAAACTGTATTATATTCCTATGAAATGCAGAAGGATAATATTAGCTATGCTACGTAACATAAAGCAATTACATTCTTCTAGAGTTAAGTTTAGGCTGGTGATTGTCTTTCCCCTTTTATTGCCTGCATTGATAATACCATAAAGAAAACCCATACCTGTGGTTGTTGGGTTTCCGAGAAGAGTTTATAAATATTAATAGAAAACAGAAAAAATGAAAGGATCATGTTAACTCCAAAAATACATGCAGAGCCAATATTCTGTCAGTGTATTTTTGAAGTAAAAGAAGATTAGTCAAAAAGCCACTGGTGCATATTTTAAGGCTAGAAGAAGTGTGCAGAATTTGGTGTCAGTGATAAAGGATATTTTTTACATTGGGTCAAACAGACTTCCACAGCTGTGTTAGGTTTCTTTTCTTGCTGACAAGTGGTTCTGCATGAAGAAATACAGTTTTTCTATTTTTGTCTTCCAATATGAACAGTGCTCATCTTAAGACAAATGTGAAAGTCTCCAGTATCTTCTACCCATCATTTTCAGTGTCAAATGTTTGAAAATGAAGCTTACTCTGTAAGAGGAAGGTCTCAAAGAATTCAGTAGGATTATTATTATTATTAAGCATGTTTAGGATTGGACTGTTAAACTCTGGGCTCCTCAGCTGCAATTTTAGAAGTGCTTCATAGTTTTAAAGCCCTTCCTCTCAGCCCTGAACCAAGGAACTTGTCAAACCTGATAGCTAAAAATTTAATGTGGATATTTGTACATTTATCACAAACTGTGATTATGGTAAGAGCAGAGAATACTTCAGAAGTAATCACTCAAGTAAAATTATGGGAAATTAATCAAATTACTTATCAAACTCAACAAAAGCACTGCAATACTAGTTTTGGAATACAGTGGTACCTCGCAGGACGAATGCCTCGCAAGACAAAAAACTCGCTAGACGAAAGGGTTTTTTGTTTTTTGAGTTGCTTCGCAAGACGATTTTCCCTATGGGCTTGCTTCGCAAGACGGAAACGTCTTGCAAGTTTGTTTCCTTTTTCTTAACACCGTTAATACAGTTGCAACTTGACTTCGAGGAGCAACTCATAGAACGCGATGTGGTAGCCTTTTTTGAGGTTTTTATAGACTTTGGTGATTTTTGAAGCTTTTCCAAAACTTTCCCGACACCATGCTTCGCAAGACCAAAAAAATCACAAGACGACAAAACTCGCGGAACGAATTAATTTCGTCTTGCGAGGCACCACTGTAAGTCCAAACATGAATTCAAGAAAGACCCTCTAAAACCAATGAAAGAATATTAGATGGCAAAAAGGCTTGATCTAAGGCTTTTTAGTTCCTAGACACTGGCTCAATTCAAACAGAGCCTTGGCCATGTACACACCTTCCTCCCCTTGCACACTGTTACACAACCTCTTTTGTGGCAAACCAGTTTGCAGTTACATCCAAATAGGCGAAAACCTAGTTTGTGCAAACCAAAGTTTGTCTGCAATCTGAAATGCTAACCATGGTTTGATCATGGCTTACAACTGCAGTTTGCCACAAAAGAGGAAATACAGACCAGTGCAATACAAAGGCTTGGCATTACGTAAGAACACCAATTCCTGAAGATGATGAAGTATCTCTCTCCCTTTCTCCAGCATCCCCTGATCTTGGTATGTCATCTTTAATATAGATTCAGCTATACAAGATAAATATAGAGGCAACATAATACTGAGCAAAAAAATAATCTATCAGCATCTCTGAATTCCTGTCTGTGTCATAAATAAACCACCTACAAGACCTTTCTACAAAATGTTAATGAATGAAAAAGGAAAAGAAAAGAATTTAGAAGCTGAGAGAAGCTGAAACAAAAAAGAACAAATAGAAATTCAATTGTAAGCTTTGCCATTTGCACCTGCTAAAGATAAAGCAATTTGTCTTAGAAATCACATTACACAGGTGTTGGGAATTAATTGCTCCCAATTTGCTAGCACATTGCAGGATACTGGTAATATGAAATGCTCGTGCTTTTAAATAAACCTGAGAAAAAACAACCTATAGGGAAACAGACACCCCAGAACCTACGAAAAAGTAAACTGATGTCCTGCTAATTGTCTTCTGCAGCTACAAGGCTGAACATCCAGAACCCGTTTACAAAAACAGACACTGCTCCCTAAGTCTGCTACTCCTAGGATACTGAAAATTCATACAAAAATATTGGCATCATCATAGTATGACTAATTGGGGGGGCATTATGGCTAGTTACTTAAATACCCCAAAATAACACACATATAACAAGAGCATAACTCACCATCTTGCTAAGACAAGATTTCCAGGACTCAAACATCAATAACATGTTGAAGAATTCAAATAGCTTGTCCCCACCCTGATAACCTTGGGATAGATGTGGCCGAACTATCACAAGCCTGAGCTGGTGGGCTAGGACCCTGCCTCCCTCTAGGTTAAGTAATGAATAAAACAATATCTAACAGGTTTCCGTGGAATTCCAATATTTTAATCTTAAAGTTAAAGGCAGATACCGTTTCTGATTCTATCATTAATCAACCCTTCAGATACCTAGGTGAAAGGATCATTTGGATGCTTAGAAGATCTGCCTAATTTAGTTGTGTGTGCAAACTACTCCCATTTTCCTTTTCATACAACCAAATATTAAAATACTAAGAAATTAATTTAGCTACCAGAAGCTTTTGGTTTTTATATGGAGGAGAAAGGAGAGAGAAGTCATAGTAGCACTCAAAATATAATTATAAATCAAAATATACAAAAGTAAATCAGGGTTCTATCCACAGTGAAGGTTTAAGTCAATGTCACTACACATCAACACAAATCCATTTAAGGTTACTGTATTTAAGTAACACCAGAACAAATCCTCATTTTCAATATGTACTGTCCTTTTCTTAGGAAAGCTGCAGGAAAGCAGAGCTTAATATATATACAAAATGTTTCTGTACCACTCTTAACATCATTTTAGGGTGGTGCACAACAGTGTTTAAAATATACATATCAAATTTAAATTAACATTACTGAAGAATATCCAACAAGGGAGAAAAGTTCAATTCTGTGCCTCATGGTGTCTGACATCTACGAGAAACCACTGCACAAGATTATTCCGTGTTTTTGGAGTGCTATGTCATCAAGAGTTGATAACACCCAACTCCAACTGTGTATAGGTATGACTACAAAAGTGCCAAACCACATAGAGGGACAGAAGCATGAATGCAAGCTTGACCCTCAATGTCACTGCACACGCCCCTTCTCTACTCAGTCTCCAAACGTTCCCATCTTGTATAGGGATTCTACCCACATTCACTTGAACATGACTGATCACGAAGAGAGTTGTACTTGCATTCACCTGAGGAGCATCCCTACACAGACCTTCCCTACACAAGAGAAGGTCAGGGACTGAATGAGGGAAGTGTGCATGATGAGGTTGGGGGCAGGGCTTGTACACTGGACCCAGAATCCCTACACAATTTGGTGCTTACATGTTCAGACAAGGACCTGAACACCTCTCCCACCTCTCATTTCCATTTCAGTCCTAGCAGAATCAGTGACTGAGACTGGTAATGCACTGCATGGAGCTAAAGGAATTTAAATCTAATTCAGACAAGATTAGTTTATTAGTGCAGCTGCTGGTTCACAGCAGACCTTTCTTTTTCTATAGGCATATTGCCTGTTTATTTTATTGTTTTAAACGTTTCTGACTCTCTGGAGAGGAGTATTTCATTTTTTCCATCTTACCTTCTGCTAAAGTAAGCCATCAGATTTGGGGAATTTACAAGGATATGCCTCAGTTTCTTGTAGAATGAGAACCATGTGCTAGTTAATAAGGCCAATCTAGAAGGCATACAAGTTGCTAGACAGCTGCTGAAACAGAACTCAAAGGTTTGGGACAGGTATACAGCTCCAGCTAAAACCCCAAACTTTAGCATTCTTGTTCTAAGGGTGATAAAACTGTTTGTGACTCAATGAGAAATACTGACAGGGCAATTATGCACAGAGGACTTCTATACAAAGGCATCTGCAGGTGATCAGTGTTGCCAATCACACATTGCCCGTGGGATCCCAGTTCTGATCACTACTGTTCCACACAGACTAATAGTACTGGGGGAAAGAGCTGTTTTTATGGCAATATCACAATAGCTCTAAATCCCCTCATCAGAAATATCATACGTTAATGCTTCCTGATTCCATTGTCACCAATCAGGGCATTATGTAGAAGGGGTCCTTGTGAATGAGAGATCTATGAGCCCAGGATCTCTATGGAGTAGTAAAACCTTAACACAGCACACTGCAAGGCTACAAAGCAATATTCTAGTACAGGAAGATAACATAGCAGTACCTTGTTCTTAAGGGTTTGGAAAGCCAACTCGATGGAGGGCAATTATCAATACAACAGATCTCAGAATTTATAGATTAACAAAAGAAGCCAGTTTTAATTCTTTCCAGGTCTACAGAAAATATGTGTACGTGCTGTGGTTATAACAGTACACTTTGCAACAGACAATGGAACCATTAGTCAAATCTATGGCAAAAGAACATTTTAAAAGGCCTTCATCCTAAGGGGGCAGATTTACTACAAGAAGGAGTGCTATGGAGCTTGAAAGCCATTATTGCAACACTTGTAAGTGCTTACGTTAGTAAAATCATTTGCCACATTTTATAGTATGACAAAAAAAATATATGAACAAACTACCAGCAACTGAAAGGACACAGAAATAATTTCACAGGAGTGAGACCATCAACAGCCAACAATCAGAGACAGTATTTCTTTCCCAAGAGGCAAGGCATCAAGTAATATTGCTGCCCTGGCAAGACAACAGGCACTCTTGAATCCTGCTTGATCATTCTTGTTTGCTTTGCCCAGATTTTCCAGCATTGGCACAAGAGGTATTACAGGTGTGCTGGTAAATGACATCCATACTGCTGCAGATGCCTAAAAACTGAAGCAGAAAAGCTTTGGGACAAAATTGCCTGTCCCTCTTCATCACAACAAAGAAATATATCAAGCGATGTAAACGCATCCTGTAAGCATTGCCACTTTTCAAGGCAAAGCATCATAGTCATGGCATGAGACCCCAATCTCTGCGGAGGAGAATCTTATGCATGGATGCCCAGGGAGCAGAGCTAGTGATGTGCCTGATTCTGCACATAAGACCAGCAAAGTGAAGCCTTCTTCAGGCAATTATAGCATGGAGGGGTACTGATGTGTTTCTCCCATATATATATATATATATATATATATATATATATATATATGGGATGACATAACAAAATCAGTGATTTGAACGTGATGAGCCCAATAACCTTGTTTGGGATAGCAGAGTAGTTAAATTGGAATCTACTGACAGATCCCTGGGGGATGTGAAGTAGATTGACAAAGACTGGCTTTCAACTTAACAAACAACAGCAACAACAAAATGATCCCTGTGGAAACCAAGCTGGGGGGGGGGGGAGGATGATATATGACCAAGTATATTTTTGTAAGGAAGCACTAGAGGCTCTTTTCAGTTCCAAAACTTAAAGGCAAATTCCTGGGCTTAACACACTTCAGTTATAAATCTTTTATACCTGTCTCCAGTTCATGGGATCTAAGAAAATAGCAAAGTAGTCCCCAGAGGCCTGCAGTCTGCTACCCCAAACCTCTAAGTTACAATTTCACATTCAGCAAAAAATATTTTAAGGAAATAGATTCTTTTATTATAACTTTTTATGGAGTTTTAAGTCCAATCTAAAATAAGGTATAAAAATACAATTTCCTTTATATGAGGATTGGTTTAATTTCCTAAATTACAAGTTTAACTATTTCTTCTTAGTGAGTATGAGGCAGGGGACCTTAGAGAAGACTCTTTATTCTCCTGGAAGGGTAAACATGGAACTAGCACAGTTATTTGCATTGTTTGGGCGAGTAGCTTTAAGGTCACACCATTTTAGCTACCCAGAAATGTACTGCATTGCCCGACTCAGAAATTTGGACCTGATGAACTGCGCCAAATTGATGAAAATACTTGATCTTCTCAGAATGCTTCCGTATCCTCCACGACTCGCTACAATGTTATGTTAAAATGTTTTAGAAGTACTGAAAGCCAATATGAATTACTTATGAATTAAGAAGATTCAGAACAAAATCTAACACCCGTGCAATGGACGGCAACTCTTCAGTTGCCTTGGGACTCATCTATACAGCTGCAAATAAAACATTTTAAGTGTGTTTTAAGTGCAATATACAATGTAACACTAGTTGGTGATGGTGAGCCTTACGGGAAATTCAATGTATTTTTTAAAAAAACGCTTTTAAAAAAGCGTTTTCAGAACAGTTTTTATAAGTGTGTAGATTCTACCTCAATTGTGCCTCAGGCTTACTTCACCAGAAGCATACGTTTCACTTTCACTGGTCCATTACGGTAATTGTTGGGGGGGGTAGTTTTACAGATCAATAGGTGTTGGAAGTATGGCAGCTACAAAAATAAAATAATACTTCACAAAAGATCACTTGATTCACAGGTTTTAGAGCTGTTCTATCAGTGAAGGCTTTTTGGAGGCAATATGCAACAACCTTATAACACCTGCATCAACTCCATCCATTATGGTCAACCATGCTTGAGAATTATATGTTTATGGTTTTAAAAGGAGAGGTTTTTGTAAACTAACACTGAGTCACCCTCTGAATACCAGTACTCTTAAAAAAAAAAAATACACTGACTTTCTAGAGCCAATGACAGTCAGCTGGGACAGAACATTGGGAATTGCTAGTACGAATGCAGCAATAAGCTTTAAACAATAATAATGAAATATATGTTGAAAGTATTTAATAATTAATTTAAATATATATATATTAATTCACTCATAATATGACAAATTTCTGCAAAGATCTATATTGGTGTTCATGCCTTTTTCTTTCTTTTGCTTTTTCTATTATGAAAATATCTGACAACGGGGCTAACAGACAGTCACGCTTACTGTAGCCTGCTGGAAAGTTTCACGATCATCTCCGCTTCTCTCCTTTTGAAAGTGAACGGGGCAATGTGATTACTACCCATTGTTGCTTGTGTATCACTTCAGCCAGGAAAGAGTTGTAAAAATGACAGGAAAACACAGTGCTGTTATCACATGACACAATAACACATACACACATAGTAACTGAAAAGACAGACTGCCTTTTATATACAAAATGAGCACATTTCAGTTCCTTGTTAAGGGCTAGTCTATACCTCTCTTTTTGGAAAAAGGAAAAAAAAGCAAAGTGTGTGGCAGTTCATTTAAAGCCTTTTTGAAACCACTCATACTAATGCATGAAAGCCATGGAAGGCTATAATCACCTTACTTGAGAGTAAATCCCTCGGAAATAAATGGGGCTTACCTCCAAGCAAGACCATTTAGGAATAGCATGCAAGCCTTAATTTCAGGTGCAGTGTTTCCTTTTGTCCTATGAACTACATACCTGCAATAAAATTGCTAGCTAAAATCAACTAATTAGTGCCACTGACCTTCTTTGTCACAATTTGCTACATTGCTTACCACCACATTGCTTCATTATGTTTTGATAAAGGTAAATTTCTTACCTGAAAACTAGTGCTTGTGTCTTGGATCCACCAATCAGGAGAAGTAACTATTACCCTACTTATTTAGATCGGAGTGAACCGAATTCTTCCCTAAGAAACTGGAAGAGCTAGAAGCTAGCTTTCACTGTCCACTCTGTGATTGTGTGAGGAACAAGGAAGTTTCTGGATCCGAATCTCTCACAAGTATTTCCAGGTAAGAAATCTCCTCTTCTAACACTTAACAAAACCTACCCCTTTGCAGGGGCAGAACAAACAGGGGAGGAAGATTCAGTATGTTTACATACATAAAAACCAACGGTCAAGTCAAGACTGTTAGGAAAAGGGATGTATCCAAATCTCCTTGAGTCCTCTGCTAATTAAGGAGAGACAGAGAGGGGGACACAGAGATCTGCCATGCTGCTTCTCTGATCTGCTTCTTAGGATTCCCGCCCCACAAAAAAAGGAAAATCCAACCAGAGGCTCACAAGTAAGAAGAGAGAAAGTAAATTATTCTGATCTCTCAGTGGTGTTGAGGTTTCCAATAGGAATGGGGGGTGGATACAATGACCGTTCCTAGAAATCCAAAAAAGTAAGAGAAGAAACGAAGTCCTTAAAGCATCTTCTTCAAGGATCTAAGGTGAGATACACAGGATAAATAATGCCTTAGGCAACTGTGAGGGTTGTACCACTGTTCCTAAAGCAACGTGTATATATGAAAGCATCCTTCGGAAGAGTAAAATGATAAGGAACCTTGTCTAAGACAGTGGAGATGAGCTCACCATATCTGATAATCATTCCGGCGATCTCTGTTGTGAAATAAAGCGAACTGTAATGGTTGGCATGGAGACAGTCTTTACTCAAATATAATAATTCTATAATTCTTGTCAAAAAAATGTACTGGAATTAATTCTCTCTGAATAGATTTTACTTTTCTAAATCCTGAACCTTCGTCAAGGAAAAAGAAAAACCTGAGTTGGATGGTGCCTGCCCCAACCCTTGAGGGGAAGTTTGAAGCTGCACGAAAAGGACATTAGGGGGGGGGGGGCAGTTCTCCAGCTAGAGTTTTAGAATATTCTGGGGCTGTTCAACACAGGTACTCTGAAGAAGAAAGCTTAGGGGGAACTTGCCAGTCTAGTACTTGCTCTTCTATTCTAGATGCACAGAATCATTAGGTACTTCGGGATTAAAGTCATGTTCCAGCAGACATGATTTAATTATGGCCAAATCTCCCTTGCTCTGATTTTATTTTGTTTTTTTAAGACCTGAAGATTTAACGCAATGCCATCCATGCTGCAGCCTTCAGAATCAAGAACTTTGGTTCAATTTCATCAAGTTTTGAAGTGTGTACTTTGGATCTTAGTGCCTATCTTAGGAAGCCATGCTTCAACTGCAGTAACTTATTCCTCTACATGCAACTCATCTATGTAACCTGGATGGCCTCAACAATTCTGTATTCAAAGAGAAACTAATGACTTATGAACATAGTAAAGATGTTGATCTGGATCACTTGCAAACCCCTTTCGAGCTCTCTAGCCACATTCACTTCCCCTCAATGCTGTCAGTTTTATAGTGTATAGCAAGAAATTGCCGTGTAAAAGACTTAGCAGGAACTGTGAACTATTGGGGTTCAAGAATTAAGCAGAATTCTTTCTGATGAAATGTAACAAGGTGATGGTCAGCTTGAAAGTGTCTGTATCTGACTTCTTGCAAAGAAATACAATCTGGAGATCTGGAGGACTTAGCTATACAGCTGCAAACAAAATGTTTTGAATGTGTTGTAAAGTGCAATACACAATTGTGACACTAGATGCCGACTGTGAGCTATAGCAAATTCCATGCATTTTTCAAAACGATTTTAGAAAAAGCATTTTCACAACGTTTTTAACCTGTGTGTAGATTCCACCCCAATGAATGCCAGAGCTTACCAATCTGCTTTAGCTGAAGCAGCTAAACCTCAGTAAACAGGGCAGAACCAGCTTGGAAAAAACTCTTACCTGGCCTTTTACTTTCAAGAAAGCCCACGCACTCTCTGCAGCCACTGTGCAACAAACACAGCTGCACTACAACAGGGAAGAAGCATACCTGCTGCTGTTCTGGCAAAGTGTTGTATCTCCCAGTTGTGCTTTGGGAAGCGGAAACTCTTATGTTTGATCTTTTGCAATATGGCAGCAAACCACCAAGGAAAATGAAATATTTCTAGTCTCAACGTGGTTCACTATAGCAGCCTCCAGGACTCATTAACAGGGCTCCATATATGATATAAATACCCAACCAGGGCTGCAACAATTGTGAGTCAAACATAAATCACCACAGTACCAGAACAGCCCCTAGGGTCTACAGATGGTATTGTGCATTCTGTATCTTACTGTATAGTTTACCTAGAATTAAGCAACAGACTCATGTGCATGGAAGACTGTACATCTACCACCTCTACAAACTTGCAGAATAATCTACAATCACTCTATGGAAAAATTTGACCCTAATCCATCCAAATCAGAAGACCCCAAGTCAAGCCAGAGGTAGGGAAAAAAAGGAGGGGGAAATGGAAGAGCGAGTAGTAACAATACTGATCTATCATAGGACTTATGTGAACCTTCCCACTGTGGAAGTTGTTGCTATGTTAATATTCTATGGTGAAACTATGAAAATGAAGTACTAATCTCTGTCAATCTATACTACACAGAATAATTACAGGCAACCCCCGATTTGTGGGGGGGGGTGCACGATGGTGGAGCACACATAAGCCCACTCTGCCCCATTATGCCTCCTTTTCCAGCCACTTCCAGGTCAATTTGATGCGCATGTGCACAAACATGCGCAAATAAGTTGTTGCCTTTATATACATGTGGCATCTGAGGTAACTGCTAATTCAGGAGATCTAATTCAAGCGTTGGCAAGGACCTAGACACACCATAAAACATCAAGTCAGAGTAACTAGTCTTAAATTTATCAAGTTAAAACTATAGGACCAATACAGACATATTACAATTACATGTATGTAACATCATTTTAACCACAATGTTAGCACATAAACAAACTTTTACAACACACATAAAGAACTCTGCTCCTTAACTAGCCAAGGTGACAGGAGAAGGCACAAGACGGTGCAATAAAGTGTGAATAAACTCTAACCTGGAGGTGGGCACACTGGCAGCAGTTTTCCACAAAGCTTTATGCCTAATTTACATTTGGCTGCAGAACATACCAGGCAGCTTCACCTTGAATAAAGTAGCCAACCACAAATTCTACAGAAAGAAAGCTAACATTATGCTAAAACCAGTTCTTCCTTATAAACAGAGAAGCCCGCAAGCACACATTGATACTTATCACCAAGTATATTTATCCCCTTCTGAAACCACTTTTCACCTGAACAATGTGTTTTGGTAATCTCCTCCATAGCTGTTTTTTGGGGGGCAGTTGAATTCTGGACAGAGAAAATCTTGGAATGAAGAGCTTTAAAGAAGATACATTCCTTTCCTCAACCTGCCTGTAATAAAAGCTGCAATTTCTTATCTGAAGATTCCATCACTGAAGCCCCTGAACACAAGCTGTGAACCCAACGAAGTATGCCTAAGGGGCAAATGTGGGTAAGGAGCAGTATAACCAATGACTGCCATTAGCTTTAAGGACACAAAGATCAAGCAAATTGTCCAACATTTTCAATCCTTTAGAAAAATAGGACAAAGCCTTCAAAACTAAGCCCAAATGCCTAGTCTCCACAGGAGAAAATATCCTCTCTGAAATTTCAGCATTACCCATCTAGATGAATGGGATGACAAACTACATCCCCAAAATCTAATCAAGACAGTTATGTTTAGGCTGCTATTTTATCCGGAATGAAGAATAACAACCAACTCATAGAATGAAGAATAATAACCAACTAATGAAACACTATCTACAATGACTGGAAATCAAGATTTAATCCAGTAACAACAAATGGCCTCATTCATAGCACATATGGACTTCCATACCAGGTAACAAAGTAAATATCCAACACAAGAAAAGGTGTCTAGAAGAAGAATGACATATTAGAAAAACCCACATTAGCAAAAGATTTTCAAAAAGAATTTGATTTTTTTTAGATGTTATGATCCTTACTTGTTAACATACCAGCTCCTAAGAAAACCTTCGTAAATCTGAGACATAAGATGATAAGAAAATTAACCACTGAACACTCGCAGTGCAATGCTAGACAAGACTACTCAGAAGTAAGCTCCACTGGCTTCAGTGAGGCTTGTTCCTAGGTAAGCTGGTATAGGATTGCAGCCTAAATACTAAATGAGGAGTTTGTAAAGGTGAGGGGGACAAATGGATAAAACAAGCCTTTCCTATTTCAAAAGAACTACCCAACACAAATTTTACGATAGAAACAGGCTTCCTTTCACAGACTACATAACAAGTTTATTCTCAAAACAGATTATTGATGATGTTCAGTGTCAAATGTAGGATATATTTATCTATACAGTGGGTGGTCTAGAAAAAAAACCCAACACAATATTTGGGAAGCTGGCTGTTGCAGAAAAAACTTATTTCTCCCCTTGGCCAACCTACTTTATCAAAATAGTCTGAAGTTCAAAGCAATACCACCAGCTGCCTGATGAGCCTGAAACTAGGGATTTTATTATTAGATGCAAGAAGAACTGACAGACAAGAACAGCTATTATCTACAGAAATTCCAGTTCAGAAAGTCACTGGATGAAAAATATCACTATTAAAGAAAGTCAGTAGAAGGTGATGAGTTAACTTACTAAGAATAAAGGTCTTATGAAGGTGAAATCTATCAAAGAGAAAAAGTTGAAAGACAAAAGTTGCGCAGAACCACTACATAGAGAAAGGACCTATGAGGTTATTGTGAAAAGATTGTGTCCAGCTAGCTTATATATTCTAACATGGAGATAAGTCCTAAGTCCTTAAATTAATATGGCATTTTATAAATGGTGGTACTGCTGGATGCAAGAACTCTGCAGGCAGAACCTTGCTTCTCTTCTTTTTGGATGAGAAACTGGACATCTTATAAGAATGTCTACTGAAATATCTGCATCTTCTGGTTTCCAGAACTGACCTTATAAGTAACAGGAATACTTTTCCAAAGTCCATCTATAATTACTTGGATAGCTTTAGAATCAAAACAAGGAAGAGTTTCTAAATAAGGAAATGAAACTGATATATTCATAGGAAATAGAAAGCTCTGAGCTATATGAACAAAGCCACAACATACAGACACACATACATGGCAGAATTGTCCAAAGGAAGTACAAGCAACTGGAGGAATGACAGACACAAAGCTCTGAGGATTTTTACTCTGCCGGATTTCAAAAATCTCACAAGGGAATATAAAGGAGATGCTGACTGGACAGCCTGAGAAGTCACCCATCAGTCCAGATTGGTGGATCTGAGGACACAAGGCTTGTATTTCAAGAGACATTCTGCTGCATTAAACAACCAATTGTTGGATACTCCACTTTACACTGACTCTGTATCCGTAACACCTTTCTTGGAGACTTACAGGGTTCTAGTAACTTCTCACCACCTCTTAGATTTCTAAAAAAACAGTCCCCTCAATTTTAAAACTAAGATTTCTCACACAAATATCTTAAAAACAAATACAGGAATAAAAACTTTGCAAACTTGAAAAGCAGCAGGCATAGGTTTATGCAGTCCATGAATGAGATTAACCATAAGGCAGGAGTGGCTAAACTGTGTTTGGCAGCGTGGGGCTACATTTGGTCACGCTGATTGGGGCTGATGGGAATTTGTAGTCCAATAATATCTGGAGGACCACAGGTTAGCTACCCCTGCCATATGGAGATGACTTGCCAGCAAATGACAGGACTTTTTTTTAGTACAGTTCAAAGGAGTAGTCTTGCTTTAAGCCTTTAGGTAAAACAGCTTATTTGAAGTTCCAAAAATACATAAGAAACTGTTACATAAACAGAACATCCTACGTCTCAGTCCAGACTACAATTTTATCTTTTGAACTGCCTACAAAATTTGTGTGACAAAGGAAAGTGCTTTATCTTCCTACTTCAAAATGGTTCCATCTGGTGGAATTTCTGGCTTTATACTCACATGTGTGGATTCTGAAAAGGAACTCCAGGGTTCAAAGTAAATCGCGCTGTGGATTTGAAAGGTGGGTTTGCAAAATTCAACTTCAGTGCTCTGCGCTTACCTGAGAGATAAACAAACACACAAAAAACACTCTTGTCGGCAAGAGAACATATATTACTGTATTGAAAGCATCCAAAATAAACCAGAACCAAAAAATATAACATATTCTTCCCTACATGAAACATTTCACATAAACAATGACATTTAATATTGCAATATCAATAGATTAGTCATTGGATAGGGCTTCTGAACTTAACTCCAAATTGAGCCGCTGAGCAAGTCTGCATCTGACAAACAGCTTCTTTGGTCTACAAATGCCCTTGTTTTTACAATTATACTAAACCCCCTTCCTTTAATGCTGGTGACTAGCCACAAAATATTTCCCATGTATTCATATTTTTGATAATATTGCTAGGTCAAGGGTCAAAATATATCACCTCATTATTCTGAAGCACTAACATGCATAGGATGTGTACAAGGTTCAATAAGGGCAGGAATACAGCCTTGACTGTAGCTTGAATTACCACTATGTGATGTAGCTGGGTCACAAAATCCAGCAAAAGTAACTAGCAAAAACAAGCCAATACTGAAGGGAGATGTGCAGGTCTGCATGCAATTGAGAAAACATTTCTGGGCATGAGAAAGAATGTGTAGATCAGTGTGCATATAGGAGTATGCTAGCATATGCACATGTATCTGCGAGCCTGAATGTGTGTATGCAAGAGAGCAAGGACATACTTGCACATGCCAGTAGGTGTTGAGAGAGCAAGTGTACATGTGCTTTTTTTGTAGCCAATGGGGAATGGGAAACTCCTCGCTTAAAAAGACGAAGAATCTGCTGGCATATTAATACATATAGCATCTATAAATGTGTGCAAGTTTCCTAAGCATAAATATACATTGCTGTATCTCACAACTATAGCAAGTGGCAAGTTAAAGCTGCAGTTGAACTTAAAGTTGAGCCTACCAAACATTTTACTACCATGTATTCTGCAATGAAGTGTGCCGAGGCCACCCCACGTTTACTGACTGTCTGGTTTTTCATACCTCCTATCTCCTCACAGCAACAGTCTTCATGTCAAGGAAGCAGGAAGCCCCAGTTTGAGAAGAAGTAAAGGAGATTAATGAGGCACCATAGCACAGATTCCACTTAGCAAACTTCAATAATAAATGTTTTGTGCAGACAGACAGGTTATGGAAATCATGTTTGGATTAAACTTGATCTATTTTAACACATTGAGGAAAAGAATTTAAATTGTCTAACTCAGTAACAGAATTAAAATTCTGATGCAAAAATTTGAGTATTTCTAAAAATAATGTACTTCCTTTGTTAGCGAATGGATGAACTGACCTAAGTTTTTAAAAACAGCTTATTAACATTCCTGTTATTCAATCACAGAATTATAGAATTGCAGGGTGACCCACGAGGATCATCTAGTTCAAGCCCCTTGCAATGCATAGGAATGATTGGCATATGACACATTAATACCAACACACTTTAACAAGGAAGTGAATTGATGGGATTTATTTCCAGGAGAGTAAACAACTGGACACTTCAGAAATCTGCCTGCTAGATTTAGCCTACAATCCCATAACCACTTACCTGGGAGTAAACCCTACGGAACTCAATGGGAATTACTTCTGAGTCAACATGTATAGGATTGTACAGTATGGTCTTAAGCACCTGGGCCCTGCATCTCAGTATCTAACATAAGCAAGAAATTCAACTAAACCAACATGGCATGCATTTTAACCTCAAGTTGTTTTTGCTGGATTTCTCTTCTGTTACCCTCATGTTCTTTCATACACACATGCATACGCACATATATAGCAGCTAATTCAAACTTTTCATTTGCACAAGCTCAAGGCATATGGCTTACCACAAAGCCTCAATCATACCACTTTACACTGACATATCTAAATGGAAGATTAAAACCAACTGCAGGAGTGCATCTTCCTCACCGCTTTCTGCATGCTAACAGGAAAGATGGTATCAGCAACTTAGTGGTTCTGATAATACCAGAAAGGCCCAAATCAGAGGAACCCCACAAGACCCAATTAATAAACCCAAGTCTATGGATATATGACACTAAAGCTAGTTAGGTAATTTCTGCTAGCTTTCATTGACATCACACTGTTGTGTGACACCACCAGAGCCTCATACCTCCCAAGTGACTTCACAAGGAAATGAAGATGAAGGCTCTATTTCTGATGCTGCAAGAACAAGAGGATTAACTCATATACACCTGCAACATTGGGCTATTAATTCTGAAAAGCTGGGAAGCCTATCTAATTGAATGCAATTCTAGATATGCCTGTAACAGAAAACACTTCTACTTAAAAAAAAAAAAAAAAAATCCACTCAAAAACCCTCCATACCTATTTTATTAAAAGTCTAATCTGATTTTTGTGACCTGGCCTGTGTCTACAGATTTAAGCAGTACATATGAAATAAACGTTGGGTTCAGTTCCTTGATTCTGTATACACACATTATGCACCAGGTTGGTGCACAGATAACGTTATTGCAGGTCAGAGTTGGGTTGCCTTTTTTGTCTTCCCCAGAAACTACAATGATGCTGTTACAAGACCAGAACCTGGTACACGAATGCCATCATTGTATTCTGTTCCAGGAAAAATTGGGAGAAACAAACAAACAAAAATGATCACATTTGAAGAATAAGGCCTTGTTGTAGGGTACTGGTTGTTGGATGCAGTACACGTACTCAATATTCACATTCAACATGGGAACTGCACTGATTTACATACTGATCTCTGCTCCTCCCAACAGCAGGCATGGAGATTAGTGGTATTAAATCAATAAAAAGACAGTCCAGCCAAGAGACTAGAAAGAATGCTGGGCACAACCAACCCATTTTCATACCTGTCTTCTGTGCATACTATTCCCACATTTTCTGTTTAGAATTTAGCTTCAGGACCAATCATTTAGAAGGATGCCACTTGGACATCAATACATTCTGCTGCCTGGCCCCTTTGGGGGGCAACTCTAGGGCTGAGCAGACAATTCCTCTTGTGCTTCCCAAGAATTAATGTTTTCAGTGGTGCAAAATGGGAGTTAGTGATGACAAAGACAAATAAGGCATTATATATCTAAGCTTGAATCCAGAGGTCCTATGAATGTAGCTCTTCTCAGAGGATTCTCCAGTAGGCAGAAGAGACGTGTGATTTTATTCAAGCCTTCCTTCATTCCCCCAGAAAATCTACTCTAGAGGGTTGGCTTTTGAAGCAGCACATAGTTCAATAAAACACTTTGCTATGCAGGAGAAGGAAGGACCTCTTTTAAACCACAGTGTAAGAATTTTGCTAAGAGAATCTCATATTGATTAACAAAAATAGTACATGTAGCTGTCCTGGTTATGGATGAGCTGGGAATAAATATCAGTAGTATAACCTAAAGATCTTCAACCAAAAGGCACAATGAAGAACACTATCTCTATATTAAATGTAATACCAGACTATACTGTTCCCCTTTACAGAAATTCTTTACAAGCTCTGATTATTTGTTTCATGAGTAGTATTGAAAGCTAAGTATTCAGACAGCAGAAAAATAGCTGTCCTGAAAGCATTCCCTAGTCCAGTGTTTCTCAAACTGTTTGATGTGGTGGACCAGCAATTCCCACCCCACTGATGTGCCAGGAGCCGGTACCATATTTGGTCCCCGAAACAACCCTCCCAACTTGGGCTGTGGTGGAGTTGTTGTGGACCAGCAGCTGATGGTTTGCAGACGAGCACAAATCCATGGACCACCACTTCAAGTAGCACTGCCCTGGTCTGCCATTTGAGATTCCAAATAAGGGGAAAGGACAGAATGGAGTATGAAAAAGGACATGCCTCTTCCTTAATTTGTGATGGATGTACAGAACCATCCCCACCTTCTAGGTCTTGTCCCTATGTCTCACATTTTAGCTTCTAGCTCTTCTCTCGTTACTACTTTGGAACTGAAGAAACTACTTCTCTAGTCCAAAGTGTGTTTTAAAGTCTGGTCAATTTAAGCATAATAGGGAGGGCAGTAGGATGAGCATTCTAGCATTACTTGCTCCACCGCTTCCCTTCATCACTGTTTCAGTCATCTTACAGCAAATGGAAGGCAAATGTATAAAGTGTGGAAGGTTGTTTATATGCAGACACATGAACATTTTAGAAGCCTGGAAAGAACAAGTAACTTCAGAGCTAGTGCACTCATCTGCACTGTCCACATCATGTGTTCACATTGCCTTAATTGTACCATTTGCTAGGGCTTCTGTGTGTGTTATTTCTGGTAGTACTCTCCCCAAATACTTCTTGCAACATATTCCTAACAACTACTCCTTAGTGGAGATGGCACTCATCAGTCACTGATTCTCTTGAGTTTACCAGAATTCTGTAGCTAGTTAGCTTCTCGCTGCATGAAGACTTAAGTGTGTAGACAGGAGAAAGGTTTTTTAAAAACCCAGCCAGGATACTACCATCATTATAGATCATGTGTGAACCAGGGACTTGCCAGATTAATAAGAGGTTTGCTTCTTTAGAAACTCATTTGAAAAGAACTACTACAGAAAGGAAGAACAGATGAAAAGATTGGGTTAATAATTTTGACACGTTTAGGGAGAATGGAAAGTAACCCTCCTGCCAAAACTAGTTATGGGGGGGAAATTGGGATAATCTCTCTGGTTAGGATAACATTTTTTAATATTGCAGGAATGGGAACTATGTTCTTGACTGATCTAGCAGGTGTTGAGTTGTATTCAACATAGTGCTAAGGTCAGCACAAGGATTTCACCCTGTGCAATGAAATGTTCTCCCCATCTTCCGCTTGCATGCCCTCTAAATCTGTTCTGGGGTTTCTTCTCTATCCTTCAGGGATTTTGGGATGGCATGGGGTGCATGTGGGGGAAAGAAACGAGGGGAAATCCCCTTGTGCTAGCACAAGATTTAGTTGAATACTGTCCACAGAGAAAAGAAATGAGGGTGGTCAGGGCAGGACTGCTTCTGAATGCTTTCTCCAGTGAACCACCAACATACCCTCCATTGCGTAGGAAATCGCTGATTATCCTGCCCCATTCACAGCTTTCCATTTCTTTCATCCCCCCCCCCCCCAAACTGGGGCAATTTAATACTATCTCTTGATTTGAGAGATTGTGTCGCAATTCTGATCTTCTGGGGATTCAAAACTCTTTAATGTAGTTAGTTTTAAGATATAAAAGCTGCATAAAATACAAATAACCAGGATAATATTTGTTTCCACAGGGAATATTTGTTTGGATGGAAAGACCATATTTCTAAGCCTTAAGATTAAAACCACTGAATTGTTAGCCACCTCCAGAATTATTACAAATATCACCAGTTTTAGAACATGTTCCCTAAAGCATACTTACATGAAATGATGTTCCACTTAAATCACTTGAACTGATTTCAAATTAAAGGTATTTAGGAAAGGACTGCCTGCAAATTGCATTAACAGAGGCATAGGGAGTTTTGAAATGTCTAAGAACTATGACTTGACGGCCACAAGGTTTATGCAAATTTTATAAGCTTTGCTCATTATGAATAAAAATATGCAAATAACCTGTGGTCTACCTACTTATGCTACTTTTTCTGCTGTGACCTTCACAGCTGCCCAAGTTACTCAGTCCCCATTTATTATTTCTGCTAGAAATATATTGCTATAGACAACTTCATTAATCTTTTAAGAAGCCATCTGCTTACCCCCCCCCCAAAAAAAAACCAGGAGTCCTTAATGGCACGAAGTGGTGACTGTAAAATAAGACAAAAGATTCAAGCAATAGGTAGAGCATAGGAAGCCAGAGGAAAAAGGAAGCTAAAGAATCAGTTCTTGTTTTACACAAGCATCTTGCTTGGAAGGACCACAACTCAGGGACAAAACAGAAAGGATGGTTTTCATTTCACTTTTAAATAGTAAATAGGAACTAAGACTCCTACTCCTGAAAACTGGATTTGAACTACAAGATGGAGAAGGGAAACTTTAACCCTCGTGCAGGGGTCAGCAACCTTTTTCAGCCGTGGGCCAGTCCACTGTCCCTCAGACCATGTGGTGGGCCGGACTATATTGGGGGGGGGGGGGAGAGAACAAATTCCTTTGCCCCACAAATAACTCAGAGATGCATTTTAAATAAAAGGACACATTCTACTCATGCAAAAACATGCTGATTCCCGGACCGTTGGCGGGCCAGATTGAGAAGGCAAATGGGCTGCATCCGGGCCCCGGGCCTTAGGTTGCCTACCCCTACCCTAGTCTCAACCTGGGTCCCATCCTCATGTGGTTACCAGTAGTAGTAGCTATGGGGCCTCTTACCTAGATCAGGGCCACAGCAGAGACAGTTCCCCTTCGCCCCCATGGGCCTGATCTAGAAGCTCCCACAGCTCCTATTTGTTTGTTTGAAAAATTACCTTCATTTTTGTTATGGCCCTCACTTTTAAGAACTAGCACTTCCTCATCCATGGGGATAGCACTATCTGCAAGAGGCGCAAGAGAATAAAACAGCATTCTACACAACAACAGATGTGTCGTTGTGGCAGGAAAATACAAGGTGTAAAAAATACCATGTAAGTTATCTCAGAAACTGCTTGAATCTTTTCAGTTTACTTTGTCTTGTCGTTTCCCCCCCCCCTTCTAGGTATATACCTTCACAGTGCTGCAAAAATGCATTACAAACTGACTACAAAATAGCATTTCGCAGAGGAACCATAGTACTGGAATAGGAGGCAAACTACATTTCTGATCGTCTAGATGGCTGGTGGCGATATTTGGGGCACAAACTGTTTTGCATTTCTTGATTACCATCCTCCTACTAGGGATGATCTTTAGAACCTTTAGGCAGCAAATCACTAAGCATCAATAGTCATCTTACAAGCATTTCATCATTTCAAAATTAAATATGCATATCCATTAGCTTCAAATAAAAATGAAAAATATATGCAGCCTGAATGCAAGACGGATGTGTTTCACTATACAAGGTGTACCCAGTAGAAGGGGCAGGGGGGAATGCTAGCAGTGCCGTTTTTGTCTCCAATAAAGTTCCCACTAAAGCATCGCAGGCAATCATAACGATATAATGAACATAGCAATTTAAAAAAATGAATGCCATAAGAGAATGAAACAATGAAAAAATTAATTGTGCAGAGCTTCCATTAATCATCCAAACACGGGATGATAGTGACTGACAATTTTTCCTGACTTTTATAGAGATGTCAGTTTCAAAATGATGTATCCAGTCATGTTTTCAAAAGTTATCATTCCAAAGGTACACAGAGAGCACTACTGGGTCATTTAAATTACAACCAGAGCCCATAGTAGAATACCTTGATTCAGTCGCAGAGGACAAGCTTTGCATGACAAAAGCTAGAAGCTCGGCCTCTCCACTCAAATGATCTCACGTAGCAGTGGAAAAGACTGTTCCATGAGATCTTGGGAGAGCCAGTGCCAATCAGATTAGACATTACACTACTGGATTGATGGCTTGACAGTTGTCGCATTCCCTTGTAACACTAAGCCAAACCATGACTTACCACGAACATGCTAGCTCTCAGGGAGAACGCAACCCCTTTGATCATCCCTGATTATTTTAGCTCAGCACAACAATGAAGCCAAGGTTGGCTTAGTGTTATCATCCACACACTGACCTATGGTTATCTCCTCCTTAATCATGGTTCGTAGCCAAGGTTTGCTCTTGACTACATCACAGTTAAGGAGCGTAGAGTTTAAGCACAATCCCACCTTCAGATGACCTGTTAAGCCAAACTTTGGCACCACTGCTATACCAAACTGACTGAGCAGGAGCAAAGTGAATGCGAGCCATTGTTTGGTTTACTGTGTCACGCCACCAAGGCCAATGCAAAGCAGTTCATGCCAAACTTTAAAACAAGAGCAGAAACACTAAGGTGACTTGGGCCCCTACTGAAATAATCCTCTCAGTTCCTATGATTACTTTTTCACTAAGTGGTTAAACATCATTAAACCCCAAATATCTATATTTCCACTTCATTTTATAAAAGTCTTAAATCTTTCATTCATTACAATTTAGGAACAACTATCTATGCACCCTCTAGTTTACTATCCAAGAAGTATAAGAGATACTAAAGAATTATTGACAGAACAACAGAATTAGATTTGGGTAGCAAGATGAAAAATGGAAGCTCTGCCCATGTATTAATGCATGGCTGGTTAGTTAGATCAACAGTGGACACATTCCCAGTACCAAGAATGATATAAAAATAAAGTAAAATAAAATAGCAGAATACTATAAAACATGTAGCTTACTTTGTGCTTTTTCACAGAAGTTTATCTGAAAGCCTAAAGCAAAAAAGATAAGTTCTAGTTCATTTTCTGGAAAATAGATATTTGCACAACCTTTAAAAATCACATTTCATGTTCATTTAAAAAAAACACCCTCAAACACCAAGTAAAAGGTTAAATCACTGCCTGAGTTGCAAAGACAGTACTCCAATAACCTGTTTTCTTGTCAATATCTAATACCTTTTGGAAAAGTCAAAGTTGTACTATACAGTACTGTCCAAAACATCAGTAAAGCATCAGCAGGTGGCAGTCCAGATCAGGTCAGCTACAGAGGTTAAGTATTAGTTTGTTATTAACTTTAAACAAAATGTTAAGAACAAATGGTGATTTTGCTAGGAAGTTTCCCACATGTACTTTCCGAAGTTAAATAAGTACACGCATCATGAAGGCTTCCCAATATTAGATTTGTATTTCTGGGTATACTGTACATGTGCAGGTATCACTGTCTGTTTTCACCATTCACTGCAGAATTATATCTGACTTAGTTTTAGAGACAGACAGATGTTGTTTCTCCAGCTTGTCTAAATAATGCAGATAAACCCAATTTGCCTACTTTACTTTTTTGCATAATTTATGTCACTTTTGCTAGTTGTAAGGAGGAGCAAGTACATATCCAAGGTACTAATACTTCAATCCCTCCCCACTGAAAATCCTGTTGAGTCGTTCTCTGGTTTCTGAGGCTTCTCTTAAGCATTCTCTGAACATAAATAATAATCCTATTTTTAAATGACACATGAGAAATTCAGGTTGCTACATTTTGTGGCCAATATGAAGATTCATGTTTGCCCCAAAATTGTGGATAATGCATTCACAAAACACTGGAAGTCGCATATGACTTTTTAAATGTAACATGCTAGTATATATATTTTTTGCCACTTGCAGAAGTGGAACTGAGAAAACAGTGACTTGTTGAGGCCTGCATAGTAATCCATGAAACTATAGGGCACTTGACCCTCTGCATTCATTCATTTCTTTCTTTCAATACACAACTAGCTGAAGCTCAATGGTCAACTGAGAGGATAGGTTTATACTAGCTGCACTCGTGAAAATTCACAGGTATATAAATGTGAATGGTGAAAATGGCAGCCTTCTGTGCTCAGCCATAATCATTGAGTACAACCTTGCTGCAAAAAACCAATGATGTACCTAGTTCAGCATTCTGTCTCTAGTAGGGGCCAACAAGACACCATAGGAAAGTCACAGGCAAGACATGAATGTAATAGCCACACTTTGTCCCATCCCCCCCCCCCCCCCGCAAATCAGATAAAACTTGTCTTTAATCATGGAGCTTTCATTTAGCATGTCATCACTTATACTGATTGGCCAACCTATATTCCATTACTATCTGACACATAATGGCCCAATTTGCACATTAACTATAGTTTATTGTGAACACAGAGACTGCTTTCACTTTGCTCCTCTCCTATGGCAAGCAGGAGCAACAAACTGCAATCCCTGCATTAGTATTTTGTCTGTACTGGGAGCTGTGGTTTGTTTCACTTAGGCAAAGCATGGCCAGGAAGCCAAACAAATCTTGGCTTCACATCATGGTTTGTTTGGACTTAAACAAACCACAACCCCAGATTCAGATGCTATACTAAGCGAGGGTTTGTGGTTAACTGCTGCCAGATGCAAGGGGAGGAGCTAAGTGGGAACAATCTGTGTGTTCAAGGTAAACTATGGTTCATTAACTATGGGTCCTGATGTGTGAATGCTGCCATTCTGTCCAAGATAAGAAGTAACTATCTGGTATGATATAAGCAGAGAACGTTTTATTAAGGCATTGCTGATAGCTTCTAACACAGTGTCAGCTTCGTCTGTCTAAACTGGGCATTTTTCTGCAATAACTGGCAAAGGATCAGAATTGGGCTTGGCTGACCCTACAGTATACCATATTTTTCTGTGCATAAGACTAGGGGTTGTTTTTTTACCAAAATATTAGGTTTAAAATTGGAGTTTGTCTTATACATGGGTAGTGCTGAGGGGTGTTTTCTTAATTTGGAGTCCCCCCAAATAGGGAGCGTCTTATACATGGGGGCATCTTATACATGGAAAAATACGGTATTACCTTTCTCTTTTATGGTAAGATTCATATAGAGCTCAACTTGGAAACTAGAAAGAAAAAAAAACACAGACACAAATGCCACCTTCTCTACTCTGAGGCACCTCACAAACATACTTGGAAATAAAGAGCAGAATCTAATCAAGTACTTTTGCTAGTGCAAGGACTTCTGGCTGCAAAGTGGAACTTCCCCTCTCTCTTCTCTCCCAATATCCCCACCCTTTTGCACCCTTAATGTGTTCTGGAGATTCTCCCAACCCTGCAAAGAAGATTTGGGGAGAGTGCAGGGAGGGGCACACAGGGAGAGGAGGGATAAGTTCTGTTTCACTAGCAGAAATCCCTGAGCTAGTGAAAATTTCACTAGTCATTGCCAAAAGGTTTGAGCTAGCTTTTCTACCAAATACCACAGCCAGGCTGAAGGAAAATTTGCACTAAATTCAATGCTTTTACACATGAAACAGAATAAATGAGTGACCATCTCATCCAAGAATAGAAGTAAAAAAGTAACACCCCTAGATATTTGACTGAAAAGTACAAGCAATGTCTGTTACTGTGTATATGCAATCTGGAAAAATGAAAACTCTAGGACAGAGAGCTAACATACTTGTTCCTTTCTGATAAGATGCAGGAACAGATAAAATCTCCAGATATTATGAAGTAAAATTTACTTAGTTTAAAAAGTTGTTTTTAAAAAATTGGTTGCTGGTTCTGATTGAGTTTCCATAACTAGTCCAAGAAAGAAGCCAAAACAAGTCTATGTAAATATTCAGTTGCAAGTTGAAAACAAGGGATTTGGAATCATATGCAAATCAAAAGGAAAGAATCTACTCTGGCATTTGACAACAGCTTGGAAGCACATTGAGCCTACTCATACAGCTTAACATTTGACATAATTTGCTATCCAGCACTGAAAGCTACACTTTCTAAAGTTTGGCCATCTTTTCTTGAGTCAGAGAAAAGGACCATGAATGAACAAATCCAGAAGATATGGTACTTAAGCTCAGCAAGAGCCTCAGGCAAGAAAGAAAAAAGCCAGCCAAATCAGCTAAAAAGAAAAGGACAATAGGAAAGTAACCAAGATGGTCTCAGTAAAGTAGCTGACATCCTTTCAGAATGTTCCATTCTGTTATTACAATCAAGAACTTTTTGGCTGTAAAGGGAGCAATGCTTCTTTCTGCTAACTAGTTTCCTCTGGGACAGGACACATCTGAATTCTAAACACGGATTATAGAGAGCAACTGTCTTATTATTTTTATTTTATGTTAACTTCAAAATTTGGATGGGCTGATGAAACTTGTTTTGGCCTAAAATGAAGAAATAAACTTGTCAGATGTAAAAATAAAGGGCACAGAGAACATCAGAAGCAAGCAACAAACAAAAACATAGTATCAAAAAGATAGGTATTAGATGGCATGGTCCAAGAACAAAGAGGGTGTATTCATTAACTAATGGGAACTAATACAACATCCAATTCATTATAAAGTTTTTCAAGTCTTTAACTGGTATGTCTACATGTTTCCAAGATTTTCTAAAAGCATGAGCTCTAGAAACAAGATTCTGAGCCTTTCAGCAAAACCTGCCAACAAATTATAATCCCGTGCAGATTTAAGAACATAAGAAGAGCCTGCTGGAGCAGAAAAATTACCCATCTAGTCCGGCATCCTAGTCATAGTATGCCCAACCAGATGCCAAATGAAATTTACAAGCAGGAGCCAAGCAGAAGAGCATTCAACACCACCCCATGGTTTCCTGCAACTGGTATGCAGATGCATTACTGCCTCCAACTATGGAGGTAGAGCACAGCCATCATAGCTAGTTGCCATTGATAGCTTTCTCCTCCATGACTTTGTCCAATCCTTTTTTAAAGCCATCCAAGTCAGTGGCCATCACTGCCTCCTTAGTTTAGTGAGTTCCTTAGTTAAACTAGGTGCTGCATTAAGTAGTATTTTCTGCTATTCATCCTGATTCTTCCAACATACAGCTTCACTGGATGTGCACAAGTTCTAACGTTTCAAGAGAGGGAGAGATACTCCCTCTTTCTTCAAGCCATGCTAATTTTATAAACTTCTATAACGTCAACTCTTACTCGCCTTTTCTCTAAACAAAAAAGTCCCAAACATGACAAGCTTTTCTCATAGTGGAATTTCTTGATCCCCTTGATTGCTTTGGTTGCTCTTTTCTGAACCTTTTCCAACTCTACAAGATTTTTTCATAGGTGAGGCATCCAGAACTGTACACAGTATTCGAAATGCAGTCACCCCATAGATTTTGTATTATCACTGAGCTATCCACTATATGACCCCAAGGCCTCTGTCCTGTTCTCAAACTCCAGGAACATGTTTAATATTAATATTTGTCGTCGTGACATGCAGCACTTTGCACTTGTTTACACTGAACTGCATTTGCCATTTTACCACCCATTCAATCAGTTGGGACTTTCTGGAATATATAATATTATATATCTCAAGTACCCTTGATAAGACTGTGGATGAGAATCAAGCCATGGAGTCATGGGGGGGTGACACACACCTAGTATTGCATTATCTTTCCGAGCACTAAATTCTCTTTAACCTTGGAATGCACAAAAACATTTTCCAAGTGAAGCAATATAGTGGTATAACAAAGTATTTCATTCAGAACAGAAATAGGGTCAAAATCAATCAATATCCAACAGTTCACTCCAAGAGGCGGCTAATGCACTCTTCACATGCTTTTAGCTGGTAACACTAAAGGTCCACTTTTCCTGCATGAGGAGAACATCCACTTGAGCTCTTGACTGAAATCTTCCTATGCTGGCACTTATACAACATTTATGCAACAAAAACCTATGTTGTGGGAAATGACACAGGGGAAATGGTATGAGTGAACAGAACTAGATACTGATGTAGTATGTCACTTACCATCTGAATAAATCTTGGGAAGGAGAAGTACCAAACTCAACTCCACAGCATGACTTATATGAACTTATCTATTATTGTTATATTGGAATTAGGCATATGGATAGAGAAAGATCTACAGGACTGTTTCTGACATTTAATTACAATTCACTGCTCTGATCTAAAGACTCACAGGACCTCCAATGCTCATATGGAGCTCTTAGTGATGGGTAGCTCCTTGCATGTAATGGGATGCCACCCTGCCACAGGTAATTGAGGAAGCTCTTGTGTGCATGACAGCTACACATTATTTACTGCTGTATCAACGCATGAAGCTGGGTCTAAACAGGCCCACTGGTCTATTAATACCTTGTTGAAAAGAGAACTACAGGTTTTTCACAAGGTTATGTATCCAATAAAACTCCTCAAATTCTGCTCGTGCTCACACTTCTAATCAGTGCTATTTTTTGAGAAAAAGAAGTGCCGGAACTCACCATGAACGCCTCCCTTGTTCTCTTATAATAGCAATGGCACCCACCTGAGAGGTGCTGGAACGGAGTTCAGGGGAGTTCTGGCTGGGAAAAAAGCCCTGCTTCTAATGTAGTTTGATACAAGTTTTGAGTAAAAAGTTGTTGTTTAGGATTTCTTAATTCAGTAAAGAAGGAGAACCTGAAAAGACTATGATGCACAGTACTATGGCCCTACATGTCTGTTTTTTTTTAAATCTAGCGTAGGCACTTTCAATTCAAAATCAACAATTTTTAGATGGTTATATAACCAGCAATGAGAACACAGCTTTTTTTTTACAGAACAAGTGCACAGAAATGAAGCTGACTCAGACCAATGATTTAGACTGCAGTCCTATGCACATCACCTGGACTCAGTAGATCTCAGTAAGGAGAGATACACTGGATTGAATTACAAATACAATATTTTTCCATACTGATTTAATAATGTAAATTTCTTAGTTTTCATTCATCATAGCCTTTGAACGAATTAGGTGATGAGTTTCAATAAAATCACCAGGTAAGTTTCTTGCCAGGAATGAATACTTACATTTCTAACACTGAAAGCAGGCAGAAAGGCAGGATAGAAGAAAACCAACTGTTTTTTGCCTTCAAAGAGCAGCAAATCTGGGCAGCCTGGTAAAGAGAACTGGTTCTATGCAAGACTAAAGGTCATCTCCCACACTGTGACTTTACATTAAGTAATTAATGTACACCTGTAACATATTTCTGTGATCACTCACTTTGATTCAAATGTGCCTACTCATCAGAAAGACACAAGTACAGGTGATGTTCACAGAGTGGTTCAGCAAACACTTGCAATAAACCTTTACTTTGCAACAACCAAAGTTAAGGGTTAAAAATAGATATCCTGCATATTTTAGGCAAAAGAGTGGTTCGAAAGCCATTTCCCTTACTTAACACCATAATGTGGGAACCAGCCTGAAGTCCTGCCTTTCAATGTGGGATGTTTTCCAATATGCAGAGGAACAAACACTCTTTACCGCAAGACTACCCAGGTGAGTAATCAAAATTCAAATATCATAACATACTGGTTTACCTGAGCACCCAAATGCATAGGTATTATTGAGAGTTAACTCCTAGGTGCTCATAGTACCGTTTCTACTACAAGAATATGGAGTGTGTTCCTATCCTTCCCATGTTAACACAGAATGTTACTTGGGAATAATACTAGGAGTACTTAACAGCCTAAAAACAAAAGGAAAGGAAAAGCTGAATAGCCTGCTATATACCAATCAACACTCTTGAGATCCCAAACTAAAACACTAAGCAAACAAGAAACAGTTCAATAAGGGAAGTATTTTGCTACAAGAGCTATTAAGGATCTAATTGCTTGAGGATCTAACCAAGTATTAGGCCAAACATGCTAGCAGCATCTGGCAAACTTTTTTTTGTTACCCACAGAAACTCTGAGTGTGGTACTGCACTTCCAGGTGCTAAACAAAAAATAATATATTGCAACAAAATTCTGAGATGCTTACAGGACCATCAGAGTTGTACAATGAACAATCTGCCTCTCATATAATTACCTAATCAAGAGCACTGGGAGTGCAAATAAAAAACAAACACCTCCCTATACTGGTACTTTACTCCATCTAACGCAGCTTGAGAGAGAAGTCTACATAGCTTTGCAGTTATATATAACAATATATGTGTAGTTTCTCAGATACTGAGCTTGAACACTTTGTAACACACACACACCCAAAAAAGGTGGTGGTTAGTATCCAGTGCCAACTCAGCAGTAAAGCTTAGTAACATTTACTATTCTGGTGTTTGTATGTATCTATGAAGGATACTTCAAACACAACAAACTCCCTATATGGGAAGCACTTCTATACATGAAATAGAAGGCAAACAACATACAGGTATTTGACAATTGCGAACATGAGCATTTTGCTGCATGTACATAGGCTGGTGCTGAAAAGTGGCAAGGGCAGCTTCCTAGCATATAATGAGCAGGTGATGATGCCTTGTAATGAGTCAGACCACCAGTCCCTCTAACTCTGTATTGTCTACTTTGACTGGCAGCAGCTCTCCAGATGTCTTTCACAGTCCTCCTACTAGAGATTCCCTTCAATTGCTATCAGTTATGTCCAAAATCCTGTACATTGCAGGGCATAACAGGCTTTCCAGATTAGCTGGTTCGAAAGCTGTATGCCAATCCTGAGAACACCATGTCCCAAGATACTGCAGTGAGTGATCATACACATTTGTGGAAGGAGAGAACTGATTATTAAGTGTTAAAACAGCATAACTGGTGTCACAAAGCACCATTCATTATTTCAACAGTACAAACCTAATCCTATACTCATTTCACTGGAAATACCACTAATTTTAGCTTCTATGTATTAAATGGAGTTGTTAGGAAAACAGTGTTGAGTTTACATTGTAAATATTATGATATACTTTCAGGTTTATTTTGTTAAATATTTTACCAAGTACATAGGTATCAAAGTGTCCCTCTCCAAAAATTTAGTAGGTACACAGAGAGGTTTCTTATGGGCATAATCAGAATTATGAGGTGGTAAGCCAACATCTGTTTCTCAAAAACAATTGCTCAATATGCACCGACGCTGAGAAAAGGACCTTGCACTTTCCATCCACATCTCACATTCATGCACTCTGCATCCTCCTTAATTACAAGCACACCTACTAATAATCTGATACAGTACTCCCTTTATTCGAGTAGAGAAGCACTCACTGTTATGCATTCCCCATTCAACCAAAACCACCTTCTAACTTCAATGTCAGAAAAGCCTCACATCTAATCTACCTACATAGTGCACTCATAAAAAAAAGAACAAGACCACTTTGCCCCTGCATGCCAACAGAAAAGCCACTTATGGACTCCAGACACATCATACATTTAAAGCATACACAAACATGCCACCAACTTATGGGGACTGTAATTTGTAAAGGTGCTGGGAACTGTAGCTCTGTGGGGGTTAAATTAAGGGTCTCAGGACTCTTAGAGAGGTGCTTTAAATCTATGGGGCCTACACAGACCTAGCTTTTGTTTACCCCTACACTCCACCCCCACCCCAAGGGCAATTAGGCTGCAATCCTGTACACACGGACCGTAAAGTAAATCCCCTTGAACTCAACAGGACTTCTGAGCAGACATGAGCAACATGGACATGCTACCTCTACCCCGACCTTAACGCATGCGTTCTTCCGACACATACCTTCGTTAGTCAGCCAGACGTCAGCCTCGTATTTTTTGCTTATTAATTCTGTTTTCCCAGTAGTGATCACGCCCTGGCGATTAGGCTCCCCACACCCTCCCCAGACTTACACCCCGGGATGAGTCCCCGAACCGTGGCTACTCCCATCACCCGGAAACCGCCCACATGCCCCGGGCAGAGGAGCCAGAAGGCCCCGAGTTTCCCCTCACACGTACATCTAGGCACACGTATAGCCGCCGCCCCCAACTGCACCCCTACCCGTGTTGCCGCCCAGAAGCGCCTGTTCACACACACGAAGCTTCCCCGCCGCCCCGCTTTCCTCGTCTCCCTCCCTCCCTGCACACCACACCCCCCTCCCACCCAGCGGAGCCCCACACGGGAAAGCGGCTCTTCTCGGCTTCGCTGGAGAACTCCAGGCGGCCGAGGCCTCTCGGTCTCCGGCGAGGCCTGGTCCAGCTCGGGCGCCCCCTCCCGTCCCCGCAGCCAGCCAGGCGGGGAGCGTGTGGTGGGCGGCGAGGGTTGGCAGGGAGCGAAGCGCCGCGCGGCCTACAGCAGGCTCCGCGGGCGTCGCTTCGGGCCCGGCTGCCGCCGCCGCCGCCGCCGCCGCCGCCGCTCCTCCCCAGGCGCGCTTCCCTTACCCTGCATGCTGCTGACTGTCGTGTGCGCCGCCTGGGACCCGCCGCCGCCGGAGCCAGAGCCGGGGCCGGGAGCCGCCATTGTGCAGCGCGCCAGACGCGGAGGGAGGGAGGGAGGGAAGGAGGGAGAAGGGGACGGACGGCAGGAGGAGGGAGGCTGCAATGCAGCAGGAGCGGAGGAGCAGCGGACCCGACCCCCTCCTTGCCCGTCCCGCGCGCCCGCCCTCGGCTCCTCGCCCGCGCGCTGCTGCTGCTGCGGCTGCTGCTGCTCCTCCCTGCCCCGCTCGCTGCTCCCTTCAGCCCCAGCAGGCAGCTGGCGGGACACCCGGAGCCGGGACTCGCGACAACAGGCGCCAGCCTCCCTGGCCCCGACCGACCCAAACCACCGCCAGTCGTCGTCGTCGCCGTCCTCCTTCTCCTCCTCCTCCCGCTCTCTCTCTCTCTCTCTCTCGGCGCTGCTAGGGCTCCGCTTGCAGCCTCCGCCGTCCGCTCGTCCCCTCCCACCCTCGCGGCATCAGGGTAACCCCTCCCAGGCAGCGGGCGGGACGGATGATGCCTCCGACGGCTTCGCCCAAAAAGACGCAGGAAGAGGGAGGGAGGCAGGAAAAGGAGGCGCGAGGAGGAGAGACCCAGCTGGATCCGGCGGCGGCGGCGGCAGGCCCGGCTAGTCCTGCACCCGCCGCCTCCCACAATGGCGAAGCTGATGCCCCGCCGCCGCAGCCCCGTTCTCCCCGACTCGCAGATTCCCCAGAAGCCGGTCATTCAGTCGACTGGCGGCAATAGCGACGAGAGGTAGCCATTGGCCGCCTTGTTGGTCTAATCACCTTTCTAAAACAGCCCAGCTTGGCGGCCATCTCTCCCATGTTGTGACAGCGAATTCGGTGGTTTTAAACGGGCTGAAGAGATTCTTCCTATTGTCTGTCCTGCATCATCCCCCCAACCTCCTGCCTTTCAGATTTAATGGATGAACCCAGATCTAGTACCTGTATTATGAGAGAGAGAAACCCGCTCTCTTCTTTCTCCCGCGTACGAGGAGAGCCTTGCCGCATCAGACGGAAGGTCCGTCTAGTTTAGCGTTCTCTACTGCGCTTAATTTTATACGCCTATTTGCTCGCCTCCCCCTGTCCTGGTAAATAAGCCACGGCAGCAAGCTTCACATAAGCAACTTATTCCAACAACTTACATCTTTTCCATAACTCTCCAGAATCTTTTGCAACTAGATAACAAAACATTGTATCTTGAAATATAGTGATTAAAATGTGATTAAGTACCTCAAATGAGATTATATCTTAGAATTACTTCCTTATTCTTTCAAATGATGCAATGTTGAATGAAAAGACATTTCTATATAAAATGAATCATATATTTTCTTTGTGGGCTTAGCATTCTGGAATATGTTCACAAATAAAGCTACAAGACGTTTCTGGAAGAATCACATGGAATAACAAGAATTATGTTCACTTATGACCTGCCTTTCTTGATACTAACATGTGGATTAAAAAAAAAAAATAGGGACAGCAATCTTTTTTGTTTTGTTTTTGGGTAACCTTTTTATTCTGAAAAACAGGTGGAATATAATTGTATTTAAATAAATAACTTGTTCCATATGCAAATGAATCTTATCCTTTCCATGTTTATTCAATGTTTATTCAATGAGATAAGAGGTAGTTCTTCGTTTGTTTTCTTCCACCTTTGCAGAATTAAGATCACCATGCCGAAACTCATCAATCCTGATCCCAAAGTTCTCAGTGGCCCCTTTTGTCTCTTCCCTAGGGTGCTTCTCCTCATACTGACATAGCCCAAGTCTTGTATGGTACCTACTTCTTCCTATCAATTTCCCATTAATTTGAATTAAGCTCATATAATACTTTTAACTTGGATGTAAGCCCTGTTTGCAATGCAATATTATGCATGCCTACCCATTGAGTTCATTGGGGCTTGCAACTATATGAGTACAGGTTTGCAGCCCGATTCTAATATATAATTTTCCAGAAATATGGTTCTTTCAATGTGCCTGGAAGCTCCACTGAAGAAATGGCTGTATATCATTCAGCCTAGGACCAGTTTGTGTTTAGGGTCGCAGCATGATTTTCCAGTGTAATTGGCCAACACTTCCCAATTAGCTGGAATCCAGGAAAGGAAACACAAATAAAAGCCCCAAGAAACATATTTAATTGGTTTCATGTATATGCAAGGTCATGCCAGCATAAATCTGTCCACAGCCCAAGAACTGATGTGCCCAGTTCTCACTTGGCAGCTGCCTGAAGCAGTATGAAAATATTTATTTCATAACAGTTTTAAACCCTTTTTTCTCAAAAGGGAGAAGCTTCTAGTAAATTATACTGTACATGGCAACATATCTTTTTCATACATTCCCCTTGTTGGTGATCCTACTGCCGCTGTCACTGGAGTGATTTCAGGGAGACTTTTTCGGGGTTCTGGCAGTTAAGGGGCAAGGTCTGCTGCCTGGAAAAGGAAGGTGCAACCAGGTCAGCTTTGAAGTCCTGGCAAGTGGGTCTTCCAGTTAATACACTGGACTGAGCAGAGCCGGATTTAGGTTTGATGGGGTCCTAAGCTACTGAATAGGGATGCAGGTGGTGCTGTGGGTTAAACCACAGAGCCTAGGACTTGCCGATCAGAAGGTTGGCGGTTCAAATCCCCGCGACGGGGTGAGCTCCTGTTGCTCAGTCCCTGCTCCTGCCAACCTAGCAGTTTGAAAGCACATCAAAGTGCAAGTAGATAAATAGGTACCTCTCTGGTGGGAAGGTAAACGGCGTTTCCATGCGCTGCTCTGGTTCGCTGGAAGTGGCTTAGTCATGCTGGCCACATGACCCGGAAGCTGTAGGCCAGCTCCCTCAGCCAATAAAGCGAGATGAGCGCTGCAACCCCAGAGTCAGGCACGACTGGACCTAATAGACAGGGGTCCCTTTACCTTTAAGCTACTGAATGTAATGGGGCCCTTTATATGTCCAGCTGTCCTTTGTCAACAACAAATTGTAGCTGTTTTTTGTGTTGAATACTGTATATGCTATATGGTAATTTATGAACCTAATAGGTATCTAAAGCCATTTGCACATAACAAAATATGTATTTTACAAAAGTAATTGTTGAATTTATCTTATATTTTGGAAATGTACGTCTAGTTCCCCCCCTTTAAATTTTTTTGGGGCCCCCAAGCGAGTGGGGCCCTAAGCTAAAGCTTGTTTAGCTTATACGTAAATCCGGCACTGGGTCTGAAGCAGAGATTGGCAGCTGCTTTGCGTTGCTCCGCCTCCCGGTTGTGGCGCAGAACTTTCCCTCTGCTGAACGACAGAGCGCGGCGTGGGCGGTGCCTGGCAGGACTACGAGTGCAGGGCGGGGGGCTTTGTAAGGGGCGTGTATGTGCGCGCCTGAGGTCGATCGAGCGCCTCTCTCCACTGGTGGGGCGGGAGAGGGGCGGGTACGCGAGCGAGCAATGGAGGCCGCCGCCGCTTCGTTGCCTGGGCTTAAGCGGGAGTCTCCGCCGCCGCCGCCGCCGCCTCCTTCCGCGGGTGCCAGCAGCCGGGTCTGGAGACTTAGCAACTTGGTCATGGCCGTCTTCTTCGGACTCGCCGGGGCCGTGCAGGTCGGGGATGGTGCTGCGCTGGGCGTAGGAGGAGGGCGAGAAAAGTGTGCAAGGAGCAGCTTGGCTGTGTGCGGGTGGGCGAAGGTCGGTCGCAGGGTTGCAGCTGGCCGGTTTCCAGGGCAGGGCGAAGGGTAACGAGGAAAGGGCGTTCAGGATTGCAGCTTTGGAGAGGTTTGAAGCGGGACTGGCCCAGGCGGGAAGGGAAGATCGACCGCACACCTTTTTTTCATCATCACAGAAGGTGATGTAGAAAGAGGAGCATTCTTCTCTATTATGTTTATTTGGGGCAAAACGTATGCATAAACCTGCTCTCCCATCTCCACCGAAAAAAGCAACCATAATCCCGTCGTTAAAAGCAAGTTAGATGCATTAAAAAGTCACAGCATCTCAACACGAAACACATTGAAAACAAACAAAACCAAGAGAGCCAGGACTAACGCATCAGAATCTGAACAGGCATGAAACCAAATGCTTTCTGAAGATGAAAAGTCTTTTAAGTGGTGGCAGAAAACAAGTAGGGAGGGAGATAGATAAGATCTCTCAGGGCAGGGATACCATTTTATAAGGTGCCACCACAGGGAAGGCTCTCTCACATGCTGTCACACAACGCAGAAGGCAGGGGAGCAGGCAAGGGGGTCTGTTTATTTTCAAGACATGGGCAGATACAGATGGGAGGTGGTCTTTCAAATAGCTTGGTCCTAGGCTCCATCTTGAAGGGTTTTAATGACCACCTTCCATTATATTTGGGACAGTTGTTTACCTATGCAGTTCTGTAGCTTTTTTAAAAAGAGGAAAGAAGCTCCAGGTTACTTCTCCCTATCAGCAATCCACATTGCCCCTCAAGAACATCCTTCTTTGTTCCTGTTTCCCCTTCCCCCACCTTGTTGCCATTACTTAAATTGATTTAGTTCTGAAACTGGTTGTGATCAAGTCTAGTCTATTTCACTACTCCAATGATTTGGACAATACTTTAGGATAAACAGGTGACATTGGGGAAATAAAGCAATTTCTCCCCCTGCCACAGTGAGACTTCATTCTCCCCATTATATTTATGTAGTTTTCAAGCTATGAATGCTGGATTAGGAAATGTATCACTTACTAACAGTAAAGCAGAATCAGTCTTCTGCTCTAAAAACTGCCTAGGGGGAAACAGTATGTGCACAGTTTATATCTTCCTGAGTTGTTGTTTTGGTAAAATATGCAATTCATTTAGATCCTATTAGCAATCTGCTGACAGTACCTGAAAAAAAATACCGGTAGCTAGACTGTTGTCCTTAGTTCCACTAAGGCTGCAGCCCCAAACACATTTACTAGAGAATACCCCCCCCCCACACACACACACCTGTTTTCCTTCTGGATTTACTCTTGGGTACAGAAATGATCTAGAAGACAGCACTGGGTATATGTTCGGGATTTTTAATCTGCAAAATTCCACAGGTCTCTGCTTACAGTTGCCCATTTCACATTGAGCAAGGCTCACCAACAATTTATCCTGGAGTCTTGGATATGAATACTCAGGATTAACTGATTTACGGATCAGTTGGAAGGATTTTTATGCTATGCACAATTTAATGTTTTTAGCAATGTTTCCTGTCTTCTTTGTTGCAGGTCAATGACCCAGATCCAGGACTCTGGATAGTGAGTATAAATTCAGAGGCTATTACAAGTCATAGAGAACTTGACATTGTCGGAGGTGTCTTGTCAGGCAGCCCCATTGAATTTCAAGCCATGTCATCTGTCTGAAGTGCTTTTGCAGCTTGAGCAAAACTCCTTCTAATTGGCTTTGGGCTGTTGCTCAGTGACATTGTGTTCTAACATGATGCTTTATTTTTGTTGTTGTGGATTTACATTATATAAATATTTATAAAATAGCTTACAGATAAAACATCAGAATAGATTACAAAAACGACTGTAGAAGCAGCATAAAACTGCACAATATAATTAAAGAGTTTCAAGTGCTGGGGAAATAAGACTTGGTGCTAGAGATGCAGTAATTTTTACAAAACTTACCTGCTTTTTGAGGAACTTCATTCACAAAGTGGCTTACAATCTTCAATATCAGAGTAAGCACTGGGGAAACCTCCCTGGAGAGAGGGTTTCACAGGCACAGATTGCCACTAAGAACTCGGTTGGATCAGACCAAGGGCTCATCCAATCCAACATGCTGTTCTCTCAGTGCCCAACCAGATGCCTGAAAAGGCCCCTTTCCCCTTATCATCACATGCTTCACTTCAGATGGCACCTGGAGGACGACCTTTGATGATCTCAGTGAACTGGCAGGCTTGATTCTTAGGAATCCAAGCTTCAAGACATCCAGAGCTCTAAAGGCAAGCACAAGCTCCTTAAACTGTGTACAGAAGCAGGGCTGAAAACAGTGCCATTGGTTAAGCACCAGCAAGATATATTCCCATCACCTGGTCACCATTATAGTCCTTGCTGCTGTGCTTTGAACCAACGGCAGCTTCCAAACAATCTTCAGAGCAGCCCCTCGTATAGCACATTAAGGTAAAGGTACCCCTGCCCATACGGGCCAGTCTTGACAGACTCTGGGGATGTGCGCCCATCTCACTCAAGAGGCCGGGGGCCAGTGCTGTCCGAAGACACTTCCGGGTCACGTGGCCAGCGTGACATCGCTGCTCTAGCGAGCCAGAGCCACACACGGAAACGCCGTTTACCTTCCCGCTAGAAAGCGGTCCCTATTTATCTACTTGCACCCGGGGGTGCTTTTGAACTGCTAGGTTGGCAGGTGCTGGGACCGAGCGACGGGAGCGCACCCTGCCGCGGGGATTCGAACCGCGACCTTTCGATCGGCAAGTCCTAGGCGCTGAGGCTTTTACCCACAGCGCCATCCGCGTCCCCACATCCACGTCCCCACATCCGCATAGCACATTAGACTACTGTAATTTGGAGATTCTAGAGCACGAACCACCTCTGTCAAGGTGTGCATCACCTTTGACTGTGAAAGATGCTCAGTGCCACGGAGGCCACTGGGGCCTCTAATGACAATGCTGTAATTAAAACAACCCTCAAAATGCAAACCTCCTTTAGGGGCAGTCCAGCCTTGCCTAGAACAGATTAAATACACATCCTCCAGGCAACAGAACCACCAGCAGCAGTAAGCATCTCACTTGCAATCATCTCATCAGACTGCATTGTTCTCTTTGTATTGATGATGACATGGGCCGTTCCTTCAGCAGACTCTTTTGCCTTTATGAATAGTTTTGTGATCCAAGGGGCTGCCTTTGCACAAATGAAACACCCTTTTCCTTCCAGGATCTTGCACACTTTCTCTTCCTGGGAGACAAGCACCCATTCCTGCCTTATTATTCCTGGTGTGGTTATCTGGGGGCATCAGATTGGCTCTTCTATCTGTCTGGTAACCAGGATGGAGTATGTTGTCTTCCTTGTCCCTGCCTTCAATTTCTACTTAGTAGATTTGTTCTATCTCACTCTCAGGTTGCCTACTCTGTACCTGCAGCTCTCACACTGGTTGTTGGCCTTAGTCCACCAATTGCAGGTACAGTATTAGATTCCCTCTTCCAATCCCCAAATCAATTGGACCATTCACCTCTTCCTCTTAGTTATTTTAATTATGGTTATAATTTGAGGGCAGGGGAGGTCTTTGTGTCTTGCCTATGTTCAGACTACTATATAACTTTTATTTAGTTCCAAAGTACTGCTAGATGTTGTACAGAACAAATATGTAGTGAAGATGCTGGGTGGGGATATTAGACCTCAGATTCATTGATGGGAGCTCTTAAATGTTTCAAAACACCCTTCATTAGGATACACAATCTGAACAACGCATATTGTGCCTATTCATTTCCAACTTCTCCCTCCTACACATTTTTGGTGTTCCTCTAAAGGATCTTGGGTATGCTGAGCATTATTTCCCTTTTTATCATGCCACTGACATCCAGGCTGTTCTTTTTTCAAAGCTTGTTTATTTATAGGAATAGCTTGCATTACTTTTGTCCATTTCACTGAAATGCCTATTTTAAGTTTTTTGTTTTAAAATTACCTATGGTTTAATTTCGTTACTAACTTGTTCCAAATTAAGAGAAATCTGTATTTTTTGAAACACATTGTCCTATTTTACTATTCTTATTTCTCTCTCTCTCTCTCTCTCTCTGAATGATGAATTCTTCCATATCCTGATCGCTTTCTCCCAGATGTCGCATCTTAACCAATTATTTTCTCGAAGTCAAAACTTCATTTGTTGTGGCGTGTCAGCTGTTTCTTCTGCTTTCTGCAAAATAAAGTAATCTCTTGCATATATTAACTATTTGCTAAATCCAGTCTTTTTAGATATTTTATGCCTGCATGAAGGATCTCTCTTCTTGTTCTCTGCTTGATGATCTTTAGTACATACCAAATATAAAATCACTTGTGGCACAATCCTATGCATGTTCAGTTCAGTCAGCCAAACTCTGTAGAGAATTACAGTTTCCTCCTCCTTATTGTTTGAAGGCCTTCTGAAGAGACACATCCATGGAAAATGAATTCAGTAAGTCGGTAGATCCAGACTGTTAATTGAACTTAATTCCCACTAATCAGTGTGAACTAAATCAAGACTAACTTGTCCAGTTGGTTTCATCGGGACCTAAGTTCAACTAACTTGGGCTACAATCCTATTTCCACTTCCTAGGAGTAAGGCCCATTGAACTCAGTGGAGCTTATTTCTGAGTGGGCCTGTATGGGTTTGCACTGTTAGTTTGGAAATGTAAATTCTATTGAAATTTGTACCAATGACTTACCGCTTTCCTTAGACAATATTGTGTGGCGGAGTCTGTCAGATCTACATTCAGCTGCTTGTCTTGTGGGTTCTGCCATCTTGGGGTATTCCTTGTTTACTAATGCTCAGAAAAGCATCTTGCATGAGGAAGAAGGCAGGTATGTAATAATTTCTTTTTTTCTGCACAGTTTTCATATTGTCAACCTTCCACTGAAGTTAGAGGTTTCTTTTCAGCAGTCGGATTCTCACGAGACCCTAACTATAGGTCTGTTAAGAACCAGAAGCCAGCAGGCTAGCAGACCACCTCAAAAGCACAGGATTAAAGTTCTGAAATCCTTGGTTCAAATTCAACAGAGATGCAGTTGTGTCAAACTTCTCAACAAAAAGAAATCACAGCAGATTTTTCCTACAATCTGACCTCATTGTGACTGCATACAGCCCACTGGAAGCAGTACCATATAATTGGGAAGGGATAGGGACTCAAAATTAAGGAAATGTCACAACCCCCTGCCCTCCCATTCTCTCCTCTTCCTCGTCTTCCATTACTTTGTACATGTACTAAGCTACTGCCGCAGTGTTGGGCTTAGTGCTATGATAGCTTTAAAGTGAGAAACGGTTTGCTTTCCCCCAGAGAAACTGACATCTGACACTTCTTATGGTAAGTTTATTTATTCTTGTTCTTTGCTGAGTCTGCTTGCATATGATTAAATTTATGGACAACACATTTTAATAACTTACAATCTTTTTTAAAAACAGGGAGTTATTTGGTCTGTTGATTGTTACCGTCTGGATGAGCCTTTGTCGTCGTTCAGCCAAGTGAGCCTTTTAGCTATTTATAATATGTGGAAGAAATAGTCTTTACTCTATTGAAGATATGGTATAGCCTTCTTCCCTCAAAATGACTTTAGTTTTGTGATGTTTTAGTTTTGTGATTCGTTTTATACCTTAATGCCGTACGATTTTCAATTTACAGTGGTGCCTCGCAAGACGAAATTAATTCGTTCCGCAAGTTTTTTCTTCTTGCGAGTTTTTCGTCTTGCGAAGCACGGTTTCCCATAGGAATGCATTGAAAATCAATCAATGCGTTCCTATGGAGACCATCCGGGGACAGAGGGGAAGCGCCGCGCGCCTTCCCCTTTGTCCCCAGACCTGTTTAAAGCAAGGGGCGCGCGCCTTCCCCTCTGTCCCCGGTCCTGTTTTAAAGCAAGGGAAGGGGCAGCGGGGAGAATCGCTTCTCCCCGTTGCCGCCCCTTGGTTCAAAAGGGGTCCGGGAAGAGAGGGGAAGGCGCCTTCCCCTCTGTCCCCAGAGATTGCGGGGCTGGCAACGGGGAGAAGCGATCTTCTCCCCACCGCCCCTTGCTTCAAAAGAGGTCCGGGGACAGCGGGGAAGACGCGCTGCGCTTCCCCGCTATCCCCGGAGTTTGCGGGGCAAGCTTCGTTTTGCGAAACCAGCCCATAGGGAAATGCGTCTTGCGAAGCGGCTAAGAAAACGAAAAACTCCTTTCGTCTTCCGAGGCGTTCGTCTTGCAGGGTACCACTGTACAAGTCTGTAAACTTGAGCATGTTCAAATAGTTTGCATTTTTCTATAAAGCATAATTTATAGTTATAATTCAGCATTTGTATTCCAGTTGAGGTAAACGTAACTCTCAGCATATAAAGGAGTGATTAATCATATTTCTTTGGGGGGGTAGAATAGTTGTTTCCCACACCGCCCCAACTTGTGCTTGAGCAAAGCACCCAATTTTCTTCTCATTGCAGCCCCCGGAAAAGCTGCTCCTGGGTTATGTGGGACCCTCTGGAGCAGCGTGGTTCAGGGGCTGCAGGAGGTAAGGATTGGCAAAAATCAGCTACTGTGCCTTTGCAGAAATACTTTCTGGTAGCACAACCCCACCATTGGGTGCAGCCCCATAAAGTTTCAGATAAAAATCTTTTTTAAAAAAAATAATAGATGAGATTTCAACAAGTTGGTTAAGTTCCTGTTAATTCGACTTGATTTTCAGTAAATCGTCTTTCCTTTCCTTACAGAAATTCCCTGGGTGGGGTTCACTTGGCCATTGCAATCTTCCTCTCCCTTTCCCCCTTTGTAATGTGGCTGTACATCTACATGAATGCAGAGATGCGAACATCCTGGCCATCTCACTGTAAAACAGTTATTTAAGAAGGTGGAAATGAAGCAATCGGTGTTCTAGCGCCTATTTGCCCAGCTCTGATTTGTCAGCTGTGCCAAATCAACAGTGATCACAGCCATGGCTGAGATCAGTTTGTTCCTTTCAGAGTCCGATTTTAAATTGTCTGTTATGTTCTTGAATGCTGGAAACTGGAGCACAATTAGAGTGGAATTTTCTGGATCCTGGTCTAGATTTTCAAGGAAAGAATATATCTGCAATAAGGCCACATGGGTTAGGGCTGCATTAACTACAGGCCCTTGGTACCTGCAAGGGATTGGATCAAATGAAATAGGTGCTTCTGTGGGAGAAGCTGGAGTCTAGAGGTGATTTGAACTTACTGCTGAAACCAGCAGAGCTGAAGCTGCAGAACAGCCTTGAAGGGACAGCAGTGTTTGTATGTTTTACAGACTGTAATTAAAACTACTTGTAATAGAACAACTGGGTCTCTGAGCAATCTGTCTGGATTTGCGTATGAATTTTACTGTCACACACCCCACCTACTTCATTTGGACATATCTGCAGAGCACATTACAATATCCTGATGATTAGCTTGCAGTCCTACAAAGATGTGACAGAAAGCAGAAGCTGTAGTGTGTCTCAAGTAAGGCTATATAGGTAAAGAGAGAGCATAATAACCCATCAATTTCTTTGCTAGAAGCTACTAGCAAAGTGAAATGCAAATACTATGATCTGTAATATTATGAGTCTTGCTTTTGGTCCAGCCTTCAAAGAGGGTATGATAATCAGAGTTGAATAAATATGCAATTATTCACATTTTAAACAAAAGATGCCCAGCCACTAATTTTTATTTTACGTTTGCAAATTTAAATGTATGCATTTCTAATTATAGAAATATTTATAAATTTTCAACTAAAAAAAATACATGGTATATTAAATAATTTACACACCAACATTCTAAAATCAGAAATATATATATATAGAACAAAGGCCCAACACTGAATCAAATGTAATTGATTACATTTCCACACCTCACTAAGCAGTGCAGACATTTAGTTTGCTTGACACTTCAAGTTGAAGATGCCAATCCGTGGGCTGAAATGAGCTTCAGGCAAATAGTTACTCCAGCATAGTGCACAATGCATTAAATAGTAATCAGACCTAATACAATCATCTGTGAAAGGTCTGATAACCTTTGTAATGCATCACTCGATCTAGAATCCTTCCTCTTCCTTCTAATACCATCCTGTCATGATAGACATGTATAGTTCCAAAAGCATGGCTTTCTGGAGGAGTTTCTATAATGCCATCAAGAGTAACATGGTGAACTCCATAAGAGTCTAAACAGTATCCACCAAAATGAAGGTGGCCTGCAAGAAAGCACACCACAGAGTGATGCGAGTGGATGACAGAAAGGGCATCTTTATAATTCCAAGCCAGGGCGACATCGCTTGTAGAATTGGGGTGGATGGGTATGTGCCCTGCAGCGGAGGAAGAGAGGCAGTCAAAACAGATGAAATTTCACAGTTGTTAACACGGCTCTCCAAATGCTAAAGCTGCTGAGTTCTGCAGAATCTGGCAGCTTCTGCTGAAAATGGCTATATAGTATTCTCTGCAATGTTCACAATTAGACAGGCACCTGAAGTCATTTTTAAGCAAAATTGTTACGAACAGATGTTATGAGCTGAAGGTCCTTGATTCACATGATAGACCAATCATGATGAGATCATTGAGTAGCAGGTAGAAAATTACAATTTCTTATGTTTGAGCACCAATCTAATATGGAAGTAATAAAACCGAGATACTTTATAATTAACCTGTGCCCCCCCAACGTGTTACTGGACTAAAAGGACCATTGGATGTGCTGTCTTTGGCAGATAGGGAATTGTGGTCCAACACCTTCTGGAAGTTCACAAGGTTAACTAGCCCTTCTTTACGGGGTAGTTGTAAAGGTACTAAAATAATACATGTGACACATTATGAATACTTAGGAAAGCGTTACTTGCACAAACTGAAACTGAATAAATTTAACTATAATAAATGTATCTAAAATAAAGCAATATATATATGTGTGTTCCTCACTTTGATGCACACACAAAGAGTACATTATACTTTGAATAATACTTATACTGTATCTCGCCATTTAGACATCCTTGTAGAGATGTGGAACTGGGAGAAACAGGAGTAACTAGTCCACATTTTCCAACTATCCTGTATTTCTTTTTTGAGAAAACAGCTCAAACGTACTTCAGGGCTTAAAAGAATAAAATGGAAGCAAAACTGGAGGCCTGATTCTCTCTGTCATGGGTTTGCAAGGTGACATGAGCTTTGTTTTTCTTTTTTCTTTTTTTGGAAGATTTATATTCAGGTGTTCAACTGAGTGATTCTAAAAGCAGCTTAAAGCAAATTGTGAAACCCACACACAACCTAGCAGTGCTTGGTCCTATGGTCAATTAGATGAGGCCACAATGCACTTCTCTTCAATGCCAGGGCAACAATCAGTTGGAACGGAGTATTCTCTCTGGCACAAAGAGGGAAGCAAACTCCCCACGGCTGCTGCTTCCCTAGTGGATAGAGCCAGTCTGGTGTATCCCTTCCTGTGATGTTCTTCCTGGTGTGCAACCTCCCACTGGCCCTTAATCTTCTGGTTGGCAGAGTATACTTTATGAAGAATGAAGTATTGTGATCAAAACCCACTACCCTAACTTTTAGCATGTGTCAGCTAAAGCAGTAGAATAAGATGAAGGAAACCCTCAGTCTTTTGCCTCTAGTTCTAATGACTGAGCAACCCTCTCGTAAGGCGCTTTTTTCTAAGGAGCGTTCTATTGCTTGTGTTCCAGGAACTCGAAAGGAACCTGATTTCCCTGTACTGTTTACCAACAGCCAGCACCATTCCTTTCATAACCTCTGATTTACACCCTCTCCTTAAGGGACGATGATTTGCAAGATCATAAATTGGACCTGACTGTGTACCAAGTTCAATTTGTTTTGCAGAGCACCGTGTGGCCAAGCACACACGATCCATTTTTAATTTGCATGCTGTAGCTATTCCTGTAGACCTCAACCTATCCTGAAAATGGATCTAGCCCACATAATGGCAGAATCAGACCACTGTGAGATGAACAGCATTCGCTCCAAAGGCAAATTTTGGGGGTGTGACTCAGGCTTGAGCAATGGCTTGTCGGAATTGTAAAAAGCAGAATTCCATGAGATATACTGTGATATTCTATTACAGTTGCTGTGCCTTAAAAAGTGAAAAACGAAAAAGTCTTACCCATAATTACAACTCTTTCTTGATTTTTGTCAGCATATGTAAGGACTTCATCAAGCCAATCCAGCTGTTCTTGACTGAATCCTCCATTGAACTGCACAAACTGACGTTCAACAAGACCTGTACAAAAAGAAAACCTAATAAAAAACCTCACCAAATAAGCCATTTATATTTTAGGTTACAAATGTGCATTTTAGAAAAATATGCATTTTCTCCCTACAGGGACTTTTAAGTTAACCTCATTCTTAAGAATAAACTAGCATTCAATGCAAACTTTATAGATCAGTAAAAATACTTTCTTTAAAGATAAACATAACAGGTATTCCTGTTCTTTAGCATGAAAAAAATGACCACACATGTAGTTGTTTCTACAAATTTTGCATCGCTATGAAAGGGTATGTGGCTGTGCTAACGTATTGCCAAGTCTAGATTTAAAGCTTTCCCACACATTCTAGGAAAGAAGAGATCCTATTTGTACACAACATGTCTCCATGATGACTTTTATGTATGGGGAAGGGCCATGGGGAACCTTTGCAGCTCATAGGCAAGTACTAGCCATGCATTTTCAGATATTCATCTCCGTTCCAGATATTACTACTGCTTACTGTAGTGACTTGCAGTGTACAAATTGCAAGTTATTTTTCCAGTAATGTTTAAGAAAGTCCTAACAATCACAAGGAAATCATAGCTCAACAGGCCAAAATATGAATGAGCCTCAAGGATGCCTACACACAGCACTCCACTCTTCCCTTTGCACAAGTGAGTCAACCAGCCAGGAAGTATTCAATTAAACGAGTTTGATGTTAGGTGTACACTAGAAAACTGTGGTTAATGGTTTCAAACCAAGCCATTGCATAAAGCCATGATTAAAGTTGGGTTCTTAACCTGGCTTTCCCCCAAGCTGTTAACCAAGCTTTCATGGTTGACAAAGAAAGGAAACGATAGTTAAGTAAAGACTTTGTGGCTTGCTTTCCAGTTTGCATAAAGGAAATAACAATGCAGCTGTATGCAGAGCCACGAGGCTCATATTGTGGCTTAGGAAGCTATGATTGTTTGTACTCAGCCTATTGCTCCCAACCAGGAAACAACCAACATTCTGTAAATCCCTTTAAATCATACATCCTCAATCCTGTAGTCAAAGCATTTGATTCCCCATTTCTGCAAATTAGAATGTTACCATCTCCTGCTTCCTCCAAAGTATGCTATATATATGTAAACATTTGAACATATTTGCATACATTCAAAATGTCATATTGAACATACCTGGCCTACATTCAGGCATTAAACAGTTACTCTGAGATAAGTTCTCTATCCTTTCAGGGGATTACATAAATGCCATTAATGTACAGCCCTGCCCACTGCCTAGCCTAATCTGGTAGAACTTTTTGTGTAGAAAAACTGCCACTCAAAACTGAATGTTCTTCTGTTGTAGTCCCCTTCCACACACTTTTTAAGTCAGAGAAATACATGCAGATGTGTTCATTTTTCTGAGTGGCAGGTCCCTCAGTGTAGCACAAGGCCAGGTGCTACCTCAATGTGAATCTGGAAACATACAAAAGCCCTGCTCAGCACAATACAGTACCTGATGGACTATTCAGATTCTCATTTTGATTTTTTTCTCGCAGTAGTTTTAGAGAATCTTGATATTTTTTGGTAGATGTGTCCCTCCCCAGAATACTTATATCATAAGCATCAAGGATGACAAATCGAAATTTAGACATCGGGCAAAATTGATATGCATAATAGAATTCTGAAGCATCGTCACCAGTGGAACTCTGGTCTCTATAAGAATTGCTAAGAAAAGTCTGTTCTTGTAAGTACTTGGTGTTCAGTGCAGAATCTACTAGATAGTCTCTGCTGAAGTTGTAAAATTCATGGTTGCCCCATATATGATGGACTGGGGCCTTGAGCTTCTTAAATTCTTCCAAGACTCTTCCCAGTGCTGTCTCTGACATCTTAAGTTCAGCATTGCAGCCATCAATGATGTCCCCAAATTGTAATACGAACTGTACATCTGTTCTATTCCAGTCTTCGATTGCACTCTGGAGGTGACATAGGCTATGCTTATAATATCGCCTGTTCAGTCCGCAGAAATCATAGCCATCTTCTCGATCAGCATACTGAATATCTGCTATGACTCCAAAGGAGAAGAGTGCCTCAGAAGTTGTGGCTCCTTGTGTACAGCTACAATTATTATCGTCATCCATAACTGCCCATATGTCCTGCCAAAATGTAGCACAAAGAAAGAAAGAAAAGGATTTTGTTCAAATACTAAACTGGTAGTGAGGGGGAAGTGTGGGTGCCTAAGAATGTGTTACTCAAATATAGCTTTTAGGCGGCATTAGCCGTCTTTTGGAGAAGCTAGACTTCTATAAAGCTGACAGAATAAAATGTAGCCATCCTGTACATATGTACTCGGATTAGGAGCAAGTTCTACTGAACTGCTGAGTAAACATGCAGAGGAATGGGCTGCACCGGATTTAGGGATGTCAGTGCTTTGAACCACTTACACTAAGAATTGAAGCCTATAGGATTTGGCAAGTTACCTGCCGGCTTATAAATCTGCAGAAAACCACCACCACAACCCACACATCTGTCTGCCTAGCCCTATAAACTCACTAGAGGAGGGAGGGGAAGTGTCTGGAGAACCCGCCCAACATCGTGACTATGGAAACGAGACACATACCCACACCACTCACCTCCCTTTAAAGAAGCAGACCGGGGAAACCAAGTCCTCTTCTGAGGCAAAGCAGTGAAAGAAAATTAATCTACTCTCTGAGCGTCATTTCATTTCCTGATCCATTTGCCCCTCCTCCTTGCTTGCTGCCTTCCCTCCGCCATAGAGAAATGGAAATATTTTTTACAAGATGTCCTTTTAAGGTAGGCTGTGAGTGGAACCAAGGAGGCAATTCTAGCGTCACAATCAAACTGTTTATAGAGACGAAACTTCCTGGTTATTTTTCAATACTCCCTCCCCTCCGTCTCAGTCACTCGAGGGTCGGAAGCAACTGAGAAATGGGAAGTTTGGGCGAAGCTGTGATCGGGTCGCAGAGAGTTTGTGCTGTATTTTAAATGGGTTTTTTTTTAACACTTAAAAACAACAACTTGTCCTTGCAGATGCCAATGCAAGTCTTATCCTCACATTGCGGCTGGGAAGGGCTGAGATGGTGGCTCAGGACGGCTGTGCATCGCAGCCCCGACTAAGAAGCAGATCAGGCTCTTCAAAAACGACTGACCGTCTCTGGCTCGAGGGCTGGCGGAAGACACGAAAGGAAACCATTCTGCCCCCTGCGTAACTGAGGTGACATAACTGCACGACTCCCGCGACCCAAAACCCTCCTTCCTCCCGGTTTCAATGAAAGCCAACACCCCGCTTCCGGCGTGCTTCCGTCACTTCCTGTTCCGAAAAGCGTTTCTCCCTGACACTTCCGTCGAGCTAACTTTCCGAGAGACGAAATTCTAGAGCTGAATGCAGCACTGTCCCTATGAGCACTTCCGGGTCTACTTCCTCCCCCCCCACACACTCTTACAATCCCGAGCTAAACACACGTAGTGATGCCAAGGGATAAGGCGAGCGTGCTCTTTGTCCATGGATAATTTTTTTGAAAGGGCGACGGCGAATTCAGTTGCTGGCGAATGCCAGGTTTTCCCCGGAAATCCAGCCTTTGTCACTACTCTTGCTCTTTCCTAGTTCTATGGGCTGCAGGAGCGTGGCTGGACAGGGCGGGCGGGAAAGAGGATGGCGGCGGCGGCGGCGACCCGGCTTCGTCCTCTGGCGGTTTGGGGTCTCCGAGCCCCTCCGCCGCGCTGGCCTTCCCTTCGCTGTCGTGCTCAGCCCTTGGCTACAGGGCCGCCGGGGGATAAGCCGCGGGAAGGGCCCAGCAAGCCTGGGGTGAGCCAGTCCCGCTCCAGGGGGAGCCGCTGCTCCTGGGCGCATCCAGGGAAGAGCAGGGGCGCCTTCTTCCGGGGGAGCTGCGGGGCAGGGCGGGGAGGAGGCGTACGTGGAGGCCTTGAGGGAGACAGATTATTTTCGGTCTGCTTGATGGTGCCGCTTCTCTTGTCCGGCCGCTGCAGGGCTGCGAAGTGACGCCCAGATGCACCCCCTTTTGCATTTCCGCTTAAGTAGTGCAGGCGGAGCTACTTCTCGCCCCCCGCATGGAGGAGAAGCGAGAGCCCCTGCATCTCTTTTCCAAATCTTAAGTTGCTGCTTTTAGCTGCGCTGGGTTCAAGCGGTTGTCTGCCTGAGCCGGTTACTATATAGGCAGTGGTTCTCAACCTCTTTTTTCATGCCTAGGCATCTCTAAAATCCTGATGCCCTCCCCCGTGACATATAATTCTTATTTTTCAAAAAGTGAACTTCTGTTCACGTGGAGGAAGCCTAAAAGGTCGCCCCTGACCTTTAGGTCCAGTCACGGACGACTCTGGGGTTGCAGCGCTCATCTCGCTTTACTGGCTGAGGGAGCCGGCATACAGCTTCCGGGTCATGTGGCCAGCATGACTAAGCCGCTTCTGGCGAACCAGAGCAGTGCACGGAAATGCCGTTTACCTTCCCGCCAGAGCAGTACCTATTTATCTACTTGCACTTTGATGTGCGTTTGAACTGCTAGGTTGGCAGGAGCAGGGACCGAGCAACGGGAGTTCACCCCGTCGCGGAGATTCAAACCACCGGCCTTCTGATCAGCAAGTTCTGATAGGCTCTGTGGTTTAACCCACAGCACCACCCGTGTCCCAAAAGGTTATTGTTGATGTTGTTTAGTCGTGTCCGACTTTGTGACCCCCATCGACCAGAGCACACCAGGCACTCCTGTTTTCCACTGCCTCCCCTTTAAAATCAAATTCCCCCCCTGTGGGGCGTGTGCCCCACGTTGGGAACCACAGCTATACAGTAAGCCTGCAATTTACGCTATGTTCTGGGGATCACGCCTAAAGCTGAAATCACTTATAGTCAAATGGTTCAGTGGTGGGTGGAATTGCCAAAGTTTCCCCCATCCCAGACACCCATCCCCTTTTTATTATATATTTATTTAGCCAAGCGTGTAAAACGGAATGTGCACAAGTGAATTGTGTGTAAGTTGCATGCTTACTGTACCATATATCGATTAGGGAAATGTTGAGGAGATGGAAGGTGCAAGAAGACCGAGCTTTTGCTTACCGAAACAAGGTAGTGACTTGGAAGTTGAATGAGGAAGTTGGCTTGGTGAGCAAGTCTTTTATTTACATGTGCACTTCTTTTTCCTCCTCTTTCCCAGTAGCCTGTAACTTGGAAGACTCTGGCAATTACTTGTGCTGTTGGAGGAAGTCTGCTAGCAGCAATGAAGTTCTTCAAGAAAAAGAAAGAAGAAAGTATGTAAAACTTAATCGTGTCTATTGTAGAGTCATTTTTCACCCTGCTGCACAGATGCAAAGGCTTTGCGTTCTTTCTTGCCTGTGTGAATATTTTGCGGATGTAGCTCACTGAGTGCCTATCCTCACTGCCCTTACCTGTGCTTAAGGTCTAAACTATTACGTGAGAAAAGGTTTTTGATCCTAAGAGATCGCTTCTCCTAGCTTTTACCCAGCAACTTTCTTACCCCTCTCTTGTTAAGATGAATCCCTTAATGCTGTAGTTGATGCAAAGGTAGGAGAACTACTACCATGAAAATATATGGTAAAAGATAAAAAAGCAGTGGGTCCCAAATGCATCGTGGGTGTGAAAATATTGATACCTGCAGTAGATGTTTTCCGATAACTGTTTTCAAAGTCACTAGAATTGCTTAAAGAAGCACCTGAGTATTATGAAGTATAGCTAGTGAACTTTTTAGTTGATATTTGCTTCTGACAAGGCAAAAAGTACTTCTAAGACAAAAGGGAGGGATCGTGTCCCAAAGCATGTTCCAAATCCCTTGGGTGAAGAGGCAACTAGAGAAGAGAAAAATGATTTTGAAATGATTGAAGGCTTTGCAGGTAGATTCTGAGAGAGGCTGAAAACTCCCAGTCTTACTGACTCTTTCAGATGTTGATTACAGTTAGATTTCTGGTTGTCATTTTGAAACTTGCAATCAAGTACCTGACATTGCTTGCATTTATTTTGTAACACTTATTTCCCCTTGCCGCTTTTGGCTTTTTTCTTGTCATTTAACACACACACACACACACTCCACTTCAAGATGCTGGACTTTACCTACCAAAGACTTTTTTCGAAATGACTGAAACACTGGACTTGATTGATATTTGGAGAGTAAGGAACCCTCTGGAGAGAGAGGGAACCTTTTTCTCTGAAGCAAAAATGACATGGACAAGGATCGACCAAATTTGGGTAACTAGTAGCATGGCGCCAAAGATAAAAAAAGTAGAAATCTGCCCAAAGACTTGCTCCGACCATAATGCTGTGAAGATGGAGATGAAACTAACAACAACTGGAACCTTCAGATGGAGGATGAATGACGCCCTATTCAGAGATGAAGAGATCTATAAGAAGGCCCAAAAAACTCTGAAAGACTATTTTGAGATAAATTTCAGAACTGATGTGGAGAAAAGAATAATTTGGGACGCAAGCAAGGCCGTGATGCGAGGTTCCCTAATACAACAAAATTCCATAAAGAGGAAAAAGCAGAATGAGAGGAAAGAAAAACTTTTGGAAAAGATAAAAGAAGGTGAAAAGAAATTGAGGTCTAAACCAAAGTCTCATGAGATTTTGAGAGAAATAAAGTACTACCAGACGCAATATATGGAATTGATGAATCAAGAGATAGAATGGAAAATAAAGCAAATGAGACAAAGAACATTTGAATCGGCAGACAAATGTGGGAAACTTCTGTCATGGCAACTGAAAAAGAGACAAAAATTGAATACTGTGACAAGTTTAGAAATGGAGGGAAAAATTATCCACAAACCAAATGAGATAAGCAATTGCTTTCAAAGTTTCTTCAGGAAACTATATGCACAAGGGCCAGTTAATGAGCAGGAAATAGAAGAATTTATTAAGAAGTATGGATTACCAAAGATCTCAGATCAAAGTAAAATGATCCTGAATGAGAAAATAACAGGACAAGAAATAGAGGGTGCCATTCAGAATATGCAATTGGGAAAATCTCCAGGACCAGATGGCTTGACGGCTAGATACTACAAGGCACTGAAGGAATGGATAATACAACCATTGAAGGAGGTCTGTAATGAAATTTTGGAAGGGAAAGGGGCACCCGAATCGTGGAAAGAAGCTTTTATCTCACTTATACCGAAAACAGAGACTGAAAAGAACCAGGTTAAAAACTACCGCCCTATATCATTACTTAATGTGGATTATAAAATTTTTGCAGACATTTTAGCAAAAAGACTGAAGAGAGTGTTAATAGGGGAGATTCACAAGGACCAAACAGGCTTTCTTCCAGGGAGACATATGTCGGACAATGTGAGGAACATTATAGACATTTTGGAACTGTTGGAAGTGAACATTAATAGAAAGGCGGTGTTAATTTTTGTGGATGCGGAGAAAGCCTTTGATAATATTTGTTGGACCTTTATGAAGAAGAATCTCCAAGGGATGGGGGTAGGCCAAGGTTTTGAAAATGGTATAGGTGCTATATATTCTAAGCAAAAAGCAAAGTTGATTGTGAACAATGTGGTTACGGAAGAAATACCTATAGAAAAAGGTACACGACAGGGATGCCCAATATCCCCTTTACTTTTTATAACAGTCCTGGAGGTTTTGTTAAACATGATTAGAGGGGACCAATTGGTTAAAGGAGTTCAGGTCGGAGCCAGAAATTACAAACTAAGGGCATTTGCAGATGACCTGGTATTGACTTTGCAACAGCCAGATAATAGTACCAAAAGAGTATTAGAATTAATTGAGATATTTGGTCAAGTAGCAGGATTTAAACTGAACAAACAAAAAACTAAAGTGTTGGAGAAAAATCTAGCAATGGCAGAAAAAGAGAAGTTTCAGAGTGAAACAGGTTTAGTAATAACAAAAAAGGTGAAGTACCTGGGTGTGAACTTGACTTCTAAAAATGTGAATTTATTTAAAGACAATTATGACAAATGTTGGACAGAAGTGAAGAAAGATCTAGAAACATGGTCAAGGTTGAAACTTTCCTTGTTAGGCCGAATTGCTGTCATTAAGATGAATGTATTGCCTAGAATGTTGTTTTTATTTCAGACACTCCAGATCTTGGACAAGATGGACTGTTTCAAGAGGTGGCAAAAAGATATATCTAAGTTTGTCTGGCAGGGCAAAAAACCCAGAATAAACTTTAAGATTTTAACTGCTGCAAAAGATAGAGGGGGGTTTGCCCTGCCGGACCTGAGACTTTATTATGAATCGGCAGCGTTCTGCTGGTTGAAACAATGGCTGCTTCTTGAGAACACAGACATTTTGGATCTGAAAGGGTATGACAATAGATTTGGTTGGCATGCATATATATGGTATGACAAGGTAAAAATACATAAAGGTTTCAAGAACCATATTGTCAGGAAAGCACTATACAATGTTTGGATAAGATACAAAGATCTACTGGAAAGTAAAACTCCCAGGTGGCTATCACCAATGGAAGCTAAAGAGACAAAAAAACTTAATATGGAGTCCAAATGGCCAAAATATTGTGAAATCTTAGAGCAAGATGGTGAAAGGGTTAAATTACAGAGTTATGACAAATTAAAGTCTAAAGTACGAGATTGGTTGCATTACCTTCAGATAAACGAGGTATTTAAACAGGACAGGAAAATAGGTTTTCAGATGGAGAGGTCGAAATTAGAAACAGAATTGTTAGAACCCAATACTAAGAACTTGTCAAGAATGTATAATTTGCTGCTGAAATGGAATACACAAGATGAAACAGTAAAATCAGCTATGATCAAATGGGCACAAGACATAGGTCATGACATTATGTTTGATGACTGGGAAAGGTTATGGAACACCGGTGTTAAGTTTACGGCTTGTAATGCATTGAGAGAAAACATAATGAAAATGATCTATAGGTGGTACATGACCCCAGTCAAACTTGCAAAAATTTACCATTTGCCCAACAATAAATGTTGGAAATGTAATGAGACTGAAGGTACTTTCTATCACCTTTGGTGGACCTGCCCGAAGATTAAAGCCTACTGGGAAATGATCTATAATGAAATTAAAAAGGTCCTTAAATGGACATTTTCTAAAAAACCAGAGGCTTTTCTCCTGGGCATGGTGGGCCAATTGGTGCCAAGGAAGGACAGAATTTTTTTCATGTATGCTACCACAGCAGCAAGAATTCTTCTAGCAAAGTATTGGAAGACGCAGCAGCTACCCACTCTGGAAGAATGGCAAGCGAAGGTGATTGACTACATGGGAATGGCAGAGATGACCGGCAGAATCCGTGACCAGGGGAGTGAGACAGTGGAAGAAGATTGGAAGAAATTTAAAATATATCTTAAAAATTGTTGTAACATTGAGGAGTGCTGAGATGTTATGGTGTTAAGAAACAGAGAATTGCAGCTGTAAATCATAAATTTAAGGAAATTATAATGAAGATGAGTCAATTAATTAAATGGAGGGTTGCTGTGAAAAGGTAAAAATAAGGATGCAGAAAAAGGGAGGTATGGGGAAGTCCGGGAAGTAAGGTGAAGGAAAATAAGTTTATGAAATTATACATGTTTATTTGTTTGTATGTTTTGTTCTGTTTTATTGTTTGTTTTTAATACATGTTTGGAAAATTAATAAAAATTATTTAAAAACAAAACAAAACAAGATGCTGGACTTTACCGATACAAATCTATAGTTAATGGAGCACCCTCATCTACAGTGAGCATGGTGATATCAAGAGTATTGGGTGGGAGTGCGGAACTCAAGCCAGATTCTAGTAGTAAAGAGCGATACAAATTTAGCTGTCATAAAGGAAATGTGGGATGGGGGAAGAATATAGTTGCAGCTTTGATTTCAGTGCTATAGAATCTCTTAAGCTGGAATGGTAGGCAGGTAACCTTCCACTGTGGTTTGATTTCAGAGGCAGAGAAGGAGCGGAAAAGGGCTCTTGGAAAGCCATTGCTGGGAGGCCATTTCTCACTCGTCGATCACCATGGGCAGCCCAAATCGGATCATGACTTTCTGGGCCAGTGGGTGTTAATCTACTTTGGTTTTACACATTGCCCTGACATTTGCCCAGAAGAACTGGAAAAAATGGTTCTTGTCATCGATGAAATTGGTAAGCAAGCCATACTGAAGCCCAAACTCTCCCTGAAATAACTCTTGATAGAGAAGAATCTCATTCTCTTCTCTAGGTTAATAATGTTTTTAGCCTATGTTGCTCAGACAGTGGCAGATTTATATAGGTCTGCAATGTTTGCACAGAATTACCCCCTCTCCCCTTAGTTATTAATATACATTGTTAATTGAGAAGATGCCTCTGAAATGTGACTACCAACAATAAATTGCTATTGTTGAAATCATATATTTTAGTCGGTTGCATTGCTTCCGCTCTTCATTTCTCCTACTCCTTATTTAAAGTCAGTGGTAAGTAGGTCCATTACAGCATGGGTGGCCAGCACAATGCCTGCGAAGACCTTCATTGGTGGCCCTGAACAGGTGACATAGGTGGGGCTTTGTTCTCATAGAGCTTAGTCTGAAATAGACAGTGGGGAAAATAGGAGGGTAGGAGGGGAATGCAAGTATAGGGATGAAGTAATGTGATCAGAAGCTCGTGTACTGAAAAGTTGGCTGCAGAAAAAATGGCTTTTGAAGAACAGGAAAGAGTTGGCACCAGGCCCAAGTTCTGGGAGGGGGTTCCACTTGCAGGGGGCAGCAAGGAAGAGAGGGCCAGTCACTTAAGGAAGCAGGAAATCTTTAATTAGCTGTAAGTGATAAAAGTTGGAGGAGCAGGGATCATGTAAGACAGATAATTACCAGCAGTTGTGTGGGTAAAGGGACCCCTGACCATTAAGTCCAGTCGCTGACAACTCTGGAGTTGTGGCGCTCATTTCACTTTATTGGCCGAGGGAGCCGGCGTACAGCTTCCAAGTCATTTGGCCAGCATGACTAAGCCGCTTCTGGCAAACCAGAGCAGCGCACAGAAATGCCGTTTACCTTCCCGCCGGAGCGGTATCTATTTATCTGCTTGCACTTTGATGTGCTTTTGAACTGCTAGCTTGTCAAGAGCAGGGACCGAGCAATGGGAGCTCACCCCGTCGCGGGGATTCGAACCGCCGACCTTCTGATCAGCAAGTCCTAGGCTCTGTGGTTTAACCCACAGCGCCACCCGAGTCCCACTAGTTGTGTAGTTGAAGCCTGTAAATAACTTAAGTAAATAAAGTAAAGTAAGTAAAGATGACTTTACGCTGGTAATGGAAGGGGGATAAGAAGTAATAAAATATTTTGTGTAAATTGGTAGAATATGAAGTCACGTACTGTATGGAATGGAGCTCTGCCTTTTTGAGACCTGAAACTACCTGCCTTAGTAAAAGGGAACTGCTGCCCCCTAGTGGCAGTATTTTCATTTCACTGTGTGTGGATAGCATCTCCTTGTGGCATATGAAAATTCGATTCATCTGCTGCTGAAATGGAATTTCATATTCATTTCTGGAGTTCTTGTCAAAGTGTATGGGCTGGTATTCTCTAGTGCACCTGCTAGAATGTTTCTTTACTAATAGAATATACAGATTACAATATGGAGCTTATTGGATGCAACATATTTCTTTTGAAAGGAACTAGATTTATGGGTAATAGCTAAACTTCTTCAGGTAGAGCTACTTTTCCTACACAATATTCTTGAAATGACAATATTCCTTTTTAAATCACTTACACTTATTTCCCAGTCTTTTCCTGTTATTATGCAGTGATTCCATCTCCCTGGCTGCCATCTTGTGCCCTGGGACCTGCCCTGCTGGAGGGCAGGTAATAAATTTCATAATAATTAAAATGTACATTTTTAATTTTCCATTTTACCCATTAAAATTTCTGCAGAAAATAACCAGTGTTTAAACACTGTGAATAGATACAGACTGTAAATATTATATGCATAGGTTGTTTTAAATATATATATAAGAATCTGAGTGCGTAAATATATATTCCTGTGCATTAGGCCTTCAAGCTGTGGCCTGTAATAGGGGTCCCTGAACAATGGTTTTCAGTCTTTTCAGGGCCCTCATTTAACTTCAGCCTGAAAAACAGGGCCTGTTTTTAATTTCACCTTCTATTGATTTTTCATTGATTACACATATATGTACCTCAATGTACTCTATTTTATGGGTTTTAAAAGACCGATAAAATCCAGATAATCTCTCTGTGCCCATCCTTCTCCATACCTACTTCAAAAGAATATTGTGGTGCCATGGATGTACCAGGTCATCCCTTGACCTATTGAGCCAAATCTCACCTGTTTCACACCACTGATAAGAGGGGAAGCTTATGAAGTATTCATCAAATGTTGGCCATGAGCCTGAATAGCTTCCTCTCTGGTACAGGCAACAGGTTCATCATTTAGAAACATAAGAAGGGGCTGCTGGGTCAGGCATCCTAGTCCAGCATCCTGTTCTCACAGTGGCAGCTATAGTTGCAACTGTATTAAAACAGCTAGGGCATGTGTTGCAACTGATAGGAGGACCCCAATATTTAATAAAGCATCCACATTACATTGCATTTTATGACCTGGAACACAAAAGTAGCCTTGAGTCACTTAGTGGGATATTAACTATCATGCTTTATGGTGACAGATGAGATCAAGTCTCTGCCAAACATCACTCCGCTCTTCATCACGATTGATCCAGAGAGAGACACGAAAGAAGCTATTGCCACATACGTTAAAGGTAATGTTAACCTCCATATCTGGTATTGTACTAACTCCCTATACACCCAGCTTTGTAGAGCTGAATAGCTTTTCCAACAGTGGAAGAGGGTAATAATTTGGGCCCTCATCTTTAATGTCAGCTGATCTAACTAGCTCCATTTCTGTTCAAGAGTTTTCACCCAAGCTGATCGGATTGACGGGTACGAAAGAACAGATTGACGAGGTGGCTCGAGCCTATCGTGTCTATTACAGCTCTGGCCCAAAAGATGAAGATAATGATTACATAGTGAGTAACGTTTTTGCATATGTTACAGATTGATAACGCTAGTTGGCTCCACAGAAAAGATTTTGAACTTTCCAAATGGACAAGGCGAATTTAGGGGGAGTTTCTCAAGTAAATCTCTTCTAAAGGAGAGAATCGGAGGAAACCTACAAGAGGATGGGGAAATGGAGGGGTGGAAGTGTTTCCTAGCTGTGGGAGTTTTATAGGGTTTTGGGGTGTGTCTGAAAAATATCTGGAGTTGGAGCAGCTGGCTTGTAGTTGAGTAATATTTCTGAATAAGGTGAGAGGAGCAAAGTTGTAAAAGCTAATAGGCAATTGTGAGCAAGCGTTACTGGAGGAGAGAATACATAGTCTGTTCATAATGAGAAGGCTTTCCATGTGAGACCGCAGTGTTTCTTCATTTGCCTTTTTCTGTCTGCTACAAGAGCTCAGAGGTATCCTTTTTCGTATGCAGGGAGGCAGTTACTGAAAAGTGCCCATGTTTAAATTGATCTGAAAAACAGCCTGGCAGTTAGAAGTAGGCCTCAATAGGAGTCTTGGAGGTTGGTGTTGCTGTGTAAAGGTGCAGGATCCAAGCTTGCCTTTTCTTATTAGCTAGTCCTGATTGAGCCATCATGTGGTCTGAAAAGCCCAGGTATGCCCTCTTTTATCACAAGCCAGCTTCCCTTCCCAGAATACTTAATGTGAATTCTGTGTGGGGTGTTATTTTTCATGCAAATTATTAAAACACAATTTTGCCACTAGAGGGAGCTAGACAGCAAATGACACATGCCTTACCTATGTCTTGTTCGGCTAATCTGCCTATGTTGTTTCAGGCAGCATTTTTAATTGACCTAGATCTTAATGACTGTTCTTTAGAATCTAGTTATTCCAAAGTGCCAGCTTTGTGTTGGTCCCACTTCCCAAAAGTCAGTCCTGTTGACAAAATGAGATAGTGACACAACATGAATGTTTACCTATGATCAGTATTGACTAAGAGTAATATCTGAATTGGCCTCTGCCCTGTCCCGCCAGAGAATATTTCAATATTGCTCTTGTTCTTCGGTAATCTGAATGAGTAAATTCAAATAGAGTGGTGTGTCTGCCCTGTCTTCTTGAATTTCCATCACATGATGAGCAAGGGCTGTCTCTGTGATGTGAGAAAGAGCCATGGGGTCTTTGCATTTTCCTGCTTCCAAGAGGGATTCCAATAGGAGACCATTGAGTTGCATTGGGAGGGATCATTCTCTCCGCTCCCCCTCAGAGAAGAGGTTTATTCTTCACCGGAACAGAGAAGAACCTTGCATGTCATGTGATACAGGGAACTTATGGAGGATCTTGAATGCAGAAGGCCAGTTCTGTTTTAAAAATCCTTAGTCTGCCATTAGCTCTTAGTGGAAGTTTGGATTCCATGGAAGAGCCTTGCTTTTTTAGAACACACACACACACACACACACACACACACACACGGTTCTCAAAAAGCAAACTCCTATGAGGTTTGCGGGATGTGGCTGCTTTCACGGCCCTCTTTTATCGCTTGCTCTCTTTTAGTTCTATTGTCAAGTAAAGAGCCACTGTTTGAGGCACTTCTAGGCTGTCTAACAAGCTCTTGGTTTTAGCATGGCAGTTTGATCATTCTTGTGGGTTACCGCTGACCTGCTAACCTAACCCTCCTTTCCACTCTATCCCCAATTTGTCTTGTGTGTTTTCTGCAGGTGGATCACACCATCATAATGTACCTTCTTGGACCAGATGGAGGCTTTGTTGATTATTTTGGGCAAAACAAGAAGAATTCTGAGATTGCTGCTGCAATTGCTGGACACATGAGACAATATAAACAGAGCTAGGAGGTGGAAGGTTTTGCGCTAGAAAGCAGGGAAGCTGCATATCAGGCAGGCTGGTCCCATGACACTAAAATGCAGCCAGTAACGTGCCAGGGAGATCTGATTAGTTGGATGAAGTGTTGCGGGAGTAATCTGTCTTGGCAATTTTCTTAAGCACTTGAATTCTCAGCTAAGGCTATACCTACGGGCTAAGACTCAAATGGATTAAATAAGGAGCTGGACATCATACAGCAAAAGTACTTGACCAAATATTTTTCTCTGAATGTGCCTTCCTTCTTAAAGGCCTTTAGGGATGACGCAGAGGAGGTCCCAGTGAGAGGGTCACCACCGCTCAAATACATTCACAGGAGCATTCACATCTTTCCCCACTCTTGTGTGCATTTGTGCTGTGCTGATGCACGTAGAGTGGGCTGCTAAGTTGAACTGTGCTCAAGGTATCAGTCATGAGGAGGCTTGCTTGGTATCTCTGTGTCTTTTGACTCAGTCCCACGGCTTCAACATCGCTTCCAAAACTTTCCTGACAGGCGTAGGAGCTGGGTTTTTTGCCTTTTTGAAATGATTATGGTAAGGGTGGTAGCTATATTGATCATGGATTATTGATCAGGTAAAGTGGCATTTAATGCACAGATAATGAAATAAAGTGGAAGAAACCTAGAGCCTGTGTTCTTTGAAATCTCACATCAATTAAAGTGAATTTCTCTCTCCGAAGTATGTACCACCTGTTTCCTTCGCATGTTTTTCCTACTCCTTAAAATTGAATGAACTGAAACAAAACTGGCAGCTATAGGACACATGGATGAATATGGTTGTATATCATGCACATTTAAATCTGTCAACAGTAGAAGGGGCATATCCCCCCCTCCCCCATGCAGCACTTTTCAGGTGGCACACTAAAATAAGCAAGCCTTTACCCTGACTTTAGAGTGGTAGAATTACTTTTTCTTTTCTTTTTTGTAGCCAGCTTCCTAGTTAATGAATTCTGTACCTTATATTCATAGGGAGGAAATGTTCAAGTAATTAGAATAGATAAATTTCTCTGAGTAAACAGGTTGTATCTTATGATACAGAATAGTGGCAGGAGGCTGCTGTGCATCTTGCTCTCTCCCCGCCCCCACTTCAAGTCTGCTTATGGATTTCTGTTTTGCGTATGCTGTGCGTCAAAGAGTTCTTGGGGAATGTGCCTGGGCCAATTCCCCCCTCTGGAGAAAGTACTGTAATGTAAGAAGATTCTCATATATCTGAAATATCTTCTCTGCATCTGAGATACTGGATAGATTAAAGGAGACATTGCCTTTTTTCCAAGTGTCCACCAAGAATTTCCTTGGGTCAGTTTGCATGAAGTGCTTTTGTGACTTTGGCAGAATATAACCTTCATTCTCAGCTGTTCTAGGCAGAGGCAGCTCTTTCTCCTACTTTACTCTCTCTCTCTCTCTCTCTGTGTGTGTGTGTGTGTGTGTGTGAGAGAGAGAGAGGGAGGGAGGGGGAGAGAATTGCCAGAAAAGTAGGTAACTTAAGTTTTGCTTTTTATTTACTGTGTGCGCGCACACATCAGTCTACTTTGAAGGTACATTGCCAACGCTGCAGAGTGCAAATATCAACATCATATGATGTTTTAGAGATATTAAATTTGCTGCTGGCTGTTGGAAAATAGCTTGATGTGCCTGATCTGCCCTGTGAATCCCAGATTTGCATTCCATTTTAAAACACAGCGCACAAAATGGGAAGGATGTAGAAGCATAGAGCAACATGCCGGGCAGAAAGCGTGGTGGCTAAGGAGAGATCGCTCAGCTTGTGGGGTGGGAAGGAGAATGGACCATGGCTATTAATTATCAGCTGAGCTAATGGAGGAGAGGGCTATCAAGTCAAAAGCCATGGTGGCTAAGCTCTACCTCCATGGTCAAAAGCAGTAGCGCTTCTGAATACCAATGGCTGGAAACCACAGCAATCGGGAGAGTGTGTTCCTGTGCTTGAGTTATGCTTGCTCATTTCCCACAGGAATCTCATTGGCTTCTTTGAGAACAGGATGCTCGCCTAGATGGGGCATTAGCCTGATCTAGCAGGCTCCTCAGGGACGCAGGTGGCGCAGTGGGTTCAGCCACAGAACCTAGGACTTGCCGATCAGAAGGTTGACTGTTCGAATCCCCGCGAAAGGGTGAGCTCCCATTGCTCAGTCCCTGCTCCTGCCAACCTAGCAGTTCGAAAGCACGTCAAAGTGCAAGTAGATAAATAGGTACCGCTCCAGCGGGAAGGTAAACGCTGTTTCCATGCGCTGCTCTGGTTCGCCAGAAGCGGCTTAGTCATGCTGGCCACATGACCCGGAAGCTGTACGCCGGCTCCCTCGGCCAATAAAGCGGGATGAGCGCCGCAACCCCAGAGTCGGCCGCGACTGGACCTAACGGTCAGGGGTCCCTTTACCTTTTAGCAGGCTCCTCACGTTCTTACAGCATGCCCTATTTTCTTCCACTCTGCTCAAGATAGTGAGGCTTGGAAATGCCTTATTCAGGGGGTCCATTTCAGCATATTTCAACTCGCAAACTGAATGGGGGGGTGCGTCTTTGTATCTTGACAAGGAACTAGGGGCAGAGGGAGTCTCCTGTTTTGTACAGGAAAAGAAGTGCTAAGTATCTGACTCTTCTCTCAAAACCAGCTTTAGGAGGTGTTGAGGCTGTGGAACATTTAAAAAGAGATGTGACAAAGTAATCCATCCTGGGGCCAAGATCAAGATTTCCAAAGCGCCGGGCAAGACTATTAGGTATTCTGTTTGCTGGGTGGTTTGAAGCTTTATCTTCAGCTACTGGAACAGGAAAGGAAACCAGATCTCTGCTACAGGAAAGGAGAATGTGATAGTTCAACAAGTTGCAAGAATGGCATTGTTGACATACTGCCTGGCTTACATGAACACCACCCTACAAAGTCCAGGTTTGGCAATTCCCCTTACTGAAGTAGTGGGTGGTATTCAGCTAGGGTTTTGTCAGACTAAACCCACTGAAACGAATGGCCCCAACAGTCATGCTCATTAGTTTTGTTAGGTCTACTCTGGGTAACACTTAGTTGAATACCACCAAGTATCTACCAAAGTGTCCAGAGATGCACCTTTTATAAAGAATAGCTTTTTTTTTTATTTTGAAGGGGTGTGTGTTGGAATGGCGCTTGTTCTTCAGCTAAAACCAGCTCATTCCTGTTCTCTGCCCTTTAGAGTTTCACTTTTGTCAGCACTTTCTTGGCTCAGGCTATTGGGGATCGTCTTACAATAAGGGACAACTGCTGCATTCCAAGGGGGGGAAATGGATTCCTTCTGGCACGCCTTCCACTTTCCATAAAGTGCTACAAATAACTGGGGAGTCAAAGTCAGTAGGAAGGAGACAGATTCTTTCTCTGTTCTTTGTCTGTCAGCCTCAGTCATACCCCAAGTAATCAGAAGGGGCCACTCAAAGCCATTGAGAATTGTGGGAAAACCTGGAGCTATAATTGGTGGCGAGGTGGAGAAAATGTTGCACTGATACAGTACCTTAAGCTATTTCCATTAGAACTTCAGGGGTTTGTGGTTTCTGTTTCTGAAAAAACAAGTGCCACAAACTGTAAGACAGACTGGCAGTAACACTCAATAAAGAAGGAAGAGGAACCCAAGCGTTTCCTTAGTATGATCACTGGATTGAATTCCTGGTCAAATACTTCGATGTTGAGATAAAAAGATGTTCCCTCTAGAGAATGTTAATACCCTTTTGGTATTAAGCCACTTTCCCATAATAAGTTGCTCTCAAATTCTTCAGCAGCTAATAATTCTCTGTATTAACGCTTGCATAGAACTAACCTGCTCTTGGTTGAAATATCTTTGTGGCTAATTCAAAAGGCTTCAACAGCAGGACTGCATATACTTAAAATATTAATAAACTTTGGTGCTCAGGTATTATGGCTATGTAGCCAAATGGAGCCACTGAGAAAGCAGAGAGAAGAAGCAGGATACTTGGGGAAACTCAGTATTTGCAGAAGAAAGAAAAAATCTTTAGCTGGCACCAATAAAATAACCCAATCAGAACAATCCAGGGGGAGGGGGGAGTGAGGCTAAATGTTTGCAAGGGATAGATGAAAAACTGGGGCATGGCAAGTTCCAACAATTGCATTCCACACTGTACCATTTTGTTGCAGGTTCAGCTTACCTGTTTTGAATGAGTTTGGGTTTCCAAACTAACTGCAGGGTATCTAATATAGTTCTCAGCGGTAGGAGGCTTGGTTTCTGAGACAACTGCTCTCTTGTGTTACAATCCTCCTTGCTTTCATTGGTTGACCCTTTTTTATATACTCTGATGAGTAATACTGCTGGATGATGGATCCAATTCAGGGTCACAAACAGTTAACTTAAAGACACATAGAACCACAGATGCAGTCAAAAATTGGTTCACTCTTTAGTTCTCCCCATGCATAGGTGCATAGCACCATTTTGTACCATATTTTCTAATGTTTACCTTCATTTTACATAACTTGTAATTAGTTTTATGAGCTTGACATAGACCAGTTCCAGCACTATTCATGTACTCCTACGTGTGTCCTTTGATCAAACCTAAATTTCTTCTCCGTCTATAGGAGTGTCTCTCAACAAGTACAGTGGTACCTCGGGTTACAGACGCTTCAGGTAACCCAGAAATAGTACCTTGGGTTAAGAACTTTGCTTCAGGATGAGAACAGAAATTGTGCTCCGGCAGTGGGGCAGCAGAAGGAGGCCCCATTAGCTAAAGTGGTGCTTCAGGTTAAGAACAGTTTCAGGTTAAGAACGGATCTCCAGAACAAATTAAGTACTTAACCCGAGGTACCACTGTATTACGTAACAAAAACAGGAAGAAAATGTTTTTTGTTTTCTTTTTTATCCTGGGGGGGAAGAATGATGATGATGCAGGAAGAGAAGTAAAAGAAACATGAAATTGTGGGATTGACAATAAATATCTTTTTATTTTGATTGCTGAGAAAAGGAAGGACCTGAGCCTTGGGATCTTGATGATGGCAATACTTTCTGATCAGAATGGGTTAAAGACAAAGCTTGTAACATTATACGAAGATTTAAAAAAAGACCCTCTGGCCAATGGTGAATTCCTAAGTATGTAGCTTAGAAGAGAGATGATGGCTCTTGTCATTGTCAAAAGAAAGGGGATCACAAAACTCTTTTCAGTTCTGTTTTAGTTTCTCTGACGATACTGTAACTGCACATAGAACTCTAGGACTGACTACAAGATGTAGGGTTTTTTTAAAACACTGCCTACATTTTTCTATACCATTCCTGATATCCCTTGATATAGGTTTCATGGATGTGTGTATCCCTGCAACGCTTTGAGCTAGTATTTTCAGGATAATATTAATGATTACAAGATCTCTTTCTGTGTTGGAACTTATTGTATAAATGGATGGCAATTATTTTGTCATATATATATATCCTCTCGTTTTACATTTGATATTATCTATAGAATTACCTGGGGACGCGGGTGGCGCTGTGGGTAAAAGCCTCAGCGCCTAGGACTTGCCGATCGAAAGGTCGGCGGTTCGAATCCCCGCGGCCGGGTGCGCTCCCGTTGCTCGGTCCCAGCGCCTGCCAACCTAGCAGTTCGAAAGCACCCCGGGTGCAAGTAGATAAATAGGGACCGCTTACCAGCGGGAAGGTAAATGGCGTTTCCGTGTGCTGCGCTGGCTCGCCAGATGCAGCTTGTCATGCTGGCCACGTGACCCGGAAGTGTCTGCGGACAGCGCTGGCCCCCGGCCTCTTGAGTGAGATGGGCGCACAACCCTAGAGTCTGGCAAGACTGGCCCGTATGGGCAGGGGTACCTTTACCTTTACCTTTTACTATAGAATTACCTAGACTGGTGAAACAGCTCTCAAAGCAGCTTAAAAATCATTAAAATATAAAACACTATAACATTCCATTAAATGATTCTTAAAACTTATGACTGTACATAATTTGAAGCCAAAAGGTTTCTCTTGTCCTTTTATAAAACAGTTCCCGTAACTTCTGTGTTCTGGAGCATGCATTCACAAGCCCAACCTCCACAAGACAGGAGAGAGCATTGCTCCCAAATTCAGCAAACAGTTGGGTGTAGAAGAGAATATTGAATTTCATTTCCCAGAAATAAATGAATTAAAAGAAGATGAGGGAGGCAGCTGCTAACCTGTACTAAATGGGGACCAGACATGAGATGGAACTGCTGGGAGACAGAAAATCCAGCCTTATTCAATAAGCACTAGAATGAATGTTGAGGACTGGCTTACTGGCAATGGACTGAGTTTCCACACAAGCAGGTTTGCACACAGTGTGAAGTATAATTTACCATAGTTTTCGCTCTATAAGACGCACCAGACCATAAGATGCACCTAGTTTTTGGAGGAGGAAAACAAGAAAAAAAATATTCTGAATCCCCGAAGCCAGAACAGCAAGAGGGATCGCTGCGCAGTGAAAGCAGCAATCCCTCTTGCTGTTCTGGCTTCTGGGATAGCTGCGCAGCCTGCATTCGCTCCATAAGACGCACACACATTTCCCCTTACTTTTTAGGAGGGAAAAAGTGAGTCTTATAGAGCAAAAAATACGGTACCTCTAATAAATTAAGTAATGGAGGGAAGAGTTTACAGTGTACAGATACTTTTGCATATCATTATACAGCGGTACCTCGGGTTAAGTACTTAATTCGTTCCGGAGGTCTATTCTGAACCTGAAACTGTTCTTAACCTGAAGCACCACTTTAGCTAATGGGGCCTCCTGCTGCTGCCGTGCCACCATCGCACGATTTCTGTTCTCAACCTGAAGCAAAGTTCTTAACCCGAGGTACTATTTCTGGGTTAGCGGAGTCTGTAACCTGAAGCGCTTGTAACCTGAAGCATATGTAACCCGAGGTACCACTGTATCACCATATTTCAGATAGTATTAGCATTACTATGTTTTTGTTACTGCTCTATACGTATCAGGGAATGCCCTCAAAAAAAAAAGAACTTCCATTAATTTTCAGATCAAGTCTGTCCCAAAATGGTGGTTGAAGAGCTGCTGGGGGAGATGGTTCACAGGACTTATTTGAGTAGGTCTTCCAATTAACAGCAGTGGATGTTGGGGAGAAAACCACACGCACACGCACACGCACACACACAAGAGGATAAAGAGATGTGGATGCCTGTTAAGGAAGAAGGTTGCCCAGCCGGACCTGGACAAAAGAACGAAGGTGGAGTCTCCTCCGTGAAAACTTACCAAAGAGAGTGCCAATAAACAAGGATGTTGTCTGGGAGCAACAAGGGCTGGAGGAATACCCTTTCCTGTCCACGAAAACAAACTCTTACCAACAGCCCCTTCTCACCTTGGCATTGGTGGAACGTGCACAACAGCAAAGCCATCCTGTGTGTCAGCACCTTGTTTCCTCAGCCTTGCAACAAGCAGACTCTGTGAATAATGCCTGGAGTTTCTGCAAAGATTACAAGGTGTGTTGGCCACATGAGAAGCCTCTGAGGAAAGCATGAAGTGTCAATCTGCAAGGCAAATACTCCTAATTAAATCAGGATCAAATGTGGCCATGGGAATAGTCAAGGTGCCAGAGGACACTGGATAGCTGTGATAATTTAAGCAACTCTATCAAACTCCCTTCCCCCTTTTTTTTGTTTAAGAAGCAGAATGAGAGCCTGTGTAAGAAGTGACCGCAAGTCTTCTATGCAACCACATATTCACACTGCCATGTTTATTCCTCATCAAGAGGTTTACCATACCGATTGAGCCAATCACTCATCTCCTACTACCCTTCTGAGAAATGCCCCACCCCACCCTCCCACTATATATAAGGGTCTGGTGACTTCTGTTTCAGTATATCTGAAGAAGTGTGCATGCACACAAAAGCTTATACCAGAACAAACTTAGTTGGTCTATAAGGTGCTACTGGACAATTTATTTATTTTTATTTTGACTGCATCAGACCAACACGGCTACCTACCAGAATCTATGTTTATTCCTGTTATTTACTAGCCATTTTTAACATCAAGAGGTGCGTGGAATAGTTCCATCCCCTCTGCCAGCTCTGTATTGCCACAGGTCTTCTCCGAGTACAAGTTTGGTTTTGCCAATCTATTTTTTTATCTCATGGGTTGAAATTTCAAGTTTCAAATCTTCTATTATAGGCTTTGCACTTAAATTTTCTTTAGTGGTCTTAGTGGATAATATGCATATTGGGGTGACTAGAGGAAATGTGCTCCTATTCATTACCTCGGGCCACTTTGAGGAAAACTTAGTTGAAAACCACCCTGAGTAGACCCATTTAAATTAATGGTTCAAACACAATCATGTTCATTGAGTTCAATAGGTCTACTCTAAGTAAAACTTAAATTGAATACCGCCCTTAGCTTTTGACACCATTGAACATTGAATACTTCTGGAATGTCTGTTTGTGGAAGTCTGTGGTACTGCTTTGCATGGTTCCTATACTGTTGGACAAGGTGGTCTTAGAAGATGGTGCACTGGTGCATCTTATCAGCTACTAGCAATGTGTTTTGATATGGAGGGTAGAGTATTCCCCTTACTGTAAAGGATCCCAAGTACAGTATGGTCTTTTATTTTTTCTTATTGGTGTGAAAGCCAAAGATTCACTTATAGAGGAAGTAAATAGATGATTTGGGGATGCTGCAAGGACATTGCTAAACCTGTCCCCTGTCCCTGTTGACCTAAACTACTGAAAATCAAATCTCCTATCTGCACCGTCTCTCATCACATATTGAGCTCTTTTCCTTGGTTATACTAGCCTGTGACTGGGAACTGGCATAAATACCTGGGAGGGAAGGAGAGAGATATGAATTGCTGGCTGTGCCATTTCCTACAAGACCAGGAACATGCTACTCTACCAGTTGGTAGGTACTGGTCATAGAGAACATATATCACTGGTGAATTTCCAGTTGTGCTAACAGCTAGTTAATTTAACTGCTAGTTAGACGAAGAAGAAGAGTTTGGATTTGATATCCCGCCTTTCACTCTCTTTTAAAGAGTCTCAAAGCGGCTAACATTCTCCTTTCCCTTCCTCCCCCACAACAAACACTCTGTGAGGTGAGTGGGGCTGAGAGACTTCAAAGAAGTGTGACTGGCCCAAGGTCACCCAGCAGCTGCATGTGGAGGAGCGGAGACGCGAACCCGGTTCCCCAGATTACGAGACTACCGCTCTTAACCACTACACCACACTGGCAAGTTGTTGGTGGCCTGATACCACTGTATCTCAGGAGACTCATTTAACCTTATGAGCCCCTTAACATGTTAAGATCTCCAGATAAAGGTTAGATTAGATTATTGAATTTCTGTACCACTTAATATATTAAAAATGTATCTAAGTGATGTACAGAAAACAAAAAGCAGCAACGGTTAACTTGAACAAAATATTACAAAAGAACCAGTTAAGCAGAAAAATGTTACATTAATACAACGTTACTAATATATCAATTCATTTTCCTTGTGACACACCCTCCCTCTCAGCCTTTGGGTTCTCACCCAGGGTCCAAAGAAACTCAGCTCACTCACAAAAGTCTCACAACGAGATGAGTTCCTGGAAACAGCAGACATCACCCTAGTCTCTCACTCTAGACTTGCTTTTATGGGAAGGCCCAGGGTGGATGGTACTTCCTCAGACTTCCCACAGCTATGTCCCATTCCGTTGCACTCTCCACACACCCAGTTTCAGGTGCAGTAGGTTTGCTGAGTTTTCCAGGGGGGTCCAAAGGATGGGGAAAGAGAAGCTCTGGGTGCCTCCAGGAGACCTGTTTGTTGAGCATTCATCCTGATTTTCTTTAAGTGAAAGGTTTGGCTGATTTTTATTTATTTTTATTTTATTGAACATTTGTTCTGAGTCGAAATAAATAAAAAATTGTCCAGGAGCACCTTACGAGACCAACTAAGTTTGTTCTGGGTATAAGCTTTTGTGTGCATGCACACTTCTTCAGATACACAAAAGTGTGCATGCACACAAAAGCTTATACCCAGAACAAACTTAGTTGGTCTCTAAGTTGGTCTCTTAGTTGGTTTGAATTATTGTCCTGGAGGAGACTCTTGAGAGTCCCATGGACTGCAAGAAGATCAAACGTATCCATTCTTAAGGAAATCAGCCCTGAGTGCTCACTGGAAGGACAGATCCTGAAGCTGAGGCTCCAATACTTTGGCCACCTCTTGAGAAGAGAAGACTCCCTGGAAAAGACCCTGATGTTGGGAAAGATGGAGGGCACAAGGAGAATGGGATGACAGAGGACGAGATGGTTGGATAGTGTTCTCAAAGCTACCAGCATGAGTTTGACTAAACTGTGAGAGGCAGCGGAAGACAGAATTGCCTGGCGTGCTCTGGTCCATGGGGTCACGAAGAATCGGACACGACTAAACAACAACAACAACAAAGGTGCTCCTGGACAATTTTTTATTTATTTCGACTGCATCAGACCAACACAGCTACCTACCTGAATTTGTTCTGAGTTGTTTGTGGGCAAGTTATATGACAATAAGTAGATTGAAAACTTACCTGGAGGCAGCACTCATCCTGAAGAGGGTGTATCAGTCAAAGCACTTATCATTTCTAGACTACAAACAGGTTTGCACAAGGACATATATTTGTATATTTATGTATTCCCTGGAACAGAAAAGCCTTGATGGTTTCTTTAGTAATTACAACAGTACAGAAAAAAACTCTGCATTATTAAAGCGTTTCCCTTCCAGTGCTGCCTATTACAGATCTATTTTTAAACATCTATTTTGAAGTCTTTAAAAGATATTTATGTAAAATAGCATCACTTGAGAAAAGCTGGCTCCCTATTCTCTCCCTCCACCCCTCGTTTAGCCTATGCCATCCTACGCCAGGGCATCATGACAGAAGCTCTTCTGGAATGAGATGTTGCAGTTCCATTTGTCTCCTTGAGAAGCAATTGCATTCGTGGTATGCAGCACAGAGTGCCAAAAAAAGGACCTTCTCCAATGGAATGACAATGCTTCAGCCCAAGACTAAAGGCTTGAGACATTCCAAAGGAGAAGGACAGCACAGGTGGGCATCTTTGCAGCTAGCCAATCCAGAGAGAGAGAAGCAATAGGAAAACACACTTTTATAGCAGCTCCAAAATACACTCAAGGGGGAGTGCCAGGACGCAGTGCTTTGTGCTATGTACAGCTTCAAGAACAGGACAAGGACCAGAGTGTTGAAATTAACAGGATATAGTACTGTACTAATTTACACATGGACTGAATATTTGTGATGTGGGACAACAAATGTGACTAGTGCAAACTCCCTAATGTTACATGCAAACATCATTTCTAATTCCAAGATATTTGCTTAATAATGTTCTGGACAAAATGTCTGAAAGAAATGTAACAAAAGTCTATCTGGTAGGTACTGGTAGTAGGTAGGCCATGTGGAAGCAAAGCAAGGTAAAACAAATAATATGCAAGAAAGCTGCTGTGATAGTGAAATAACATTGGAGGTTTTATCAGCAACAAGCACAGTTTATTTATTTGAAACTCTTATGTGATTTTTAGCATACAAAGTATCCTGAAACAAGTTACCTATGGAGCGTCAAACACTCTGACACTCTTTGTCACAACTCCAGTGTTTTCCTTCACCAAGACCTTGCTTGTTAGACCTTTGTTCCTACATTCATCCCACACACCCTCACAAATACAATGACAGTCATTAAAGCGAGCATATCAAGATTTGAATCTCACTTGCTAGTGAGTTTTTAATGTCATGTAATTTTATTTTTTCTGAAATGGCTATATACAAATATTTAAATACATAAAAGAATAAAAAGTGCCTAGCCGTTGCTTTGATCATACACTTTTATGCTGCACGACCCAGTAAGGTTGGCATGATAAATCCACATGTATGTAGAAATACCTAGACAAAGAACTGAACGATGCCAAATGAAATCACTTCCCAGCAACTTTATCGCCTCACCTGAATGCTTGGAGATGGGTTGAATCCTGCTTTGGGAGGGGGGCATTTCAAGAGCAAATTGCAGGCTGTTTACCAAGTGCTTCTTTATTGAGATATCCTGTGAAATTTATTTATTTTTTAATTAAATAATCAGAACTTTAGAACCTTCTTTACCATATAATGAAAAATGGCCACTTACCATCTAATGCTAGGAAGCGGTGGTTTATAGCCCAGTGTGACCGCAATGAGCTAGGGGCCACTGTTCTGTCCCACACAACTGTTTGAGAACATCAGGGCCTCCTCCTATGGTTGCATGGGCTGCTGGGAGCCTGCTCAGTTGAATCAACCAATCATGAGCAGGCAAGGGAGTATGGCCACAGTGGTGGACCTGGCTGGAGACTTCAGCCTGGTACCTTCAGTCAGGTCCACCAGTTTTCTATATAACTGGGCCATGCCTGAGCCAACCAGCTCAGTCAGAGTTGGATTGAGCTTGTTTTGAAGTTTTGCCTGTGTCATAGCAACTGTCAAATTTATTGTTGGTGGATAAAGCATTAGGTTGAATCCTTAGCCTGGGCAGGGGCTCAGGACTTATCCCCCTCCACAACAGGAAATTGGTACTCTGCTGAAAGGGTCCAGGAGGGGGTGTTTGTCCAGGTGTCCAGGTGTTTGTCCAGGTGTCCAGGTGTCAACAGGCCATAGCACCCTCCCAAAATGGCAGTCCTGGAGGAATTGCCCTATTTGATGTACATTGTGGAGTGACCCTTAACCCAGTGTCAACGCACACAATCAGCCAGCAGGTGGGCTGGCTGATTCAGGATACACACCCAATGCCTTCGCCAAAATCTACATACATCAGTAATAAAAAAGTTGTGGCCTATTTGAACCCAAGTCCTGTTGTCCTGCATCTTATTTATCTCCTCTCTTGAGGCCCTGTTGGCTGCATGCTGCCTGGGCCTGGAGCAGCAACTACAGCCTATTCTAGTGCCATTTAACACATAATACAGGATAAAATCTACTAAAATATTATCATTTTCTGTCTCCGTATAATGTATTTTTTTAAAAAAAGACTAACTTTTATGCATAAGAGTTTGGTATCATTCACAACATTTTACAGTTAGAGGCTCTTTAGATCTATTTTTCAGAGTACTGTAAGGTATTCAATGATTTAGGAGACAGTGAAGGATTAAAAAAAACCCCTAAATTTGGAATTAAAAGTAAATTATTCAGCAAAGTTTCAATCACTTCTAAGATAATAGCGAGTACCCTGATCCATAAATGAATGAACTTGCTCAAACCATTTGGGTTGTGTTATGTAGGATTATGTAGACAACTTTTGTCTTGTTGCTACTATTCTGTGGAGCAACTTTCAAGCAGTTTCACAAGGTATTCAGTTCCTACACTAAAGGCAGTGTCACATAGGAATGAATGGGGAACCTACATGTAGATCAGAATGTGCAATTGCTGCATGTGTACACCATTATACATTGAAGCACACAACCAGATATAAATAAAACCATTAACATCAATGGTTTTGTTTGCTGAATTGCATAGACAATCAGAGACAATGAATACTGATTGAGGAGATGGCCGGCAGGAGCCTGTCCTACCTGGTCCTCATCCCGCCTCCCAGTCAGCCACTGATTGGCCAGCCAAAAAGGAGGCGGAGTGACGGCCAGTGAGCGATGGGGTGTCACTCAGGCTTGGGAAGCCCACACCAGGTCACAAACCCCGCCCACCACTTAGATGGGTGAGCGGTAGTTCTGTATATATAGGAATTTTGAAATGCAAGAAACAGACTTTAGACTGATCTGTAAAGGTTTGGGGCATGGAGAATCTCATTTTAAGCCAGACTGTTTAAGTAGATTAGGTATTTAGACTTACACTTCTTCTGCTACTGCTTGGAATTGATACAGCTCGCAGCTATTCTTTATAACAAGGGATAGACAACATGGGGTCCTCCAGATATTGTTGGACTCCAACTCTCATCTTCCACAGCCGATATGACCAATGTCAGGGATGATGGGAATTGTTGTCTAACATCACCTGGAGGGCACCAAATTGGCCAACGCCCTCTTAATTTAACAAATATAGATCTGAGGCTGAGAGAGAGTGATTTATTTAAGGCAGAGATGGAGGTAAACCCAGGTTCCTTCCACCCTCACTCTCATGATATAAACAGGCTTGTGGTATGATCCTAAGAGCTGTCCCATTGCCATAGCAGTGCAACATCACGTAATAGCACATAATGCCAGTTTTGGAATTCCAAGCACATGACACCAGCACTAATGTTGAAGGGTGCCAGTCCCATTTAGTAAACAGGTCTAAACCGACTTAAATCCCTCATAACATTTTTAGGACTGCAGTCGTAATAGTTCAATGTCATCTAAAGAAACATACTAGGCAAATACTTTGCTCCATCCGTTTATCTGTGAATTTTTCATCTTGTTCTCTTTAGGTGGCTTGTTTAAAACAGGAATGGCTAACTACTGGTGCAAGGACTTCTCTGGCACCCAAAGCATTTGCCCCCTGACATATTACTCTAAAAGACCTTATTGCTTGAGCTGACAACTTCAGGTGGAGTTGATTTGTGCACTAGAATAAATGTCTGGCTCCCAAATAAAACTTTGCTGTACTTCAAGATCCAGAAGCTGAGCTCCTCTGGTGCATATTAATCACATAGTTAGAATAGAAGACACTTCAAATAACACAGAATTCACAGCAGATGAACAGCAGTTGCTTACCATGTAATAGTTTTGGATACAGGCAGTAATGCAGCATTGCTGAGCCAAGAGGGCCTGGTCCTTAATGGCTGTGGCCACGGTCTGTTGCTGAGTTCTCTTCTCTAATCTTTGCTGCCCAATGGGTAACATTAACCTACTAGAAAAAAGAAGGGAGGGGTGAGGGAGCCTTAATTTGCAAAAGCAGCTCTTTGGAACCCAGATCTGTGGCTGCTGCCTGCTTGTTCTTCTATGTGGTGGGAAAGCCCCCATGTTCCCTTTCTCTCCAACCATCAAAATCACCCTGCAAAATTCTTGTCCTCGTGCTTGAAGCCTAGCATAAAATGGATGCTTCTGGAACATCTCAACTTTCCATGGACACCTAATACAAACAAGGCAGTACATTCAAAAGACGCTTAACCATGGAAGGCTGCTGCTAAAAAAAGATAAGTGCTCATTCTCCCGGCTTAGAGAGGATTCTAAGAATTCATTTTTCATGAGAGATGGGGCTGTTTATTGACCATTCTTCAGTGACCTCAAGTGAAAGAGAGGACAGCTTGCTGCTCACTCTACCTGGAGCTGGATGGAAGTGGCTCTAGGCTACATCCCTGCAATCTGTAGTTTCTTCACCTGCCACCATTTTGGTTAAATGGAAACTGCACAGCTGTTTGATGTCTCAGAGCAGGACTGCAATGTTGAATGCAGCCCCTGACTAAATGTTAAGGCTCAAGGTAGAATTCACATGAAGGCGAGGAAGAGTGAGTTATGCAAAGCTGGGAGATTGTACTCTGTATGAGTATCACTGGATTCCTGATGAGCTCTGCACTCGTCTGCCAATATAGTGGTACCTCAGGTTAAGAACTTAATTTGTTCTGGAGGTCCGTTCTTAACCTGAAACTGTTCTTAACCTAAAGTACTATTTCTGGGTTAACGGAGTCTGTAACCTGAAGTGTCTGTAACCTGAGGTATCACACTATACTATTGTTATATTTAGCTTTATAGCCCATGTTACAGTGGTACCTCGGGTTAAGAACTTAATTTGTTCCAGAGGTCCGTTCTTAACCTGAAACCGTTCTTAACCTGAAGCACCACTTTAGCTAATGGGGCCTCCCGCTGCCCCTGCGCTGCCACCACCCGATTTCTGTTCTCATCCTGAAGCAAAGTTCTTAACGCGAGGTACTATTTCTGGGTTAGAAGAGGCTGTAACCTGAAGCGTATGTAACCCGAGGTACCACTGTATTGCTAAAATAGCTTTGGCCTACATAGGAAGTTCTACCAAGTTCCTGTGTCCCAGGTTGAAGCGGTACAGAGAGCAGTACAGATGCTTCTGAAGCATTTCTGCTTCCCACAGCATACATCTTACAATGAGGTGTTTCCTCTGGAAAATGCAGTTAGTGCAGAATGCTCCAGCACTCTTGCTTACAGGAGTGAAGCTGTCAGCATATTATACCTGAGTTCAAAGGGATGCGGGTGGCACTGGGGTCACTGAGCCTCTTGGGCTTGCTGATCAGAACATCAGCAGTTCGAATCTGTGTGACAGGGTGAGCTCCCGTTGCTCTGTCCCAGCTTCTGCCGACCTAGTAGTTTGAAAGCATACCAATGCAAGTAGACAAATAGGTACCACTGTGGCAGGAAGGTAAACGGAGTTTCCATGCACTCTGGCACTTCTCATGGTCCTCCATGCACCAGTAGCTGTTTAGTCATGCTGGCCACATGACCCAGAAAGCTGTCTGTGGACAAATGCCGGCTCCCTTGGCCTGAAAAGCAAGGTGAGCGCCGCACCCTATAGTTGCCTTTGACTGGACCTAACCATCCAGGGGTCCATTACGTTTTACCTTTTCCTTACCTGAGCTCAAATATCTAAACTGGCTGCCAGTTTGCCACCATGTTGAGTTCAAGTGTTACCACTGGTACATAAAGCTCATAATGGATTGGGACCAGTTACCTTGAGGAAAAGCCTTATCCCATGTGAGCTGACTCACTTTGTCCTACCAAATTTGCACTGCTGCGTTGGTCAGGAGTCATGCCTTTAGTGTGGCAGTACCTGTGCTTTGGAACTCTCTGATTATTGACAATAGGCAGGGGCCATCATTGTATTCTTTTAGATGCCTACTGAAAACATTTCTATTTTGGTGGGCCTATTAAGACACATGATCAGTTACATGTTTGATTGTTTTAAACATTTTTATCAGTTTTAAAATGTTTTAACTATGCTTTCATTTTATTTTTAACTGTATTTTTTATTACGGATGTATCCTTTCTTCAGCAGGAAGGGCAGGATATAGATATGATAGGTAAATGCTTTGATTTAGATAGGTAAATGCTTTGATATAGATTTGATAGGTAAATGCTTTGGATTCTGTTTAGACGCCTTTTGAAAATAGCTCCTTAAACTTTAATTCCACACAATTCCTTATTGCAATAAAGACTAGGAACTCCCCCCCCCCCCCCGGCAAATAAAAGTGGCTAATTTAAATATATTTATATATTCCATTGGCAGGAGCTGGGAAGGGGGCTCTGGAAAGCGTATCACATATCATGAGCCTTACATATAGGTTCAAACTTGATAGCAGATTCAAAACTGTTTTTGATTGTGATATGCCTCAAATTTCTTCTACAAAATTTATCCCACAAAATAGGTAGAATATAAATTTTTAAAACAAGTAATTCAAAAGCAGTATGGGTTTGGAACCCCACTTTCTATTAAGTGGATGACTAGCCTGGGAGTGTCCCTGCTTTAAAATACTTGCCCTTTGTTTCTCATTAGTATGTTTTGATTTACACGACGTCTGCTTTCATGAGCTGTTACCGATTCCCTCTTTGGTAGCATAGCTTTAATTCTTTGGCATGCTTCTTAGGAGGTCATGCCTGTTCAGGACAGTGGCAAGCTGATGATAAACCCTTAAGGATAAGGACAAAAGTGTCAGAGACGATAACTAGATCTTTGTTAAATATTAAGGACCTGTTTCCCTGACCTGGGATGTTACAGGTCTTTCTTCGTTCATTCAGGGGATTCATATTTCATTTTTGACCAAAGTCCTTAAACTCTCTCCTTACAAAATTCTGGCCTTTGAAAGTTAAACTATTTTGTTTTGTAGAATCCACCATTTTTGTTGCTGAATCTATACTTCGTTTTTGTTGGAATGGTATTACCTGTTTTTATAACTCTATATACAGTTTCAACCTGCCCTGGTGAAGGACAGAGACAATAAATCTTACAAAGAAAGTAAGAAGGGTTCTCAAAATGGCTTGCAATTATTTATTCCTGTCTTGACTTTGCTTTTTATTCAGTCACTCTTTCAAAGCTTGCCCTTCTGTACATTCTTACCCCTCTTCCCTTTTAACACAGAAAGGGAGTTAAATCCCTTGTAGCGCAGCCTGCACCATTGTAATCATGCGAGCAGGACCAATTGGGATGGCAGAAAGACCCACATGATCTCCCTCAACCAGATGGAGCATATACTCACACACACTTTCCTGCAGTGTGTTTGTGTGTGTGAATGGACAGATGACCATCTATGCTTAATTCCCAGTGTTCTGTTTTCTTACTGTCATTTTTTCCTGAGGCTTTGCTTGGGCAAAACAAAAAAGAAGAGTTTCTTTAGTGTCAACATTCCTGCTGATAGTGGATGCTTCTTCACACATTACTCCAGGAAAATACATGTTTCCACATATAGGTTCAAACTGCAGGCAAATGAATGTATAAATATATATTGCACATGTGTTTGGGAATCTCAGATGTTGCATTTTAGTGCCTAAAATGTAACTGATTCTTAAAATGTAATTGATAAAATAGCTGTTTGCCAGGCGACTAAAATGCAAGTATATTGCAGGATTTGATCCAATAAGAGTGCCAGACAGAAAAACTGCCACAAACTCTTTTTTAAAGGGATCAGACACCAGATCTCTCCTGCACTGGCATTACTTCCCAAGTTTAAAGAAATGGTTAGCTTCCATTCCAAAGTATCACAACTGATAAATAATGACTAAACTTGGTCATTTCTATTAATACATTTTCTGAGGGTAAATAAGTGTATAAGTGGCAAGCAGGCTTTAGGTCCAGTCTCTGATTTCCAAATATAGAGAGGGGTTGAGCTAAGAGAAGAATCACAGCCTATAAAAGCTGACGGAGATGAAAGGCTTACTGGTGGCTGCGAGCTGTGAGAGGTAAGTTTGATAATCAGTCTCTCTCCTTCCATCCCCATCCCCTACCCCCTCCCTCCTGCAATATGGGCAACATACTCCAGAGCTTTGGGAGAGATCTCAAAGCAACCAAGTGTTAATTTAGACAATAAGGGCAGCTATACTATAGCTGAGCTTAAAGGCACTTTGCTCTGAGGAGGAATTTTAGGGGGAAGAGGGTCCATTTCTGTAGTGTATTTTGAGATTCTAAAAAATTCTCAGCTGTTGAGGATCCTGGACTCATGAATGCTTACGCTCTCTGCTCCTTTCTAGATTAGACGTCTTATTTCATCCAGTTCCTTTCTTCTTTCTGTTGGGAGTGGAAAATAAAAAGGTGAGAAGTCAAGGTGTGGCGCTATGTGTCCCACCCCTACCCCACCTCCCAAATGACATTTATTGATACTTTTTGTGTGATGCAATTTCATTTTCTCAGTCAGTCTGCTGTGGAGTGATAATAACTGCAGTGCTTCTGTGCTTGTGTATTGAGGAGAGAGAAAGTACCTCCCTATACTTTGACTTTCCTGCCTGCAAATTGTGGGTGAAGGAATGACATTCTAAGAAATAGGCGGGCCATTTCGTGAAAAAACCAATCTCCCATGCACTTATGTTATCATTTTCCGGCATTCAGTATTTGGCGAAGAGACTTACAGCATCTTAAAGATGAACTAATTTAAAATGGCATGAAGTTTTATGGACTACAATCTACTTCATCAGATGCATGAAGTGTTATCTTGAGTTATAGGTGTACATACACATGAGTTGGGATGAGGGGGTTGTGTAAAGTGAGGTCAGAGAGAAATAAAATGTAGAAAAGTACTTAGTTATTTAGTTTTTTTAGTATACTACCCTCTACCTGTAGATCTCAGGGCAGTTCGCAACAGAAAATTACATTATAAAAAACACAAAATGCATAATGAAAATAAGAACAAAAACAAATCAATAATCCCCCCCTTCCACCACACATTTAAAAGGGCATCAGACAAATAACAGTTCTCAATGACCCTGACATCGGTGAGCCAATTAACACATGTATTGTGCTAAAAAAATCCTTTGTCTCAGTTCAGTTCACAAGTGATAGTCAATGTTTGTCACATTCAGAGTAGACCCACAGAAGTCAATGGAACTACTCCTAGCATGACTAATGTTGGATCTTTCCAAATGAAAATGTAGATAAATTGTAATTCATTGGTTTCACACAGCACTCTCCCTTTGAAGGTATTTTGCTCTAGGATGATTAGTTTAAGAACTTTTACAAAGCGTCTTGGAAGGCTGAAATGTACGGTACTCTCATTCTCTCACAGTGGTAGGTCTATATACTGACATTCAGATAGCACCCTACCAAAAACAGCTACTTAGCAGCAACAACAGCACATATCAAAAAGATATTGACATAGGAAGCAGCCCCTCTGGCAGATCCAGATGCCTTGGGTAGTTCAGCTGGTAGAGCATTATTTAATAATAATAATAATAATAATAATAATAATAATAATAATAATAATAATATATTATTTGTACCCCGCCCATCTGGCTGGATTTCCCCAGCCACTCTGGGCGGCTTCCAACAAAGATTAAAAATACATTATAATGTCACACATTGTAAAAACGTCCCTAAACAGGCCTCTTAATCATGGGTTTGAGCCCCACATCGAGTAGAAGATTCTTGCATTGCAGGGGGATGGACTAGAGGACTCTCATAGTCCCATCCAGCTCTACAATTGTATGATTCTATCGCTCTCTGCATATCTACTCTGGAAACACTATCACAGGACCTAATAATGTCACCCACAACTGCAGGGGTTCATTCGCCTCCACATCTGCTAATGTGATATGTGATATGATATCTGCCAACAATACCCATCTGCATTTTACAAATAGGCCAGTCCCTGAATTACAATACATCAGGCACTTGAATGTTATCACTTGTGGAAACAAATTACCGTATTTTTTGCTCTATAAGACTCACTTTTTCCCTCCTAAAAAGTAAGGGGAAATGTGTGTGCGTCTTCTGGAGCGAATGCAGGCTGTGCAACTATCACAGAAGCCAGAACAGCAAGAGGGATTGCTGCTTTCACTGCGCAGCGATCCCTCTTGCTGTTCTGGCTTCTGAGATTCAGAATATTTTTTTTTCTTGTTTTCCTCCTCCAAAAACTTGTGGTCTGGTGCGTCTTATAGAGTGAAAAATATGGTAATTTGTAGGTTTTTATGTGTTCACTGGCTTACCATTGCCAGGGTGTCTGTGTCATCCTGAACTGTTATGTGAATTACCATTGCTAAGTATGTAATTGTCACTATCTATACTTTTTCTGCATTTCATTTCTCTCTGACCTCGCCTTTACAATCCTCCCCACAAACCATGCGCGTGCGCATACACAGACACACACCTCCCTATAACTAAGGAGAACACTTCACACCTCTGATGAAGTGGACTGTAATCTTTGAAAGCTTATCGCCAATAAATGTGTTAGTCTTTTAAGCAGCCACAACACTCCGTTGTTTTCACTGCAATAGAGGAACATGGCTACTCCTCCGGAAGATGTTTAATATGATCTCTTTCCCAAGTGAGATCCCTAATCTCTCATCATCAGAAGCAGCAGTTCCATCCCCTGAAACTGCCTGCAGCAGATGGTGGAGGGTTCTTTGTTTCTCACTCACAGCACATGCAGACACATGCTCCTTCCCATCCACTCAACACAGAGACTGCAGAATTCAATCAACATTCTGCTAAGCACAGGTGCCACTTCATATCTCAAGTAATCTTATATTTTCACAGCCACTACCCCCTTCTCTCCTTCCTCCCCTTTCCCAGTACACAGGCACATTCAACAGCAACACAGACACAACCTGATGAAAGAAAAGGGGGCTTCCATTTACACTGAGTGCAAGAACGCTGAAAGTGGGAGTAAACCAAGTTTTCCCCCTGCCCAGGAGTTCCTGTTACCATCTTACTTGTTCATCTCATCCCATGTTCTGAGCCAATAAAATGTAACTTGGAAAATAGGAGGCACAACAGAGGTGCTTCCTCACCAAAGAACTATGCTTAAGGAATGTGTAGAACTAAAAAAAACCCCAACCCACCCATCTCAGGCCTTGCTGTGACAAGCAACACATGCTAGATGACTAGATTTAAAAGCACTCAAAGAAGCAAGCAAGCCACATTTGGTCTCTTTGGGTGGGTTTGGATGGCTCCAAAAAGAGGAGTGATCCTACCAAAGGTAACATAAACAACTGATTTCTTTCTGCACCAGATAGGCCATTCACAGAATTATAATAATATCAATTCTATACCAAAGTAACTAATTTGACTCGAATATACAAATCAGGCTAAGTTACATGCAATTGTTTTGCATAATTTCTGTTTTCTGTCAAAATTATCACAGGGCAGGATGCAATTGTGATAATTACTTCTGTATTTCATTATTTCTTTCAAATTATTATGCTTCCTTTTGAAACTTAAAAAAAAATCAATGGCAAGGTGCTGCATTCTTTTCTAGATTCCAGATTTTGTATTTGTGCAACTATTTCATGGATGCTAAACTATCCTCACTATTGTTGTTATTTGCTTCAAAATGGCAATTTACTTATATTCATTCTTAATTCTCCTTGGCATTGATATTTTGCCCTTTAACAAAGTTCTTAGGACAGTTGCAGATAAAAATAAAGCAACATAAGAAGCATATTAAGGGCAAATAGGTAGACATAAGTAAGCTAGTGATCTTTCAGGAGACAGAACGATTGGATTATAGAAAACTGAAGGGAGAGTGTGCCCAGAATTTAGTGTGAGCTATCCAATGCCACATATTTCAGGTGTTTTTGAACTTCAGCTCCCATCATCAACACTGGCTTGAGCTGATGGGAACTGGAGTCCAATAACACCTGGGTGACACTAAAGGCAACAACTGTTTTAAACTTGTCCATGTACATTGGCCCAAATCTGAAAGTGACCCAAAGACATCACAAAAATGTCACAAAAAGGTTTGGAATGGGGTGGGAGCAGAACAGGGTGGTGCAGTGCAGTCTTACACGGGCACACTGACATGGGGGGTGGGGGTGGGCGCGGTCTGGGATGTAAGCCCGGTCCCTGCCTGTACATTGTATACCCCTGGCGTAGTACATAATGTCAGGATTACAGAGAAAATGGGAGCTTGTGGGAATAGCTGGACCTTCTGTTCTGCTTACAAAAGGGGTCATTCACGCTGCTGCACACTCCATTAGATTTAGGAATAGGGAGCATGTCTGGTATTGTCTGAACATGATGTCTCTAGTTCAGGTTCCCTAGACTTCCACAGAATAAGGACTCACCCTCCTGTCTCACGTTTAGCTGCAGCAATGAGCAGTGATGCAGAAATGGAGGTTTTTGGGGTGGCTGCCCCCTTTCTCCGAAAATCTGAGAAGGAGCGAATAGAGGCTCAGAACCAACCCTTTGATGCCAAGACCTATTGCTTTGTGGCTGATCCAAAGGAGGAATATGCCAAAGGGAAAATCAAGGGCACTGAAGGTGGCAAAACTACCGTGGACACAGATGATGGCAGGGTGAGTGTCTTTGAAGATTTGGGGTGGAGTGTGGAGTCCTCCTTTTCAATAAACATGTGCTAAGATTTTCCAACTGGATTGTTCTGATCATAATGGGGACAAAATTTGCGAAGCACTTAAACTGCTGGGATGAGCTACTGAAAACATCTCTATAATATGTATATTAATTTTTACACAAAGAGTTTTCGGTCTGTCCTGAAGATAGGTGGTGGTATTATTATCATCATCATCCTACATTTCACCCCAAGATCCCAGGGTGGGTTACAATTATTTAAAACACAACATTAAAAAGTTTTAAAAACTTACAATTATTTTAAAAAATCGCAAAAATAGTGTGGGTCCTAAATATATGCCATCACGATTGAAATAATTTCATTTGTATTGCAAACTTGCATTGTGAAGTAACCATTCCTCATCAAAAGTCCTTCCTTTGCATTTCAGACTCTGACTGTCAAGCCAGATGATGTGTATTCTATGAACCCACCTAAGTTTGACAGAATTGAGGACATGGCAATGCTGACGCATCTGCATGAACCTGCTGTTTTGTATAACCTCAAAGATCGCTACAGCTCCTGGATGATTTATGTAAGTGGTGTTATCCTGGTCCACAGAAAGGAATCCCCAAAGGGACAGAGTCTAACAGTATTTTTATTGGTTTTCATGCAGACCTACTCGGGCCTTTTCTGTGTCACTGTTAATCCATACAAATGGCTGCCTGTCTACAATCCAGAAGTGGTGGCTGGCTATCGGGGCAAAAAGCGCACAGAAGTGCCTCCTCACATATTCTCCATCTCTGACAACGCCTATCAGTTCATGCTAACTGGTACGTATACTTCACAACTGAAAGGGGAATAAGGTGTTATAAGCAGAAGGGAATTGGAGGAACAATCATGATACCATCAGGCTTAGTAAACTTTTATCACATGCCCAGATTTGAGGGAAATTAATCCAGTGGTTGAACCTGTAACTCAGCATATGCCTCTGCAGCATAATGAGCATGCTTCTCCCTTTCCTTTTGGCAGATCGCGAAAACCAGTCTATCCTGATCACGTAAGCAGATGCTTTGGGTTTGTCCTACTTCATATTGCCAAAGTACAATTATAACATAAGTAATGGTCCTCCATTTTTCTTTACATGATGCTTGCTTGCTTTTTTCGTGACAGTGGAGAATCTGGTGCTGGAAAGACTGTCAACACCAAGCGTGTCATCCAGTACTTTGCAACAATTGCAGCTACTGGAGAAGGAGCCAAGAAAAAGGAATCTCAATCCAAGATGAAGGTAGGGCGAGATGGGCTGGCATTAGTGCAAATAAACCTGTGGTTGTAAGCATACAAAAGGCACTGCTGAAGAACCATAGACTCTGAACAACTTCCTGATTGTTACAAATACAGTCATACCTTGGAAGTCAAACAGAATCTGTTCCAGAAGTCCGTTCGACTTCCAAAACATTCAGAAACCAAAGTGCGGCTTCTGATTAGCTGCAGGAACCTCTTGCAGCCAATTTGGAGCCCTGTTGGACATTCAGCTTCCAAAAATAGTTTGCAAACCAGAACAGTCACTTCCAGGTCTGCGGCATTCAGGAGCCAAAACGTTCGGGAACTAGGCTGTTCGAAAACCAAGGTACGACTGTACTCTGTTCTGTTAAGTGATCAGGTCTATAGAATTTCCTTTATCGATTAAAAAACAATGGGGCTTACAGCCAAAGTATCACAATCCACCAAGCCCTGAGACTTCACTTACTGGATCCACATTGGATAGCCTCATGAAGATTTTTTTAAACCATGCTTTTTCTGTAAAATAAGGGCTGTGGATTTCTAAGCAATAATTCATTCATTCTGTGATGTCCTCATGACACTTGCTTCCAGAGCTGTTACAATAAAAAGCTACGTAGCACTTCCAGCATACAGCATCTCAATAATTTTCACGGCAACTGCTGAGAAAGGGAAGTGGTTGAAGAGTATGTTGTTCTTTTTTCTTTTTTTGCATTACCTATCTTCCTCTGCCCGAAACGGGTTGTAAAATGTGGGTATATCCAGCCACTAGTCTAAGGGTGCCTCTAAGGCTAAGCAGTGGGACGCAGGTGGCGCTGTGGGTTAAACCACAGAGCCTATGACTTGCTGATCAGAAGGTCGGCGGTTCGAATCCCCGCGATGGCGTGAGCTCCCGTTGCTTGGTCCCTGCTCCTGCCAACCTAGCAGTTCGAAAGCACGTCAAAGTGCAAGTAGATAAATAGGAACCGCTGCGGCGGGAAGGTAAATGGTGTTTCCGTGCGCTGCTCTGGTTCACCAGAAGCGGCTTAGTCATGCTGGCCACATGACCCGGAAGCTGTCTGCAGACAAACAGCGGCTCCCTCGGCCCATAGAGCACTGCAACCCCAGAGTTGGTCACGACTGGACCTAATGGTCAGGGGTACCTTTACCTTTACCTTTTAAGGCTAAGCAACACAGTACCATGGACAGCAGTCCAGGTGGTAGAAGGGACAAATCATCCCTCACACAGGAATGGTTCTGCATCTAGTTGAGATGCACAGAGAATTTCCTGCTGTTCTAACCACACTTTTGTATCTTGTTCCAGGGAAAAAGGATGTAGTTGGAAAGGCGTGGCCACAAACTGTTTCTTAATTCACCATTAGTTTATTACAGTTTCCTGTCTCCTGTCTCTCTTCCTTTCTTTTCCTCCCTTTTTCATTCTTTCATTTCTTCATTCCCTTCCTCTCTCTACCAGAGCAATTCAAAGTCAAACTTCCAAAAAAACCAAACAAACTGGGAAGGGATCATACAGTAGCTATAAGGATGCATGCAACAGACACCTTCTCACTTTAATCCTTTGAGTCACTTTCAGATCCCTGCTTGGTGTAGGGAATAATGAACACATCACTTGTCCTAAAATGAACAGAAATATGAGTCAAGGGCCATTCATGACCCAGGCATTCTTCACGTTAATCAGACTTAAGGATCTAATTAAGACTTGGTCAAATTGGAGAGTGAAACAAGTTAAGGGGTAGTTTTTCATGAAAACTAATGCGGAAAGCTAACACTTAGCTGTAGAATATAGCATTGTGAGCACAGCATTGTGCCCAAAGTATTGTGTATTTATTCATGTACATTCAATAGCTGTTACATTCAATATTACTTCCATTGCTTTATTATTCACTTTTCAAATATTTCCTTTCCTTTCCTTTTATAGGGGACACTTGAAGATCAGATCATCAGTGCCAATCCCCTATTGGAGGCCTTTGGAAATGCCAAGACTGTCAGGAATGACAATTCCTCTCGCTTTGTGAGTGGTGCATACATTGCAGGATCTAAAAGTCGTTATCAATTTTTTAGCCAATAATATCAGCTGTCTCATTGTTGTGTTTGCATTTCACATCCTGGGACTGATCATGAAGGTGTTGCCCTGGAGGAAGTCCCGCTGAAGAGATGTGGCTTGCTTTGTAGTTGCTGAGAAATTAACAGGCAATTCATATATCAGTTTTACGTAAAGATTTCAAATTCTTGTTTGTCTTTGATAAGTTGTACACCAGTGCCAAGACTTTGAAGTGCTTCAGTAGCATCTTTTCATGTCTTCTAAACTTATCTCATTTTAAGAAAGCAGCTTGCAAATTGATGCATTTCAGAGAAGGAAGCTGAGCTGTGCACATCAATAAATGCAAATAGCCAAAAGCTGGGATTCAGCTCTAGCAGTAGAATAGCATTTTCTTATGTACTTGAGGTTAGCAGACTAGCTTAGGAGGCACAGGACAGGCTGTACATCAGACATATTTGTCCTTCAACACCTCTAGCATCAGTCCTCAACATTTGCCACCTGAAGCAGCTGCTTCACTCTGCCTACTAAGAGGACTGGCCCTGTCTACAGAAATCATTTGTTTATTGAAACAGTTACCATATTGGCCCGAATATAAGCTGCACCAGCAAATAAGCCGCACCTTTAAAATTCAAAGGGAAAAAAGAAAAAAAAGACAATACCCAAATATAAGACGCTCCTTTAAAATTCTGCAGGCACTCACACCCATAAATGGCAAATGTAATAGAAAATCCTACAGCGATATCGTAAAAGCCAATTTTTGTAAGGTCATGAATTTCAGCCGCACTTTAACTTTTCACGGTCGGAATTTGGAAAAAAAAGTGTGGCTTATATTCAGGCCAGTACGGTATATCTCATCTTTTGGTTTTTCAACTGAGCCACCAAAGCAACTAACACCTTCCATTAAAAATAGAAACTTAGCACAGAAAACAATGCCCCTTCCATCCAGAAACATAAGAAGCAATTCCAATAAATAAACAAACAAGCAAAAATGTTAAAATGAAAAATCCATAATAGATCTAATCCTGGTAGTTGTGTTTTCTGAAATGACCTGGATCTCTGTTATGACTTTTTTTCTCTGTACTTTGCAGGGCAAATTCATTCGGATTCATTTTGGTGCCACTGGAAAGCTGGCCTCTGCAGATATTGAGACCTGTAAGTATCCCGATTGGAGCACAGCCAGTCAAATATTAAACCAGGTTTACAAACATTAAATGTGAATCTTTGTTGCAGATCTGCTGGAAAAATCAAGAGTAACTTTTCAGCTGAAGGCTGAGAGAAGTTACCATATTTTCTATCAGATTCTCTCCAATAAGAAGCCTGAACTTATTGGTAAGCAGGGTTCTCATTTATTTCCTTCCTGAATGTCTCAAATTATCTGGTAAAGCAGAAGAGGATTTTATGTTAGTTGCTCAACCAGAGCTACACAGAACTGAGTGGGGAGGGAGAGAGAGAATTGCTCAGAACCATTAACTCTCCTTCTGTATCTTAATCCAAGATGTTATGTGGCGATTATCAGACTCTTCTAATTTCATTTCAGAAATGCTTCTCATTACAACAAACCCTTACGACTACCCATTTATAAGCCAAGGGGAGATTTCAGTACAAAGCATAGATGACCAAGAGGAACTAATAGCTACAGATGTAAGTATAAGTGCTGCTGCTAATATAAATACTGAGTAACAATTTCAGCTAATTGCTGCATGAACTATCTTACAGACGGCTATAGACATCCTGGGCTTCACTGCTGAAGAGAGAGTTGGAATCTATAAACTAACTGGGGCAGTGATGCATTATGGGAACATGAAGTTTAAGCAGAAACCACGAGAGGAGCAGGCAGAGCCAGATGGCAGTGAAGGTAACAGATCCCTGGCATACAGCATTAAAAAAAAGCCAGTTTCCAGATCTCATTGGGGGGGGGGGGCGGAGAGAGAATTTTCCCATGAGGTGTGCAAAGCATCCCTGGAAAGATTTCACATTAAAAGAGATTATATACAGTTCTTCCTCAGCTTTTGGCAATTAATCTGAATCACTCTCCCTGTCATAATTTCAATGAGTAAATTACAATTGCAGCTACAACTTTAATTGAGACTATCCCATTCTCAAATGATTATTGCTTTCTGGCTGTCCTGAAAGAGTTCCATCCATATTTGCTTCTCATATGTTGTTTTGTAGAGGCTGACAAAGCAGCTTATCTGATGGGCCTGAATTCTTCAGATTTACTGAAAGCCCTATGCTTTCCCCGAGTGAAAGTGGGAAATGAATACGTGACCAAAGGTCAAACAGTGGACCAGGTGAGGCCATGCATCAGATCAAAAACATTTATTAGCTTACGTGAGGGGCTCTTACTCAGGCAAGGTACATTTCTTCCTTTCAGTATGCTGCTTAGTAAGGACTTACAAGTTTGGGGGAAAATCTGTTTTCTCCTGGTAACATCCATCCCAGCTAGATTAATGCCACTGGAGCACTATTCAGAAGAGGTCACACCAGCAGGGAACCCATAGGGCATTTGCAGTGCTTTGGGATAGATAGAGAGGAATTTCTGGTGAGATGAGACAACATCCACATGACACCCAGTACCATCATCATCTTTTTTCAGGAAGCCCTGTGGTAAAGCAACTTGTATTCCCCAACCCAACTTGGAAGGAGAAGTTTGAAGCAGAAAGATCAGATATTGAAGCTACTCACCTCTTGTGGTGGGTTTCTGAGCTGGGATCATTCAGTTTCCATCTTAACTAGCTAACACTATCATTCCTGGGTCATTCCATATCCTAGGCCAGACAGTGATTCATAGAATCACAATTGGAAGGGGCCACAAGGGTCTTCTAGTCCAACCCCCTGCAATGCAGGAATATTTTGCCCAACGTGGGGCTCAAACCCACAACCCTGAGGTTAACAGCCTTATGCTCTACCAACTGAGCTCTAACAACTTGTGCAGTGACTTGTTTCAGCAACGTTGTTTAACTATGTAGTGGCCCCTAACTGTCTGGACTGTTGCCTGCAGGTGCATCATGCTGTCAATGCCCTTTCCAAATCTGTCTATGAAAAGCTCTTTTTCTGGATGGTACTTCGCATCAACCAACAGCTGGATACAAAGCTGTCCAGGCAACACTTCATTGGGGTCTTAGATATTGCAGGCTTTGAAATCTTTGAGGTATGTGGACCCATTGCAACTTCTTGCCTCTCTTGTAACAGCCAAATTAACTGCCTAGGCTGAACTTGTTCCAGAAAGTCAGCTTTATATAAATGTATTTTGCCTTGTGCACTCTGTCCCAGAGCATGGTTGTAATGGGTGATATGGGGAGCTGGGGAAAGGGAAGAATAATTTCCCATGCTCGCACCTTCTCTTCCCTTTTGGAGAGGGACAAGTTCCTCCCTAACCTCAAAGAGGTACCATTAATTAAGAAAATATTCCACTATTCCCTTCTGCATTGCCCCCTTCTTTCCTCTAAAAATTGTGAAGAATTAATTCTAAAAACTGCTTACCTGCGTACCTTTGAAGCCAAAGCCATCATATTAACATAATATATTCTGGTGTTAGTTCAACAGCCTGGAGCAGCTCTGCATCAACTTCACCAATGAGAAACTGCAACAGTTTTTCAACCATCACATGTTTGTGCTGGAACAAGAGGAATACAAGAAGGAGGGGATTGAGTGGACTTTCATAGACTTTGGAATGGATTTGGCTGCCTGCATTGAGCTTATTGAGAAGGTACATTTGCCATATTGTCTTGCAGTGGTGGACCTTGATTTTTGAGGCCCTGGAACTTGAACTGTTATTGGGACCCCTTCACGACCAGCAACAAGGTCTGGGTAGCCGCTGTTATCTTCCTCAATGGGGTTGTTCTATGACAGATATGTGTGTGTGTGTGTGTGTGTGTGTGTGTGTGTGTGTGAACTACTACATCTCAGATTTTGCTTAAAATTGCTGTACTGTGACACTTCACCTTTACAACATCTGTGCTACTGACTCTCAAACTTTGGAATTGGTGAAATACATACAGCAAAAAATTAATCAGTTTGAGTCATGTGACTGAAACTGGATCTACTAGATCCATTTTTTTCAAAGCAATGTGGAATAACGTCACTTCTGGGACCCCTCCGGGATTAGGGCCCCTGAAGCTTCAGCTTCATTAGTTTTATAGTAGATCCACCCCTGTTGCCTTGTAAATAAATATCTACTTCATAGAAATATATATTTGAAATAAAACTTGTTTGTTTTTCCATTTAGCCAATGGGCATTTTCTCCATCCTGGAAGAAGAGTGCATGTTTCCTAAGGCAACTGACTCTTCTTTCAAGAACAAGCTCTATGACCAGCATCTTGGAAAATCTGCTAATTTCCAGAAACCTAAGCCTGTCAAAGGCAAGCCTGAGGCCCACTTCTCCTTGGTCCACTATGCAGGGATTGTGGACTACAATATCGCTGGCTGGCTGGAGAAGAACAAAGACCCTTTGAATGAAACGGTTGTGGGACTCTATCAGAAATCATCCATTAAGATTCTGGCCAATCTTTATGCTGCCTTTGCTACCATAGAGGATGGTATGTTATCTTCATCTATTACAGAGTGGTCCAACACATGGCCCTCAAGGCCATTTCTGGCAACATTTGATGCACCCCCCAGTTCTCATGCTGCCTTCCCAAAGCTGGCTAAGCAAGGCACTGGACTTTGGGCAGGAGGTGTGAGGGCTCTGATAGGGTCCTAGAGTCCTCCCTCCTCCTTCCCAAAGCCTAGTTAGTGCTTTCCCAGCTTTGGGAGGCGGTGTGAGGGCTCTAGAACCAAGCCAAAGCCTCCTCCTCAAAGCCTGGTGCCTCACTTAGCCAGCTTTGGGAAGGCACTGCAGGGACTTGGGTGTGTGTGTCAAATTTTGGCCTCACTCCCCACCCCACCCCTGAGACAAGGCAGTGTGTGGCCTGTAGGTTCCGTGTCTTTTGGCCCACTTGGTATGAAAATTTGGGCCACCCTGATCTATTATATGTGGCTTAAAATTGTGTGACCTCTTGCACTGACCATGGTTAGAAGGATAGCCAGAATGGCTGACCAGAAATATCACCAATTGTACTTACGTCTTGTTTTGCAGCTGAAAGTGGTGGTGCTACTAAGAAGAAAGCTGCCAAGAAGAAGGGGTCTTCCTTCCAAACTGTTTCTGCACTTTTCAGGGTAAGGCAGGTGCCCCGCTGCAATAAATATATTTTCGTAGAAGCAAATCTCATTAATTGGATAGTCAATAGTTTGCATATGTGGTGCCATTAGCTCAAATGGTGGACGGCTTATAGATGTGCCTAAGAGCATATATCACCCAGTGATGCATTTGACTTTGATCCTTTGTTGGAAACTGAATGCTGGACTAAACTGATCATGCATCTGAGGTGGGTACATTTTTTAAAACAACACCAACAACACACCCCAACAATTTTGCTTTTTTCATGTGATCGTCATCTACTTAAATTACAAAGGGATCAGAAAGTATAATAATTGGAAATGATAAAATAAACAATATTAAACGTGTGCTTATGGGTATTAAGCTTGTATATAATAAGGTTTAGATCTTGGAGTGGGGGGTAAGTACAGTAAATGTAACAAATAAGTTAATCTTGTTTCCATTTTTGGGGAGCAGACCTTATTAGCCTACACATTTCAATTTTATTTTAGGGTATGTGGAAGAAGAAGAACATTTGTAAATAAATATAATATGGCTCTTTTTATAATAAAATTTTAACAGCATTTAATATAAATTTCCAAATTACAGGAAAATTTGAACAAACTGATGACCAACTTGCGGACAACTCACCCACATTTTGTGCGCTGCATCATCCCCAATGAAACTAAAACTCCAGGTAACTAAGACAATCTGACATCAATTTCCAGCAGGAGTTCAGTCAAGTATCAGGGAAAGCTGCTATTTAGATTTTCTCTTCCACAGGTGCAATGGATCACAGGCTTGTTCTGCACCAGCTACGGTGTAATGGAGTGCTTGAAGGCATTCGAATCTGCAGGAAGGGATTTCCAAACAGAATCTTATATGGGGATTTTAAACAAAGGTCTCAGCTACATTTATTGTGATCTTCCTAATTTGCATTGAGGCAATTTGTTAGGAAAACACTGTCTAGAATTCTGGATAACAATGACACCTGTGCCTGCTTGAGCATCACTTTCTATACTATAATTTAGATTCAATGGGATTTTTTTGCAGAAAATATGCTTTTTAATGCTGCCCTGCCCTCACTGTTTTTGCCTGGGGAACTTCCCTTTAGGATTTTGTACAATACAAATAAATATTTGGATAAAAAGTATCGTAGCCACCTCAAACTAACCACAATCTTGCTGCCTATTTATGGGCAGTTACCTAAGCTGTTTAGAAGTGTTTGCTAGTGGGAAAGAGCTTCTTCCTTCTCCACTGTTTAGAGCGCTAAAACCTGTTTGTGTTTAAATGGACAGATACCGCGTTCTGAATGCTAGTGCTATCCCAGAGGGCCAGTTTATGGACAGCAAGAAAGCCTGTGAGAAACTGCTGGGATCTATTGATATTGATCACACCCAGTACAAATTTGGACACACCAAAGTAAGCACTTCTCTGTGCTGAGAAGAGTACAAGCAGTGGCTCTACTTGGGCAGCGACTATACTTTGCCTTCTCTTTTTAGGTGTTTTTCAAGGCTGGGTTGCTGGGCCTTTTGGAAGAGATGAGAGACGAACGTCTAGCATTGCTCATCACTCGCACACAAGCTATGTGCAGAGGGTACCTCATGAGAACAGAATACCAAAAAATGGTGGAAAGAAGGTATCATGTTTCTCCCCAGGTTTACACCAGGGAGCTTCACTTTGCTAGATGCAGAGCCCCCCCCCTCCCGCCCTTACCTTGACTCCCCAGAAGTGTTAGAGGAAAGATACCCTTCAAATGATATTTTTGAAACACTCCTTAAAATTTCCACTTCTCCTGCCCCCCCCCTCTGTGTTGTGCCTATGTAACCCTATCATGCTGCTAAAATCTCCTTGGGCTATAGGAGCAGACCTCACCTCTTCTGTTATACATGGAAATGCTGGCAAACTGAAACTAATTGCTCAAGCTGCAATCCCAACCTCACTTACCTGGCAGAAAGCACCAATGGACTTACTTCTGAGTAGCTATGGTTGGGCTACAGGTCTCTTGAAATTCTGTTAACTGTAGGTGCTAAATCAGCTTTTCAGAAGAGGGGTGATGCACACTATTTTGCTCAAGTTAAGGGAGGAGTGGGCAACCTCAGGCTTATCTGACCCTCTCCACCCATCCCTGGGCCTGCTTTGCATCCTTCTGAGTGTTTTTGCCTGCCTGGAATGTGCCCTTGAACTTCAATTTGCTTTCCTCAATGGAGGACAGGATGTGTATGGAGAAACTAGCCTACTGCGCAATTGCAAAATTTCATTGCTGTATCTCAGGCATGTCCAACAGGTAGATCGCGATCTACTGGTAGATCATGGGGTGTTTCTGGTAGATCCTGGTGGATCTTTGGCCCCTCAGTGATCCCCCCCCAAAGAAAGCTCAACAACTTTGTCTTCCTAAAAACAAAGCTCAAAAACTCTGGCTGCCCCCAAAAAAGTTCCACAACTGTGTTCCATCAATGACTAGATCACTGCCAGTTTTTTTATACTGTGAGTAGACTGCAGTCTATTGGGAGTTGGATGTCCCTGCTCTATCTAGTTTTGCCTCTAGCCCCATCCACCCTCTGGCATGTGGTCCCAGAAGGGAATGTAGCCCCTGGACTTAAAAGGTTTCTCCACCCCTGAGTTAAGAGAACTAAATGGTCAAGTAGTTGCATATTCATTTAATTATTTGCAGGCGAGCCTCTTGAAATTTTGCAGTTTTAGCCTCATTAAGGAGCTCCCGAGCTTTGCTTAGGAAAACTAACTTTCCGCAATGAGTAACTCTGTGAATTGGTTCCATCACAGGGAAGCTATCTTCACCATCCAGTACAACATTCGCTCGTTCATGAACGTCAAACACTGGCCTTGGATGAAGCTGTTTTTCAAGATTAAGCCACTGCTGAAGAGTGCAGAGGCAGAGAAAGAATTTGCCAATATGAAAGAAGAGTTTAAAAAAACCAAAGAAGAACTTGCTAAATCTGAAGCCAAAAGGAAGGAACTGGAAGAGAAAATGGTCTCTTTGCTGCAGGAGAAAAATGACTTGCAGCTTCAAGTGCAGTCTGTGAGTAATTCACAAATATCTCCCCATGGTTAGTTTTAGGAAATGTGGTGCTCTAAGCAAATTATTAAATTATCACTATCTCATCAGGCTTTTCCCTCTCCCCGTCAGTCAGCTGTCCCCAGTTGAGATCTCTAGCTTGCGTCAGCCGCTTCACAGCAAGCTCCCAGTACTCTGACATGCCACTACTTACCCTGCTGCCCTTCACATCCATCTCAGGCTGTTCATGAGCTGCCTTTTTCTGTTATGGGGCTGTTTTGCCTCATGCCACGCTCCTTCCTATTGCTGTCATCTTGCATTTGGCCTGTCCTTCCTTTGTTTGCACCTGGCACCCTGGGCAGCAGATGACCAGTCACCTTTGCTGTAATTGAGAAGGAAAAGCCCTTCCATCAGTTACTGCAGGGAAACTTGCTACTGCTAGGTAGCTGGATTGCCTATTGGCTGGATCCTTTTCAGATCCTTGTTTCCTTCAGCCAGAACAGTTACTTATGCTAAGTTTGAAGAATAGCCAGTTAAAGTCAAATACACTCTCTCTCTCTCTCTCTCTCTCTCTCTCTCTCTCTCTCACACACACACACACACACACACACAGCAACCCACCCTGAATTATTCTCAGTAAACAAGAGACATTAAATAGCATACAGTCTTAGAGGTCATACTGGCACCACAAGACTCCTCCCTTCTTCTTTTGTATTGCATTTCCTTTTTGGCTATATAGGTACAGCACAGATAATCCCATCTTGAACTAATTCTAGAGTGTAACTTGCTATATATATATATATATATATATATATATATATATATATTGACCACCAAATCTTGAAATCAAACACAGAGATGGAAGATAAGGTGTAAATATAGTGGGAAGGTGGAACTGATTATGATGTTGGATCTGAATGGTCCATTTTGCAAAAAGATACGCACTAATGGGCTGAGATGCAAAGACATGCTTAGGAATTTCTATGAATTTATGTCCAGCTGGTGTGAATTTTATTTGTTTGTTTTTTCTTCAATCCCCTGGAACAGAAAACATCCCTCATGCCATAACAGAAACTGTCTTTGAAAACCTTCCCTCCCTTTACCAGTTTTTAAAGCAGCATGTCATGTGTGGCTGTCATTTGACAAACACAAGTCTAAAGCCACCTTGATGACCTGGAATTGGTTTGGATCCCAGTTATGAAGATAAAATGGAGAGAAGTCAAAGCTTTTAGCTGCCTTTAAAGGGGGGGGGAGCAATTTAGAAAGTGGTATACTGTTATACTTCCTGATGGAGTTGAATGATAATACATATGATACTTTTTTCTCTAACAAGGAAAGTGAAAGTTTGGCAGATGCTGAGGAAAGGTGTGACCAGCTGATCAAAACCAAAATCCAGCTGGAGGCAAAAATCAAGGAGCTGACGGAACGAGCGGAGGACGAAGAAGAGCTGAATGCAGAGCTGACAGCCAAGAAAAGGAAACTGGAAGATGAGTGCTCCGAACTGAAGAAAGATATTGATGACCTGGAGTTAACACTGGCTAAGGTTGAAAAAGAAAAGCATGCCACTGAAAACAAGGTAACCTTTAATATTGCCTTCAAAATGCCGTTTCCCATTCTATCTGCCAAGATATTCAATTGCCATATAAAGTTTTGAAAAATTGTCACACTTTTCAATCTCATGTTACAAACTGCTAATTTCTTATATAAAACGGCTTCCCATCTCGTGCCTCTACCTCTGCAATTAAAGACAGGAAGTTAAGGACAAACATAAAGAGTAAGCTTACAATGATCCTAGTTTAACAGTGTCTGTCCTTAATCAGTATTTCAGCTGATCTCAACACCATCAACAATCTTATGCTGTGTTTTGTAGGTGAAGAACCTAACAGAAGAAATGGCAGTTTTGGATGAAACTATTGTGAAATTAACCAAGGAGAAGAAAGCCCTCCAAGAGGCCCATCAACAAGCTCTTGATGACCTACAAGCTGAAGAAGACAAAGTTAACACTCTCACTAAAGCGAAAACCAAGCTGGAGCAGCAAGTTGATGATGTGAGACAGCTAATCCCAGTCATTCTTGAACTTTGCATGATATTTTTTCATTATGACTTACTTGCTTTGGACTGGATTGTTATAAGCTGCCTTGAGTTATAGCTATGTAAAAAGGTGGTATACAAATGAAAATGAAACATCTCTAAGTTAACAAAGTTTGTTTTTGAGCCTGTTAATGTGCCCAAGTGGAACTTGCACATAACAGGGCACAGGGCTCTCCTGCTAACATACATGTTTCCCCCTGAATAAGCTGGCTTAAAGGTCCCTGAGTTCAGAGGAGATCCTCTGGAAGCACATCATTAGCAAAACAATAGTGGACAAGGAACACTACCCTTGCACTGATATTTGTGTGACAATGGGGAAGGAGGATTCTGAAGGGTGTTGGAGGTTTTTTTTGCCTCTCATCTTAGCTGGAGATATACACAGAAATGCTCACTTTCCTGCTAGCAAATGTCCATTCCCTGCAAAGGGGCTCACTTCATACTTTGTTAATATTGAGTTTAACCCAAGGAATTAGTAATTTCCCATTATAAAAATCTCTGAGACTGGCACTAACATTAAGCTTTTGTTGCAGCTGGAAGGCTCCTTGGAACAGGAAAAGAAAATCCGCATGGATCTTGAAAGAGCTAAGAGAAAGTTAGAAGGGGACTTGAAACTTGCCCAGGAATCCATAATGGATCTAGAAAATGATAAACAGCAGCTAGAAGAAAAGCTGAAGAAGTATGGAAATCGTAAATTGTAGTTGCATATTAAAATATGTTTATGGGGTAGCTTTTTAATTAAACTGCCTCTTCAATTCCTTTTTAGGAAAGACTTTGAGTACAGTCAAATGCAAAGCAAAATTGAAGACGAGCAAACTTTGGGTATCCAGCTGCAGAAGAAGATCAAAGAACTTCAGGTATAAATTGTTTTCTTCATTCTAGCATCCCAGTTCATTTTCACTTGGTAACAAGAATTAAAATGTCTGGTTATAAATAATCTTTGATACGTAAACGTGATATAATGAAACATGCCCTCCTTGTAAGACTGAGTGCAGACTTCAGCACACTTTTGTGCAGATCTACCACCCATTCGGGTAGATGCTGGTATATGCCCTTAGCATAGTAACTGCACCATCATAACCCACCCTTAAGAAAGTGGGTACATTACAATAAAGAGGAACAATGCCACAGCATTCTTGTGCAACAAATCTGTACATTTTTACACATCAAACTTTATTCGATAAGAAAAGTGACAGGAAAAAGCACTACAATGTGTGTGGTAACTACAGCTAGAAGGTGATGTTGTATAACCTCTACACAATTTTTGTACAAAAAATGAATGCTGAGTAAAGCAATGAAAGTAAAGCATTGTCTGGAAGCAATGAAAGACAGAAGTTTAATAGGATTAATTTGTTTCAAGTATATGTTGGGTAGGACACAAAGAATTAGGACCACAGTGGCTCCATTTTCAAATTGTTGTTGTTTTCAGCAGTTTGTTTTCAACAGCCTCATTACATTACATTACAATCTATTTTCAAATGTGTGTCTCTGAAGCAGCTCTTCTGTGTCACTATGCTTCTCATTTTCACCTATGACCAGTACAACCCCCAATCTGACTTTCTGAAAATATTTCCCAGTATATCCCTGGTTTTGTCCTTTGCTCCTTGCAACTCTCTCACCCTTGATACCAAAAGTCTCCTGATCCCTTCCACAAGGGTGTCACGTCCCATTTCGCCTCTTGAGGTGGAATAGGAAGTGCTGCCTTCTGCCGCACTGCACCTGCTGAAGCACCCCTTTCCTATGTTGCTGGAAATTGGCACCAATGCCAGCATTGCTTCTCCACCAGCAGCAGTGGAGGTGTGGTGCCTGTGGGGGCACTGCTGCAAGGGCTTCCATCACCTGAAGCAGCAGTAGGCAACCTAAGGCCCGGAGGCCAGATGTGGCCCAATCGCCTTCTAAATCCAGCCCGCGGATGGTCCAGGAATCAGTGTGTTTTTACATGAGTAGAATGTGTCCTTTTATTTAAAATGCATCTCTGGGTTATTTGTTGGCCCTGCCTGGTGTTTTTACATGAGTAGAATGCGTGTTTTTATTTAATATGCATCTCTGGGTTATTTGTGGGGCATAGGAATTCGTTCATATATTTTTTTCCAAAATATAGTCCAGCCCACTACATGGTCTGAGGGACAGTGGACTGGCCCCCTGCTGAAAAAGTTTGCTCACCCCTGACCTGAGGTGCCTGCTTCACTCTGCTTTATGGGCAGGCCAGCCCTGCTCTTCCACCAGTTTTCCCCATTTTCCTCACTGCCCTTTTTACTTGGAATTTTCTCCCTGAAAATGTAATGTCTCTTTTTCTCCAAATCCCGCCTTCCAAATTCTCCCGTTTTACAAAGCCTTTGCCTTAACCTCTTGAATTCTTATTCGCAACTGCAGCCTTGTCCAAGTACATGTAACTGCATTTTCTCGCATTTATTTTAGCATCTTCCACCTCTCCACTGTTGATTTTAGATTGTGAGCTCTTGGTCTCTCCTTTCCTTATCTCTCGTTCTTTGATTTATGAACCTTTGTGAAGCAGCATCTTCACATAACCAACAACTTCATTATCAACTACTGGTAACCATAACCGCTTCCTCCTCCTCCTCCTCCTGTGTAGGCTCGTATTGAGGAACTGGAAGAGGAGATTGAGTCTGAGAGGGCAACTCGGGGGAAGGCAGAAAAGCAGCGGGCTGAATTGGCGCGTGAACTAGAGGAAATCAGCGAGAGGCTTGAAGAAGCTGGAGGGGCCACTTCGGCCCAGGTTGAAATTAACAAGAAGCGGGAGGCAGAATTCCAGAAAATGAGGCGTGACCTGGAGGAATCTGCCCTGCAGCATGAAGCTACAGTTGCAACTCTCCGCAAGAAGCATGCTGATAGTACGGCGGAGCTTGGGGAGCAAATCGATAACCTGCAACGTGTCAAACAAAAGTTGGAGAAGGAAAAGAGCGAGTGCAAAATGGAGATTGATGACCTGGCCAGCAATCTTGAGTCCGTTACCAAGTCTAAGGTATTTGAAAGTAAATTTGAGTAGTTCTTCACAGTCCAGACTACAAAATGTACATTCCCAGTTGTGAACAAAAAGAAGAAATGTATCTCAAATATTCTGAAAAGGTGATCTTTTGCCCAGCAAGGTCTTTGAAGCGGATGATTTTTGGGCAGAAACATATAAGCCCTAGAAGGAGGCACTTGAACCAAAACTCATTGGGCTAATTCATCCATTAGCCCATTCATCCATTTCAGCATTTTTGAGATGTATTTTTCTTTGTTCACAATAAAGTCTTCCTTTTGTGTGTGTTTCCTTTTGACGTTCTCAGTAAACATATACAAGACATGACTGACTGCATAATGTATCCTGTTTCATTTCACTTCTGACTACCACAGGCTAATTTAGAGAAAATGTGTCGTACATTAGAGGACCAGCTCAGTGAAATAAAGGCCAAATCTGAGGAAAACCAGAGATCAGTGACTGATCTAACAACACAGAAAGCCCGTCTGCAGGCTGAGTCAGGTAAGGGGGAAAACAGTGGGGATGCAAAATGCAAGCAAGGGCCATTCCAGGGCTTTCTTTCCATCATTTGCTTCAAGGTGAACGGTTTTTATTATGTTCTGTGGAATCTATGCAATGTCTCATGTTCCTGCAACACATTTTTAGTCTGTGCTTCTGAGGTTAGCTTTCAGAAGCACCAATAAAAAGCACAAACCAGGCTTTCACGGGGCTAAATTGGTCTAAATTCAAGTATTCTGCTGGCAGAGCACTGAGGTGATAATCTGGTGGTTGAGTGTGGAGGTAGATTTTCATTTTTTAAAGAGTATTCTTGGAACTTTAGTCTAGCTTGTTGCTGAAGTAATAAGCTGAATAACCGGTGCAATGGCAGATGAAGAGAAAGCAAAATGTTAGACTAAACCTCTGAATCCGTATTGCAAATGTCAGGCTGAGCCCTGGAACATGCGGGCTAATAAAACGCGGAAGGGAGTTCATCTGATGGCCATTTGTATGTTGCACAAAAGAGGGAACACAAATGACTTGCGCTCCTTCATTTTGTGCTTCTGGTGCATCTTGCAAGCTGCTCCTTAGTGAGAAATGAGCTGCACCCACACTTTGCTCACAACTATCTCACCATGGGAGCCGCTGTGCACACTTCTGCTTTGTAAGATGCACTGAACATTAAAAAAAAGAGGCATTCAAAACTGTCTCCAGCAAATTCAGAGTGAATTTCAAGCATCACTGAGCCGCAAACCCCAAGTCCAGTATAATAGGGATTAGACTTTTTTGTTGGAGTGTACATGCAGGTCCTGTTTTACGACCCCAATGCATTTCCTGGAAAATGTTAGGTGTGTCTATATATAACCAGTCCACAATTTCCATGGTTTCCTATGGAAACATTTCTAATGCAGGAATTGTCTGATATCTTCCCCACCTCCATGGTTTCTTCTTGAAACGGCTGCAACTCATCAGCAAAAATGAGACAGAGGGAAAAACTGATTTGTTCTATCTCTCCTGCTCCCTGATTTGTCCTATTTCCCCTGCTCTCCGATTCATCCAGTCTTGCTTCCCACTCTCTGTGGTTTCTGCTTGAAAATGGCTGCTGCCAGCCAACAAAACACAAAAAACCAAGGAAGTGGGCTGTTTGGATAAGTGAATCTGTGGTGCATATAGCAAGGTTTGGGCATAATTTTTAAGTGTGGATGGTGGGACCTGTGTGTATTTTCTAGGAAGGTTCATGCCCTGCTACTTCTGGACTAGCAGATCTGTTAAAGGAAGATTGTTGCAGGGGGGTAATTCTTAAAGGCATAAGGTTAACAGAACTCACACTGAATTAAGCCTGGGAGATATGGAATCACACCTAAGGTTATAGTGAACATCACCGTTATTAGCAAATTAAGAATTTGTCTTCTGTGGTCACAGGTGAACTGGCACGTCAGCTTGAGGAAAGGGAGAGCATAATATCCCAACTTTCCAGAAGCAAGCAAGCATTTACTCAGCAAATAGAAGAACTAAAGAGGCACCTGGAGGAAGAGAGCAAGGTATTCATAAGTCTAGGCTGCTGGGGAACATTTCTCTTGGTTCATTAAAAGGAATACATTAACACAGGAAGAATTTAATTAATGAGTGGGGATGTATCTGTTTATGGAGTCAGCAGAAACCATGACTACATCATACGAATTAATTATATCTCATGCTATCAGGCTAGGTCTACAGATGCACTGGGAATAACAGCACAATCCTATACATCTACTGAGTAGTAAATAGCATTCAGTTTGGTGGAGTAAATGGGTTTGGATTACAGTCCAAGACTCATTGAACTCATTCCTTAGCAGATATGCACAGAATTGTGCTCCAGTTTTTAATTTTCCTCATATCTGTCAAACAAAATACCAACTCACTTTTTGTGGCTATCAAGGTACCTTTTTTAAAAAAAATATATATCTAAACATTTCAGGTGTAAGTATTACTGGCATAAACAAATATTTTAACTCACTCCAGATCACTATGATACTATCTTGTATGACACTGTCACAATTAGGTAGCCTACCACATACTACAGCAGTGAGTCTGCTGGTCTTGCAGGCGACATGATTAATTCACAGTAATCCAAGACTTGGAATACTTTCTTGGGCACTCGTAAGTCTCTTCAGTACTGTAAACTGCTTGAGTTTTGTATGAATAAAGTAGCCTCTTGCTTCATCCTGACTTCTGTCAGGATAGCTTTACTCTGAGATTATACACGCAAAACATCACAGGCATTGTTCCAAGAGCACCAATGTAAGAATCTATGGAATGAATTCAGTTATAAATGGATGCATGGTTTACGGTTCTTAGGCGAAGAATGCACTGGCTCATGCCTTACAATCTGCTCGCCATGACTGTGACTTGCTCCGTGAACAATATGAAGAGGAACAAGAAGCAAAGAGTGAACTCCAACGTGCCCTGTCTAAAGCCAACAGTGAAGTGGCCCAGTGGAGAACCAAATATGAGACAGATGCCATTCAACGCACAGAGGAACTGGAAGAGGCCAAGTAAGTGTTGGGGGTGAGAAGTGGCATGCGAATAAGCCATTTTTTTACACATTACATTCAACCACATTTTATGTTCATAACAGTAACCTATCCATGTGGGGAGACCACTACAAACTGGGCACTTGGTTCCTCATTCTTAGATGAAGGGACAAACATTTATGATCTTCAGCATATATTTCAGCACGGTGGAAATCATGAAAGTGCTGGGATTTATAGATGATAGTACCCATGTGACTGGATTTTAGTCCAATTAATTCTGTCACATTAAAGAATAAACTAGAATTTGACAACATAACTTTCTGATTAAAATATGACACCCCTCCCAAAGGCCACATTTTAATTAATGATGTTGCCAAAATGCATAATAACCTGATTCATAATATGAATTTACTTGGACTTGCCTATCAGTTCTACAAGCATGCAGGTGGCTAAGATACTGTAAACTACAGGTAAAGGTAAAGGGACCCCTGACCATTAGGTCCAGTCGTGGCCGACTCTGGGGTTGCGGCGCTCATCTTGCTTTATTGGCCGAGGGAGCCGGTGTACAGCTTCCGGGTCATGTGGCCAGCATGACCAAGCCGCTTCTGGTGAACCATCGCAGCGCACGGAAACGCCGTTTACCTTCCCGCCGGAGCGGTACTTATTTATCTACTTGCACTTTGACGTGCTTTCGAACTGCTAGGTTGGCAGGAGCAGGGACCGAGCAACGGGAGCTCACCCCGTCGCGGGGATTCGAACTGCCGACCTTCTGATCGGCAAGTCCTAGGCTCTGTGGTTTAACCCACAGCGTCACCCGCATCCCACTGTAAACTATACTGTGCTACTAAGGGCAACCTTAGTAGTTAAAGGGGCATCATCATTACAATCTGACTTCTTTAAGGAAAAAGCTTGCTCAGAGGCTTCAAGAAGCAGAAGAACAAGTTGAAGCTGTGAATTCCAAGTGTGCTTCCCTGGAGAAAACAAAGCAGAGGCTGCAATGTGAAGTGGAAGACATGATGGTGGACGTTGAGAGAGCAAATGCACTAGCAGCTGCTCTGGATAAGAAGCAAAGGAATTTTGACAAGGTGTGTTTCTCCTCTATAGTATCAGCCCTTAGATGAGAAATAGACACTCTTCGTCTCAAACTAGCAGATACACTCCACTTGCTTCTGAATCTGACTCTCACTTCTACCTACTACTACTATTATTAATTATTATTATTATTATTATTATTATTATTATTTATTACTTATACCCCGCCCACACTGGGCAGCTTCCAACAGGAGATTAAAAATACATTAAAACATAAGTCATTAAAAAAAAGGGTCCCTAAACAGGGCTGCCTTCAGATGTCTTCTAAACATCAGATAGTTGTTTATTCCTTTGCATCTGATGGGAGGGCATTCCACAGGGTGGGAGCCACTACTGAGAAGGCCCTCTGCCTGGTTTCCTATAACTTTGCTTCTCACAGTGAGGGAACCGCCAGAAGGCCCTCAGCGCTGGACCTCAGTGTCCGGGCCGAACGATGGGGGTGGAGACACTCCTTCAGGATTACTGAAATATTTAAGCCCATTCTCTGATGTCAGAGGGACACCAGCAATTTGGCTGAGATTTGAGGAATGAGGCCATCATGTAGAGCCCATAGCCTGTGACCCATAGCCTTCTGTGACAGAAGGATCTTACAAATGTGTGTCTGTATTTGTTTATTAATGGGAAACCATTCAGGTTTCCTGATTCAGGGATGCATCACCCCTGTACTTATGCCCAGCATGCTTAACATGGTTCTGGGCTGTATGACTACTTTGCTACTGGGAATTGGTCTGTGATGGCTGACTCACAGTTATGTTAAGATCCCAACTTTCTTCTATCATGGAACTTGAGGCGGCACATATAGAGTACCTAGGAGTTGTTCCATCCAGGCATGAACTAGAGTTGCTGCTTAACTTTAACAAGGTAGATGTGTCATGTGCTTTCCGACCATGCCCTGGGACGTTCTTCTGCTCTGAGGTCAAGAGTGCTATTGGTTGTTTGAGAAAAAGATTGTCAGAGGGGGACAGAGAGTGTCAGCTGGGGGACAGAGAGTGGTAGCTGGGGGAATTGCAGTGTATAGTTTTATCGGCCAAGGCTTCCTTTACTTTGTTTGGATTTCCCCTGGCACAGAAAATAAAGGGGTAGAGAAACCCGCTGTGAACTGTCACTGCCTTCTTCCTAGTGATGTCCAGAACTGCTACTGAGAAGGCTAGTTTAGCAAAGAAAAATCATAGCAAAGAAAAATCATAGGCAAATATAACGGCAGCTAACTAACTCAAACACAATGGATGTTAAGATTTTGGCAGAATGGAAGACCAAGTATGAAGAGAGCCAGTCAGAGCTAGAAGGTTCCTTAAAGGAGTCACGCTCCTTGAGCACTGAACTTTTCAAAATGAAGAATGCTTATGAGGAGACACTAGATCAGCTGGAAACAATCAAGCGAGAAAACAAGAACCTACAGCGTAAGTTTCCTTTTTTGGCCTTCTTTCTATTTGTTGGTTATTTTGACTCTAGCAATGATCATTCACAGTGCAGAGGATCTCAGGAATATGCAAGGATTGCCAACTTTTTTCTGTGCCTTTAGCAGTGGTACAACAAGCAGAAATTTCCTCATCACTGCACCTCCATATCATGGAAGCTGCACTGATTCAGAAACTGTCCATCTTTGCGCAGAACTGTGACTAAAAATCAAGAGAAGACTAAGGCAGGTGTATATGTTCTTTGTCAGATCATAGCACATTCTAGCCTTAAGGACTTTAAGAAAATATTAGAGTTAAAAGCGTTCAGAATTTCCAGATCTCTGCACATTCTCATTCCCGTCCTGTGATGAGAAGGCAAGGCTAACTTGATATCACTAATGGCAGTTTTCAGAATTGACTGCCCCACACAAATCTCATAAATGTGCTTAGCAAGTATTGGCAACAGCAATTGGTTGGTTCAATTTCACACAATGCATTTTTGTCCATGAGCAGTTCCAGCTTCCTCTGGTAGCTGGTGGTAATCACAGGTAAAACGGACAGAATTTCCTAGGTTTGAAAAAAAAAAGAGAGAATTTATGATGACTCATGCATTATATTTGGGAGCATTTGAGATATCTTTCATCATAAAAAAGGAGTTTTGTGAACTGTTCTGAAGCAGACAGAAGAAGGCACAAGTATCACCTCTGCTTGTGGAGCAGCTCTTTGCACATGTGTGTGTGTTTCTAGTTATAGAGGCATTTCACCCTTTATCAGCGGTGTGTATGTTTAATTCTTCCTAGAGGAAATAGCTGATCTAACAGAACAAATTAGTCAAAGTGGCAAAATCATCCATGAACTTGAGAAGGCCAAGAAGCAGATAGAAGTGGAGAAATCTGATATGCAGATGGCTCTAGAGGAAGCAGAGGTAAGATGCCTAAAAACAGTAGGAAATAAAGTACAAATGGCAAATAATTTGGTTTTTATAAAAGTCTTTTGGCGTGTGGTAGTTGGAGATGCTCATTTGTTGCATCGGATTCCCACAAACCACATACGAAGCTGAGCTTGGTCCACCAACCATTTGTTTGGCAGGTGGTCATCATGGCATGGTGGACATTACTTAAGCTAAAGGGCAATATGGATATAGGATTCTCTGAAGTCACATCACACCTAATCTTTGAGGAAACTTCTACAGTGACTTCCATATTGGTGTTAAATTGTTAACAGATATTAGTTAACTATGTTTTAGTACAGTGTGGTAAGATCAAGAAGGAGAAAAGTAATCTAAGTTTCCTCCAACCCCAAATCTCTGTGCTGCTTTATTTCTCCAACATTTCCTCAATAGGGTGCTCTTGAACACGAGGAAGCCAAAATCCTTCGCATTCAGCTTGAGTTGACTCAGGTGAGATCCGAGATCGATAGAAAGATTGCCGAGAAGGATGAAGAAATTGATCAGCTGAAGAGGAACCACCAAAGAACAGTGGACACAATGCAAAGTGCCTTGGATGCAGAAATACGGAGCAGGAATGAAGCTGTGAGGATTAAGAAGAAGATGGAGGGAGATTTAAATGAAATGGAGATCCAGCTGAGCCATGCAAACCGTCTTGCAGCTGAGACACAGAAACACCTCAGGAACGTCCAAGGGCAGCTTAAGGTACTTATCTTTCCAATATATCCTTTATATCAAGAGTGGTTAATCTGTGGCCTTCCAGATGTTGTTGGATTGCCGCTCCCATTGTCCTTGACCACTGGCCATGTTGGCTAGGGCTGATGGGAATTGGAGTCCAACAACATCCTGGAGGGTCATATGTTAACCACTATCGCTTTATATGAATAATAGAAATTCAGTTCTGCTAAACACTTTCCCCTGTTGTGTTTAGGACACACAGCTACATTTGGATGATGCCCTCCGAGGCCAAGAAGATCTGAAAGAGCAAGTGGCTATGATTGAGCGCCGAGCTAATCTGATGCAGGCTGAGATTGAGGAGCTCCGGGCAGCTCTAGAACAGACAGAGAGGGGCAGGAAGTTAGCTGAACAAGAGCTTCTAGATGCAAATGAACGCGTGCAACTTCTTCACACGCAAGTATGGGCTACAGTTGTCACTATAACAACAAAACTTGCCATGCTACATTAGTTCAAATGTCCATCTAATCTCCCATTTGATGTCTGACCGTGGCCACTGACATGCTCTATAGTGGTGAACAGAGACATGCTGCCTCCAAGTATGAGGAGGAATAATTGCTGAATCATTCCTAGAAACTGCAGCATAAGAGACGCTAAAACATCCTCACTGTGTCTTTTGTTTAGAACACCAGCCTTATTAACACAAAGAAGAAGCTGGAAATTGATGTTTCTCAACTTCAAAGTGAGGTGGAAGATGCCATTAAAGAGGCAAGAAATGCAGAGGAGAAGGCAAAGAAAGCCATCACAGATGTAAGAGCTTCTTTTCTCTTTCAGTGGTTGCCACAAAACCTTGCTGTTATCTATAACAATTTTTGTTGGCTCATGGGCACTTGATCACAGTGATCATTCTAGAGCGGTCCAGTCCTTCTGTGAGTGGCTAACAGTTTTTTCCTTCTGTATGCCTTCACAAACTGATAGGAGGAAGAAGAGCCTCAGGTGGCTTCAACCCTTATATACCTTGGAACAAATAGGGAAGGGCATTAATACAGTCTCCAGGCACTACCAGTTCCCACAGCCCCAGTTGCTATGCTCCTTTCATCTATTTTCCCCAAAGGAACAAAGCTCAGTTTCACGAGATGGTCTGCTTAAAACCTTGGTCTTTTTACTAGCAAGCTATCATTTGCAAACAGTTGGATGCATTGTCGCCATCACTGAGTTTCCATGCCATCCATGTTGAACGTTTGCCTACCATGCAGCTGTTGAAGCGCAGAGCCTTTGCAAGAGAAAAAACAGTGGCAAACAACTATGTAGCCCATCATACAAACAATGAATCTAAATACATTTTGCACAAAGTGTCCTTCAGTCACACAGCTAGGGCCACATGTGAGTCATTCTTCTTTGACCCCAATCCCTGTCGGCTGGGGAAATGGTGTAACCAGGTGGACCTGCTGATTTCAGGTGAAGGACGTACACGATCAGCCCTTTCTTCTTTCTACATGATCACAACATTTCACATGCAGACCTCTACCGCAAGGAATGCCCTCACAGGAAAGCAGATCTCATGTAGTTGTGTCTAATGGGTGACACACAAACATTATGAATTTGGCTCCAATTCATGAATGCTTATGTCTTAATGAGTTAGCCTTTAAGGTGCCATAAGATTCTTTGCTGTCCCTTCTGCAACCAACTGACATGGCTGCCTCTCCAAGAACTATGAAATGTGTCATTCATATAGTGTTGTGTGAAGACCTTCTCTGCACCATGCCAGTGATAATGGAAATTCATGTGTTTCCGTTCAATGTTATATAATGAGCCCAGCACCTTTGTTAATAGTTTGAATGTTAATTCATTCATTGGGATGGCTTACTTTTTGAGGTGGTCCCAGCAGGCCATTTCTGGTGGTCACAAGTTGATCTTTCAAACTCTACTGAGCTTCTGTCCTTTGCTCCGAGTGTACCTGTTGACTGGGGTCTACTGTTTGTATGTCAAGGCGGCCATGATGGCAGAGGAGCTGAAGAAAGAGCAAGACACTAGTGCTCACCTGGAGAGAATGAAAAAGAACCTGGATCAGTCAGTGAAGGATCTGCAGCTTCGGCTGGATGAAGCAGAACAACTTGCTCTGAAAGGAGGGAAGAAGCAGATCCAGAAAATGGAGGCCAGGGTAAACACTGGGGTTGGGAGCTGGTGGCAAGCATCAGAATTCTCCATAGGTCAGAGGCCCCTATATCAGAGCTGCTAAGTAAATTAATGTTTTGCTTGACTTCCTAGATCCGAGAACTAGAGTCTGAACTAGAGGGGGAGCAGAAGCGAGCCACAGAAGCCATTAAAGGTATTCGCAAGTATGAACGGCGAGTCAAAGAACTGACTTTCCAGGTAAGAGGGAAAGGAAGAAGCCAGTGCTTCCCAATACTTCTTTGACAACTTACGTATCACCTAATCAGGTGCCACTTTTCTAGGGTGAAGAGGACAGGAAGAATGTGATAAGGCTACAGGACTTGGTGGATAAGCTTCAGCTGAAGGTCAAATCCTACAAGAGACAAGCAGAGGAGGCTGTGAGTTATTTGAAAGACACAAGCTTCATTTTTGGTCATTTGTACAAAATGCATAAAGTCTCAGCTTTGACATCAGAGGTATGACTTAGGGTTTTTGTGTGCTATTGCTTTCTGATTATAGGACCAACAGGCCAATGTCCACCTCTCCAAATTCAGGAAAACGCAACATGAGCTGGAAGAGGCAGAGGAAAGGGCTGATATTGCTGAGTCTCAGGTCAATAAGCTTCGGGCAAAGACCAGGGAAGTTTCTACCACAAAGGTAAGTGCCTCCACAGACCAGATGCCAAACTATTTGTCCCTCCTGAATGATGCAACTGTGTTTTTACAAATCCCTGCTGCAGCAGTGGATGAATGAAAAGGAATCTGAGCATCCAGCAAGGATCCAGGGATGTCCTCCATTAAGAATGTTGCACGGAGTGGAAGAAGCAACACACTTAATAGCTCTGGGTTCAAATTCGCTGTGGCTTCAGCATCAGTAAAGCCAATGGAATTAGGCAAGGAGAGAGTGTGGCTTCAGGCTACAGTGTATTGATAAGAGGCTTACTCAAAAAACCAAAGTGCCCCCTTGCTTTTGCAGGAGTTAGTCTTGTAAAAACCCCAGTTCAAAGACACAAATATATTATCCATTTAAGCCAGGGATAGTCAGCATGGTGCCCCCCAGATGCTGTTGAACTACAATTTCCAACAGCCCCAGCAAGCACAGCCATTGGTGAGGGATAATGGGAGTTGTAGTCCACCAATGTGGAGGACACCACATTGGCTAACCCTGATTTAAGCCCTAGCCACCCAAATGGTCAGGTCCCACATCCCCTAAATCTGCTCCAGAGCGTTGGGAGTCCCTCAGAGCAGATTTAGGGGAGAGCCTGGGGAATTACTAGTAGGAGGAGCTTCCTTTCCTCTTCCATTGATAGAATCCTTACCATTAGCTGAGTGGCACTGCTGGATTCAAATATATTTGGCCTTCATTTATTTAGACCATTTGCAACCCCCTCTTCAGCCAAAGAGGATTCTTGAGTATTCTTAATCTTTGTTGGAAGCTGCCCAGAGTGGCTGGGGAAACCCAGCCAGATGGGCAGGATACAAATAAATTATTGTTGTTGTTGTTGTTGTTGTTGTTGTTGTTGTTATTATGTGGCTTACATACAATGAATTAAAACAAGACAGTCTGGTTACAATATAAAAAGTGCTACAGACATGGGAAAAGGAACAGGCAGGGAAGAGGAAAAAAGCAAACTCAGGTGCCAATTGTTCAACAGTTGTTCTTGTGATGACAGCTGGCTGAGAAACAATTCAGGGCCGCAAGTGCCTCATGGAGCTGGACTTTGGGAAAGGCAAATGACTTTGCTTCTCATCTTTCCTACTAAGGCAGCCTGATAGAATGTCTTCTATCATTCTGCCAGTTGATAAAGAGGAGGCCTGATGGGGCTGGTTTTTCAGCAGTGCTGCTGGCGTGAGCCCTGCTTCCCATTTCTCAAGAAGATAGTGGCTGAAACGGCACATTGTTCTCCTTATATTTTAACAAGAACTGAGTTTTTTGTTTTGTTTGTGGCAGGTAATCATAGAAAGTGAAGAGTAAATCTACTGCAGGACAGAAGAAGCTTGGAATGTATGCAAAATGCATATATGTCCCCATGATGTTGCTTGAAATTGTAGTAATCCTGTGATCTTTCCTCAATAGCCCTAATAGAAAATAAATTTTGCTTTGCTTAAAGACTTGGTGAGTTTTGTTCTTTGTGTTGTAATCTGCATACCTAAGAGGCAGCAGCTAGCCACTGTCTATGAGGACACATCTGGATTATGTCCCTATGGTGTTTGCTTACCAGCCAATGATACCAGTGATACTGCAGTGATGGCAAGATTACTTATCTTGCTTCTTACCTATATTATGGTCAAACAGCCGAAGTCTACAATTTCAGCCAAGCAACAGCCAGAGATTTTTATGCACAAAAATACACATGCCTCTCCCTTCATATAAGCAAGAGACTCCACCTCACAGTTCAAGGACACTTCCAGACAGGCAAAAGTGAAGGAAGGAGGGCGAGTTGTGTTGCCTGGGGCAAGGGAGTCTCAAGGGCCAGATAGAGAAGCATGGAGGAACTGCAATTGGGGCCCCAGACTTGAGGCTCCCAATCCCTTCCTTCAACATATCACAACTGTTCATTGAAGTGTGACTTCTGGTGGCTGAAAAAGGAAATTGCCAAATGCAGTGTTTGCACACAAAGGCATGGACAATCTGTAGACTCTCAGTATTTTGCAATAGGGGTTCAAGTGCATACTAGAACTATAGGATTGCATTATCATTATTTGTATTAGTCACTTAAAAAAAAAAAAAGAATGACACTCAAAGCGACTTACAAACACAAAAAAAATTAATGGAAAGGATAAAAACAAAACAGGGATAAATCAACCTAAAATGCACAAGTAATATATTGCTGCTCACTTATACAGGGTTCAGTTTCCTTGGAATGAGGGACAGTGGAGACTGTGGTGCATTTATATGGTTTATTTACACACATATGTGACCTGAGCATTAACACCCCAAAAGGGTCTTGCTTCTCCTATAGCCACAGCCTTGTGAACCACCCTGGGATCTTTGGATGAAGGGCAATGTACAAGTTTAATAAATAACAACAGTAAGAGAAATCAAGCATGGCTCAATCTCTTCCAGTTACCCAACTTGCCACTTCCGGTGTCTAGCTTCTTGCTCACATAACTCAACTCTCAACTCTGATCTTTGTCTTTCTAACAGTGAGTTGAGGGAGGCCCACCCATTTTCAGCCTGGCACAGCACCAGTTCCTTTGTTATCTTAATAGCCCAGACTTTGAGGGCCATTATCTCACCAGGAAGCTACCCTGGCTATTCCAGCAATCGAATCTGTGATGGATCCAGGAATTAGACGGGAGCTCAGGCATACAGCTTACCCCTCGCAAACTCATAACAATGTATAAAAAACAAGTAAGTGAAGCAATGCAGCACAGCAGGAAACAATCCTGCCTACATAAAAACTTAACATGCATACAGCTTCACAGCTAGCCCCAGAAAAGGCAGGCCTATGCATGCCTTCAACCTCTGAGAAACAGCTCCTTCAGGTGAGATCAGATTCTTTTTTTAAAATAGCATGCCAGAAATTTAATGTTGAAATGCACTGGCTTCTATTTAGCACAATTACTCAGAAGAAAATACTTTTCTCTAGGGAACAGATGGGAGGACAAATGTGAACGACTGTCCTCTAGCAACAGCTACAGACCACATAAAATGTTTTGCAGAAGTTCCCCAACTAATCATATTCATAGCTGTCAACTTTTCCCTTTTTTAAAGGGAAATTCCCTTATTCCAGATAGGATTCCTCGCATGAAAAGGGAAAAGTTGACAGCTATGCATATTGTGAGAAAAGCTTTACTGTTTCTAACGCAGAGGCTACTGACAACAGAGTGTTAAATTACGAACATACTAGGAACTCTAAACTTCCATCTCCATCCTTCTGTCAAGCTTCCTTACAGCAGTTCAGTTCTTAGTGGTGTGGGAAATCCATTGAAGTAGGGCTCCCTCTTCCCAAAGAGGCCATTCTTGTGTCACTTCCATTGCAGCCATAAAGTATGGTGCCCATATAATCAGTACTCCATATCACTATCTCGCACCCTGAGTCCCCACATCCTGTCCCCCAGCATAAGGATGCCCAGAATGTGGAATGAGGGTGTGAAGATTCATAATATGTTTGTCACTATCTAGGCAGTTGGCATGTCACAACAAGTTTCTAACTCCCCAAACCCCATTCTGGTGCTCCCAACCCTTTTGTTAGCAAAGCTGAAGATAGGACACAGAGCTCAACTCCCCTCTACATCTGTCTGTGGCATTACATCTTCGTAAATCATTAAAAGAATCCTCATCACTGATTGCTGAACTGTGATAATATGAGAAGAAAACAATATCACTCTTAAGGTGGAGCCTCAATGCAGCTTGGAATCTCTGCACAAATATATGCTGGGAAACAAGAGTCTGAGAGTGAAAGCTGACACACTTGACAAGGTCCAGATGCCATCTCACTTAGGAAGGACATGTGCTTCTTCCAAAAGTCTAACTATAGACAGTCTTAGAAGAGTCTTGCTGTGGTTACATGCTCTCTTAATAAACATGCAAGGCATTCCACAGGGACTAGATTGCCCACAGTATCCTGTTAAAAAGGACCATGATATCATGGAAGCATTGACAGCTGTACGAGATTTTAGAATGGTGGACCCTATTCATATTCCAGCAGGCTTATTGCTACTTGCACCAATTGAAATTAGGGGTTATTTCAGATGCCACAATTCCCCCCCCCCCCGAGGTTATTGCGTTTTTCAGCCTAATGTAGTCTGCCTGTAAACAGCTTACAGTATTTGCAATAAATGTGAAACAACCATTCCGTCTGATGTGGGTAGGCATAATTGTCCTAATTTATGGCTTCTTGATACTGTGCAATAAAAAGCAATATTGAGGAGAACAGAATAAAAAATTTGGATTAGGAGTAAAGTTGACAATACTTTTCTGGCTGGGATCATTTGCCATTAATAACTGTATAATAAGGCAAATTTCAGCAGGTGAAGTTTTCCCAGCATGCAGGCACAGTAATGGTTCATTTGCTGAATTCCTGCCTGTCATGCAGCTGTAAAAAAGCAATGTAGCTTTCCAAGAAAAAGGGTGGCAACTAATTAGGAACAACTTTGGTTGTGTTGTTCATACAATGTCAGATAGCCAGAACAAACCACAGTGGACATCAGTAGGATTGTACTGAAATATATCCACAACATAAATATGCTTGTTTTGCAGTACATGAGAGAATATTGCTTTATAGTGGGAGAGAAAGCAAAGGCGTGTTCTAGATAGAGGATGCAGTATTGGCTTGATCAACTAAGACAGTTATTTATATTGTGCAAAGGAATGTATAGGATTAATTCTGAGTATTTCTATGCCCATGTTGCTCCTTGCTATTCAGCTTCTAAATATGAAATGCACCTTGTATTAGTATGTGTTACTGGATGTTTTCTTCCTAAAACTGGCCAACGGCTGCAGGATATATTACAAATCCCAGCAAAGTTGGCATGGAGACAGATATCTGTGTGCTCAGAACTATTTTGATTAAGGCTCTTGAGAGACAGAAGACTGGATAAGTCAAGTGTGAAACGAGTTACTGTCTTTCATAGCCTCTATCATTTACCATCTCTTCCTTGCTATTTCTGTACTACAAAGCAGAACAGCTTTAAAATTCACAAACTGCACCCTGAACTAGGATTGGAAACAAACTGAAAATCAATGAAGTTGTTCCAAAATATGTACCATATGTTTACAATAGCCTTTGGTTGATAACTTATAGGCAGCTACGTTTTAAAGCCATTTAAGGTTTCTGGATCATCTTGAGGGACAGCCATGCATGCAGCACATTACAGTAAGTCAATCTAGAAATTACAAAGGCAGAAATGAGGGTAACTAGTTATCATAGGGATGGGATGTAGCTCAACAGAGCACATGCTCTGCATGTTAAAGTTTCCCTAGACTCAATCTCTCATATCTCTAGGTAGGATTGGGGTGGAGGGATCCCATCTGGATTGCTGTTGGCAGTCAGTGTAGACAAAATTGAGCTTAACAGATCAAGGGTTTGACTTGGATGACTCTAGATTGTATTTCACAATTTATGCATATCATAAATTTAAGTTTGTATAATTAAAGTGCTCTGCCACCCTAGCATAACAAATCTACTTTTTAAAAAACCCTGAACTTTTTGCACTTATCCTGCCTCCTTCCAATAGCTATCTTTTATTCTTATAGCTTACTTAATATATTCTGCTTTTGCCCCACTTGTTGTTTGAGTTGCTCAGGCAGATTATCTGTTGAGACTTTTTAGCAGTGTGACAGTTAAGTTTCCCACACCTTTCTAGCTTCATGTGTGGATAGTGTGATTACATACTTTAGTCACTAGATGGCACTGGAGTTAGTTGTATCTTGGCTGTGAGGAGCTTCCTTGTCCCGTTTTTTGTTGGAGAGACAATAAACTTAAGAGTCTAGTTTCATGACTGGTGCATCCTTTGAGCCAGTAGCCTTCAACTATTTCAGACCTTTCACCCAAATGTGCATTTGGGGACCACTTTATTATTATAATTTTTACTATCTATTTGTATGATGGTAGTGCCACTGTTGCGACCCAACTTAGGAAAAGCCCTTCTGGTAACAAAATGTGCTCCCTGCCACCACTCAACCACCACCTGCTGCCCCCAAACCACCCTCAAAAATCCTACAGAAGACATATAAGCAGGCCTGTGTTTAGCTGCTGCAACCACCAGACTGTCAGAGTTCCCTTCAAAGAGAACAGGAGAGGATTATTTCCCAGCTCATCAGAATGGAAGAAAGGACCCGTCAGACTTCTTGAACGGCTCTGCAGAGCAATACGAAACCTGTGACCCTACCTCTAGTCAGGATGCACTTTTTGATGAATAGCTCACCTTCCAGAAGGGCTAGAGACTTTCTTTGGGTTGTTGTTTTCCCCAATGAAAGCTCAGACTCTAGAGCCCCAATTGCACCATGAATAATTGGCCTTGTGGGGGCATCCCTTTCCTAAAGTTCTCTACTCCATGATGCTTGGTGGTTCTTCCAAGCATTTGACTGAAATATTCACACATGGAAATATGGCAGCAAGTGAGCCATGCCTAATATGTGTGTACAGCATAAGTGCCAGGGAACACATATAATATGCACATTGATCTAAAATATGCTGTTCCTAAGCAAGGGGACGTGGGTGGTGCTGTGGCCTAGGACTTGCTGATCAGAAGATCGGCAGTTCGAATCCCAGCGACGGGGTGAGCTCCCGTTGCTCGGTCCCTGCTCCTGCCAACCTAGCAGTTCGAAAGCACGTCAGAGTGCAAGTAGATAAATAGGTACCGCTCCAGTGGGAAGGTAAACGGCATTTCCGTGCGCTGCTCTGGTTCGCCAGAAGCTGGCCACATGACCCGGAAGCTGTACGCCGGCTCCCTCGGCCAATAAAGCGAGATGAGCTCCGCAACCCCAGAGTCGGCCACGACTGCACCTAATGGTCAGGGGTCCCTTCACCTTTACTTTTAAGCAAGAAAATGCACACATGCTTAAACAAGATACCATAAATTCTACTTGAATTCTTAAACAACAACAACCGAGGAAAACTGAAGATCAAAGTGCTGCCTTCAAGTTTGAATTTTGCTTTATCTCAGATTATTATCCCCCGCACTATGGCTGTGTTTTGCTGACAATGGAAAGGCGGTAGCAGTGCCACTACCAGAAGTGAGACCAGGCACATTGCTATTTATCTTCCTTCCAGACTACATTCAAATGATCAGAAATCACTCCACACACACACTCCACAAATGTCCTGTAAATGCAATGCCCCTCAAATGCTCTGCACATCATTCAGATTACTGAAAGGAGGTTCCTTTGCCAGATACCTCGATACACTGGGAGAACAGCACAAGGCAGGGTTGGTGGGGGATGACAGTGACTGACAATTATTTTTATGCAAGCAAAGAAAAGGGGTTTTCACAGTTATAATAACCACAAAGTTTACTGCTTAATGCCAGTTGTGTCCACAACAAAAATCAGAGCCAATGAAAGTCCACAGAATAAAACAAAGGCAAAAAAGGGCATCTTGTTCTATTCTGTATAAGGGGGGAGGGATTTTCTTCCCTCTTACCAGTAGAGGGACACAGAGTCCCTTGAGACACATCAGCCTGCTGCTGACACTCTCTTTGGCAACCTGCCATTTTACCCCCAAACATTGAACTTGCGCCCAGTATCCCGGCTCCTTCACTGTAAGCAAAAACAAAGCAACAAAAACACTCTTGGGGATGGGATAGGAACACGTTCCATCCTTAATGATTTGATGCATAAACCTTATGCAAAGATACTCATATTGCAGAATTCTAAATGAGAGGGTTGCATTGCCAAACCAAGGCGCTTGAAGCCATATAGCAGGATCACTTCAAATGTCACTAATGTGCGCTTTAATCCAACACATTCAGAGTAGCTTCACGTGTGAGCCTCCTTCCAATATCAGATACATGTTATTTAATTCTTTCATGACAACTGCAAACCATTATCATCCTTTTTATGTTTATTTCACAGCCGTCTCTAAGCGATTATGCACGTGATTTGATATTCTCATCATCACAACGGTTTGCGGTGACTGTGGGGCTGGGGCCGGGTAGGAAGTCTAGTCCTTGCCGACTCTTGGACATTTCAGCCTATGATAAGATATCACTTGCCATAGATGCAGCTTTGAGGAAACAAGGAGCGCTGAAGAGGTCAGCTGACTGCTTCAGTAAATGCCCTTTGTGATGAGGGGAAAGGATAGTATATTTATATATCTATTTCTAAAATGCATATTGTTCAATAAAACATTATTAATAAATATCAGCATAATTAATATTAATGTAATTGCATTAATTAAAAGAAAAGTATCATAGCCATAATGTGCTAACAGCACTGTCTAGGCGTAACTTTCAGGGTAGGTTTTAAAACCTTTTGTGTGTGAGTTTCACAACAGGCAGAACATGTAGTTGAGAAGCAATGGCTTCTCAATACAGCCAAAGCACACATCTCAAGAATCCTGGGAACTGTGGTTTGTTAAGGATGCTGGGAACTATAGCTCTGCACTTGGGAAACTACAGTTCCCAGGATTCTTTAGGGTAGGGAATGTACTTTAAATGCATGGTGTCTACACTGCCACTGAAAACAACTTCGCAATAAACTGAAGTCTAGGATGACCTTGATGAGAAGTAATACGTGATATCTTAAACCCATCTCCACCTTGCCAATTCCCTCCACCCTCCTTCCACTCTCTCTTTCCCACCACCTTACTGCCGCTGCACGCACCCTTCAGCTCTCCCCTCCACTACTTCATATTTTGTACTTCAAGTGCCTCTGCCTTCCCCTCCAAACACAAACCCCAAACATGGTTCGTTACAAAAAGTGAATCCTTTCAGCCAAAGGAGTTTGAGTTAGTGCAAGCTGAACTGCTGTCAGCACGGTCTAACACATTCTGATGTTACTGGGTAGCCTTTGTGGAAGGAAACTGGGAAAGTTCAAAATGCTCAAGAGCAATTGAATGGAAATGGCCCAGTTTGCATGTAGTGCTAGGCCGAACTATGGCTTCGTGCAAACAGGCAAGTGTGCAGGTTTCCAGCTAGCTGGCTGTTTTGCTCTTCCTCTGGTCCTGCTGCTGCTACGCTGCTACGAGCTAAGCCATGGTTTGACTTAGCTTTATGTATGAACGCAGGCATGTAATTTATTCCGCCCCCGCAACAAACCACAAATGTCACAGAACAAACCATGGCTACACCTTGTAGTTTGTCTGTAATGAAATAATTATTCAGATGGAACACTAATCCAAATCATGACTTACCTCACAACAGTGCAGTAGTGGCAAGACAGGAGGTGCAATCTTTTCCCTGGGAGCCAGCATCTTTCTTCATGGCATGGCTTGGTGTTATATGTGAATCAGGTCACTATGAGAATATGCTGAATCATTCAGGCAGGCAGTTCAACACAGGCAAATTTAAACCTGGAAATAACACATTGATTCTTTTCAGGGTCAGGTAGTGATGCAAATGTTTATTTATTAACCAAATTTGTATACCACTTAATTGTAAATAAACCCTCTAAGCAATTAACAAAGAATCCAATCAGATGACTTCTTCTTCAGAAGCTTATTGGCAATTCAGACAGTCTCCACCATCAGCAGAGATGAAGGAGAAATATCCTCTACATATCTTCTTGGGGTCAGTGATTTATGTGAGGTGAAGTGGTTAGATTGGAACCTGAGATCTAATTCCAACTCTGCTGTGAAGCTCACTAAGTGATATTGGGACAGCTGCTATCTCTCCCAGCCTAATCTACTTCCTATGGTCAGTCTGATCTCAAAGCAAAATAAAGTGAGAGCCATGTACATTGCCCTGAGCTCTTAAGAGGAAGGGCAGGATACAAAAGGAATAAATAATTACTGAGTGAATTACCCTCAATTTGCTGCTATGAATGCTCTTCGGTACAAAAGTGAAAATGGCTTAAATAGCTAAACAGCAATGACACTCATAAAATTTTAGGAAACATGCTTTGAGCTAAAGAAATCTCCTCAATTCTGAATCATGTTACAGCAGCCATCTGGGATGCTGCTGTGGTTGGTATATGATCTTCATAGCTCCCTTGAGAATGTTAATCTCCTTAGCTCCTTGGCATGTGATTCTGTTTGAGGCTTTCTTTCTGATTATTTCAAATTGTGGGGGGAAACCCAAGCATTTCCTTCATATTGTAAATAATATTTCCACATTAAAGTCACTCAAGGCTGAATAGTGGGTAGCCTCATATGGTTGTGCATTTGAGTGAAAGAGCTTGCAAATGGATTATCAGGTTCAAGTGAAACATTAACGAGGGCAGGATGGAAAACAGATTTCATTGCCATACATGGAGGACAGGAGTCGCTCGGCATTGACACCCTATTTCTGTACTCAAGTCTGTCCACCAGCTGGTAAGTGCTGATGCAAAGGTAACTGATCTCAGGAAAAACATGGGTCCCGAATGTCCATAAAGGAACATTACTGGGTGAAGGTTTAAAAATAGAGGCAATCAATGTGATGCACCCAAGGATGTCCTGAGAGCAGCTCTACTCTTGTAACAGTGCTGACAGAAAAGAGTGACATGGGTTCCAGTTTTCCATGCAAGAAGTGTGCCTGTTAAGATTACCTTATGAAGGAGTGAGTGGATATTCCTTACAGTTGAGCAGCAAGTTGCTTCTGTACCTGACCAGCAATAAGTCCTACAGGTGATGTGGGATACCTTTCTCTTTAACTTTTATCACCTCTGTTATGGAGGCAAGCCACCTATTTTTGAGGGCTGTAGCCTTTAAACAAAAAGTAGGCAACACACTGGAGGCTGGACCATTAGGAGGAAGAAGGAACTGCTCCACCAACTTAAGGGCTCATCCATACTTTCTTTGCTCTGCATTTCTAGACACAGGTTTATGCTTCAAAACTTCCTGTCTTCTTCTTCTTCGCCTCACCGATTTCCCCACGAAAACCTACTCTTTCCCTGCAAAAGCCTACTCTTTACCACCAAATTGGAGCAAATGACAATTCAAAGAAACCCTGAATTGCTGTTTGTTCTGATTCAACGTTAAAGAGCGGATTTTCCTGGAGAAAGCAGCAGAGTGGGGAAAGCAGTTGGCTATGGACTGGGAAAATGCAGACCTCTACCTAAAAAGCTTGGGACAAAAGGTAAGAGTGAATGAGCCCTCAATCTGGTATCATTCAGCCTCTATCTTCTTGCCTTCCTACTTACACCCAGTCCAAGGAGTAGCACTGCCCATCAGCTTCTTCAGTGTCAGTGTTGTCCTTGTAGAATTCAGCAGGGAGCAAGTTGGGGACAAAACTAGAATTGGCTCAGACTCCAAATACTGTTGGACTTCCAACCTTCTACCCTACAAGTCCCAATGGGCATCAGCCATAACCACACTGCAGTGTTCCCTTCCAACTTCTCACTATGGAACCAGATTTTTTCAAGCTACTACAAGACCAATAACAAAATAGCAAGACCAATTACTTAGCCACTTCTTCTGGTTTTGTGACGTAATATATATAAAACACATGCGGTATAAACTGGTGATAAAAGACATGGCAAAAAATAAAGATAAGAGGGTAGGAAATAATCTAGGGCACAAATTATGTATAAATGCAAGCAGGAGAAAGGGAAGGAAGAACAACTGCAATATAAATGTGATTAAGAAGATCAAAGTGCTTTGGGTTTTTGTGCACAAAGGGCAGGCCAACCAGGAGCAGCTGTAGTATTTAATTCAATAGCGGACATGATCTCTCCTGCAAGAAAAATACCAACCAGTTCAAAGAACTCAAGGGAAATAAAGAGCAGATGATGGAAAGATAGATCTGGATCCCGGAAACCTGCATTTGACTGGCATGGCAATGTATGATATACACCTGTCAACTTGTTCAAGATTAAGTCCTCACAATCAACTGAAATTAAGGAAGGAGATGTTTAATCAGATTATCAGAAAAGAGCTAAGAGGTCTTTACTGTTTCAATGAGAAGCAACAGCAATGTGCTCAAGAACTGGTTGCCGCAGCACCACACTGTGCGGGGACAGATTTTATGCATGCAGTGGTCAAGAAGTGGGCAGAACTCATCGATGCTGATGTTGGCTCAGCATTGCTGAGCCTCTGTAGAGATGTTTGGCAGCCTGCACCACCATCAATAAACTATGCCACTGGCATATGCAAACCATTAGAGGCTTCTAGGCAAGAACCTCCTAGATGAAGAAACAGTCTGAAAATGTGTAGTCAGTGCTTCCTTAAAGCAGGGGTGGCACTTGGACTAATTTCATGCAGGTGAATGGGAAGAGAGGGGTGGCAGAGAGAGGGGTGCGGGAGAGAAAGAAAGAGACAAAAGGAGCTACCCTTCATCCATTTATGGCTCAGGCCCATGCATCCTCCGACGGATTGACTCTCAGAATGTTCACTTCCCAGGAGAAAAAAAGGTTCTCCACCCCTAGCTCAAAGTTTAGAAACAGGAGCAGCTGTGTGGGGTCTATAGGGTATATGGTCTATAGGGTGGTCTGTCCACATGTTTCTGCAATATATCATCTTCTGCACATCCTGTATGCATCTTTTCTTCTCATCTCCATAAATCCCTATACATTATTATTCCCCTTAAACTATCATTGAAGGATGCCTACCCATGAACCCTAGGTTTGGACATTTCTGACTGAATGAGAATTTTCTCACGAATAAAGTGTAAGAAATTTAAAAGGAGGTTGGAGGAAAAAATGGAGAGTACACTCTCCCGCAGGTGTTCTGCCTTATTTCCAAGAATCTAAGAACCATGAAATATGGGTACATCAAAGATTCAAGCATGGGGAAATTCCATTTTTTTTATTAATGAGCTGAATCCAGAGACAATGTTTAAGAGCCAAGACAATCCACCTAGATCCTGAAATGTACAGTGGTACCTCGGGTTACATACGCTTCAGGTTACATATGCTTCAGGTTACATACGCTTCAGGTTACAGACTCCGCTAACCCAGAAATAGTACCTCGGGTTAAGAACTTTGCTTCAGGATGAGAACAGAAATTGTGCTCCAGCGGCACCACTAAAGTGGTGCTTCAGGTTAAGAACAGTTTCAGGTTAAGAATGGACCTCCGGAACGAATTAAGTACTTAACCCAAGGTACCACTGTATATAATTTTGTTGTGTACAGCAGAGATGGAAAACGTCCGATGGCAGTTTTTAGATCACACAGTCTTGCTGTTACTGCACTCCTGTTCTACTTTTTGCTGTGCTTCTGCCTTAAGCCCCTTTCTCCGCTCCCCCCCCCGCCCCCCAGCACGAATTTCTCAGCCTTGTCATATTACTCACCAGCTGTGTAACAGGAACCCTTCAGCTGTTTTGATGTATGAGGCGTGAGCATGTCTGAGCCTCATCCTGTCCTTTTGAGACCCTGTGTCCAAATACCTGCTGCTGGCTAGAGAGACAGGAGAAGTTTATTAACCCTCCCAGCTATGGTGAATTATTTGAAGTCGCTCCTTCTATATTTCCATTTCCCTGATGTTACCTCTGTCTTCATCAGGATGATGTTTTTTTGTCTCTCTCGTTCTGTGACTGATGTTACTCTCACATGTCATCGGTGCCTGGTTCAAAATCCCAAACCCAGCGAAATGGTACACACATCATCTGCTGTGCTTGTGCCCATGCCCACTGTTACACGAGTGTGCCCAAGTGGCTAACAGTTAACACTCATGGTTAACCAACAATTCGTTAAAGGAAAAAGCTTAGAACATCACAGTGTTTCCTGATTAAATCAATTCAATGCTTTTAGCCCGACTTTTCTTGCAACAGTTATAGTTGTTAGAAGAGATCTCCTCGAGGATGCCCCAATTAAGCACCACAACATCCTGGCAAAAGGAATACAAAAAGTCCTTTTTAAAAAAGGTTAATCTAACCCAACAGTACTATCTCTGCACGGTAAAAAAAAATTATTTTAAGCAGAGAAAAATCTAGCCTTACCATCTTCATGGTGCAGAGCCTGGAAGAATCCTAACAGAAGTGTGTAGAGAGGAGACATTCAGCTTGGGAGCAGGATGGCTCCAGTACTTTTTTGTTTTGTTTTGTTTTTGTTTACCCAGCGCCAAGATTCCTGAGCATTCTCTGGTTACAGGACAGCGGCTGAAGTCCAAGGATGCTGTTGGAAAAAGATGATCCCTGGAGGCATTTCTGCTAATACTGAAAACATGGTTGAGCACGATTCTATAAAGCTGCAAATCCCGCAGGGAATGTTTTTAGAAACACATTAATGCCTCGGCTGAATCGGAGGCAGGCCAAAGCCTCAAGTCAAAATTTCAGAGCACTATCATAAGGAATAGGAGGCACTCAAATGCCATAATTCTACTTTTTGTGTGTGAGAGAGATACACAGCAAACTAGGCTCCTCTTTCCATTACTGCCATCCCTTCCCTTAAATTGCCTCTCAGTCCTGAGGAAGAAATATGGCATGTTCTTATTCAGTGACCATGGAACTAGGCCCTTAAAGGTATAGTGTTGTATTCAGTGCTTTTTTGTGGTGGTACAAGCACTTCCTTTTGGTTGCCCATGGCAGCCATTATGTGCTGCCACCCATGTTACTTTTATCAAGATACAAGTACCAGACCTCGTTTATTTATTTTTTACCAGAAAAAGCACTGGTTGTAGTCAACTAAGTTTTACCAGAAAAAGCACTGGTTGTAGTCAACTAAGTTTTACTCAGAGTAGACCTGTTGAAATTAATAGTTTTAACTTAGTCATGTTCATTAATCTTGCTGGGTCTACTCTGAGTAAAATATAGTTGAACACCACCCATTTTCTTTGGGATTTCCACCTGGCAACTCCACTTCTTTTTATTTTCCTGCACCCAATTTACTCCTGCTTCCCACATTTTTTTAGTTTAGCTGTTCTGATGATGTAAAAAGAACTTTGCTCCTAATTTCAAAGCAGTTAGGACCTCACCGTTTCAACTGTTAAATGAAGTGAATGGAGGAGTTTTTATTTGTCCACATACTTTCTGATTAAATTATTTATTGCTTATTTATCTGAAGAATTTTGGATCACACTCTTTAGCCCAGCAAGTCTTCCAGGGCAGTTTCCAGGTCACTACAGATGAGAGAGGCCCTGCCCTCAGGCTTGCAATCTAAAATAACCCCATGAGATTGAGAGAGAGAGGTGGAAATAAGCAAACTCAAGCACAAGTTCTTAATTACAAGTTCTTTTAATGACCAGCTGGGGTAGAAAAGTTCAAGGAGGGGAGGAGCCAAACAGGACTGGCTTTTCAGCTGTGTCATTGGAATGGTTGCCGTCAAATGACAAGGAAGGAAGGAGCCTGGGTTTACAGCAAATCTGATGATGGCCTTGCATCACTTTTCTTCCTTCCTCTATTACAGCCTGATGTAATGGCTGCTGCCAGGTGACAGTTTGGAAAGAGGGAGGAGTCTAGACTCTCAGCACAGTTTTTGGCAACCCTGCACCTCTTCTTTTCCAGTGTTGCAAAATCACATCCAGAACAGAAGTATGCTACATAAGATGGTTTACAATTTGAATTTGGATACTTATGTCCAGGGGTAATATTCACCTTGACCTCTTAGGTAGGCCTTCAATCTGTGGATGGCCCTTAATGGTGGGGTGTGAGGTGGGACTATCTGTGGAATACGTGACATAGCTGGATCTGAGTTTGCAGCTCAAGCATAGAAAGCATGACAGTTTTCAAAATGAACTTTTAAAAATCTATTTTTAAGCTATTTGTTGGTTGGGGTGTATCTACCAGATGATTACCTCTATCAGCTTTTTTTTCTTTTTTGGTCACGTTGTGCCTTTCTGGTGTATGATTTTTAAAATATAGTCACAGAAAAGCAGTGTTGGGCAGAAAAGCAGTGTTTGACAAAAACTGTAAATGGTTCCAAATAAAGTATGCGTTAACAAGTGTTATTTCCAAATTCTTCCAAATTGCATATACCACATAGGACAAAATTCAAATTGTAATACAAAAAAAATACAATATCTAAGAAATAAATATGTCTTAGTGCAACACATTATAATTTCATATAAGACCAAATCCCCCAAAGCCTCTACTGGAGGGCAGGCCCACTGTAACTGTAAATAGGTTCCTATTTAACTGCATTATTTTCAGCTTCCCCTCACCCTTGAGCTTTGAGACTAAAACAAATTTATTTTTAAGTAACACAATTAAGGGTCTGCTTATATGATCCATTATCCTGAGATGGAAAACCCACCAACTCATTCCAGCTTATTACTGTATTTTTCGCTCTATAACACGCACTCGACCATAACACACACATAGTTTTTAGAGGAGGAAAATCCGTAGGCATGCCACCCGTAGGCATTCCCTCCATAACACGCACAGACATTTCCCCTTACTTTTTAGGAGGAAAAAAGTGAGTGTTATGGTGCAAAAAATACGGTATTTATATAGGAACATAATAAGCTGCCTTGGTTAGGGGTGTATTGATAAGAAAAGCAAGTGAAAAAATATGAACAACTCCTGGAAAGGGCAGGAACTTTTTTAGACTCTAGTCCTAATTCCCTATAGGATTAGGCGTAAACCCCATTGAATTCAGTAGGACTCCTGAGTGAGCAGACATAGTTGGGATTGCACAGTTGCTCATTTTTCTTTCATGAGAAGTCGCTAAGCAGCAACTAGATGTGCCAGGCAGCCATTGTAAACATGGCTGGGAATTTGGATGAAGAGGAGTGGATCAATTTTGAAACCCTTACCCAAAGTTTTCAATTTCACACATATTTGGAATTCTAAATTTATTAATTTATAGCCAGTGGTGAATGTGTTGGGTGTAAGATTAGGCAGATGGTAGTTTGAGTCCCCACTTAGTCACTAGGTGGCCTTGCGCCAGTCACTATTTCTCAGGATAAAGATAAAATGGAGACAAGAACCATGTATGGTACACTGAGCTCCTTGGATAAAGGATGTAATATTACTAATTGGGTTAGAAATAGGCTTTAACCCCTTAATCTAAAACAAATTCAAAGCTTGGGTACCAAAAGTTTGGGTTTAAAAAAGAATTCAAATTTTAAAATGTGATAATAGTGAAGGTTTAATATTTTTGTCATTAGAAACGCTAAATTCCTAGATAACGCTGTTTCAGTGTGTTTCTGTTTCAGAATTTAAAAATGTAAAGCACCACTGGTAGGAAACTGAGGAGAAAACTGCAAACCTGGTCCTGAAGTCAGATATGCCCCGAAACATTACATGGATCTGCTTAGTCCACAATGGGAAAGAGATGACAAACAGTTGCAGTAGAGCTTACTGGACAGGATGAATGCCTCCAGCCTGCACTGCCTGTACCCACATTGTAGAGAAAACAATCTGGATACTTTGTATTATGCTGGAAGCCAAACACTGGAGTGTGAAACGTCCTTGTTATGCGAATAACTCCCTCTTTAATAGATAGCGAGGCATTACAAATATCCTCAAACAATCCCATTGGCCTTATGTCTGGATTAGGCCTTCTCCATGTGTGTAGAATCTATTCCAAAAGGAATGCCTTTGGCTGATTCACAACACAAACATAGCCAGAGAATGCATGGCCTGTGATCCTTGTCAGCCTTACAACAATGAGCAGACAAAGGAAAACACGACGTGCTAATTGAAAGCAACACTTCATGCATTTATAGGTCAGGCTATCTACCAAGTGCTAAAATGTCTCACAGAGCAGCTTGCCCATTTCCGTGGGAATATTTTCAGAGATTTTGAACACATGCCCCCTCTTCATGTAGCATTGAAAGTTTGCATAACTTTTTATTTGTTGATCACATAAAACAAATGGCCTTCTAATGTACATCACAATATAAGCTCTGTGTGTGTGTGTGTGTTGATGGGGGGGGGGGGTTATAATCAGTGGGGCCTGTATAGAACACACAAAAAGAAAAAGCAGTCAAAAGAAGACACAGATTTGGGTAAAATTTGCATATCCTGATTTATATGTATAGTCAGCAACCATTTGGCATGGGGGTTCCATTCCTGGCCCCCATGTGCGTCAACGGAGCACGCATAAACCCACTCTGCCCCATTCAACTCTGCTACACCCCATTCCATCCCCTGTTCTGCCTTCTTCCATGTCCAAGAGGACCTGTTTGTCAGTGGCCGCATGTTAATTGGACAAGCACAAAATGCTCACCGCCTGTATCGGAGCCAATTTAAAAACGATTGCAAATTCAATTTTTTAAATTAAATTATACATCTCATCATAATTGGAGAAACTGTGAGCAAGTGACCCAGGTGCCTGCTTGTTTGCTATCTGAGTGCAAATTATTTCTGGGCAACACCAAGGCTCCTGTTCTCCCTTCTTAAAGTTATTTGTTTTTAAAACAGTTTCGGACCAATGAACTCTTCAGAGAGAGGGCTGTCCTCTGCTGTCCCCTTTATAGAAGACCATCCTCTGTAAAGTAGGACACATGGCTGCCCCTAGAAACAAGCCCGATCTTAAGCACTATTGCTGCGTTAAAAATCAGCTAAAATTGGAATTTTAATGTTTCAGGAGGGTACCAAGTTAAAAAAAACTAAAGAGGATTTACAGGGAAAGACACAGGTTGTACAAGTTACGTAAAAGTTAGTATTTCTCAATCTGTAGACTTGGAAAGAGATGAAAATAATGTAGGATAAATACATTAAGATAAATATACTTAAGATGAATCTCTCCCTGCCCGGTTTTCCTCAGGATCGGCAATTAAGGGTCTGATGGCAATTCAGTGGCGTGATCTGGAAGAAAAGAAAGTAGCTGAGAAATGCTAACATCCATAGGCCTGAAGGAACCAGAACTCATCCTAGTTATTTCAGCAGTATTCATACAAAATGGGGTTTTGAAGTACTTAATTTGGAGATTATCTGGGAAGAATATTACATTTTGCAAGTTTCTTTCTTTTCCTTTTTTTTAAAAAAACAAAAAACTAAATTTACAAGTTTCTATGAAACATTTGGAAAGATTTACTCAAATGATCAATGACTATAACCAGAATTGTTGGTATAAATTGGGTATTTAATTTAATGCTGACTGCCTGGCAACATGTAACTTTAAAATTTATTCTTACTCAAATACTGCCATAGGAGATTATCCTGAAAAAAGGAGATAAGGACATATATAAATGTATGCTTATTTCCTATTTTCAGCCTGATAGCATTGTTCAAATTACTTTACATCACATTAGGCTTGAGCATATAATAAGCTGTATTGGTCCCAGAGTCTGAGAATATAAAACTATTTCTGAAAAATCACATTGTGATGCATGCTGACTGCTTGCCCATAAAGAAGAAGGAGTAAATGTCAAGGTTGAGTGGAATAGCCTGAGAACGGTGTGTGGAAAGGATAGGGTCTGGGGAAAGCCATGATATGCTATAGGTACCATTGGGATTTTGAACTATGTGGTTGTGCAAACATCAGGGGCACCATCTCTTGAGAGGTTACACAACTCCCCCCCCCCCCGGTAATGCCATTATTTCAGTCTTAACATCCATATTTGGATGTTATAAAGGAGGCTTGCATGACTTGCCCTATGGCAAAATCTGGAGAAGCTCCTTTTCAGTTGAAGTCCTCCCTCCACAAAGTGAATCTTGGGGCTTTACCTTAAAAACTTTGCAGAATCTTTTGGCTGCAGAGGGGAAAAATGACAATTCTCTATACACTGTCTTGAGATTTAGTGAGTTTAGACTCTCAGGCAGCCGAGTGTCCACTTTCCAGTTCTTCCCCTCTTAGGTGGCAGCACACATTAACCAGCCCTTAAAAACCAACAGCAAAAAGCATGGGGTAGGATGAACAAATCTGTCATTTTCATTATTCTGCTCTTAAGTTTAGTTTACCACATTAGTTTGTGATAAAAAAAAAATTTGTAAAAAATTCATCAACATTTTAGTGCAATTTCTTCTAATGTGCACATTTTTGTATGTAATTTTACCTATATACACATTTTTAAAGAAATGGTACATAATGTTATGTATTGAAGTTCTCACCCTGGCCACCAGGAGTATTGTGTATGTAGTTTTCACTCAGGTCCACGTCAGTTATTTTAGGCGGGAAACCCTGGGTTGTTGTTGCTACATTGTTGACAGCCGGCTGCATATAAAAGCAGGCCGGCTGAGCTGTTTGCTGTTCAGTTCTGTCCAGCTTACAAATAAAGAGCTGCTCTGGAGAAATCGCTGTGTCGTCTGCTATGTTCGCCCACAATTTAACACATAATATAATGCATTTTAATCTTATTTTCACTAAGATATGAGTTCTTATGCATACTGTCCCATAATTTAGTGGTTCCCAAACTCCACCCCTACTTGAAAATTGCTGAGGGTATTAAGATCATCATCATCATTATTCATGCTCTAGCATTTGTAATGCACTGTGTTAGATGCTGTAGGGTTAACTGTATTTTAATTGCTTTTTATTTCTTATATTATATTACCATTTGAATTCCATAAAATTCTGCAATGCAATAAAATTTAATATAAGAAGTAAAAGATGTAAAATAAATACAATTAAGAATCCAGAGGACAGTTTAATGTGGACACGGCACAGAACACCTGAGAGAAGCTTGGAAGCCCCTGCCCTAATTTATGTACTTTTGGACACTTTTTTTTTTGTAAAAAGAACCTGATCCCCAAATTCAGTGAAGTGGAAATTTAAAAGGATAGCCATGTTTTGGTTTGTGTACTGTTTTCAGAGGAGCAAATTAGGTAGATTCACATTTAAATATGTACCAAAACCAAAAAACCCATATCCCTAGGCAATGGAGACAGCAGCTGGGTCCTAAAAGTGGCATACAAAGAAACCTGTTCATAATGAATTCACCAAATGTTACACCAAACACTTATGATAGCCAAGACCCTTGATTATGGGAGATAAGGAGTGAATTAGCTACTACTGCAATATTATGTTTCCTAATCACCTAAAAAAATGTGAACAATAATCTCTGTCAGCAATGGCTCTCTTTGAAAGATTGCAGCAAGAGCAGTTTCAGCCCTTTCCAATCAAAGAAATCAAATCTACTTTATTTCTGAGAGGTGACGATCGAGCAGTGTTTCTAAACAACACGTTTTCTTAATGCGCTCACTCTTAATGAATAGAGGATGCAAAAGGAGCCTTCAAAGGTCTTTTTTTACCTGCCTATCTTCATGATCAATCTGAAATGAAGGCTATTCATTTTCCCCCCTCAGGCAGGCAGGAAAGCAGCCATCATTCATGGTACACATATTAAAAGGCTTCTGACCAAAGAAGGCCCTGTGCATTATACTGCAACAGCAATATCTATTCAAGGGAGAAGTCTGTAAGCACTATAGATGGTCTATGTGAGGGTATCATTTCTTTAAATGAACCTGTAACGTGTAAAACAAATGCATAAATCCCAGAGTTCTTATATTTGGCCCAGATCATATTCCCTCCACAGCTGATGGACACATGCTGCACTCACTCTCTTGAGTGCTCCAAACACCCACCACAAGTAATAACATGTCAGCGAAAAATAAGCTTCTTATGGCTGAAACCTAACCCTGGGGAGCAGTGAAAATGACATCGGTAAAAATAGCTCGAGTGAATGTGCTCCTTGGAGATGTGCTTGTAAAGGAAACGCTGGTCCCAGGATAGGAGCACAATTTTTTATGCCAAATTGAGTTCCCTTCTAAGGGTAGTTTCTCTTTTGTGCAGGGCCTTTCCACATACAAAGCCTGTGCTCTATCACTGTACTATTTTTTATCTTATTTTTTGCAGACAGGACATACTAATTCATCAACTGCAGAACAGTCGGAAAGGCTACAGAGGAAAGGTAGACGTAGTTTGCTAGGCTGGAAAAGTTAAAAGGCATACAGAGGGCAACTTGCCTTGTCACTCTGCATTCAGGAAATTATTAGTATACCCTTATGCTACCACTTAAACATCAATCAGCTCCTTTAAAAAAATCTCGTTTTCAGAAACAGCATTTTATGTTTGAGATGGGACCGTCTGGATATGCTATGTATTTGAGCCTGAATGTCAGAAACAGAGGAAATTGGAAACTCCTGCACTTTGGTTAAATTACCAAAGACCAGAGTAGGAAACCTTTGCTTTTACTAGAAGGATATTATAGCTGGTGATAATGATTAAAGTCGTTTTAGCTTTGATTTTAGTGTCTAAACTGAAGCTTAGCTCTTTGGAAAATATTACTCTCTAACTGGCAAAACACAGTGGTGCAAAGTGGAGATAACAGGCATTCTGTATCGTGTTTCGGAACTGTGTGCTCTTCGAAGAGTATCACTGGCGCTAGAATTTACAGAAGGTGCACAGAGAATCGGGCCCCTAATCTCAATAAAAGAGGGAAGCTTCAGCTCCCAAGCTGCAAAACTGCTTATGATCCATTACTAACAGGTCCTTCCAAGAAGGCAAAGAAAAAGAATTTAAAGGGTGAAGAAAGGGAAAGGAATTTACTACAGATGCAAATTGAGTCTTGGGATCTTTTTAGAAGTCAAGAGGCAGTGTGTGGGTATTCTTATTTTATCTAATTAGAGGAAGAAGTTTCTTAAAGCCTGCTTCAGCTGTTAGCATATGGAAGATATGCTGTTATTCTAAAGGTCACCATTCTGCCTCATGAGCAACTGTTGTATCCTCTCAGGTCTTACTCTGACCTGACAGTCTTTCATCTCCTGACTTTGAAACTCCAAAGCTCAACAGCTTCTCTGGGTGTTCCTCTTCCTTGGGGATGAAAAAAACTTTGAAAAAAATGTTATGCTGTGCAGCAGCAGAAATGTACTCCTTGCCATGCTTTAAAAACTGCTCAGAGTCATTTTAGAGACTGCTTAGTTCCTTCTTCACATCACAGCTGAGTTACAATGGTACAATTCCAATATTTCCTTGAGTAAACAAAGTGTGAAAGATATATGTCAGTAAACACTTGAGGATGTGTGCTATGGACAGCTTTCTGATGCATGTCCAAAGTGTGCTTAGGGCCATTTTGCCACCTAAAGTACTTAATTGCTTATGCTCTAGAAGAGCTCTCTCCAAACTACAGGCACAGGTTTCAGTTCTGTATCAAATGTTTTGTATCAAATCAGCTGGTGCTCTGTATATACTCTGCTTCAGATGGAACATACCCCGTCACCCCCCCCCCCACATTTCTTATGAACTGCCATCAAACCAACACAGAAGGCTAAAGGCATGCTGACAGTTTCTGCTCAAGAAGAATGCAAAAGCTACACAATTTGTATTCTGTGCATCACAAATTTTAAACACCCTAAAGATCACATAATTGTATTGCATTTTATACTTCAACCTGCTACAACATAATGTCACAACATTACATAAGTTGGCATTTCATCCAGTGTGTTAGTACAATATAATCAAATTTATTCTATCCAGAGTGGTAAACACAATGAACAAATTTCTATTCTGGGTCTTCTCAAATTACCCTGTTCCTGAGCCTTAGCAATGATGCTTGATGATGGTCATTCCCTCCAATGATTCCATAACCCAATAGACCTTAGTAACTGCAATATTTATGCCTGCCAGTTGCCAAGTTTATGGGGCTTTATGTAATTCACCATGTCCATGGTCCATAGGATCCTATTATATATTTGTTGTGTGAAGTCAAGGTACATATGTTGAATTGGTGCTGGAGTTGCTACCCCAAAGCTTTACTGATGTCAGATGCAGTGACCACTTCCTTTGCCTATCTATCTATCTATCTATCTATCTATCTATCTATCTATCTATCTATCTATCTATCATCTATCTATCTATCTATCTATCTATCTATCTATCTATTGTTTGTTTATTTATGCCCCCAACTTTGGGAAGCAGTGGTTTGGACTATTGTCCCAAATTATTACTCAGATTATCAGAGAAAATAGGGGAACTTAATGGAATCTACAAGGGTCACCTCCTAACTTCCTGTAGATTTAGCCAAAGTAAAAACAGCCTCCTAAAAACAGCAGTCCTGTTTACTTGTATCCCCTTGATTATCATTGCAGAGGGTGGGTGGAGTGGGGACAAATTAATTGCATATCCCTGTCACCATTCCTACAGTCCTTTTTGAGCTAGGAACTGACTGACTGACTGACTACAGCAGAAAGCCTATTTGACTCAAGTATTCTCTCTGCACGATTAACAAGCTTGGAAAGGTTCTTAGAACATGAGGGAGATCCACTCAAGTAGTGCTTGACTGCTAACATTCAGCCCTAGCATTTGAAGTGGGCAGCAAGGACAGTGACAGGAACATATCCGAGGGAGCAGGGTCAATGGACATGTCCCTGATTTTCCATCATGGGATATGAGTCTCATGGGAGGAAGAAGGGAGAGACCTGGGCTAGTAGGTAAAGAGGATACAGCAAAAGATCCCCTCTTCTCCCCTGCATTACAAGAATTGTATCACAAATCAGAACCTCCTAGTTGTATCCAGCATCCTCTGTACCAAACCATCTCTCTGTACTCCCTAATCTACATCAGGGACAGTATTGCTGCAGGAATTGATGTATAGGTGGTGGTGGGGTTTGCCCCTCCAGCAGATATCATGCACATGCAGCCCACTACCAAAATCAGCACAATCACTTTTGTGACTTTTGTGATTTGTCCCCACAAAACACTTCATCACAGTTTCTTCCTATCTATTCAAAGTTAACAGTATAATGGATATTATAATGCTTTCAGAAGTGCCATTTACAATGCTGAAGGAAAGGACAGGAAACAGGAGAATGTTTTTCCCCCATGGCACAAGCTTTGGTTTATCAGAATAAAGGCCAGAGAGACCAAAATTATCTCAAGGAGACCTCTTGATCATTAATATTAATTATTGCTCAGCATGACAGCTGGAAATTAGATCTATGTAATTACTATACTTTGTTAGCAACTTAAGCTAGAGCAGACAAGTCTCTTTAGCAGGCTTTTTGCAACTCCAGGCACAAACTTGGCAAAGGCGTAAGGGCCCAGTAAAAACTGATATGGTTCCCAGACTTGTCTCACAGATGACAGGCTCAGAAATGAGGCAGCTCCTTAGAGATGGTTTATGCTGCATCTGAAGCAACTTATCCTTCTGGCAAATTTGACCAACTCATATGGTGTCTTTTGCACCATGCAATATTCTGTAATGCTGAATTGCTTGGCAGTTCATACAGAAAATAATTTGATCGGGGCTTTGTTTTTAACTCTTAATGCCTGTCAAGCAGAAAACAAACCTACCCGGGTGTTCTTCCTTCTTTCCTTCAAAAGTCTCTTCGTGGCTCGCTTGTCAAACCCTAAAAAAGTAAATCACATCTCGACAGGATATCAATGTCTGTGATACTGAGGCGATACTATGACAGACACTTTTCTTATCAATCCCAAATGAGGCCCTAACAGTAATCTAAGATCCTATTTGCCTAGGTGAAAATGTGAGAAGTAGCAACAATGTGAGAAGTAAGCTTATGCAAACTTACTGTATCACAGCTCTCTCCCTGCCCTGCTACCCCAATCCTCTGGCACAGCCCAAGAAGTTGTCAAAGAAGCTACAAAACGGGATGGAAATGGAAAAAACATTCCAGCTATTCAATAACATGTTCTTGGCATAGCTGTCAACTTTTCCCTTTTCTTGCAAGGAATCCTATTCGGAATAAGGGAATTTCCCTTAAAAAAAGGGGAAAGTTGACAGCTATGGTTCTTGGTAGAAACACTGTTGGGACTTAAGGTGGTTTTGTTTGTTTGTTTGCTCACCACATGGCTAATTAAATTCAACTAATGAAATGACATGTTAATACCAATCATATAATCTAGTACATGGAGACCAGATCACTTTATGCACAGTAGAATTGCTTCTCATGCCATTGAAATCTCAAGTGTACACTCATTGAGAATGAAGTATGACAGCTATATGATAACACAACTGCAGAGTTCACAAGTTGACCAGTACTGTAAAACTCCTATAAGGATTATAGATTGTACATCTTGGGGCGCGGGGAGGGGGGGAGGAGTTACTTTAAACTTCATTTTAACAAGTGAAAAAAATATCTGTATAGCAAATTTTATATAATAAACAGGATAACATTCTCATCATAATTAGAACTAAACAATACATCAGAAGCCATTAGATTATTATATGATGGACTATGAAGACGCAGGTGCTCATTGTGGAAGTGGTTAGACAGGTGACCATACCCAAACCACATTTTCTGGGGAGCATATCTGAAGAAATACCTGAAACAAAGGTGACAATCATTGCAGTTCTGAGGGTGACAAACTAAAAATTATGGTGCTGAGATGGATGGAGAGGTTTCAGCTGTCTACTCTGCGGTCATTCTTCCTCCTTAAGACAGCTTGGGTAGAGGATGGGCTCTACAAATCTGGGTGTCTTTGGCAAGAGTCCACCACTGCCTCAATCATGGCACTGCATACCCTCCATGAATGTGTTGGGGTGGTGGCAATGCAACTGTGGTTGATCACAGCATTCATATAGGGCGGGGCATGGGATGTGCTCCATGTGCGTTTGTTTATCAGGTTGTGCTGTGTTGCGCTGTTGGTATATGTGGCTATGCAATTAGCAGAGCATGTGGTTTATTCGTCCTGGGTGTGCTGATTGGCTGCCACAGTGAGCATTAGTAGGGATGCACTGTACACTGTGTTCCCTGTTTGCTTGTATTCCTGTACTGGTGAGTATGAGCTGCTTTCCCCCAAAAGTTCTTGGGCCCTGTTTCCATGGCAATGTCAGCTCTCTTTTCACTCCACTCAGCCAGCATTCGCCCCTTCAAGGGATTCATTGGATCACGAACTAAACTGGTGTAACTTATGCTGGCTTTCCCTAGTTAGGATCGTGCTGTTAATACTCTGTCCTAATACCTCAATCAATTATATAAGTAATCTATAATTTGAAAGCATTCAAACAACCCTGGACCAAACAGAGTTTTTAACTTTTTACCTTACAGAACAAGAACTCTTGGACATAAGACAACATTTTAGATTCATAATAAATCAGTGAAATACTCAGGGATTTTTTTCCTGAAGAGGAAATGAACAGTGGCAGGCACTAAAATATAATACTTTAGGAAAGGAGATAAAGAAAGATGTGAAGAGATGAGAGTATCTTAAATTATCCTTCTTGGGAAGAATTGCAGCAATAAAAATGAATGTACTTCCAAAGATAAACATATTTTCATGACAAAAATAAAATGAAATTATGGCAATAGATCATTGATTATTTTGTATGTGGGGGAAACAGAAAAAAGTTTAAAACATTATGTATTATTAGGAAAGAAGAGGGCCTTTCCTTACCACATTAGAAGACTTAATTGTATAAGCTAATTGTATAAAATGAATTGCAGACTAGTATATTGAGAATATATATATTGGGAAGCGAATGGCGCTGGGTTTAAACCACTGTCCCGCTTGGACTTGCCGATTGAAAGGTCATGGTTCGAGGCCCCGCTACAGGGTGAGCTCCCGTTGTTTGGTCCCAGCTCCTGCCAACCTAGCAGTTTGAAAGCACACAGTGCAAATAGGTACCACTCCGGCGGGAAGGTAAACGGCGTTTCCGTGCGCTGCTCTGGTTTCGCCAGAAGCGGCTTAGTCATGCTGGCCACATGACCCAGAAAAACTGTCTGCAGACAAACACCGGCTCCCTCGGCCTGTAAAGCGAGATGAGCGCTGCAACCCCAGAGTCGTCTGCGACTGGACTTATCTGTCAGGGGTCCCTTTACCCTCACCTTTTATATTGAGAAAAAAGTTTTTGTTTAGGAGAGTTTTTGTTCAGGATCCTCCAGCACAGTGGTGGATACTGTGGCTCTCCAGAGTCTCCCATCTTCTGAGGAGGGAGTGATTGAAGTCCAAGAGCATATGGAGGCCACAGCTTCCCTATCCCTATCCTGCAGAAAAATATATTTTTCAATTAGGGTAACTGTGATGGCAGCATGGCCAGGCAACTGCTAGTTACCCAGCACCACCTCCTCACTGCTTTCTCCATTGTAGCACTTCTGCTCCAACTATGCTGCCATCACCTTCTCCTCTTCCCCTTTCCAGCAATATATGGAGAGGTCCCACTCATGCACCTGCCCACTGGGACTGGTTATACTAAATGCCCAACTTCTGTAGCACAGGGGACAACTAACAGTGCATTGTCATAAGAATAGCCCTGCTTGACCAGGCCAGTAGCCTGTCTAGTTCAGCATCCTGTTCTCAAAGTCACCACTCAGACGGTGAAATTCATAAATCCAAATTTTTGTTGTTGTTGTTGTTTAGTCGTTTAGTCGTGTCCGACTCTTCGTGACCCCATGGACCAGAGCACGCCAGGCAAATTTACAAATTTACAAATCCAATTAAAACATCCAGTCCTCAGCCCCCTCCCCCCTTTTATCCAGTTTGTATCTATCTACTAGTCCACATAACACCGGTCTTGAAAGACCTACATTGGCTCCCAGTACGTTTCCAGGCACAATTCAAAGTGTTGGTGCTGATCTTTAAAGCCCTAAACAGCCTCGGTCCAGTATACCTGAAGGAGCGTCTCCACCCCTATCGTTCCACCCGGACACTGAGGTCCAGCGCCGAGGGCCTTCTGGCGGTTCCCTCACTGCGAGAAGCCAAGTTACAGGGAAGCAGGTAGAGGGCCTTCTTGGTAGTGGCGCCTGCCTTGTGGAACGCCTTCCCACCAGATGTCAAAGAGAAAAACAACTACCAGACTTTTAGAAGATATCTGAAGGCAGCCCTGTTTAGGGAAGCTTTTAATGTTTGACAGACTATTGTATTTTAATATTTTGTTGGAAGCCACCCAGAGTGGCTGGGGAATCCCAGCCAGATGGGTGGGGTATAAATACATTATTATTATTATTATTATTATTGTTATCATCATCATCATCATCATCATCATCATCATCCCTGACATTCTATTTGAGTTATTCTCACTGCACATTTTTATATCAGTCCTGCTAGTGATTTAAGTTGTTTACAATAGTTCTTCAAATAATCAATACATTTCCCCCGTTCTATAATAAAACATTTCTCTTCTTGATTTCTTAACCTTCTGGTAATGTCTTACCATTTCCTAATGCTAACATATGATTGTGGCTGAGGTTAAGGAAGAGTAACCGAGCATCTCATATTACTGTAGTGGGTGCAGGGATGATCTCTGCAAAAGGTCGAGAGGAATGTTCTTTGAGCTTCATAACCTTTGTACAATTCGCCTGGTGGATGTGGATGTTCAGTAGTTGTAGGGTACCGGTAAATCTTTACTTGAAAGTCAGTAAGCTTGTAGGGCCCTCCAGACTGCTAGTTTTGTAGTAAGAATTTTGCATATATATATGCAATAAATATGCATATATTTTCCATATATATATATATATATGGAAAAAAATATTTAGAGGTTTAAAGCTGCTGTACTAATTGAGCCTTTAAATATAGTGGGAATCCTCTCCAGCATGGAAGCATTCAAGGCCTGTTTCTTCAGAGTACAACTACCACTTTCCCCTTTATTATTAGGAGCTCATAGGCAAGTGTATTCAGGAGTCCTGTGTGAAACCCCTGCATTCTCAAAAATATGCTCCCCGTCAAATCAAGTGCTGTTCTCTGTGTGTTTTTGAATCTTCCCAGACTACAAAGGGTGCCCACATGGAGATTATAGGAAAAGAAGGAATTTATTAGAAAAAATAACATGACTTTAACAATAAAGCTTAACAGTATACATTTACAGCACTAGGCACATATAACGCAATATTCTAACACAAGCATGCATCTAACTTAGAAAAAAGGGGAGAAACTGTTGAAAAATGTACCTATCCTAGGACTCAGTAAAGCACTCCTGAAACCGTGTGTGTGTGTGTGTGTGTGTGTGTGTGTGTTTGTAGGTGATAGAAGAGCTGGGACCAGGCATTGAGCTCAGGAATGTATACCCAAAGTGATTTCAGATGTAATGACACTTGCAGTGTGGAACTATTTATGATAATTATAAATATCCAGAATGCAGCAGCTAGACTGGTGACTGGGAGCGGCCGCTGAGACCACATAACATTGGTCTTGAAAGACCTACATTGGCCCCCAGTACGTTTCTGAGCACAATTCAAAGTGTTGGTGCTGACCTTTAAAGCCCTAATCGACCTTTGCCCAGTATACCTGAAGGAGTGTCTCCACCCCCATCATTCAACACTAAGGTCCAGCGCTGAGCGCCTTCTGGCAGTTCCCTTATTGCAACAAACAAAGTTACAGGGAACCAGGCAGAGGGTCTTTTCGGTAGTGGTGCCCACCTTGTGGAACGCCCTTCCATCAGATGTCAAAGAAACAAACTACCTGACGTTTAGAAGACATCTGAAGGCAGCCCGGTTTAGGGGAGTTTTTAATGACTGATGTTTTAATGTATTTTTAATCTTTTGTTGGAAGCTGCCCAGAGTGGGTGGGGTATAAATAAATCATTATTATTATTATTATGGTTATTTCACAGATAGATAAAAGTAAAAGATGCAGCAAATTTAATCTTAAACATGAAACCCATGGAGGGAGGGAGGTCCAAAGGTTCAAAAGAACCTTGTACTTTAATGTTTGAAATGGTTATGTTAAAATGTATAAAATTATGAAAAAAACCTCTCTCTCTCTCTCCACACACACCAAAGTGATTTCAGATCTTCATTAAAATAGGATTACAGGCATAGACCCTTCAACAAACCTTAGGTTTTGAAATCCAGTGGCAAGTTAAAGATGTTCCTGAGGTGTGCAGAGATGTTGCTCAGAGGGAGAGTAAAGAGAATCTTAGAGTGTCTTGAACAGGGTGCTCAGGGAGAGAGCAACAATGCTAAAACTTGGTTTTAAATAGGCTTGCAGGGGATCCCAAAGTGTGTTCAAGGGAACTTAAAAATAGCCCATGAGAAGGGATCAAAAGGAGAGAACAAAAGCACATTGGATAAAATCTAGATGAATCCTAGGAAGTGGTGGATTGAGCAGGTAGTCAATCAAGGGTGACTCATTTGGAAAGTTGACATGGAGAAATAGTCCTCCTGAATGGATTCACTTTTGAAAATAATGACTATGGCTTGACTCATCCTTGAAGAGCCATTGTTCTGTCTAGTTTACATTTGCAATTCTATAGGCTTCCCAGTTGGCTGAAAGTGCCTGTCTCTGGAGTCTAAAGCTGAGGCTTCAGGATGTCAAAACCTGCACCTGGTGTCTTTGGTTTACTAATCAATTATCCCATTCCCATGACTGCTACCTAGCTTCCTGCAGGGAGGCCCCCCCCCCCCCCGGATCCTCATGATCTTATTAGCAAGAAGGTCAAGTCCAGAGAAATCCACTACATAACTGTAGTACAGTTTATTTATTTATATCCTGCCCCCCACCCCTGGACTCAAGGTGGTCTACAAACAAAAATGCACAACACAGATAAAACAGAAAAGCTAAAATATACAAAATACCATCATTTAAAAGTAATTAAAAACTAATAAAATTAAAGCAAAATAAAAAAACTATTAAAAATACAAAAGCATTAAATAACACACACATAAGCATTAAATAACACACACATAAGGGACACGGGTGGCGCTGTGGGTAAAAGCCTCAGCGCCTAGGGCTTGCCGATCGAAAGGTTGGTGGTTCGAATCCCCGCGGTGGGGTGCGCTCCCGTTGCTCGGTCCCAGTGCCTGCCAACCTAGCAGTTCGAAAGCACCCCCGGGTGCAAGTAGATAAATAGGGACACCTTTCTAGCGGGAAGGTAAACGGCGTTTCCGTGTGCGGCTCTGGCTCGCCAGAGCAGCGATGTCATGCTGGCCACGTGACCCGGAAATGTCTCCGGACAGCGCTGGCCCCCGGCCTATAGAGTGAGATGGGCGCACAACCCCAGAGTCTGGCAAGACTGGCCCGTACGGGCAGGGGTACCTTTACCTTTTTATGGTTAAGAAATGGAAACATGAATAAGGCTGGCTTTGGTATTCATACATGTTTGCATAGGTGCAAGCTGGCTGCAGAATCTTAATTAGGTATTATGCCCTTCACCCCTGAGGCCACATTCCATTGTCTCTTGAGACAGACAGATGCCAACAACAACAACAACTATGCCCTTATATATCTTCAGATGGGCAGAAATCTTCTCAACCCCAGTGGGCAAAACTGTGGTCCCTCATTAGAATGATTTGGTCATCATGTGGGATCTCACTTTCTTAGATTTTTTTTCCAATTCTAGTAGCCATGCACATCTGGGTGGCGGAATTTTGGAAATGCAGAGTCTGTCTCTGGGCCAACAACCAAGCGGTGGTCAGGGCAATTGCGAAGCAGTACTTGTGCTCTGAACATGTCAACAAGTTATCGTGGGTTTTTGTGCTGCAGTGCTTGCTGGCTAACATCTTCTTTTCAGCAAGTCTGTTCCAGGCCTTGATAACAGTATAGCAGATATTTTATCTCAGGGCTGGCCTGAGATATTTCAGGGCAATCACTTCTGAGCTCTGGCCCCTGAGGCTCAGGTGCTGTTAGTCACCATCCCAGAAGACCTATGGATCACTGGAAACATGTAATACAGAGAGTACGGCATTCTGTGGCAACCATGACAGCCTACACCTATGCTAGGGCCTGCTTTTCTTTTGAAACCTTCAAGGTGCGGGTCACAGTTCAGCCCTGTGCCTCCCTCACTGGGGAGGCTGATGTTCTACAATACCTCATCTCCCTTAAGGAGAAGGGGCTGGCCATCAAGACCATGGCCTGACCCCTGCAATCACTTCCACATGCATAGGTTGCTAGAAGGTTGGTGCTGAGGTCACCCTCTAGCCCTAGACACTAGAAAACCTATCACTTATAACTGCCTTATGAATATTTGGAAACTGCTGGGCACCCTTTGTTGGTCCAAATATGAGACCCAGCTATTCTAGGTGGCCTGTTCCTTGGCATTTCTTGGCACTCTATGTGTCAGGAAGTGCACCGGTGCCCCCCCCCATGAGCCCAAGGGGCTCATGATAGGGGATGTGCACCTCTCCCACTCATCCCTCAGGGTCCATGTGTGAACCTCAGAAAACTGACCAGCTAGGTAGAGGGGCTACAGTCCATCTGAAGGCCTCCCCCCACCCAAAACTCTGTTCTGTGATAAGACCTCAAAAAATTCATTGATGCAAGGCCAGCCAACCATGGCCCGCTCCTAGTGCATGCAAATGGTCCTTGTCTGTCCAGGGGCCAATTCACGGCTGTACTTAAGAAGGCCATCTTCATGCACAGCCTTCTGTTGATGTTTCTCCTTTGCCTGCACAAAATCCCTGGATCGGTGTTGCTCATCTGCCTACAGGCATTACACTGGAACTGCTGGTCTCACTCTTCCCTGTTGATAGTTTTCTGCTCAGGTGCTGGCCGCAAGAAGATTTGGATTTGTGGCCACGGTATTATGCAGTGGGCCCAGGGGCACACATCTTCAACATCTTGGGGTGCTCAGTTTGGCTTGGATGACAGCACCCGTATCACATGGTTGGGTCAGAGGGGCATGCATTGGCTTACATCTTGCTTCACAGTTTGTGGTCTGCCAGATGTCTTGGTGATACAGCTGGGGGGAAACAACCTAGTTGGCAGGAAGGGTATCAACCTCACCTTATCAGCAGCCTCAGACCAGGTGGTCCTTCACTCAGTGCATTCCCAGATGTTCATCCTGTGGTTTGAGATGTTGGCATGGCAGCAATGGTGGGATGTTATGAAGCCTGCATGCATAAACTAGGCATGAAAAGGATGTATGGGACAATGCTGTGTGTGGTGTTGCAATTTGGGGCTGGGTGATTTGGCACCCTGGTATAATGTTTGACAAGGCAGAACTGTATAGGTCTGATGTAGTGCACCTGCCTCCCATGGGGAATGAGGCTTGGTTGCCAGACACCGGTCATGAACACATCTGCCCCAAGTAGAGAGGCACAGCATGAGTTAGGAAGCAGCCAGCAGCAGGAAAGCTTGCATTTTTCTCAGACAGCAGATAAGACACTAGCAGAGGGCAGGATGAAGAGAAGCCATCTCGCTCAAGAAGCACAGGCAGACTCGGAAAGCAGGAGGGGGAGTATTTACTCACTGGAAGAGGAGGCAATTAATCCTATGAGCCCAAGGAGTAGACATATGGGAAAGGTATTAGACAGGAAACAAAACCAGAAATATAAGGTTCATAGGTTCAGGATATTCTGCAGAAGCAGGAAGAACTCATCAGAAGGGTCAACTGAATCATAAGGTATGGAAGCTCCGACAGAGCGTCCAAGGCTGATAGTTTGTTTTACAATAAATCTTCCAGCTAATTACAACTTGCATGCTGTGTTATCAAGATGGCAGCCTGGGCTCCTGACAACACCTACTGGAGCCTATGTGATTGGTTGCAGATGTGAGTGGTTTGGTGGTGAGCTGGTGAGAGGCCAACTCGAGTGGCAGAAAAAGACATTGGGCTGGATCCTTAGCCCAGGGAAAGTGGGTGGGTAGGAGACCAGCCCCTCTCGCCACTCGTCAAAGTAAAGTGCACATCATACGTTGATCCTTAAATCCAGGATTGAGTCAAAAAGATTAATCAACCAGCAAACGGACAGGTTAATTCAAGATCCATGCCCAGTGCCTATGCCAAAGCCTACTGACATCTGTAATAAGTAAAGTTGTTCCCATTTTGATCCCAAGACACTGTGTCTACCTACCACATCCATGACCTTGGGCTTACTGCGCCTGGGCCCACAATATAAAAATCAACAGTGTGACACTTAATGATCAGAATGGATCCTATGAATCCATCATAAATGTTTGCACAACCATTGTGCATTCGGCTGACTACATCCTCCATTTGGTTGCATAATTAGCATGGAGCTGATGTATAAGCATACCATGGCATTGTGCATACTGCCCAAGATGGTAACACATCAACATAAAACTGGAGCACACATGTCCACATGGATACTCCCTAAAGGCTTGCACTAATTGCATATGCAAGGGGAGAATGCATGCAATTCTAACTGTAATGTGTCTGAAGAGGGTAACAGTTATGTGCCATCTGTATTGTGGTGCTAAATAAATGGGAGAAGGCATGCACGTTTTTCCTTCTTTGAGCTTTAACATGTTTGCATTTGGAAAGACTCTTGAAGAAAGTTGAGAAGGAAGAGCGGTAGGAATCAACATAATCTTCATTGCTAACTGAACTGTGATGTGTCTCCCTTTAATAAGCTTTTAGGATGTGATAAATGTTCATCAGCTGAGTTTCATAACATGAATATTTGATCTATTTACTCCAGCGATTGCCAAGAATGTGTGGAAATAAATAGAAGAAAAGCAATCTCTCCTATTAGTTGTTTGCAGGGTCACATGGAGTACTTGATTTTAGAAATGACAACCAGGACAGTTCTCTTAATCATAGCTGATCTCCTGAATCCCCAATCCTCAAGTTGATAATCTGTTTATGGTCACATCTTCTTAGTTCTTAAAACTCTGTGCTTCAAAGCCTTCTAGATGGCCCCTAGTTAAGGAACAATTCTATGCCTTGTGCCATTTTCAACAAACCCCACTAGGGTCTCAATAGTGGCCTACAGGCCCATTACCTCCTTACAGAGCGAAGCCACTCTTCCAAAAATTCCTTCAAGCATGTTTTGAGATAGAAAACAATGATTCCGTGGAGCCTCCCACAGTTCAGGGCCCCCACTCTCATCTGTTCACCGAGTTTCTGTGGCAGAAGTCTCTTTGCCTATAGCTAGCGTAGTTTTAGCTGGGTCATTGCAGGGTCATTGAAAATAAAGGGCTGGGTTCATGGACCAATTAATCATCTCATCAGCAGTGGCATCACCATACTGTCCCCTGCAGTATGGTGATCCATACTGAAACCAGAGCTGTCAGAACTATTGAGGGAACCCACATATCAATCTAGCAGTGGCTGATTTACATCCAGGTGCCTCGTGTTTGCAGTTCCATTCCTGGTTAGTAAGTTGTTACCTGTCCCATAAATGGCCAATATAGATTTATGCTACTGACAGCGCCCTGTTTTTTTAGCCTTTTATGAACTGTAAGGATGGGGAGTGCAAAGTTCTTCTTTTGGCCGACTTTCTTCAAAGTTAATTGATGGACTAGCAGGCGCTGGCTGATCTCCCAGATGCTGAGTTATTCCAGCAACTCCAATGCGGTAAATAAAAAATTGGAAGATAAGATGGTGAATCATTACAGATAATATGAAAAGAAGAGTATGCTTCTCTCAACTTTCAACATTCACATGGCTCACTAGATAGATGTGTTCTGGGCAAAAGATGACCAATAAGCCATGCGATTTTAATTCCAAGATGCTCTTTCAAGGGATTAGTGACTAGTTCATGAAGCCACTCAAAGCCTTAAGTCAGTCCGTCACACCTTTTTCTCACTCTGCTTTTTTACCTCAATTTCAACACATTCCTGGAGACTAGCTGCCTTTGATCTTTTAGATTTTGTAAGTTTAATTGTTCGGGAACCTTGGCCTGTAGCTATCCACTACTTATTCAGAAATAGCCCCTAAGTCATGTCCTGCAGGCTTTTACATTATGGGTTGCTACAGTTCTCTCAGCTATGCTTAGGGCCAACCAGCACTCCTGGAAATGACATCAATCTCAAGCTACTTGCTGGGCTGATGGATGGAGTTGTGCCAAAGTATCGAAGGATGCCAGACCATGCAGTCAATCTAGTAGAAAATCTCATGGGGATTTCATCGGAACATAACAGCTGTATATCTGTACAATCTTTATATACAGGGGTCATTTTACATTCCCTACTCTGGAAGGAGTTAACCTCATTTTGGATTCATGTATTGCCTTCAGCTCTTTAACATACAATGCTTTGGAGTAGGATTCATAGGTTCTTATATATTCATTGATTTAAACATAAAGATGATGCCCTAGTGTCTGTTCTTCTTTAGAAACTGGAGCCACTGAATTATTTTCAAATGTTACTTCATCAAGCCCTGTTAATTTGCAACTTCTGTAAGTTTATCCACTCGTAATTTGAAGTGGTCTAAAAAGGAATCATGCCCACACCTTATTTTGAATTGGCACTGTTTTATTATTGGGTAATTGGCTCTTCCAATCTATTCCCTTGCCAGAGTAAAGAACACTTTAGTATTTATATAACCAGTCACCCATTAACTTATTCAGGTTTTTGAGTTTTTAAAATTATCCTTGTTGAAGGATTACAGTATATTACCCTTTAATGCCAGCATATTGAAGTTAGATTCTTTTTTATTCTGAAAAGCTTATTCAGTTGGTCCTTTTGACATGGGTACAATGTGAGGAAGCCACAATGGGTTTATATCTTAGACCTTCTGGTTGGCATTATAATTGCTTTGACATATTTTCAACATCTGAAAGCTATTCACAAGACCAGTAACCATGAAAAACACAGCAAATCACTTATTGTCTATGAGTTGATATATACGTCTGATGTTTGAAGCTATTTTATTTTATTATTTTATTTTATTTTCCCCAATAACTTTTATTGGTGTTCATGTAAGTACAATACCAATATATAACTACAGTAACTTGTCCAGTGGTACATTAAGTTTCATATGCAGTTAAAAAAGAAGAAGGTAAAGGACACCTGGACGATTAAGTCCAGTCAAAGGCAACTATGGGGTTGCGGCGCTCATCTCGCTTTCAAGCCAAAGGAGCCGGTGTTTGTGGATAGACAGCTTTCCAGGTAATGTGGCCAGCATGACTAAACCACTACTGGCACACGGAGGACCATGACGAGTGCCAGAGTGCACGGAAACACCATTTACCTTCCACCGCAGCAGTACCTATTTATCTACTTGCACTGGCGTGCTTTCGAACTGCTAGGTTGGCAAGAGCTGGGACAGAGCAACGGGAGCTCACTCCGTAGCGGGGATTCGAACTGCCAACCTTCTGACTGGCAAGTCCAAGAGGCTCAGTGGTTTAGACCACTGCGCACAAGTAATATGTTTATTTATATATTATCAATTTAAGTATTCTCTCCACAGAGATTCTTGTGTTGTGGGTGGAATAAATGTATTTTCTGTCTCATTTATAAAGGGAAAAAATGGAAGCCAAGTTTCACCAAAAGTGTCTATTCTTGAAGTGCCTTTAAATACCCTTCTGTGGTGAGTAAGGCATTCTGATAGGAACACATTCCAAAGATTATTAATCAAGATTTCAATGGAGATTTCTATAGGTTGCTTCCAGAATCAGGCTAATTGTTGTTTGGGCTGCTGATAATATTAAATTTTAATTTAAATTTGAGATTATGCAAGAGCTGAACTGGGTAGAAGGGACTGCTGCATCATTTTGAAAATAATGTGAAACACCTTTCCCCAAAGTGAGTATACTATCGTGCAACTCCACCATGCATGAAAATATGAGCATATCTCTCTACAGCCTTTCCAGCTTAGGGAATAGATGCTAGTGTTTATTTGGGCTAGATGTGATGGAGCCCAGTGCCAGCAAAATATAATTTTAAGAGAAGCCTCCTGCAAACGAGCAGAGAAGGTTTGTAGGGACGAGTTGTGCCAAATTGATTGCCATTTATTATCTGCAATTATGTTCCCTACGTTTCCCCCCCATATTGTCCGGAGGCCTCCTGTATCACCTGCGTATTGTTCTAGAAGAATGCTATAAACTAAAGACGCAGCTCCTTTTATTTCATATATTGATTTGTTACAGAGAGACTCAAACGACATAAGAGAATGAAGACCCTCCCTCTTGCATCCCAAGTATCTTGCAAATGTGCACAATTGAATAGACTGAAACCAGGTTAACTGGGCATCATCCAGTTTCTCCATGAGTTCATGCTTAGAAATTGCTTTATCTCTAGGCAGGAGGTCTCTTATCCGATAGACGCCTTTCTTCTCAAGTTCTTAAAATTGGCCATATTCATCCTCCTGTTGGAATAATGGATGGTCCAACAGTGAAGTCAATGGTGAGAGTATGGGGGCCAGAACTGAGTCCCATCAGCACTGCCTTTAAAAATGGGTTTTGAATTTTTCTCCACTCAGTCTGGGATAGTTTTAGAAAAGAAAATGCCCTTACTGACCGTGAAGAGGGAGGGGCCTCAATCTGTACCCATGGGATGTCATATTGTCCCCTAATCAAGGGGATCGGAGATTTAATCTGAAATGCTGCATAAAAGAGTCCTAGGTTGGGCAATCTGAGACCTCCCTTAGATCTATGCCTAAATAATGTTTTATAATTTATTCTAGATTTTCCCCCAGATGAAACAAACAGAATTAACTTTTGTTGCCATTTTTTAAGCAGAGATGAGAAAATATAGATGGGCAAAACCTGAAAAAAATTGAAAACTTCGGAAGAATATAAATTTTAACCACGGCTATCCTGCCAAGCCAACTGAGATTTAAATGTTTCCATTGCACCAATTCTTGGGAAATATCTCTGAGCAGGTTTTTATAGTTTCAGCGGCTAAGGTGTTTTAGATCTGATGTTAAATTGATACCAAGATAACTAAAGCAACCATGACCAATGCTAAATTCTGCTTGTGATATTAGTTGCTCACGAGTCATTGTGGGTAGGTTAATTGGAAGAATGGCTGAAACGACTTTATTTTGTACACAACTGTGTGATGCTTGACCACACGCACACAAATTCACAGGTATGCTTCTTATAATGTTTGGTGAAACTTAGCATGTAACACCCCCACCCAATGGCCTCATTACATGTTAACATGTTACTAGAGTTCACCAGACGTACATACTTTGGATGTACGTTTATAGCTTTCTGCTAAGCTTCATATATGCAAAAACATGCAGCCTCTGGTGTATTAAATGCACATCCAAAGCCACCTTAAGCAACTCTATGTCCAAGTGACCACATCAATCAATCTTAAGATGGCAACTCTTTCTTATGCCAAGAACAGCAATTCCAAAAATACTTATAATAACAATATAATTTTAATTAGTTTGGAGGATTAGAATTAAATTTGCAAATACTTGTTTATAAGCACTTCACAATAGGAAACATTATCAATCCCATTTTCTTCTCTTCCCACCCACCTATCCAAAACAGAACAGAACAGTGAGAAATGAAAGCAATGCTCAGGAGGTCATTCAGCAATGACAACACCAGCAATAGCAATAGCACTCAAGAGGCCCTTGTGCCATACTCTGGCTTTCTTGAATAGCCCAGATTCTCTCCTTTAAGACCCTTGTGAAATTATTTATAGGGCATTTACTCACATAGTCTGTAGGACATCAAATATTTCTAATTATATCCAGTCATGTCAAATGACAATTATGCCTTAGCCAACTTTGCCAAACAATGCTTTACAGGGAAAGGTTAGCCAAAATGCCTTGGGTGAAGAATGGCTTGAGGGTGGGAGGACAGGGGCTGGTACTTGTGCTCATCCGAGAGTATAAAAGTGTCTAGGGCCAATTTGTGTTGTCCTTCCACAGATAGTTAATAGGTAAGTGTTGGGGGGTGATTGTGGGGCTCTGGAGGGGGGGGGGTAGCGCCCCTGAATTCCATTCATGCCAGGCCATTCCTTATGCCTTTGCTGTTAGCACAGGAGAATTGACTATGTCAAACGGGATTTCAGATATGCTCCTTTGCTTCCAGTCAGTAATTCATTGTTGGAAGACTCTTTGAAAAGTCACCAGTAAGAAGAGATTTGCACTTTTTGTTTTGCAGTACTGGCCGGTGCTGAGCCTGAGCACTATTCATTTCGTATACCAGGAGGTAAGACTGTGATTGTACCCATTCTTGGGGAGGGGGAAGAGGTTCAAAGACAGTCTACTTTTGGATCTGAGCTGAGAATACAGGTGCTGTGCCCCTTGCTAATTATGTACCGCATGAAATATTTCATGGGTATTGTGTTCAGATTTTATTGTACAGTGTCCATGTTAACTGATCATGCAGTTCTGGCATATGAGGCATTACTAGCAAGTGCTCCTCCCCTCTAAGCACAAGCTAGAAGTTCCAGCTTTTAATTGCCCTCTGTGACATTATCTGATACTTCCAGAAGAAATCTAATTGCAAAATGGGCAACCATCAAAGTGGGCAACGAGTTGGCATCCAGGACAAAGTGAATTCTCTAATGAATACCACTCTTTGGCAATGTGTACTGGAGTAGACTAGCAGAAATAACACTGTGTTTGACTGTTCCTTTATTTCAGGTTTAGTTTTGAGAAATGATAGTGAAAATCATGTCTTGCCTTCTCATTTATTTACATTATTAGTTAATATTATAACATTGGCATCTCTTAACAAATTGAACTAAAATTTTCTAACTGGGACTGCTTGAGAGCTGCTTTATGATGTATATATTTAATTCCCCGAGAGCAGAATCCAAGCGGAAAGGAAGGTAATGTCTAGGGCTGAGCATGAACTTCCATCAGAATACAAAGGTTAGGATTTCTGATGCACAACCAAGAGTATACTGTACTCATCAATCAACAAGATAAGGGAGGAAAATGGAAGTTAACAGGGAGGGTGGCAGCTTAGTGTTTTGTATGAAAAGGTCCATGGTTCAATCCATGGCATCTTCAGGTAGCACTGGGAGAGATACCTGTTTCAAATCCTGGGAAGCTGCTGTCTGTTGGTAAATGTAATACTGAACTCGATGCACCAATGGTTGGGCTCCGTATGAGGCAGCTTCCTGGGTTACTTTGATGACTGGGGCTAATTACATGGAAGCAAGCAAGCTGGAAGGGACATGGGTGGCGCTGTGGGTTAAGCCACAGAGCCTAGGACTTGCTGATCAGAAGGTCGGCGGTTCGAATCCCCGTGACGGGGTGAGCTCCCGTTGCTCAGTCCCTGCTCCTGCCAACCTAGCAGTTCAAAAGCACGTCAAAGTGCAAGTAGATAAATAGGTACCGCTCCGGCGGGAAGGTAAACGGCGTTTCCGTGCACTGCTCTGGTTCTCCAGAAGTGGCTTAGTCATGCTGGCCACATGACCCAGAAGCTGTACACCGGCTCCCTCGACCAATAAAGCGAGATGAGTGCCGCAACCCCAGAGTCGGTCACGACTGGACCTAATGGTCAGGGGTCCCTTTACCTTTTTTAAACAAGCTGGAGCTAGGAGCCAAAGAAACATATTCAGCTAGAGGCAGGAGGATATAACAGCTTAAAACTAGAGCAAGAAATTCAGAGGGGAAACAAATTCAATATGTTCCTAAAATCTAGTTTGTCTTGCAAACTTTCAAATTCATTTTCTAGCTGCTTGAAAGTATTGGTGCAATCATGAAAAGAAATAAAACAGAGCCATTCACGACTGAGTTGAGGTGCTGTGCCAGAGTCGGATTGGACACTAGCACCGCTCAGCGGGTGCAGTGACCCCTTCTGCTCACCGAATGTGTGGGCAGGTGGCAGTCAGCGGGAGGCCCTGAAATGGTGCTTTCTGTGGGCTGGCAAGTGGGAGGGCCTAAGCTGGCATGGGATCCATTGGATCCCATACCAGACCCACTGCTGGCAAGTGCCCGCCCTCTGTCCCCCAGAGGGCCCAATACCTACATGAGCTCCATAAATGAGAGGTCATAAAAGGATGTTGACAAGATGTTGTGCCTTCCCCCGCCACTGAAGGGCAAATTCAGGGAATATGGGCTAACATTTTGATGCCAACAGTGTTGTGTAGACACAACAACAACAACAAGAACGTATGTTCATAAATGAGAAACAGTGATGCCACAATAAACATCCACTTGGAATCACCCTTAACTAAGACATTTTGGCTTTCATTCAACTACCTGAGTTCCGTATTAGAGGGTACAAGTGGGAATTGCAACAAAATATTACTGTAATTTCTCTTTTAGAATGAGCACTCCACCTTAGGCTTCTAGCCAGCCATTTACTCCCAGCAGGGCATTTCACTCTTCCTCCTCCCCAACCAGTTTTCTGTTCCCCTTAACAACTGACACTTAACATTCTCACTGGCTTCTTTTGGAACTTTTTTGCCTCCTTAGGTTTTTTAAAAAGCTCCCCTGCCCCACTTCTGCAAATGTTGATGTTCAACCAAGCATGCTTCTACCACTTTGTTTCCAGTGGCCATCTTTGTCACTAGTCCTGTTGGCACTCACCACCTGAGCTTGCTGCCGGACTGCTGTGATGATGATGAAGTTCTGTGGAGTACCATGACACAAAACTTTCTGCAAATTGTGCCAAGGTGCCCTGATCACTTCAATACAGATCCTTCACAGATGTTGGCTGCCCCATTAATTTTGATAGATCGACCAATCCATAAATTTGTTCATTTCTTTGAGTGGGAAAACTTAATGTTTGTTCTGGTTTTACAACTTCTAAACTTTGATGGATTGGCATGATCAATTTGGGGAATTTAAATAAGGTGACTGTGGTTACCTATTAGAGCATTCAGATATAGCAGGGCCAGGGTGGGAGAGTGCTAGAGTTCTGTCTAGTAAAGTTGCATGGGATCAGTTCCAATCTGTTACCTCCAAGGATGTGGACAGGCTGCTTGGACAAGTGAAACCAACCACTTGTCTCCTTGATCCTTGCCCATCCTAGCTCATAAAAGTCAGCTGGTTACGGCTGGGCGCTGGGCTCCATGGGGTGGTGAATACCTCCCTCTGTGAGGGAGTCTTTCCAGACTGGCTTAAAGAACCAGTTATTAAGATTGAAGTTGAATCTGTTTTTCGGGGACAGAAGGTGGGCAGGTGTGGGGGACTCCTTGGTCCTGAATGGGATAACTGTGCCCCTGAAGGACCAAGTGCGCAGCCGGGGAGTCATTTTGGATTCACAGCTGTCCATCGAGGTGCATGTCAATTCTGTGTCCAGGGCAGCTGTCTACCAGCTCCACCAGGTACAGTGGCTGACACCCTACCTGCCCACAGACTGTCTCGCCAGAGTGATGCATGCTCTGTTTTCTCCCACTTGGACTACTGAAATGTACTCTACATGGGGCTACCTTTGAAGTTGACTCGGAAACTACAACTAATCCAGAATGTGGCAGCTAGACTGGTGACTGGGAGTAGCCGCCGGAACCATATAACACCAGTCCTAAAGGACCTTCATTGGCTCCCATTGTGTTTCCGAGCAAAATTCAAAGTGTTGGTGTTGACCTTTAAAGCCCTAAACAGCCTTGGCCCAATATACCTGAAAGAGTGTCTCTACTCCCATCACTCAGCTCAGACACTGAGGTCCTCCTCTGAGGGTCTTCTGCTGGTTCCCTCACTGCAAGAAGCAAAGTCACAGGGAACAAGCTGGAGGGCCTTCTCGGTAGTGGTGCCCTCCCTGTGGAACACCCTCCTTTCAGATGTCAAGGAGATAAAGAACCATACAACTTTTAGAAGACATCTGAAGGCAGCCCTGTTTCGGGAAGTTTTTTGTTTGATTTTTTAATGTTTTAATATATGCTGTAAGACACCCAGAGTGGCTGGGGAAAACTAATCATCATCATCATCATCATCATCACACCATAATTTCAAATATATTGAAATACTTAGAACCCATGTGCCTCCTCAACAATTTCCTCTACTTCTAAGACATACCAATTTTAGAAATGCAAAAGAATATATACAGTGGCATTACACAGCTGCAATTCTCATGTGGGTTGTCATTCTCTGTAACAGTGTTCTCTGCTAAGCTGCAGCCATGTCTTCGGACTCAGAAATGGCAGCCTTCGGGCCAGCTGCCCCTTTTCTCCGAAAGTCAGAAAAGGAGAGAATTGAGGCTCAAAACAAGCCATTTGATGCCAAAACATCAGTTTTTGTGGTGGATCCTAAGATCTCCTTTGCAAAAGGTGTTGTCCAGAGCAAGGAGGCAGGGAAAGTCACAGTCAAGAAAGAAGGTGGAGACGTGAGTAGAGAAACACCAACTGACATTGAAAAATTAGGAATATATTTGTCCTATTCTTTATGCTCTGTGTTGAATGGTCTCTTGTTTCCTTGCAGACTGTGACAGTTAAGGATGACCAAGTCTTTCCTATGAATCCTCCCAAATTTGATAAAATTGAGGACATGGCCATGATGACCCACCTCCATGAACCAGCTGTGCTGTATAACCTCAAAGAGCGTTATGCAGCCTGGATGATCTATGTGAGAACAGTTTAACATTTACCATTGACTTGACAATACAGATTATTATTCCACAGAGAATCAGATTTACTATCCATCTTTTCTTTACAGACCTATTCAGGTCTCTTCTGTGTCACTGTCAATCCCTACAAGTGGCTGCCAGTATATAATCCTGAGGTGGTAAATGCCTACAGAGGCAAAAAGCGTCAAGAGGCCCCTCCTCACATCTTCTCCATCTCTGACAATGCCTATCAGTTCATGTTAACTGGTAAGTAGGTCAACCTACCTCAAAGTGATTACAGAGTGACAGTTCCCCAGACTGAATCAACAACTTTTCCAGAAAGTCTCATGCACGATGGGGTTGCAGCTAAGAATTATTTCTATAGTCATCAAAGCTTAAAGGAAGGAAACCTCAACTCAACTGTCCTCTAAAAGACCAAAACCTAATAGCACAGTGCCAACATTTCAGGGCATTCTTCTCTATTGCTTTGTTAACTCTTCATGAGCTTATATGTAGTTTTAGAACTATTTAATAGTTCAGTATTTTCTATAGCAGGCTTGCAGTTGAAAGTAAAATGCACAAGAGACATCAGGATTATAGTGAAGCGCAGTAAGATGTGAATTTATGGCATGCATACTGAAATAAGTGTTGGTTATGAATAATAACTGATAACAAGTCAAGTTGTTTTCATTTTTAATGGATGTATGGGACTTTAAAATGAAAAGAAGCATTAGAAAGAGACCATCCAGATTCTGAACAATCGTAGCCTAAAATAATCAGCCTAAAATAATCGTAGCCTAAAATACATAATCCTAGTGTATTTTAAATGAATATTCCTTATTTCAATAATTGGGCTCATCCACATTTCCACTTATCCTGTGTGTCTGAGCAGTTTCCCCCTTGCCCCATTCCTTTCCCAGGGAAAACCTACTCTTTAGTGCTAAATCAGAGCAAATGTTAATCCGGAGAAAACCTGAACTGCTGTTTGCTTCAATTGAGGGCTAAAGCGTGGTTTTCCCTGGAGGAGATGTGGATAAGCTAAGTTACACTGTTGTTTCTTGATTTTCCTAGATCGTGAGAACCAGTCCATTCTAATCACGTAAGTATGCTTATGATGAGTATGATTCTAGTCAAAGCAAGCTTTGTGTGCAAAGCACTGTTTGACAAAGTGGTCTTTCCTTCTGTTTTTCTTGACAGTGGAGAATCTGGTGCTGGAAAGACTGTGAACACAAAACGTGTCATCCAATATTTTGCAACAATTGCTGCAGCTACTGATAAGAAGAAGGAAGAACCACAGCAAGCAAGCAAGCTAAAGGTGAGTTATATATCTAAGAGGAAGCTAACCTTTCATTTTTGTTAACTGCTGTAGTTATAAAATACATAACTTTGCAATAACACTTTTTCAGGGAACACTAGAAGATCAAATTATCAGTGCCAACCCTTTGCTGGAGGCTTTTGGGAATGCCAAGACTGTGAGGAATGACAACTCTTCCCGTTTTGTAAGTCTTGCATTCAGAAGTATGTTTAAGAGTGTACCAGTGAAACAATTTCATTAATTAGTTTTGTGATATTTTTCCTAGCATTGGTTGAAATAATCAGGGCCAATGTAGTGCAAGAAATAAGGTGTTGGATTTGGGCATGAGTTACCCAGCCACGAAGATCACATGAATTGCTTTAGCACTCTATTTCTTCATGCTAATTCTGTCTTACACAATTATTGTGATAATAATAAATGGATTAAGAATAGTAAAGCCCTATCTAATGATAGCTAAAGATATGATAACAGAATGTATTAGAAGAGGAGAAGTATAAAAGATTACGCTTTTCTTTCCTGAAGACCCACCTACATATTTAATGCCCTTTTTGTGTGGACATATACTGTTTTGCTTTATACACAAGCTACATTTCCATCTCAAATTCATGAAGGACACAAAGCTCTCACATCTGCAAAATTCTACTGCTGCTGCCATCTGCAAATTATTTAATTCATTTCAAATTATTCAATACCACCACTGCACAAGGAACAGGAAAACAACAACATGGAAATCACACAATCCCCTTACAGATTTGTATGAAATGGACTGACAAGGTTCAGAAAGCCTGCAATTTGATTCCTGAGTAATAGTGATGGGGCATGGGAGAGTCAGCTTTGTGAAAGTGCAAGAATGTTAAACTTTGGGTGCTCAAGGAAAGGCTTTGCTAAATAAATGTGGCTAAGATTCAAAAGGAAGCTCAAGTCAGTTCAATGGCTTGCAATAGTGCAGAGGACACCAATTTAATAAATGCACATTCTGTATAACGGTATAACACAACCAAGCTAGTCTTTGTCATTATTCATTAAACTTTGTACTTCTTAGCCAAATTAATGGAATGAAAATAATACAGAACTCTAAGTGTTAGTATATAGCCAGCATTTAAAAACACACTGTCCTTTTTATCATATATAATGCTACTGAAGCGAGCCACATTCCGTTTCTCTTATTACCGGTATAAACAATACCATCAATAAATTGTGAAGCTTCTCTATCACATTCAGGTCACAGACATTTTTTTTCTGAGAGACAATTAGGTTAATAAAGTATTTCCCCTACACTTCTTAAATTCTATAGAATTTGATATTATTAGTGATATCCAACTAAGCCATACTCAGAATAGAAACAAGGAAATAGATTTGTTTGAGTGTGTTTTACTTTGCGTATGACATATCATTGGGTAAGTCCCCATATGTCTGCAAGATAATAATAATAATAAAAACACAATGAAAAGGAAGAACCAAAAGACCTTTGGTTTACAAGACATTGCACATATAAGACATTTATGGTTCTTCCTTTTCATTATGCTTTCTTAGTGGTGGCTGGTGTACACCATTTTTGTCCCATCAGAAATGTATAAAATCAATAGAATGGCACTGTGCAGATATCGAAACACATGCAAAACATGGTTTAAATGTGTTGTAATTAAAATGCCATTTCCCCCCCTAGGGTAAATTCATCAGAATTCACTTTGCTGCTACAGGAAAACTGGCTTCTGCAGACATTGAGACATGTAAGGAACTTTGCTAGACGATCACACAGTCTCCTTCTTTCCTTCGTCTTCTTTTCCTTCTTTCCCTCCCTCCCTCCCTCCCTTTTACTTAATTACCCTTAATTGTGTTGCCAGATCTCCTGGAGAAGTCCAGAGTTACTTTCCAGCTGAAAGCTGAAAGAAGCTACCACATCTTTTATCAGATCACGTCCAACAAGAAGCCAGAACTGATTGGTAAGAAGCATTTGTTTTGGTGTAGGCTGCTGCTGCTAAAATCTTGTGTTGAAGCTTGATTATTCAATGGATGAAAATAAATCTGTATCTTTGTTTCTCCTTATTCAGAGATGCTTCTGATTACTACCAACCCATATGACTTTCACTTTGTGAGTCAGGGTGAGATCAGTGTTGCCAGTATCAATGATCAAGAAGAGTTGATGGCAACTGATGTAAGTAACTTGTAGAATGGAATATGTGAAATTTGATCAGATCAGTTTTGGGCTGAATTTATTCAGCAGAAATTAGATTTCTTGGGGTGATGAACCCTTGCTACAATTTATTTGGGGGAGGGAAGCATTCTAGAAATGCTGGGGGCCAGGAGTCTTGCTAGAAATGGGAATGACAGCAGCCTCCCCTCTCCCGATCTCTCCATTAAACATAGTCCTGTTGCCATGAGTAGTATCAGTGGCTTGCCTTTTTTTGGTCAGAATGCACCCTTGGAACAATGTCATGATGTGTGTGTGTGTGTGCGCGCGCGCATGTGTGCACATGTGTCTATGTAGGAGGCCAGCAGAGGCTACAGTAGTGGCATCCTTCCCACATACCCTTGAATTTGCCACACGTAGCAACAGCTTTCCTTGATGTTTCCTTTCCTTGACATTTCTCCCTTGGAAAAATGGTACATCATGCTTTAGTGTTGTTTGAAGAGCATTCCCTCCCCCCCCCCCCCCGTGTGTGTGTGTGTGTGTGTGTGTGTGAAATAATAGGCCCCTCATGGCCAGTGAGGCAGACCACAAATACCCCGCCAACAGAATGCCCCAGAACACTACACCATGACATGTTGTTCCAAGTGGGGCAATGTGAGACGAAACACAGGCCTCTAATTGCCAAAAAGGGTCACTCAGATTCTTTACCTCCTTATGGAGCAGAAAATTTGAAAGGCCAGTTGCAGTCAATATTATATCAGACAGAATTTTGACTTTGATTTGGTTGATAGGAAGCCATTGACATCCTGGGTTTCACTGCTGAGGAAAAGACAGCCATTTACAAGCTAACTGGAGCTGTAATGCACTATGGGAACATGAAGTTCAAGCAGAAGCAACGTGAGGAACAAGCTGAGCCAGATGGCACTGAAGGTATTTGGAAGACATGTGGCAGGATACTGAGATTTTCCAGAAAGAAGGGGCTTGCTCTATAGAAATTTGTATTAAAAATCCAAAACAAATTATATTATTATTGTTTATTAAATTTATATATTGCCCTTCATTCGAATTCACAGGGGGGTTTATAATAATAATAATAATAATAGTAAAAATCTTTAAAAGGCCATAGGTAGTTTAATCAGCCAAAGGTCAAATGATTAACAGCAAGCGATTGAGGTGAATGCTCATTGTTATATAGCCATCCCATAAACAAATAAGAACAAATGCTCAACAAAGACCAGGCACAATCTAACCACCACATAAACTTTGTGCAAGCAAATCAGGATGAATGCTGAATATGTAGGTTGTCTGGAGAAGCCCATAATTTGTATTCCAGGGCTGATAATCTCTCTCATGTCTATGCTTAGTTGCTGACAAGGCTGCCTACCTCATGAACCTCAATTCAGCAGATCTGCTGAAAGCTTTGTGCTACCCCCGAGTCAAGGTCGGCAATGAATATGTCACCAAAGGCCAAACTGTCCAGCAGGTATATGCCACATTAGCCAAAATGCATGGTTTGACTTAACTATCTATGATTCACTGCCTTGATAAGAGGTGAATCACATATCATCATCTCAACCATTGATTTCACTAATGATTAAATCAAACATATTTCTCTGCTATCAAAAGTAACTCCTGCTGTTATCTTGTCTTCTTAGGTGTACAATAATGTAGGTGCTCTTGCAAAAGCAGTCTATGAAAAGATGTTCTTGTGGATGGTTATTCGTATTAACCAGCAGCTGGATACCAAGCAAGCGAGACAATACTTCATTGGTGTGCTGGACATTGCAGGCTTTGAGATTTTTGATGTAAGGAAATAGGGAGAAATTAAAAAATAATAATTGTAAAGCACTAGAGAAACAGTGTTTTGTATCAAAACTGTATTATATACTGAAGTGTGACTCTGGCAGCTGAAACATTTCAACTTATACAAGTTGCCATTCATTGAAAACATGGAGCATTTTCCTATACTACTATAAAATGTGTAACAAATTGTAATTAATCTCAAAGAAAAGGCAAACTGATGCCTTCAAAGTGTTTCAGCATGCTTCACAATACTAGAAGCCACATACCATGCAGGAACTGAAACACTCAGAGGATTGAACTGAACCATACAAATGAGGCTGAGAAAAAGAACCCATACAAGTCTAGTTCTGTGGGCAAATGCCTGCAGGAAAGGAAAGAAAAGTGTCAAGCTGCTGTAGGGCTTGGGGGTCACTTGGATGAGTCAATGAATGTTAGTGAAAATGTATCTTGTTTTTCTGTAGTACAACAGCCTGGAGCAGCTGTGCATCAATTTCACTAATGAGAAACTGCAACAGTTTTTCAACCATCACATGTTTGTGCTGGAGCAAGAAGAGTACAAGAAAGAAGGAATTGAATGGGAGTTCATTGACTTTGGAATGGATCTGGCTGCCTGCATTGAACTCATTGAGAAGGTATCTTTCGCAGTGTGAATACTTGGTATGCTCCGAAATGTTGAAGTTACATAGGAGAACATGCATGCAATTTGCAGTCCTTTCTTAAGTGCACCCCAGCAGAGGGGTTGCAGGAAACTCCAGTGTATTGAACATTGTACCATGAAAGGTTGGATGTGGCAGGTGATTGGATCCTGCCCAAAGAATCGTATACTAAATCTTCACAGTTCTAGACTCTGGGGCCTTCCATGCATTCTTGTTTCATGCAATAATCATGCAATCGTAACTCAATTTATTGAACAGGATGTAGATATAGTGCCAATTTAGTAGCACTTGATTGCATTGAATCAAATTTCCCCACAACTGTATAAGAAAAAATGATTTTTCTAGACCAGCCTATTTATTTCGATAGCATCAAGTGTGTCTGTGGTGCTTCACAAAGAACAGGCCTGGCAGCCCTACTCTAGGGAGTTTACAATCTAAAAGCAGACACAAGGAAAACAACAGAAGGTGGGGAAGGGAATTGGAGACAGGTGCAAGCAGAGGAAGACTATATTACTGTTACTTATACTTTAGCTTTTTAACGGTATGGCATTGTCAATAGAGGCTTGTTCTAAAGCAGGTGTGGGGAACCTGTGGCCCTTCTGATGTTGCTGGACTCCCACTGTCATCAACCCCAGCCAGTATGGCCAAAGGTCAGAGATGATGGGAGCTGTAGTCTAAGAGCATCTGGAGGGCAATAGGTTGCCCTTCCCTGTTCCAAAGGTTTCATGGGCATGATAGCAATGGGCCAGAAATACTCAGGTGGCTTCTTTCATAGGGAATATTGTTCAAGAATAAATAGAAATAGGGTATACACTCTCTCATAGTAGATATTTGCTGAGATTATCCAGCAGGATATATTATGGAACATGTCTATCCATATGTACCTTTTCGGTTGTAACAATTGGTTGATCTGCAAGTGGTGTAAACCTGTATTCCAGGTTTTAATGGGACTTGTGCTTGCATATTTGAACCCAGTTCCTTCTCAACTTCTCTGCCCCAATAGAAAATTCTTCATGCTTTCCCAAAGGCAAGTGTTTCCAAAAGCTGACTAAGCAATCTCTTTATTATTGTTATTCCTTCCAGCCAATGGGCATTTTCTCCATTCTGGAAGAAGAGTGCATGTTTCCTAAGGCAACCGACACTTCTTTCAAGAACAAGCTCTATGACCAGCATCTTGGAAAATCTGCTAATTTCCAGAAACCTAAGCCTGTCAAAGGCAAGGCTGAAGCCCACTTTGCTCTGGTGCACTATGCTGGCACGGTGGACTACAATATTACTGGCTGGCTGGAGAAGAACAAAGACCCATTGAATGATACGGTGGTGGGTCTGTATCAGAAATCATCCATGAAGACTCTAGCTTTCCTGTTTGCTGATCGTCCCGTAGATGCTGGTAATCAACCCTCTGACTAATGTATATATAAAGAAACATTTATTCTAATATAAAAGTATTATTTAATAAATCTAAGGTCCATTTAATATTTTTTCATGTTAATTTTAGATGGTGGCGGCAGTGGTGGCAAGAAAGCTGCTAAGAAGAAGGGGTCTTCCTTCCAGACTGTGTCTGCTCTTTTCAGGGTATAGTATAATCTTTATAACTCTTTTCAGTGTGTGAATTTAAAAGTGCTTTATGAAATGCCTGTATTTGTCAGTATTTGTGTACCAAACCATTTTGGATCTTCTGAGAGATATGCTGAATCTAACTGAATTCATGGAATAGTCTTCTTTTCAAAAAATATTGCCACAGATTTAAAATACATGCCCACATCCTTCCACATAATTCAAATATGAACAAAGTGCAGTATGTAAAATATCCTTGACTGTTCTAAGTATCTAAAAAGAGGGGATCAGTATTGAATACAAAGGCAAATAAATCTTTATTGAAATGCTTCCTGTGTTACTTTGTCTAAACGATGTGTCTGCATGCTGCTGTGATATTTATTAAAGGAAGAAATATGGAATGTAGCCCTCCAGGTGTTGCTGGACTAAAACTTCCATCATCCCTGAGCACTAGCCATACTGGTGGGGATGATGGAAACTGGGAGTTCAACAACATCTGGAAATTGACAGGTTCCCTACCAGGGGGACTAAGGATTAATTCCAAAGAAGCAGTATACACTTAAGGCAGCTCCCCCCCCCAACAGCATACAGATAGTACTTTATTTAATGGTATGCTCCTAATGTCAAAGAGATAAGCTGCTATTAAACATGAACAGCAACTTGTTTAACAACCCAAACATCAAAAGCAAGCATTGACAGTGGATGTTAGGAGCTTGAAACAACCTGATATTTTAAAATCTCTGTTACATTTGATGGTGCTTCCCCACCCCTATTTGCATGCACTTGTCCCCTCTGCATGCAAACATCCCTTCTTTGGACTTTTGCACAAAATATCTGCTTCTGGTCCCACAGGAGAACTTAAACAAACTGATGTCCAATCTGAGAAGCACTCATCCCCACTTTGTGCGCTGCATTATTCCCAATGAAACAAAAACACCTGGTAAGGCATACAAATAAACAAATAAAGCAGATCTTACTGTATTTTTAGCAACCAACTATCACACAATTTCAGTGGGGAAAGCCCATTTAGTTTCGTATTAAGCATTAATCCAAGTCTTGCACAACATGCAAACTTTGAGAAAAGTATAATGCAAAGCAACACAATGGATCAGTTTGGTTTTCACTTGGCATGCACGGCAAAAGGAAAACTGCTAGCGAGACATTTCACAAGTACGCCATTAAATTTTCATTTCATTAAAATTTGATTGCTTTTTCAAAGCCTGTTCTGATCATGGTCTAATTTGTCGTGTTTGGATTTCCTTCTGAATTTTAAAAGTAATAGTAGAATATATTTAGCTTGTAGTTCTAAATACATTCTCCACTCCATGAAAAATGTGTAAGGTTCCCCTCACTGTTGATTATTTATATGAACACACCCTAGCAGTCTAAAGAATGCTCCTGTGTCCAGTGTGTTCCATGAGGGAAAGCATATTTAACTGAGCTTGTGTAAAAGAAGGCTTAGTTTTCTGTGCCTCAGGTGTTCAAAATATTGAGAAATCTGAACAGGAATAAATACAGATAAGTGCAACAGCATTTGCCCTTACAAAATGGTGCTACTTCCTCTTTGATTTTTTCGAAAGGTGCAATGGAACATGAACTTGTACTGCATCAACTGAGGTGTAATGGTGTGCTGGAAGGCATCCGCATTTGCCGAAAGGGATTCCCTAGTAGGATCGTTTATGCTGATTTCAAACAGAGGTTAGTTTGGCCCTCCTATAGAGCTCCATTCTGTACATTTCACATCTCATATGCTTTCTTGACTTTATATAAAAAAACCCTTCATCATAAATTCAGTTAACAGCAAGATTATATTTATTCAGCGTTGATGAATATCCCAGACTAGATAACTCCTTTGAATCAAGTGTTGTTTTCTCAACATGCTTTGAATGTTTTCAGAGATCAACAACTATTTTATAATAATTCATTTTTACTCAATCATTCCTTGGCAAGTTTTTGGAAACTAATATCCACAACAATTTGCTATTCATGAAACTAGTGAATTTAATGGCAAGACACCAGCATCTTCTGTTTTCTCCAACAGATACAAGGTTTTAAATGCAAGTGCAATTCCAGAAGGCCAGTTCATTGATAGCAAGAAAGCATCTGAAAAGCTTCTTGGATCTATTGATATTGACCACACCCAGTATAGATTTGGACATACCAAGGTATAAACTATCTCTGATGCAAATACATTTTCTTTAATTAGGACAAGGTTGCATTTGTGACATTCTGCAACCTTTCTTTTCTCCAGGTGTTCTTCAAAGCTGGCCTTTTGGGTCTTCTGGAAGAGATGAGAGACGACAAGCTGGCTCATCTGATAACACGTACACAGGCTATGTGTCGTGGTTTCTTAGCAAGGACAGAGTACCAGAAAATGTTGGAAAGGAGGTATAGCCCTCACAATTATTTAGAAAAGCACTATCAGAAGGCCTGATTTGGTTGCCCTGCTCTACATGCCATTTAATATGAATCTTAACTTTGTTGACAGAGAGGCCATCTTTACTATTCAATACAATGTCCGTTCATTCATGAACGTCAAGCACTGGCCCTGGATGAAGTTATATTTCAAGATCAAGCCCTTGCTAAAGAGTGCTGAATCAGAGAAAGAGATGGCCACCATGAAAGAAGAGTTTCAGAAAACTAAAGAAGAGCTTGCCAAGTCAGAGGCAAAACGAAAGGAACTTGAAGAAAAAATGGTGTCTCTGATCCAAGAGAAGAATGACTTGCAGCTCCAAGTCCAGTCTGTAAGTGTTATTGGTGCCATTAATTTGATTTTATTCTTGATAAAATTTAGGTAGAGGAATGCACACATTGTAGGGAAAGTACACTGTGAATATTTGGGGTTATTTAGGCTATCCCCAAAATATGGCGCTGTGTGGGTGGGTGTACACCATACAATCTGGCACTGAGTATAATATATAAGACACTATGAAGACTACATTTTATTCATGAATACACATATGTAGGTCTAGCATACAGCTTTTTGTTTTCACACCAATATTTATATTGGATAGTTTATTTGTCCATATAAATGGAAAATCCTTTCTGAAATGTTTTTAGGACACATTCAGCCCAGTTTATTTATACCTACTGTGTGAAAGACTGAGAGAAAGGCAGTGGGGAAGCTGATGTTGTGATTACAATTATGTAATATAAAAAACACTCATGGAAGGAAAACAGCATTGATGATCATTTGGCAACACTTTGCAACTTGTTTCTTGAGTCTGGAAAATATTAGTAAAGTCACCAGCAAACGCTACTGTCTGAGGAAACATTACAGTTGCTTTGACATGATAGGAAAATGAATTTAATTCACTTATACAAATACAATTTCTATACAATTAATCACAGATTAATATAGATTAAAATTTTCAGAACACAGATTACATTCAGTAGGAAAATCTACGCAGAAATCCTACTGAAATCCTACAGAAATGAAACATGGATTATTCTCTGGAACATTACCAGTACTGTTATTCGCATTTAGAAAGTGAAAATACTGGAAAGACATTCCTTTTACATGCTACATTTTTCCCCCAGGAAGCTGATGGCTTGGCAGATGCTGAGGAGAGATGTGACCAGCTGATCAAAACCAAAATTCAGCTGGAAGCTAAAATTAAGGAGCTGACTGAACGGGCAGAGGATGAGGAGGAAATGAATGCTGAGCTGACAGCCAAAAAGAGGAAACTGGAAGATGAATGCTCAGAGCTGAAGAAAGACATTGATGATCTTGAGTTAACACTGGCCAAGGTGGAAAAGGAGAAGCATGCCACAGAAAACAAGGTAATGGTCACAATGTGCTCAGCTCTGCAACCAATAGTCAGAATGTTGTATTATCATTCCAGGGTGGAATGATACATTGAATCTGTTTGTTCATTTCTAAAAGGTGAAAAATCTCACTGAAGAGATGGCAGTCTTGGATGAGACCATTGCCAAATTGACCAAGGAAAAGAAAGCCCTCCAAGAGGCCCATCAACAGACCTTGGATGACCTGCAGGCAGAGGAGGACAAAGTCAATACTCTGACCAAAGCAAAGACCAAGCTGGAGCAGCAAGTGGACGATGTAAGCACCATCACATGCAGAAGAATAACTGTGGGGTAAAGGTAGCATTAGAGTGACAAAGTCTTTGTCCCTTCTTTGTCTTTAGCTTGAAGGGTCCCTGGAGCAAGAAAAGAAGATACGCATGGACCTGGAGAGAGCCAAGAGGAAGCTTGAAGGTGATCTGAAGCTGTCCCAAGAATCCTTAATGGATTTGGAAAATGATAAGCAGCAGATGGATGAAAAGCTGAAGAAGTAAGTAAGGTTTGCTTCTGGAAGACCTTTTAGGAGGTCTCTATAGAACCCAACTATTATTATTTGATTTGGACTTAAAAAATCCTTGTGTTTTGTTGTGAAAAGGAAAGAATTTGAAATCAGCCAGTTCCAAAGCAAAATTGAAGATGAGCAGGCCTTGGGCTTACAACTTCAGAAGAAGATAAAGGAGTTACAGGCAAGTCAATCATATATCAGATCCATTGTGACTATGAAAACTACTTTCTCTGAGAATATGTTGTGAGTGTTAATGGATGCTTCTCTTTCTCTAGGCCCGTATTGAGGAACTGGAGGAGGAGATTGAGGCTGAGCGTGCATCTCGGGCCAAAGCAGAGAAGCAGCGGGCTGATCTCTCCAGAGAACTTGAAGAGATCAGTGAACGTCTGGAGGAAGCTGGTGGGGCAACCGCAGCTCAGATTGAGATGAACAAGAAACGTGAGGCAGAATTCCAGAAAATGCGCAGGGACCTTGAAGAGGCCACTCTGCAACATGAAGCCACAACAGCTGCTCTCCGCAAGAAGCATGCAGACAGTGCAGCTGAACTTGGGGAACAAATTGATAACCTGCAACGTGTGAAACAGAAGTTGGAGAAGGAGAAGAGTGAGCTGAAGATGGAGATTGATGACCTTGCCAGTAATTTGGAATCTGTCTCCAAAGGCAAGGTATCATATAGCAATTTCAATATATATATATATTGCAATCACAAAATATCCATATTGGATTTACATTTCTGTAGCTTTATACAGGATTGGAGTGAGGTAATTGTAATTTAAAAAGGATTTCAACTTCTATGGGAAAAAGAGAAAAGTAATTTTTATTACATTAGCATCTCTATCCATCCATATATAATGCTGTTTCTATTTAATGCTGTTTCTATTTGTAAGATGACCAAATTTTATTCCATCTTATATATATATTATAAGGTCCTCATTTCCCCCCTTAAATAATGCATCACTTATTCAGGACTCCTTATTACATATTCTTTTTCATTATTCAAGACATTCCCCATTCTTCAGCGTTATATGTTTCTGGTCTTCATTGTGACTCTAAAACATATATGAAGCGTCCATTCTGAATACTGCAAAGTGTTACAATATGCAAAGTACAATGGTGTTAGTTAATATGGTTCTTTGACTGTACACCTATAGGCTAATTTTGAAAAGATGTGCCGCACCCTAGAAGATCAGCTTAGCGAGCTTAAAACAAAAGAAGAAGAGCATCAACGTTCCATTAATGACCTGAATGCTCAAAGAGCTCGTTTGCAGACAGAATCTGGTAAGATGCTTAAACAAATTTCTAACATGCTGGAGATATTTGTGAGAAGGACATGGCTTGTTCTGCAAAAATACAACTATGGGTGATATTTCCCATCCCGTCCCCAATTCAGCGGGAGTGGTGGTTGTAGCTCGGTTTGGTGGTTGCATGGAGAGATGGTGCTTCAGCTTTTGCAGGATAGGAAGGGTGATTTCTGGCCTCTCACAGATGGGCTGAAGCCAGGAGAGCCTGCAAGGCTTCAGGAACCAATCGGTGCATGAGCTGGGCTCCTGAGAGGTGGGGCCTTGGAGCAGCCCTGGGGGAAGACTTCACCCTACCAGGTCCACTCCAGATAAATAAAAGGAGATGCGTGGTGCAGGGGCCAGGAAAAATTGGCCATTTCTTCCCACTACTTCATAGCAATCTTGAAGGTAGAACAACCTTGAAGGTGGAAGAGGCATTGGGCTGGATCGGGGATCCCCTTAGATGGGGATGCCCTTAAGAGTCCTTAAAGGGCAGCGCTTCCCATCCAGATACCTAATTCAGGGGCTGAAGAACCACACCTATGGAAATTAAAACACTTAAGTCCATAGATTTCAGCAGGTCTTCTCTTATTATAACTAATATTGAATATCACCTTCACTTTTTTACTACTTAATATGTCTACTGTGAACACCATCATTGTACCAAATAATTGCCAAAACCTATGCAAAAATGATTAAATCTTGGAGATTTCAGATATTAATTTTAATATAATTTTTCAATTTACTTATGTTAAATTATGTTATATATTCTCTACTTCAGGTGAACTCTCACGACAGGTAGATGAAAAAGATGCTTTGATTTCCCAGCTTTCCAGAGGCAAGCAAGCTTTTACTCAACAAATTGAAGAACTGAAGAGACAACTTGAGGAAGAGATAAAGGTGAAAATTTGGAATCAAGAATTTATTTTATCGTCTGTTATAATGCCAGAAACACTGGGCAGCTTTTTTGTCACAGATTCACTACTGCAAGAATTGCCTCACCTGCATAATTATTTATGTTTTATACATCTCATTCTCTGTGTGCTTACTTCATCTTGTGGACTGGCAATTGTATGTGCTGAAGCCCACTCCGAATATTTACATAATCTACAATTCTATGTTAATTCTATAGGCCAAGAATGCACTGGCCCATGGTTTACAATCTGCAAGACATGACTGTGACCTTCTTCGGGAACAATATGAAGAAGAACAGGAAGCCAAGGCTGAGCTTCAGCGTGCCCTGTCCAAGGCAAACAGTGAGGTTGCTCAATGGAGAACTAAATACGAAACTGATGCCATTCAGCGGACTGAGGAACTGGAAGAAGCCAAGTATGTGCAATGATGTGCTTAAAAGGGTGTTAGGAAATACCAAACAAATAGTTGTGAGAGAAGAATTAGAGAACTCCCTCCATTAACTGGAGCACCATTTATAGGTGGAGGACCAGAACAATTAACAGAAAGGACACATTATTATTATCTGGCCTTAGCCTGAGTATGAGATAGTTCTGTGAATTTATACAGTGGTCTATGGTGTTATTCAACACTGCATATCATCATGTTTATATTAAATCTTCATGTTTCCTGAAGAGAGGTTTGGGTTTGTTTTTTTTGTAATCTAATGAAACAGCTGCATACAGCTGAATCTAATAGCTCCTCAATGAGTGCAATGTTCACGGTATTTTCAGATGCAGCAGGAAGAAGACAATATTTTTTAATGTAGACTGAATTAGAGAAAGCAAGTTATATTTTTATCAGAATCAGTGTACAGAATAAGTCACATATTGGTTTATGCTAGGCTCAGAGTAGGGATGTACTGCAATTTTACATGAGTCACATTTTCACTGGAGCAGAGGCAGAGTCGCTTGATCATGAGCATCTATGGCAATTTCCAAGTCAATAACTGCATTCTGAGGTGTGTGTGTCCCCCAATATTTATGGAACCTCTTCCTGCCACTGCTGCAGAAAGAATGAGTGAATGTAGTGAATCAAATTCCACAACCAATTTCTTTGTTTCTTTGTTAGATGTGCTTTCTCACAATGTCAACGTAAATTGTGCTCACAAATTCCATGGGAAAGAAAAAGTCACCAACATCAATTCTGCAATAAATTATTTTAGGTTAAGTTGCAAGGCATTTAGTGAATTGAATGACTTAAGCCAATTTTGCACAAGGACATTTTGAAAACAATTGAAAGCAAAAAATTTCAGCAACTTGTATCCCTAGCTTAGAGTGGTAGTGAGACATGATTACATTATTACAATGTTATGTGTTAACATGGAAGGAAAAGATGATATGTCAAGACAAGGTTTGAAAGGAAAAGCGAATTTCTATTATCAGTATGCACTGAATACCTTTCAGCCATTTATTATCATAGATAATTAAGAATCACTAAGTGTTGTAATCACATTCCTCTAGGAAAAAGCTGGCTCAGCGTCTTCAGGATGCTGAAGAGCACGTAGAGGCTGTGAATTCCAAATGTGCTTCCCTTGAGAAGACAAAGCAAAGGTTACAGAATGAAGTGGAGGACTTGATGATTGATGTGGAAAGGTCCAATGCAGCCTGTGCAGCTCTAGATAAGAAGCAGAAGAACTTTGATAAGGTACTTTTGGCCATAATTTGAAAGAAAACTCAGCACATTGCAACAAACCCTCAGGTACACATGAACACATTTCTTATTTCTTGTGTTTCTTCTTTCTGGTGTTTTGCAGATTCTGGCAGACTGGAAACAGAAATATGAGGAAACACAGTCTGAACTGGAAGCCTCCCAGAAAGAGGCTCGCTCTCTCAGCACAGAGCTCTTTAAGATGAAGAATGCTTATGAGGAATCCTTGGATCACTTGGAAACTCTGAAGCGTGAAAACAAGAATCTCCAGCGTAAGACCATAGTCTTTACCTAGGCATTCTGCCAAGTTTGGTCATTTTTGTAGTAGGAGGCTTCCACTTAATTTGTATACCATTATTTTTTTCATTGCCCACTGATAGATTCAAACATTCAACTGAAAACCATTCACATGAATGGCAAAAGTGTAATGCTAATTATTAAATGATTGTTGGGTTCTGAATTTGTACTCCATACATAATCTAGTGTACAGATTGCGGATCTGCTCTCTCTCTGACTGACATTTTAATGTGTAAACCAACAGAGGAGATTTCTGACCTCACGGAGCAGGTTGCTGAAGGAGGAAAAGCTATCCATGAATTGGAGAAAGTGAAGAAGCAGATTGAGCAAGAGAAAAATGATCTGCAGACTGCTCTAGAGGAAGCTGAGGTAAGTACACTATTATGCACATAATTATTTTGTGGCATATATCAGACAAAAAAGTTGGCAATGCTTGCACAGTGCATACAAACTAGTGGTTTTTAGTGTTTCCTATTGAATAAACTTTCAGACAGTGAGTCCATGGTATGGTATTCTTGTTTTAAGGCCTCACTGGAACACGAAGAAGGCAAAATCCTCCGCATCCAACTTGAGCTCAACCAGGTGAAGGCTGACATTGACAGGAGAATTGCAGAGAAGGATGAGGAAATTGATCAGCTGAAGAGGAATCACCTGAGAGTTGTGGAGTCCATGCAGAGCACACTGGATGCTGAGATCAGGAGCAGGAATGATGCCCTGCGGCTGAAAAAGAAGATGGAGGGAGATCTGAATGAAATGGAAATCCAGCTGAGCCATGCCAACCGCCAAGCTGCTGAAGCACAGAAGAACCTCAGGAACACCCAAGGAATACTCAAGGTACATATATATTTCTGTAATCAGGATACAGTTGTGATTGTTATTGTGCAAAGAATGGTCTCACAATAATATCTCAATATCATTTTTTAGGACACCCAGATACATCTGGATGAAGCTATGAGGAGCCAGGAAGATCTGAAGGAGCAAGTGGCCATGGTTGAGCGCAGAGCTAATCTGATGCTGGCTGAGATTGAGGAGCTCCGTGCAGCTCTGGAACAGACAGAGAGGGGCAGGAAAATAGCAGAACAGGAACTTCTGGATGCCAGTGAGCGTGTGCAACTCCTCCACACCCAGGTGAGCTTCTAGCTTGTAATGGGCACATAAAATTCTCTAAGCAGAAGATGGTTCAGGTAAAGGGAAGAAGCTACTTCTGTTTTTTGAAATGGCATTGTGTATTGCCCACCTGTGTCAAAACTCCTGATATATATGTGTCCATCTCTTTTTGCAATGTCGCTGACTCCATTTTCTATTCCTTATGAGCATACCTTCATGATATGGTCAAGTGCCTCCAAAGGACTTCATCAATTAAGTCATCTCCATGTTTGTTAAGCCTGAATCAATGCTATAAGAAATGGAACGTAAACATTAACTTATAATTTGAGAGCTTTCTTAAGGGTTGATGAAGGCTCCAAACATTGCATTTGCTGTTTTCTAGATAACCAAGAATGCCTCCCACACCAAAGAAACATGAATTTCATGCTGAATATATTACGGTTTGCGGCTAATAGTTAAATGTCAGTTTTATTATTCTTATACAGAACACCAGCTTGATCAACACCAAAAAGAAGCTGGAAACGGACATTGCCCAAATCCAGAGTGAAATGGATGAGACAATTCAGGAAGCACGCAATGCAGAAGAGAAGGCCAAGAAGGCCATAACTGATGTGAGTTTGAGGGATTTTTCTTTGGAAATATTTCCCTGATTATACTTGGCATGCATGGCTTTCTGATTATTATTAATAATAATAAGACTAAGAATAATATTTTACTATAACTATTAATAGGCAGCCATGATGGCAGAGGAGTTGAAGAAGGAACAAGATACCAGTGCACATCTGGAGAGGATGAAGAAGAACCTAGACCAGACTGTGAAGGACTTGCAGCACCGTCTTGATGAAGCAGAGCAGCTGGCACTGAAAGGAGGGAAGAAACAGATCCAGAAACTGGAGGCCAGAGTGCGTATATCTCATAGAGGAACGGTTTCTCCATGCATTTTGAATATTGAATAATCATTTCCCACACTTTCACGTCTTCACTCCCTGCTTTGCCTGCATAGGCAGGAGACATACCATCTAGGAGAGGTACCATCTGAAAGTTCGGAAGGCAGCAATGGTAGTAGTAGTTTGCTTTTTTATATATTCTTGATGCCTTTCTTCTGGGAGAAAGTCTCCCCTTTGCGCACAAATGCCCATTCTCTCTGAAAACTACACAGAAGAAACTTTCCCCTTTGCTTCAGTTATTACTCCTACCTCCACACCAACCTCAGACCTATTTGCATATCTAGGAACCAACACTAGTAACCATGTCAAGTAACCAGAAACACACAACAGACGTTGGGTGACAGAGCAGGACTTGGGGAAACAGGGGTACATATTCAGTGTCTGAAGATTTGGAGGGGCTCGTGGTAGCATGGCCACAGGGATGGGCCACAGATGAATAGAAATGAAAGGAAGAAGGAATCTTCTATGATATGGTTCTATGAACTGAGGCAGCTCAGGTAAGGAAGCTGACAGAAGATAAAGTTCAAAGTTGCTATCAGAGGAATGAAAAGGGTGCCAAGGGAAAGATGGGACAAATGTACCTAGAAAGTTTCAACCCATTCAGCTACAGCTTATCATTACAGCCATATTTCCATACACATCATCATGATTTAGTGAACAGCACTTGGATTAGAATACCAGCTAAAATGCAGAAGCCTTTGTTTTTGCATTTCAGGTTCGTGAGCTGGAAGCTGAGTGTGAGAATGAACAGAAGCGCAGTGCTGAGGCTATAAAAGGTGTACGAAAGTATGAGAGAAGAGTAAAGGAACTGACCTATCAGGTGAGAATGGAGACTTCCTTTTATCTAGGGTTGCCATATTCCCAAAAGTGAAAATCCGGACAAAGTTGTTGAGCTTTTCTTTTGGGGAGGGAGAGGGGTCAAAGTTTTTGTTTGGGAACATCTCTCCCCCCCTCACCAAATTAAGTTTTTAGGCTTTTAAAAATATTTTAAAGCATTTTTAAAAACAAAAATTGCCCTGCTTGCTATAAAATCTGCTCGGAAGCCATTACCAGAACCTGATTCCCGGACGTATGGCAGCCCTACTTTTATCTGAAAATGCCGTAGGCACTTGCATATGAGTTCACACTCTCTTCTCTTACTTTTAAACATTTAGGCTGAAGAAGATCGGAAGAATGTTCTGAGACTCCAGGATCTTGTAGATAAACTACAGCTCAAAGTGAAAGCATACAAGCGACAAGCTGAGGAAGCTGTAAGTATCACACAGAACATGGTGCAAAAGTTTTGGCTTGCATGTATAGCACCAACACACAAAACCTGACTGAATAATGAAGTCTAGTTTTGAGCAGAACATGTTTATATCACATACAAATATTTTGAATTTACAGCACTTCTCATAAGAGAATTTATACACTGCTCTTGTGCACCCAAGAGGTGAAGACCCCATGGAGCTCTGCACATTCAGGAGCTGCCCTACTATCTTAAATATTATGGGATTCTTCACAAATTGAATTGTATGCCCTTCAAAATGGCCTGAGAAAAATTAGTCCATGCATTTTGTGTCTACTTTGCTAAGAATTCAATCTGGTGCAGGCTGAGAAGCAGGAAGGACTGAGTTCTGCCATTTTCATATCTCTCTGTCTGTTATCAGGAGGAACAATCCAATGTGAACCTTTCGAAGTTCCGCAAGATTCAGCATGAGCTGGAAGAGGCTGAGGAGCGGGCTGACATTGCTGAGTCCCAGGTTAACAAGCTCCGGGTGAAGACCCGAGAGGTGCACAAGAAAGTTGTTGTAAGCGAAGAATAAGCTCAACAAAAGAGATGCAGAGTGACTGAAGAGAAGCACAAAATGTGAAGCTCTTTGCCACTTCCTGTAATTAATGTTTATTCCCCTCACTGTTTAGAAAATAAAGATTGTAGATTCCTTTGCATACTAAAAATGGACATGGCTTTTCATTTTAACTTGTTAGTAAGTATTAGAGACCTGGAAGGATTGTGCATTTCTGGTGACAGTCTTAACTCTGCCCTGTTGTGCATTCAGTTGAACTCAGTTCTCAGATTCATGAATATATATGATGACTCTCAGAAAAATTATTACATAATCAGCGAATCACCATGAAATTGAAGTTTCCTTGCAGTTCACATTAAGCCTTAGTTCTTGTCTTTAATCACTTTGGGTTTCTCTTCATGAAGCAAAGGCAGAAAACGAATGTTAAAATAAATGAGGAAAATCTTATATGGTTAGTTTAAGTAAATGGTAACAAAGCACATTGTCATTGTTATATTGAGCCCCGCTGCTGAACACCAAATGGGATGAACAGGAAAATATGCGAACATATATTGCTAAGCAAGGACCTAAAATAGCGTTTTTTGTTTTACAAGAAAGCACTTTCTTGAGATGGGTGTATCAACTATTTCTGAACTGTACTGTGCCCTCTAAACTAAGAATGAACCTAATGATCACTGAGGCTTAGCCATATGCAACTCTATGCTGGATTGTGGCAATGCTGTCCAAAGGGCTGTCTTGTCCTTGGGACAAACTGTAAAGATCAAGGCAGGTTGCCAAGTATGCAAAGGTACTAAATAAGCCTTTCACCTCATATGTAGTCATAAGATATCAAATGCAATTGTGTAGTCATAAGATATCAAATGCAATTGTATGGAGTTATTAAATCAACAGGTGATTTTGGGTTATAATGTTTTTAAAATCACTGATCAGTACTATGAAAACTCATGTTAAATAGATTGATTTAAACAAATAATATCAAGAGTATGTTACTAGGTATTCACATCATAATGTTATATCAAAGGGATCAGCTCTAGACTGACTGAGCACTCTTTTAGGGGTTTATTACCTGGTTCCACGGGACGCGGGTGGCGCTGTGGGTAAAAGCCTCAGCGCCTAGGGCTTGCCGATCGAAAGGTCGGCAGTTCGAATCCCCGCGGCGGGGTGCGCTCCCGTCGTTCGGTCCCAGCGCCTGCCAACCTAGTAGTTCGAAAGCACTCCCGGGTGCAAGTAGATAAATAGGGACCGCTTACTAGCGGGAAGGTAAACGGCGTTTCCGTGTGCGGCTCTGGCTCGCCAGAGCAGCGATGTCACGCTGGCCACGTGACCCGGAAATGTCTCCGGACAGCGCTGGCCCCCGGCCTCTTGAGTGAGATGGGCGCACAACCCTAGAGTCTGGCAAGACTGGCCTGTACGGGCAGGGGTACCTTTACCTTTACCTTACCTGGTTCCAAACTGAAAATACATACAATGCAAATGATATGAACCCTGGATGTGAGTTAAATAGGAAGTAGCACACAAGGAAAGTAGTTCAGAATAAATTGCATGTATTTGTGCAAAAATGCAAATTAACACAACCTATACACTTTGAACAAATATTACTGGTCAGAACAGGACTTTCAATTTCCGTCCAGCTGTCCCCTCCCCCCAGCTTCAGAGAGCCCCCCAAAGTTCCACAGTAGATTTTGGGAGTACACAGAGTACAGTGGGCTGTAGCAGGGAGAAGATGAAGGAGAAACCTTGTTGTGTGGTGGACACCAGTTCACACTATGTTGAATCTCACCCAACATCTAAATATTGGGTTTCTGGTAAGTCTACTGTTAAAACAAATATATATAAAACTGGGGTTTCTTGTCAAAAAAGTTTGCCTTGAAAACAGAAAATATTTACCAGAATGTCTGGAAGGAAGTACAACAAACGTTATGCAGAGCAGACTACTAAACTACCAAATACTATAACTGGAAGGTATTTTTCTATAGTGTTTTAAACAGTATGATAATCACACAAAATATAATATACCTCTCATTCTTTTTTTGATCAGTTACTAACTCACTGGATTTTAATTCTCCTTCTTGTTTGGGCCTATATAGGACATACATGCTGATATAGGATTATAGTATACATTCTGTGTCAAGTGTTCTCAAATTTGAATGCAGCTGCTGATTTACCTATCAAACTGTTCTATACTGTATCATTTCATATGTTGGGTTCAAGCGGGGGGGGGGGTGCTGCTAATTCACTGTGCACACAGTCATGGCAAAAATAAGATGGCATAAACTGGGGGGGGGGACTCTTTATTATATAAGAAGTCTGTAAAAAAGGGAAGAAACTTCTAGTAGTTGCCAATTAAATAGCTTTTCCATAGCAAATAGTTAATAGAATCCCTGAAAGACCCTAGAAAAGACATTATTTGTATCACCAAAAACATCTGTACTTAAAACTACCTGTGCAGGGTCTGCAGCAATCACTGGTGATTTATTACTTAACAGAATTTATGCTTAAGTAATATTTGTATTTTCCTATAAATTAAGCATTTAACCAATAAGTAGTTTTCATCTGTAATTGCTTTTGTTTTAGCAAATGCTTAATTTTTTTCAAAGTTGTTGTTCCTTTTCATCTTGAAGCTACGAAAAAGATTTTTGCTCCTTCCATGTAGTTCTGGATATTGTTTTACCATCTTCTAAATCCTCTCCAAATTGTTTGCATATCAAAACTGTCACCAGTATCCAGGCTGAGGATCATCTAATACCAAGCAGTGCATCGTTGCACTCTCTCCCCTCTCCCAATCTAAATTAGGTAAAGGTAAAGGTACCCCTGCCCGTACGGGCCAGTCTTGACAGACTCTGGGGTTGTGCGCCCATCTCACTTAAGAGGCCAGGGGCCAGCGCTGTCCGGAGACACTTCTGGGTCACATGGCCAGCGTGACAAAGCTGCATCTGGCGAGCCAGCGCAGCACACGGAAACGCCGTTTACCTTCCCGCCAGTAAGCGGCCCCTATTTATCTACTTGCACCTGGGGGTGCTTTCGAACTGCTAGGTTGGCAGGCGCTGGGACCGAGCAATGGGAGCGCACCCCTCCGCGGGGATTCGAACCACCGACCTTTCGATCGGCAAGCCCTAGGCGCTGAGGCTTTTACCCACAGCGCCACCTGCGTCCCGTCAATCTAAATTATACCAGCACAAATCAAACAGCCATTGGTTGCACATGTGGGCTTGAAACAAAATACACAAAACTGTAAGAGAGGTCCTTTCCACTTGTTTGACAATATGGTGTTATTGTGGTTTATGTGGAGTGTGCAGTCCTTGGGTGTGCAAGAAGTGAGAAACCACCTTAAAGCAATTATTATGTTCACTACCACAGAACCTAAGTCCTATAATGCATGTCTCCAAAGCTCTGGGAAATGTCCCCAGTGACCAAGTCATGTTACAACTTTTAGGGGGTGGTCGCAGATTGTGATTAAGGTCAGGGAATGGAACAAAATACCTGGGAAACCTATCCTTACAACTACTAAAACGCTACTCATAGCTCAGTGGTACAGCTCCTAGTTAGCAGCTATCTATCTAAGCAGATGAAAAAAGACAGGAAGGAGAGACTATTGAAGGCCAAAGGTAGGTGAATGTCAAGCATGAGGGATCTACTTCTTTTCCCTAAAACCTCAAGGTCCACCAACTAGAACCAAGTGAAAAATAGTGGCTCAGAAAGAGGGCAGATACACACTTAGAATTGAAGATCAGGACATCTCTGAATTCAGCATAGTCCGTAAATTTGCTTTCAGTTCCAGAAATTTCCAAACCTTTTTTTTGGGTGGGGAGGAGGAGTGGAAGTTGTGATTGTTGAATAATAGCAAAACAGAAATCCTTGTTGATCTATTACACTTCACTCAGAGATTAGCCTGTACATCCCTAACTACTTTCTCCTCATCGCTGTTGTGGGCAGTGGCGTAGCGTGGTGGGTGCAGGGGGGGCCGGCCGCACCGGGCGCAACATCTGGGGTTAGGGCAAATCCACAGGTTAGGGGGCGCAAATCCACGGGTTAGGGGGCGCAAATCCACGGGTTAGGGGGCGCAAATTACTTGCCTTGCCCCGGGTGCTGACAACCCACGCTATGCCACTGGTTGTGGGCACCGTCCTGGCCTTCCAAACCTGAACTCCTGGCCTTCCAAACAAACGGGCAGTGGCTAGATAAAAATGGAAGCAAAAGGAATAGCTCCTAGATTGGGTAGGGAGAGTGCAGTGGGGTGATGTTAGGCTTCCTCAGGTTTACATCTGTGGAAGAAGTTAAAGGGAGAATGCAATACACAAATAAGGACTTGGAATAGAATTATATCCAATTGTGGTGTCCCACTTGTGCAAAACATTTCTGCATGTGCATGCAAATGGGACTTACTTTTCCACCCCCCAAAAAAAACCCAATTTCTCTGGATGGTTGCAGGACATTATGGAGCAGATTATGGAATTAATGGTGTTGCAGATGAAGAACTCCCATTTGTATCCACTGGTGCAACAGTGGATCTCACTCATAGAATCTTCAATGCAGCATAAGTGCCTCAGGATTTTTACGTCCAACTGACAGCTCATTCACTTTTCTGTCACTTTCATCTCCTTCCCAACAACCTTTGCCTTTCAAGACAGGAGTTACCCTTCGCAGCCTCTTCATTTGGACTCTATTGCAGAGCACATGCTCTCTATAACTAAAATTCTAGTCATGGTCCGGAGGGTTTATGAGCGCAGTAGTTGTCCAAAATGGTAATCATAGAAGGGATGCCAAGAGTCTTAAGCCTCCAATTCCTTACCCATCATCACGTCTGTTTATCACTGTCTGAAAATAGCAGACAGAATTCCATATTTTCATCAAATGATTTTAAATGCTTCAAGATTTTTGAGACACCAACATTTGCTGTAATAAATTTTGTCAAATTAGTTTTTCTAGGTTTTTTTTTAATGTGTGTTTGGTGCTAGTACTAGTGAGGAAGTTATTTATCATTTGTCCTCTGCTTAACCATTTAATTGTTTAGCATTCCTAAGTGCAGATAAATTATTTTAAAAAATAAAACCTAACCTAAAAAACAAAAATAAACCATGGGGCATTAGCTGTGATTTTCTATTTGGATAATTTCACTGAAAATATAAGAAGCCAGCGAGTCCTATAAAATATTTTTAGAAATGATACAAGCACTTGTAGTAATGGAGTGTCTTGAATATTTCTAATCTAAATATATCCAAGGATAATATGAGTAAGAATGATGCTTGCAGTCAACTTTGCCAAAACAATACTTTGCCAGAAATAATTGACCTGACCTATGCCAGAGGAGGTGCTAGTCCCTGAGCAGACCTTATAAAAGAGTTCCTGGGACCTATCTTGTCTTTGATCTGCCTGCTCTCTGCATACAGCTTCAAGGTAAGTCATGTGCAGAAACAAGGGTTGCAGGGAAGGAGTAGAGGCCTGAAATTCTTCACATCCCAAGTCACTTGGTCACCTCTGGAACTAATTTATATGTGGATATTCAAACCTGCCCTGGAATTCAAACCTGTTCTTTCATCTATTTCTTCTCTCTCACCTATTCCTGGAGCTTTTTTGGCAGCAATTAAAAGAGGTTCATCTTTATTTATTTATCTTTTTTCAGTGGTGGTCAGCCTCAAGCCTGCATATAACACCTTGCACAAGGTAAGCATGCTAATCCCCATGGCATACAGAGAGTATAATATAAAGTATAAATGCTCTTGAAAAATTATATTTATAATGCATTTTATGCCAATACTAGTTACGTGTCGAAAATATAATTTGGAAACTGGAATTTTTGTACAGTGGTACCTCGGGTTAAGAACTTAATTCGTTCTGGAGGTCTGTTCTTAACCTGAAACTGTTCTTAACCTGAAGCACCACTTTAGCTAATGGGGCCTCCTGCTGCTGCCGCGCTGCCAGAGCACAATTTCTGTTCTCATCCTGAAGCAGAGTTCTTAACCTGAGGTACTATTTCTGGGTTAGGGGAGTCTGTAATCTGAAGCGTATGTAACCTGAAGCGTATGTAACCCGAGGTACCACTGTATAGATGAATTAATGTAGAAAAAGAAATGCAAATGTGCAATTTCAAACGATAGATGATAAAAGATGATAAATAGGAGAGTCAGAGTGGTGTAATGGTTAGAGTGTTGGACTATGACCTGGAGGCTAGGGCATGTTGAATTTTTCAACTTTCAAATCCCCCAAACGAGGGGTGCGAAAAAGTTGCAACATGACTTGTGAATTCAAAAGATATTTTGGTCACATGAGAATCGACCAAGAGAGTGGCCGACACCTGGCCACTCCCTTAAATAGGCTGGGAGTGGGCTGCTCGCAGGCCCCAAGCCCCAACCTCCGATTGGCTGAGGGGGCACTGCCCACCCTTATCTGAAGGCCCAACGTGGCAGTGCCAGCCATCCCCTCCCTCAGCTGCCCCGAAGATGGCAGCTCCCTGAACCCACCACAGCTGCCCACCTGGAGTCCTAGGTGAGCGGATATTTTGGCTAAATTAATATAACTTAGCGTAGCTTGGTAAATAAAATGTGTGTAAAATTATAAAGAAATCATTTAAAATGGTTGCTAAGTACTTTCAGTCATATTTATTTATATATTATACATATTTTACACTACCTGACACTTTCAGAAGGTAAAATTAAAATTCTTTGGTTTCCCCGAGAACAGCTTATTTGCTTCTTAATCAAACGTAGACTAGCCAAGCTAAATGTTGTCCAATCACAAATATAGCTGATTTGAATTCCTCACACCCAAAAACATATTTTTAAGCCCCATCACTGAAGAAATTTGCAAAAACTAAGTTTCACCCCCTAAAATGACACACCTTACTGGGAGTCCAGGGTTCGAATCCCACTTAACCATGAAGCTCACTGGGGGACCTTGGGCCAGTCACTGCCTGTCAAGTCTAACCTACCTCACAGGGTTGTTATGAGGATTAAATGGGGAGAAGGAGAAACAGATACATCACTTTGAGATCCCTGGAAGAAAAGGTCGTACAGAAATGGAATAAATAAATAGGTAGGTAGGTAGCCCGAAAATGCGTAACTCAGAAACCTGTAGCACATGTTTTTATTGGAACAAAAGTCTGATACTTCCATCACTTTGAGATGCTCAGTAGAAGATAGTGTTTCAATCTCTCACACTGGATCTAGATCTAATAAGGAAGACGTATCAGTTGCTTACCCAACCTACATTCTAAATGATGCTTCACTTGTAGACTTGGAGCAAGCTGATTTACTTTTCAAATTCCTGGTAGGACGCACCGGGATTGTTTAAACACCGAAAGCTAAAGAAGGTTGAATTTTAATTAATGGTTGCAAATACTGGGAATTGTATTTCCCCCCACCCAAAAAATGGTAGAGCTCAAAAAGAATGAAATACAAAACTCTTTCCAGAGAAAAGCACAGGGGAGAGTTGCTTGCCTTTCCTACATAAATTTCAGAGTTCCTTCACTGCTTTCTTCCTGTCTTATCAGAATAACTTGCACACAGTGGTACCTCGGGTTAAGTACTTAATTCGTTCCGGAGGTTAACCTGAAACTGTTCTTAACCTGAAGCACCACTTTAGCTAATGGGGCCTCCTGCTGCTGCCACCACGCGACTTCTGTTCTCATCCTGAAGCAAAGTTCTTAACCCAAGGCACTATTTCTAGGTTAGCGGAGTCTGCAACCTGAAGCGTCTGTAACCTGAAGTGTATGTAACCTGAGGTACCACTGTATAGCCAAGGTAGATTCACGCACGAGGCAAGGCAAGGACGCAGGAATCCATAGGGGCAGCACCTGCTGCTGCTGTGGTGGCAGCGATGGCTGTGGCACACCCCTTGGTGGCTGGCTCTGCAGCCTCCTGAGCAGCTCCTGCTGGTCTCCTCCTACCCCTAGGGAATGGGGCTGCCTTCTGACGTTTTCTGAGCTCTGCACCTGTCTGGTGTGATTCAGAGCGGGCCCCTTCCCCACCCCCATGGCAGCTTTTGATTCCCACTTCAACTATCAGGTAAGGGTGATTTGATCCCTAACCCATTCCAATTGTAGATCTTAACCCTGCCCCCCCCCCGCCGCCGTTCCCAATGTAGATCTTCACTCACACCTTCTTTCTTGGAAGGAGGCCATACACCATTTTGTGGTTCACCTCAGGTGCCAAAATGTCTCGTGCCAGCCCTGCAAATATGCAAAAGGAACATTTGCTTCTGAATGCCAGTTGCTGGAAATTGCAAGTGGGGAGTGTGCTGTTGCAGTCAGGTCCTGATTGTGTGTATCTCATAGGCTGGTGAGAGCAAGATGCTAGAATAGATGATCCTTTGGTCTGATCCAGCAGGGCTTGAATTAGATGTACCCAAAACACATGTTGTATGTCACTGAATTCTTGTCTTCCAGAGTAATGCCCAATCTTCATTCTCTATTCTGCTGTTTTCTTTATTAGAAACAGAATTGGCTTTTTGCCTCCTAAATTCTCAGTATACAGGGTCCTGCTATATTGTTTACATTCAACCAATACTACTCTCCTTGGAATACAGATATAGAAACCATCTAGCCCAGGAGTCTAGTCTATTATGTCTTGAAGTAGCTCTCCAAGGTCTTCCCCATATTTTCTCTTAACTGGAGACGCCAGAGATCAAACCTGGGGCCTTCCTTATAGAGGCAAAGCTTGTGTTCTGCCACTGTGGCTAGGGTAATTTTCCAGGCATACAACCTCTGCCCAATGGAATGCTTGGTACTTGACACAGTAGGATCTTGAGCTCTACAGATCAGCATATGGGATATAAAAGTCTCATAAAAGCAAATTTTCGTGTGTCATTGAATAGTGGCCACAGAAAGTTATATACCCTGAGAGAAGGAAATCGACAATTCATCTTACTAAAGAGGAATATGCATTCACGTGTGCACTTCAGGGTTTTGCATTCATGCTGTTTTCCAACAGAGGAATACAGCCCAGATGCCAATTTGTTTGTGCATGCAAATCAGATTCTCCTCACTGAAGTAAACTGGGAAGCTCTTGAGTGTAGGGTGCTCTGTATACACAGATGTTGTATCCATATTTTTTCTTCCTTTAAATGAAGCTACTTCCATAGGAAGAAAGGAAGCATTGGATGCATACTGAAAGACCTATGCATGCATAAGCAGTTACTAAATAAAGGTGATGGAAGGTTAAAAACAAAAACAAGTTAATACTATTGAAAGGATTATATTGATCCAATAACACGATGGAACATTTTCTCCCGTTTAGTGTTGTGGAGCTGCCTTCTATAAACTGCAGCCATGTCATCAGACGCGGAGATGGCCATCTTTGGGCCAGCTGCCCCTTTTCTCCGGAAACCAGAAAAGGAGAGAATTGAGGCCCAGAACAAGCCCTTTGATGCAAAGAATTCAGTCTTTGTGTCAGATCCTAAGGAGTCTTATGTGAAGGCCACTGTCACAGCCAGGGAAGGAGGGAAGGTCACAGCCAAGACTGAAAAAGGAGAAGTGAGTAGAAGACAACAAATGCATTGTTATAATTGCCTTGCCTCTACTTTTTAAGATGCCATAAACTTGCCTTTTGTTTCCTTGGCAGTCTGTGACTGTGAAAGAAGACCAAGTCTTTTCTATGAATCCTCCCAAATATGACAAAATTGAGGACATGGCCATGATGACCCACCTCCATGAACCTGCTGTCCTGTATAACCTCAAAGAGCGTTATGCAGCCTGGATGATTTATGTGAGTACAGTCCTTGTCTTTTATTTTATTTTTTGCTTTCTGCTAATGCAGTGTTGTGGTCTCAGATTAGGGAGATCTGTGTGCTAACCTCTAAAGCTCTACTGAGACCTCTGTGGATCATCTCCCTTGTTCTTCAGTCCAGCAAGCGATAGGAACAGGCTGGCTTTACCTTTGCTCTTTGAAGTGATTGTAGTCTCAGCACCATTTCTCATAAGAATCAGGAAAAGACGTGCAATAATTTTATTAAAACTTAAAAAGTTTTACTATTATCCTGTTATAATCTTGTTTCCTTCTTTGTGATTAAACATTTGTTCAATATTTGGGATTTTTGAAGAGGACATACACTTGATTTTTAGAAATCCAAAATCTGTCAAATAACAATACTGATATAAAAACGTTGCAGTTTTTATCTTTCTCCTTACCATTTATGGATAAATTATATGTTTGCCAACTTTTAGTTTGGCTGGAAGTTTTCAGAATTTAAGTCTATTTCTTACTTTATTTCCATTCATGCTTTTCACCCTCTAAAAGAAGAAACTACTTACATATTTTCCACAAGAGCAAAAGAATATAACAGTATTAATAGAAATATTACTACAAGCAGATTAATTGAACTAGTTCTGTTCTTCTTCCAGACTTATTCAGGTCTCTTCTGTGTCACTGTCAATCCATACAAATGGCTGCCAGTGTACAACCCAGAAGTGGTAAATGCCTACAGAGGCAAAAAGCGTCAAGAGGCCCCTCCTCACATCTTCTCCATCTCTGACAATGCCTATCAGTTCATGTTAACTGGTAAGTAAGTGAAAAGCTTTGGGAACAAATAATGTTTTCCTCAGAGGACCTCAGTGTCCTTTCACAATGTTGGATTACTGCTGATGACTGCATTCTTTATTCTGCTAATAAAATCATGAAGCTCACTCTCGCCACCATCTCCTAGCTTAATATGCCTGGCATTATGTGAGGATAAAAAAGCCGAGAATTGGAAAACACTTGCACATAGTGAATATGCTGTGCAAAGAGTACTGTATTATGTTAGAGGCTTAAACTGAATGTTTTGTGATATCATTTTCTCTTTCTTTGTTCATAAGCCTTTCCTACCTGCCAACACAGTTTTGGCTTCCCTAACATCCAGGACCCAAACATAGAGCCAATGAGGTGTTTGGATTAGGGATGGAGCAGAAATGTATTTGGCCTGCTGGTTAAAGTAAACCAACGTAATCCTTGATTTATATGCATGTTAGAATGCAGCTATCAATCAGATCACACAAAATGAACACAAAAGTATGTATTTTACATTAAAATGCATGAAATAATTTGGATTTTGGCATAAAAATAATCAAAAAGGCTTACAAAAATGCATATTTTATGGAAAGAATGTGTTTAACATGTATAAAAGGCATTCAACTTAATGCATTTTTGCTCATTTTAATAAAGAACTGCAAAAATCAAAAGTGGAACAGAACAGAAAGGCTGATCTACCCATCCTTAGCTTAATGAAAACCACATAGAAACCATTTTCTTAGGATTTAAAATACGTGAGACTGGGAGTTCAGATGATACTTAAAATTATGGGGTTCTACTCCTCATGTATTCTTGGACAGATGTAGGTGCTTCTACACACACACACACACACACACACACACACACACTGCTTCATATTATTTTAAAATTAAAAGTAACTTTTTAAACAATTTAATATTTTCAGATCGTGAGAATCAGTCTATTCTGATCACGTAAGTATCCTTTCTAGCTTTTTTTCTGTGCAGACTTTTGAAATGGAAGCAGGGTGCTGTCATTGTATTAAGGAAAAGTCATCCCAATGCTTAACATGGGACAAAACTATATTCATAACTTAAATGGCATAATAGTCATAGTTCTAAGAAACTTTGGAAACTGCAGTTCTGCAATAGGAGCTACTCAGCAGTTTCCAAGATTTCTCATGAAACTGAAATTCCGAAGTCTGTTTGGGAAAAGCCATAGCAGTTAAACTGGTATAAAACCAATGTAAGTTTAAAAGTCCATAGCATATAATTATAACCATTAGAGCAGACGTGGCTAACTCTTGGTCTGGGGACCTGATTTGTGCTGTAAACAAATTTTGGCAGGGGTGACTTAGAAAGGGGGAAATTAAAATAGACCCAGCACAGGGATGGATGGAGAAATTTAAATTTCTCCACTCAGCCCAGCACCTGAATGAGATGTAAATCACTCCCTCCCCAGTCATCAGATCAATCCTTTGATGAGCAGGGAGGGGACAATAGGCCCCTCCTCAGCTGATCTACAAGGATCACCTGACGAGAGGGAGGCTGTGTGTATGCAACAATGTGTGTGCAAGAGTGTAGTAGGATGGCCACAGCTACTTTTAGCCACATATTTGGCTAGCATGCAGTCCCTGCAAGGTTGACCAAGAGTAAATGTGGCTTCAGGCAAAAAATGTTAGCCACTTCTGACCCATTGTTGAGATACTTTCCCCTTGACTATTGGTTTCCTGTCCCACCTTTCATCAACAGTGGAGAATCTGGTGCTGGAAAGACTGTGAACACGAAACGTGTCATCCAGTACTTTGCAACAATTGCAGCCACAGGTGAGAAGAAAAAGGAGGAGGTCACAGCAGGCAAAATAAAGGTAAGCTTTGTGTCACAAAAGGATGAAATGTGGTTTTGATGCAGTCTCTATATAATTAATCTTACAATAATACATACATTGCAGGGTACCCTTGAAGATCAAATCATCAGTGCCAACCCCTTGCTGGAGGCTTTTGGAAATGCAAAGACTGTGAGGAATGACAACTCCTCACGTTTCGTAAGTCATCTGCAGAACCTGAACATAATAGTTGGCCTTTACGTGTAGTGCCTTATCATCATACACAGCAAATCTGTAGTAACCTATATGCAGAATCTGCCTCCTAGAATTTGTAATTGCCTATCTTTTCCTTTTTAAAGGGTAAATTCATCAGAATCCATTTTGGTGCCACAGGCAAACTGGCTTCTGCTGACATTGAAACATGTAAGGGCTCCTTCTTTAGATGAACTCTTTGTTTGTTTGTTTGTTTGTTTGTTTGTTTGTTTGTTTGCTTGTTCGTTCATTCTATTTCATTACCTTGCCAGATTTGCTAGAGAAGTCCAGAGTTACTTTCCAGCTGAAAGCTGAAAGAAGCTACCACATCTTTTATCAGATCATGTCCAACAAGAAGCCAGAACTGATTGGTAAGAGGCATTTGTTATAGTGGCTGCTGCTGCTGTTGCTAAAATCTTGTGCTGATGCTGGATTATGCAATGGATGAAAATCTGTGCTTCTCCTTATTCAGAGATGTTGCTGATTACTACCAACCCATATGACTTTCACTTTGTGAGTCAGGGTGAGATCACTGTTGCCAGCATCAATGATCAAGAAGAGTTGATGGCAACTGATGTAAGTAACTTATAGAATGGAATATGTGAAATTTGATCAGATCAGTTTTGGGCTGAATTTATGGGATTTAATTACAGTGGTGCCTCGCAAGACGAAGAGAATCCGTTCCGTGAGTCTCTTCATCTTGCGGTTTTTTCGTCTTGCGAAGCAAGCCCATTAGCGGATTAGCGCTATTAGCGGCTTAGCGGGTTTAGCGGATCAGCTGATAAGCGGCTTAGCGGCTTAGCGGATCAGCTGATAAGCGGCTTAGCGGACCAGCTGTTAAGCGGCTTAGCGGACCAGCTGTTAAGCGGCTTAGCGATCAGCTGTTAAGCGGCTTAGCGATCAGCTGTTAAGCGGCTAAGCGGCTTAGTGGATCAGCTGTTAAGCGGCTTAGCGGCTTAGCGGATCAGCTGATAAGCGGCTTAGCGGCTTGGGGAAAAGGGGGGGGAAAGGAAAAAAAACCTGCAGGAACTCGCAAGACATTTTCGTCTTGCGAAGCAAGCCCATAGGAAATTCGTTTTGCGAAGCACCTCGAAAACAGAAAACCCTTTCGTCTAGCGGGTTTTCCGTCTTGTGAGGCATTCGTCTTGCGGGGCACCACTGTAGACCAGTTTTGGGCTGAATTTATTCAACAGAAATTAGATGTCTTGGGGTGAGGCATTCTAGAAATGCTGGGGTTGATGATGTGTGTCTGCGTAGGGGGGGGGGGGAAATCACAGTGCACCAATAGGCAAAATGCTCTTCCTCCAAATGAAATGGTAATTTGTAGGGCCAGTTTTTGCTCAGCATTTTAACTTTTGATTGATAGGAAGCCATTGACATCCTGGGTTTCACTGCTGAGGAAAAGACAGCCATTTACAAGCTAACTGGAGCTGTAATGCACTATGGGAACATGAAGTTCAAGCAGAAGCAACGTGAGGAGCAGGCTGAGCCAGATGGCACTGAAGGTATTCACAAAGTATCTCTGTTATGGCATTATACTTGGGGCCCTAAATACAATATGGACTGTGTGTGGCTATGAAGCAGCAATTTACATAGTCTATTAATAAGGTATTGTTCTTTATTATGACTATTTACCTCACTGATTAACAAACATGTTGTTAGGTTGTCAAATCTTTAAATCATAGTATTGTAGAGTTGGAAGGGATCCCAAGGGTCATCTAGTCCAACCCCTTTGCAATGCAGGAATCTCAACTAAAGCATCCATGACTGATTGACATCCAGCCTCTGCTACAAAGCTCCAAGAAAGGAGAGTCCATCACCTCTCAGAATCTACTCCGCTGTAGAGCAGCTCTTACTGTCAGAAAGTTCTTCCTGATGTTTCTCAGAGTCTCCTTTCTTGTAATTTGAATCCATTGTTTTGGGTCCTAGCATCTGGAGCAGGAAAAAACAAGCTTGCTCCATCTTCCGTGCAACAGCCCTTTAAATGTGAAGATGGCTATCATATCTCCCCTCACTCTCCTCTTTACCAGGCTAAACATACTCAGTTCCCTCAACCACATAAGGCTTGGTTCCCAGACCCTTGATATCACCTTGGTCGCCATCCTCTGCACATGTTGCAGCTTGTTAATATCTTTCTTAAAAGGTGTTGCTCAGAACTGGATTCAGTACTCCAGGTGTGGTCTGATCAAGGCAGAATAGAGTGATACTATTACTTCCCTTGGGGTGTATGGAGTCTTTGGGGAGGGGTAGTACTTCTGGTTGGGGACACATGTTGCTCCTTCTGGGGTAGTTTGTCCTCCTTTGGTCCCCAACCTACACTCAGCTCTCACCTGTGGCTCCTAGAAGCTGTCAGCATGCGACAGCGGCCACACCCTGAGAACAGCTTTGACTGGCCAGCTAAACCAGGTGAGGATAGCTGATAGGTCTCAAACCCTTTGAAAGTTAGGGTCTTCCCCTGCATGTGAAGACAGATTCCAGAAGATTGAACGTTCAATACCAATAGTGGGCCCAATGGTCAAGAAGGCGGTTACTGCATGTGCTGTAGAGGGAAGTAAGGGACAAATGGGGCTCATCAACCTGGGAAAGTAGCTCATCTAGGAGAACCATTTGATTGATAATAGTGCAAGTGAAACTGAACAATTTAGAGAAGATTCTGAAACCTATATAATTTTGAGGTTAATGATTGTCATAAGTAGAATCTATGTCAGACAAGCAAAATATATTTTGATAAATTATGGTCTATTTGTGCTGATAATCCTTTCTTCTTATGTTTGTGTTCAGTGGCTGACAAGGCTGCCTACCTCATGAACCTCAATTCAGCAGATCTGCTGAAAGCTTTGTGCTACCCCCGAGTCAAGGTCGGCAATGAATATGTCACCAAAGGCCAAACTGTTCAGCAGGTGAAAATCTATGAAATGCTGGATGCACCACTTGATTAACTACTATTCCTCGGAGGTTTGGTCCTCTGCTTTGTATATTAACTCCAGTTTGTATCATGTTATTCTAGGTGTATAATAATGTTGGAGCTTTGGCTAAAGCTGTCTTTGAGAAGATGTTCTTGTGGATGGTTGTTCGTATTAACCAGCAACTGGATACTAAACAGCCAAGGCAATACTTCATTGGTGTGCTGGACATTGCTGGCTTTGAGATCTTTGATGTAAGTGAATGGAACCTTGTCACAACGAAGGTGGATCCCCACTCCCCAGGTCTTTTAAAATCTCCTGGAATGTTCCTTCTGAAATAACCTGGTCAGCTTGTAGCACAGGATGCCAATTCCCACAACTGTACTGCAATGGACTGACTGGACAAGCTTTGAAGGTGGTAATAACTCATCTAAGTAGCACAGATTCATAATTTCAAAAGATAGCTAGTATACAGGGAAGTCTTGAGAAAGTGTTACTAGAGAATGATGAGGTCCAGGATAGCTCCAACATTGCAGAAGGACCTCAGTGAAGCTGACAGTACACTTAAAATGGGTAGGGATGAATACACAGAAGTTCCTCTGACCCCATTAATATTACTTCTATTTATAGCATTTTTCTTCATCTGTTAGGTCCACCTATGTAGTATATTTAATCCAAGTTAATGTCTAATGGGTGGAATTCTTTCAATCAGGTTAAGGGTAGCTTAGGTAGACATGCAGGTGGAAAATAAGCATATGGGTGGAAAATATCATGAAGTACTGTACCTAGAATTGAAAGTGGGTCGCACTGAGTTGTACTCTTTAGAATAAATGTACTCTTTCCCCCACTAGTACAACAGCCTGGAGCAGCTGTGCATCAACTTCACTAATGAGAAACTGCAACAGTTTTTCAACCATCACATGTTTGTGCTGGAGCAAGAGGAGTACAAGAAAGAAGGAATTGAATGGGAGTTCATTGACTTTGGAATGGATTTGGCTGCCTGCATTGAACTCATTGAGAAGGTCTTTTAAAAAAGTTTTTGTTAATCTTGCATACAATGTAATTAAGCAGTCTTTAAAGTTTGAAAGATGTGTCCTTACTTTAAACAACAAAACAGCCATTTTATTTAATTTAAATTCATTCTTATAAAATAGTATTTGCTTGCGACATAAAAATAATGGGAAGAGAGAGGGTCAAATCTGCTTCTTAGTGTCTCATGTAAAAATGCCTTGATATGGCATTTTAGAAACTCTTGCCATACTCAAAATACAATCATTCAACAGGAAGCCTTACAGAACAATTCTTGACTGTCATTGTGCAATGAAATCCCGACCTTAAGTTACATATTTGCAGAAAGAACCTCTTGCTTTATTTCCCCTCATTAAAATCACAACACAAGGTGGCTGGCCAAAAAAACCTATCCCTATGACACTTGCTTGCAATAATATATGCTAATATTACAAGCCAACAGCACACAAGTTATAAAATCTTGCTTTCTCTATGCTTCTTATAGCCAATGGGCATTTTCTCCATCCTAGAAGAAGAGTGCATGTTCCCCAAGGCAACAGACACATCTTTTAAGAACAAGCTCTATGAACAGCATCTTGGCAAATGCAAGAACTTTGAAAAGCCCAAACCTGGCAAAGGGAAGGCTGAGGCTCACTTCGCCCTGGTCCATTATGCCGGCACTGTGGACTACAACATCAGTGGATGGCTGGACAAGAACAAGGACCCCCTGAATGAAAGTGTAATTCAGCTCTACCAGAAATCATCTATGAAGACACTGGCTTTGCTATTTGCTGACCGCCCTCCAGAAGGTAATTCCTGCTGCACTTTGCAATTGGCTTATGAACATAACCCTGAATAGGAAGGAACCTAAGTTCAGTAACAGCAACCATTTACTGGGAGTGCAGCAACACCATCTGCATATGGCAAAACCCAGTCAGTCTGGTTGAAGATTCAAGAAGGGCTAAATCACACAATGATTTTAAACCATCAAATGTTAAACCATCAAATACTTTGCATACACATCATACATTTAAAGCACACATGCAAGAATCCTGGGAACTGTAGTTTAAGGATGCTAGGAATTATAGCTCTCTGAAGGGAAAATTACAGCTCTCAGGAATCTTCTTTTTTGGGGGGGAAGCAATGTACTTGGAATGTATGGTGTGTGTGCACAATGGCAGCTCCTCTGGCTTTTTCTGAGGACCACTCAACTAACACTTCAGCATATCTCTGTTCCAAATATTATTTCACATTCACCCATCACATGTCTTTAAATAATCCTACAAGAATCATAACCTTCCAACCCGCAGAGTAAATATGGTGACAATATATTATTATGCTTAGGTCTGGAAGTCCCCCCACCCCCGTACTGGGAGCAGCATTTGCAGCCTCGTTGCAGCAGCAGGGTAACACACAGTCACATTCTGGTGTGGTTGTTTTCCTGCACCTCTCATGTAGGGAACAACGAGGCATTGCAAAAGTCAAGAAGCCAACCAGCATTAGTCTGGGCTCCCTGTGAACTGGATTTCCAGGGAAGACCTGGGTGAAGACTTTGCCCATCTCGGTCTGCTCTGGGAGTATTTAAGAAGCTGTGGCAGGGTGAGGGGTGACCATTTAGGGGGCTACTTTGAACTTGCTGTGGGGTGTTTTTTTTTTTTTTTAAAGTTGCTGTTTTCAGAGCCAGGAAGGCATTTGTGCTATAGTCAGTTGACTGGCCAGGTCTATGGGTTTTGCCTGCCTCATAGCAAACTTTATGGTGGAAGAGGGAGACCCCCTAAACTTTAGTCAGCTGGAACAGTTCATCAACCAGCAGGCAAGCTAATTGATCTTCCTGATAAATGCCAAATGCTTACACCAAACCTGTTGCATCTGTAATCAATAAAGTTGTCACCTAATTTGAATCCAACACACTCTCCCATCCTTGTCCTTGGTCTGTGCACTCCACTGCTGCCTCACTGAACCTACAGCCACAAATGTAGTTTATACAGAAGAATAACACATAAAATCCCTGATGTATATGTTTTAATTATAATATTTTTTATTATTATTCAGAGGGAAAGAAGGCTGCAAAGAAGAAGGGTTCCTCATTCCAGACTGTCTCCGCTCTTTTCAGGGTATAGTAAAATCTTGGCTTAAGATATTTGTAAGGGGAGAAAATTCTGATTTCTTAGGGCTGCCATACGTCCAAGTTTTCCCGGACATGTCCGTGATTTGGGCAGCAGAAGTGGCGTCAGGGTGGATTTTTGCTGAGTCAACAAAATGTCTGGGGAAACCCAGACGTACGGCAAGCAGGGCGATTATTTGAAAGAAATGCTTTAAAAATCCTATAAAAGCCTGTCCTTTTTAAAGAATATTTTGGGAATATAGCAACCCTAGATTTCACAATCACAGAACACCAGCATGCCTCTAAGCACAAGAGAAATGTATTATAGGTGAAGGCTGAAATTCTGTGGTAGACTACATTGCCTGCGTACAAATGACCCCAGTTTTGATCTTTGCTCAGGAAAGACTCTAGTCTAAAATCCTGAGGAACTGCTACCAGTCAGTGTAAACATTACTGTGCTAGACAGACCAATATTCTGACTTAATAGAAGGCACCTTTGTATGCTCTGATAGATCCATCAAGAGTTTAAGAGTCCAAGACTGCTTAGTCCTAGAACAGAAAGCATGCAACTGAGCTTCTTGGAGAATGGGCAAGATAAATGTGATAAATAAATTATACAAAACACTAGGTCACTGCATTCTAGTCTGGCTGAAGTCTCACAATGGTCTATGATCTGGAGATTACCAAGGCAAACGTGAAATGCCCAAGTCTTTATCACTAGAATAGTGCAGTTTGTGAATCGGACAAGGATGATTTTTTGAAAAATCCACCTAGGTATCTAGGAGCAACCCCAAATTGTGCTCTCAATTTGTCAGAGGAAGTATGAGTCCAATCAGGTTAACCACACACCAATTTCATAGAGGTTTTTCAGAGTTTTTCTCTATTTTTTCTTACTACCTATGGAAAATTTAAAGGAAGTTTTGCATGTATATGTGTGTGGAATTTGTTAACCAGGCTCTGGCTTCTAATTCCACAGGAGAACTTAAACAAACTGATGAGCAACCTGAAGAGTACTCATCCACACTTTGTGCGTTGCCTAATCCCCAATGAAACTAAAACCCCTGGTAAGACACAGAACTCTACTTTGATTTTTAAAAAGAAAGATGCGATGCACCAGTTGTATACATTTGGTATTCATATCTTCTCTTATTTCCTAAGGTGCCATGGAACATGAACTTGTATTGCACCAACTGAGATGTAATGGTGTGCTGGAGGGCATCAGAATTTGCAGGAAGGGATTCCCCAGCAGGATTATTTATGGTGACTTCAAACAGAGGTCAGACTGCCCCCCAATTATTAACCTATTGGTTGTTTGTAGTTGTTTTGCCCCCCCTCCCCATCAATAGTTTTGAGTTGCTTTTTGACTGTTTCTAATATTGCATTATAGCAGTTAGCACCACGTTTGGACAAAAGGCTTAAGGGGGGAAAATGCCATCAGTGACAATTAATAGTCCTTGCATGAAGAGATTACAAGAAGACCCCAGTTAAATTTAGCCTCAGTTAAATTTTACTAGTCTCCCTGATTTAGGTAAATGGCCATTAGGAATAATATTTGTTTAAACATTTACAATCAGATGCTAAACCGGATGGACCATTGGTCTGACCGAGTTCCATGAACATGGCATCAAATCATAAGCATCTTTATCTTCCACTTCTTCTAACAGATATAGAGTTTTAAATGCAAGTGCCATCCCCGAGGGACAGTTCATGGATAGCAAGAAGGCTTCTGAGAAACTTCTTGGATCTATTGATGTTGACCACACCCAATATAAATTTGGCCACACAAAGGTAAATTTACTTTTTATTACAAGACTGTAAAATTAGAGTTTGTTGAGACAGTGACCAATACTTTGTAATATTTTCTTTCCCCAGGTCTTCTTCAAAGCTGGCCTTTTGGGTCTTCTGGAGGAGATGAGAGATGACAAATTGGCACAGCTGATTACACGTACACAGGCTATGTGTCGTGGCTACTTAGCAAGGGTGGAGTTCCAAAAAATGATGGAAAGGAGGTAGAGTTTTGCCATCTGTAATAGAACTCATGACCACACTGGCCTATCATGTTAATATGCCCTACACAAGGATTACAAATAATAACATATATAAAATACTCTTTGGGCTACTCTCCAAATTCTGGGGCAGATTCTATGTAAAACTTGTAAGAAGTACAGTCGTACCTTGGTTCTCAAACTGAATCCGTTCTAGGAGTCTGTTTGACTTCTGAAACCATTCAAGAACCAAGACATGGCTTCTGATTGCCTGCAGGAGCTTCCTGCAGTCAAGTGGAAGCCATGCTGGACGTTCGGCTTCCGAAAAACATTCAAAAACTAGAATACTCACTTCCAGTTTTCGATTGTTCAGGACCTGAAAAGTGGCAGTTCTCTTAACATTTATTAGGTTTGTATTAAATTTGAGTGTAAGAAGTATAAAAATAAAGTGACAGCTATGCTAAAGAAGCATAATGAAATTTGAACTACTTTATAAAATAGTCCTATTTTTGGAAGCTTTATTTGATAAATTTCTTCATATACCCCATGTGCTCCTGGAAATATCAACCCCTTCTTTATAAAGAAAAAAAATATTCATTTTTCTTACTCTTTCCTTGAGATATAAACCTACACTTACTCCCAGATAAGTGTAGTTAGTAGTGCAGTCTAAGACCTGTTTTGCAACTGGACAAGAATCGGACAGTTCATATTTTTTATTAGGAGAGTCACAAAAGAATTTCATTAAACACTTTGATCACACTGTTGTCGTTTTCATCATCAAGGTTTTATTTTGTTGTCTGGTTGTTACAGAGAATCCATCTTTACTATTCAATACAATGTCCGTTCATTTATGAATGTGAAGACTTGGTCTTGGATGAAGTTGTACTTCAAGATCAAGCCTTTGCTGAAGAGTGCTGAATCAGAGAAGGAGATGGCCAACATGAAGGAAGAGTTTGAGAAAACTAAAGAAAGTCTTGCTAAAGCAGATGCCAAAGTGAAGGAACTGGAAGAAAAAATGGTTTCTCTGATGCAAGAGAAGAATGACTTGCAACTCCAAGTCCAATCTGTAAGCATTGTTGGTAACATACATTTTTCTTCACTCTAGACTAGTTTAGGTAGAGGAATTCAGAAATTGCAGGAGAAATGTGGCTATGTTTAATAAATCTGTATATCTTATATACATACTACATATCCTCTACGTAATAGTTCACCACAGTCAAAGTTAAATTGGACATAAGTATTTTTTACACATATATAGTATACTGGTGAATATAGTTTATTTTGGTATTTGATATACCAACATATCCAGTGTCTATTAAAGAGTGATTTACTTGAACACTGAAAGAATATGGCCTTGAATAGCTTAACAATTAGTTTTAAAGGTGAGGCCATGTGCACATTCCTTTGTGTAAGTAGATTCTGTGCAAGAGATCTGCGTGTGCATGAACCTCTTAAGTAGGATAATAATATTATTGCTATATGACATACATTTTCCCTGTATAGGAAGCTGATGGCTTGGCAGATGCAGAGGAGAGATGTGACCAGCTGATCAAAACCAAAATTCAGCTGGAAGCTAAAATTAAGGAGCTGACTGAACGGGCAGAGGATGAGGAGGAAATGAATGCTGAGCTGACAGCCAAAAAGAGGAAACTGGAAGATGAATGCTCAGAGCTGAAGAAAGACATTGATGATCTGGAGTTAACACTGGCCAAGGTGGAAAAGGAGAAGCATGCCACAGAAAACAAGGTAATGGTCACAATGTGCTCAGATCTGCAACCAATAGTCAGAATGTTGTATTATCATTCCAGGGTGGAATGATACATTGAATCTGTTTGTTCATTTCTAAAAGGTGAAAAATCTCACTGAAGAGATGGCAGTCTTGGATGAGAACATTGCCAAACTGACCAAGGAAAAGAAAGCCCTCCAAGAGGCCCATCAACAGACCTTGGATGACCTGCAGGCAGAGGAGGACAAAGTCAATACTCTGACCAAAGCAAAGACCAAGCTGGAGCAGCAAGTGGACGATGTAAGCACCAACACATGCAGAAGAATAACTGTGGGGTGAAAATAGTATTAGAGTGACAAAGTCTTTGTCCCCTCTTTGTCCTTAGCTTGAAGGGTCCCTGGAGCAAGAAAAGAAACTTCGCATGGACCTAGAAAGATCCAAGAGGAAGCTTGAAGGTGATCTGAAGCTGGCCCAGGAATCCACAATGGATTTGGAGAATGATAAGCAGCAGCTGGATGAAAAGCTTAAGAAGTAAGTATGGTTTACTGTCTAGAAGACCTTTTGGGAGCGCTTTATGGCACCCAGTACTCTTAGAATTTGACTCAAAAAACTTTGTGTTTTGTTATGAAAAGGAAAGACTTTGAAATCAGCCAGTTCCAAAGCAAAATTGAAGATGAGCAGGCCTTGGGCTCCCAGCTTCAAAAGAAGATAAAGGAGTTACAGGCAAGTCAAGCACATATTGACTCCATCCTATGAAAATCAGTTCATCGGGGAAGACTCTGAGTGTTAATGGCTGCTTCTCTTTCTCTAGGCCCGTATTGAGGAACTGGAGGAGGAGATTGAGGCTGAGCGTGCATCTCGGGCCAAAGCAGAGAAGCAGCGGGCTGATCTCTCCAGAGAACTTGAAGAGATCAGTGAGCGTCTGGAGGAAGCTGGTGGGGCAACCGCAGCTCAGATTGAGATGAACAAGAAACGTGAGGCAGAATTCCAGAAAATGCGCAGGGACCTTGAAGAAGCCACTCTGCAACATGAAGCCACTGCATCTGCTCTCCGCAAGAAGCATGCAGACAGTGCAGCTGAACTTGGGGAACAAATTGATAACCTGCAACGTGTGAAACAGAAGCTGGAGAAGGAGAAGAGTGAGCTGAAGATGGAGATTGATGACCTTGCCAGTAATATGGAGTCAGTTTCCAAAGCAAAGGTATACTGCAGCAGTATATACTTTCCTTTAGCTTTATCAGGTGGAGGCACAACACACAGAATTCACAATCTTACATGTGGAATATAAATGTAATAATAAACACATGGTTTGGGAATATAAAGAGATTGATACGTGGGTTACAGTAGCACCCATTCAAGTACCTAAAAGCAAAAGCAAAATACTCATATTAAGCAGATGGAACAGTGGATAGTATATTGGATTTTTATGTAAGAGAGCAGCTTCTAAGTTTTTTTTAATAGGTCTACACAAAACACTTTATTTATACCTTAAATCTACAAAATGTGCTTAGAGCAAATGATCCACCTGGCTCATGCAGGGACAACCAGAAGAGTGTCTGGAGTAGCTGTCATTTGGTGCTATGTGTATAATAATACTAAATTTTTTATTTATAAAAATATTTGCATAAAGTAATTTCTTTAAAAAGAAATTCAAAGTAGTTTACAACAATTCAAAATTACAATTTACCAACTATTACAGAAATTATTCCATAATAGCAAACATAAAGCATGGTCACCTAAATAAGCACTATCTCAGTGCTGTTGTGATAAATATTATTTATCCCTGCCCTCACTTTCCTGATACTTCTTCCCAATGTGTATCATACTGTAATGTGACACTGCTATAGTCAGATTATTTTGATAAATTATGTGGGGAAATGGAAGAGGAATTCACTGTAGCACTAAGTGGATTGCTTCTTCAGGGCAAGCATATCTGCTTGCCATCCTTACCACCACCCTGAACCAGTTTGAGGGAGCATGCACAGGTAGAGAGGGGAAAGCCCTGTTGTGCTAGTGGAGGTCATTGTGCAGGCTTCTGCTGGCAGGGCCAGTTAGTTAAATCTGGCCTCAGCTGTTTTATATAGCTATACACTTTATTATTTCACATCTAGGCAAATCTTGAAAAGATAAGCCGCACTTTAGAAGACCAGCTTAGTGAACTTAAAGCAAAGGAGGAACAGAACCAACGCACTATTAATGACCTGACTGCTCAAAGAGCTCGTCTGCAGACAGAAACTGGTAAGAAACTGAAAGTAAATTATTTAATGCTGTAATTCTTAGGTCCAAAGATAGCAAAGTACCAATCTACTATGTCTATACTATCCAATTGAATCTTAACTGCACACAAGTTTAGGGCAATGCTTTTTCCTTTTCTTGCAACACGATTTCATTATGAACTCTGATTCTATGATTGTTTGTTCGGAAGTAAGTTTCTCCAGCTGCAATAGGACTTGATAGCAAACGAGGGAGGTTTATCTAAGTGTGGCTAGTCATAATTTATAACTACTAAGAAAAATATTTTATGAATAGTGAACATGATTAATTTATTTGTTGTTACAAATGAATTAATGCATTTGTTGTTATAACCATCAAGGTCATTTCAATCACCGCTTAAAAAGAAATATGTACATACTATGTGGGACGGGGGTGGCGCCGTGGGTAAAACCGCAGCGCCTAGGACTTGCCGATCACATGGTCGGCGGTTCGAATCCCCGCGGCGGGGTGCGCTCCCGTCGTTCGGTCCCAGCGCCTGCCAACCTAGCAGTTGGAAAGCACCCCCGGGTGCAAGTAGATAAATAGGGACCGCTTACCAGCGGGAAGGTAAACGGCGTTCCGTGTGCTGCACTGGCTCGCCAGATGCAGCTTGTCACGCTGGCCACGTGACCCGGAAGTGTCTGCGGACAGCGCTGGCTCCCGGCCTATAGAGTGAGATGAGTGCACAACCCTAGAGTCTGGCAAGACTGGCCCGTATGGGCAGGGGTACCTTTACCTTTTATACATACAGTAGATACATAGATAATATGTACCGGTATATATTCCATTTAATCCATTCTCTTTTCAGGTGAATACTCACGCCAAGTTGAAGAAAAAGATTCACTGATTTCTCAGCTCACAAGAGGCAAGCAAGCCTTTACCCAACAGATTGAGGAACTAAAGAGGCAGCTTGAGGAAGAGATAAAGGTGTGTATTTTGTTCAACACTGCAGGCCCTCTATCACAGTTCTAAACAACACAGGGCCTCTTTCTCCTATTCAGTTATCGACACCCATGTGCATTCTGCAGAAATCCTAATTATTCTCATTTCAGAAGCTCTAAGGTTGCTCAGGAAACTTCTCTAGATATCTCCCTATGGTGGTCTCTCTATTCTTTCATTCAAATGGGCAAAAGATTGCATGTGCTTACCTATCTTAGGCTGCTTGCAAACTAGGCATTTATTCTGGTATAGCTATGATTCGTTCACTCACATTTGACGGAACAACCACATCATGACATCAACATTAAATCGCTCTCTTGTGTTTTCTCCACAATTCTTCCATCTCTTTGGAGAGTCAGAATAGCTGAGCAAGAGCAGAATACTAGCATAATAAGTGGGATGTGGACAGGAAGATGTAAAACTGAGGCAGGGATGACATGTTGGAGATGCCCCGTCTTTCTCAAATTTTTGTGTATTTCCTCAGGGCAGCTAAAAATAAACATTAAAAATACAAATGCAATAGAAACTATGCAACATAACAACAGACACGGGTAACACCCTGACATTCATAACTACTAAATTCTTTCCATATTTCAGGCCAAGAATGCACTTGCCCATGGTTTGCAATCTGCCCGTCATGACTGTGACTTGCTCCGGGAGCAGTTTGAAGAGGAGCAGGAAGCCAAGGCTGAGCTGCAACGTGCCATGTCTAAGGCCAATAGTGAAGTTGCTCAGTGGAGAACCAAGTATGAAACAGATGCCATTCAACGCACAGAAGAGTTAGAGGAAGCCAAGTAAGTACAAGAACCAAGAGCAAGGGAGAGAAAGGGAACTCAAAAGTAGAAGAAAGTATGCCATTGTGTAGATGGAATTGGGGGAAATATTTATTTGTATCACTCAGTGAACAGAACAGGTCACTGAGTTATTTGTGCTAGGCTCAGAGCAACAGATATACTGTAATAACGCAATCACATCAGTGTTGACATGGAAGGAGCTGATGACATGGCAAGACAAAGTTTGAATGGAAAATCAAATTTGTTTTTGAGACCATTCTCAGTATGCATGGACCATTCTCAGTAAGCCAGTTATTATAATGGATGACTAAGTGTTGTAATCACATTCCTCTAGGAAAAAGCTGGCTCAGCGTCTGCAGGATGCTGAAGAACACGTAGAGGCTGTGAATTCCAAATGTGCTTCCCTTGAGAAGACAAAGCAAAGGCTACAGAATGAAGTGGAGGACTTGATGATTGATGTGGAAAGGTCCAATGCAGCCTGTGCAGCTCTAGATAAGAAGCAGAAGAACTTTGATAAGGTACTTTTGAACATAATTTAAAAGAAAACCCAGCACGTTGCAACAAATTCTCAGGTACACATGAACACATTTCTTATTTCTTGTGTTTCTTCTTTCTGGTGTTTTGCAGATTCTGGCAGACTGGAAACAGAAATATGAGGAAACACAGTCTGAACTGGAAGCTTCCCAGAAAGAGTCTCGCTCTCTCAGCACAGAGCTCTTTAAGATGAAGAATGCTTATGAGGAATCTTTGGATCACTTGGAAACTCTGAAACGTGAAAATAAGAATCTCCAACGTAAGACCACTTTTTCATAATAAGTGCAAAAAAAACTGTGAAGTTCGTTTTGCAGAGCTGAAGCAATAGATCATAAGGATGGGATATCTCATACAGTCCTTCTCCCCAAAGCTAGAATAGACACCCATGTGCATGGGAGTTTACAATGAGTGTCTTCACAACATGCAGTTTTATTATGCAGTCTTCACAAGGCTTACGAGGAACCTTACATCTTAGGTCATTAGGTGTTGTATAAAATTAAAAATAAAATAGGTCTGACCAACAGGGCTGCAATCTAAAATTATGCCAGTATGGCATAACAATTAGAGTGCTGGACTATGACCTGGAAGACCAGGGTTTGAATCCCCACTAAACCATGAAGCTCACTGCGTGATCTTGGGCCAGTCATAATCTCTTAACCTAATCTACCTCAAATGGTTGTTGTGAGAATGAAATGGGGAGGAAAAGAACCATGTACGCAACATTGAGCTCCTTGGAAGAGACTGGTGGTATATGAAAAAATGTAATAAATAAATTAATATAAATGAATGAATAAATGAATAAAATAATGCTAGTACTATAATTGTTCACTCCAAATAGTGGAGCTGAGATGAATAACTGAAATCCTCCTTCCCAAACCTTCCTACATCTGTTTATTATTAGCTGCATAAACACTATTAATCTCCTTTCTCCTTTCTTTGTGTGAAACTAACAGAGGAGATATCTGACCTCACGGAACAGATTGCTGAGGGAGGAAAGGCCATCCATGAATTAGAGAAAGTGAAGAAGCAGATTGAGCAAGAGAAATCTGAACTGCAGGCTTCTCTAGAGGAAGCTGAGGTAAACAATACAATTATGCATAATGAAAAGACACAAATTATTGATCTGTAATACTGTGAAATAATTGAAGAGGCAACCAGAAGGATGATGATAAGGTAAGAACATTGCTGGATCAGACTGAAGGTCCATTTAGTCCTACAATCTGCTTTTTACTTGAAGGTCCACAAGCAGGGCATGAAGGCAATAGTCCAATCCTGTTGTTGTTCAGTGTCACAAATGGGACCTGCAACAAAATGCTGCAATGTGGAGTTCTCTTGTTTAGTATTTCAATCCATCGGTCAGCAATGCCTTCTTCCATTCCATTCCATTCCCTGCCCTTCAACCATCAACATTCTGTGGTCACTGAGCAAGCTCTGCTCTCTTGTAGGCTGCTTCTGAGTCCCACCCTTTTTTGTACTTCTGCAAACATTGCTGTTCCCTCAGATCTTCTGATACTTCCCTCTTATGTGTGGGTGGTACTGTTTTGGCTGAGTAACTGTTAGCACTCATGCATGGCCATTGGAAATAGAAGCATTACTGTATGCTTACTGCTATTTTTTACCCCATCCTCTTTTGATGAAGTGGAACATTTACACCCTCATCCCTTACAGATGCTCTGTCCCAAGCCAGATGCTCCCCAGTTCTTGTCAGCTTTCCCCCAAAGGTCAGCTTAAAAGCCACTCTGTGACCTTTAGAATTTTAAGTACCAGCTGTCTAGTTCTATTTTGGTACAAGTGAAGACCATCCTTTAATTTAACTTATGCCAAGATGTCCCCAGGTCAAGTTCTGAATACCTAGCTGAACATGCAAAAGGTAGCATTTCTGAGATGGCTTCCTTTGAGTATGGAAATGTGGTGAATACACTGCTAAATAGTATATTCAATATAATGTTGAGCGTACTTCAATAAGGAAACAGCTGTCAAATTACGGTAAGTCCATTATTAACAGCTGTTATAAATGGTTTTCTTAAGGCCTCACTGGAACACGAAGAAGGCAAAATCCTCCGCATCCAGCTTGAGCTCAACCAGGTGAAGGCTGACATTGACAGGAGAATTGCAGAGAAGGATGAGGAAATTGATCAGCTGAAGAGGAATCACCTGAGAGTTGTGGAGTCCATGCAGAGCACGCTGGATGCTGAGATCAGGAGCAGGAATGATGCCCTGAGAATAAAGAAGAAGATGGAGGGAGATCTGAATGAAATGGAAATCCAGCTGAGCCATGCCAACCGCCAAGCTGCTGAGGCATTAAAGAACCTCAGGAACACCCAAGGAATACTCAAGGTTCAGATATATTTCTGTAATCAGGATATAGTTGTGATTGTTATTGTGCAAAGAACGGTCTCACAATAATATCTCAATATCATTTTTTAGGACACCCAGATACATTTGGATGAAGCTATGAGGAGCCAGGAAGATCTGAAGGAGCAAGTGGCCATGGTTGAGCGCAGAGCTAATCTGATGCAGGCCGAGATTGAGGAGCTCCGTGCAGCTCTGGAACAGACAGAGAGGGGCAGGAAAATTGCAGAACAGGAACTTCTGGATGCCAGTGAGCGTGTGCAACTTCTTCACACCCAGGTGAGCTTCTAATATGTAATGGGCACGCACAAGGACATGAGGATAATCCAGTGGGGATAAATCAGGTGTAGGCTCTGCTCCAGAAATAAAGAGATTGTTGCTAATGTGTAAATAGGCAATTAACCTACTCATCGCCACACAGCCTATTTTTCTCATCATATTAATAATCACTACTGTCAAGGGACATGAAGTGGACGTTGGTACTCAATTAAGACTTTGAAGGGAGCTCATTTTATTTATTTAGCGTGTTTTTAGCAAACCCTTTAGCCAATAAATGTTCCAGAACAGTTTACGTAAGATCAATAACAAGCAAAATAGTCCTTGTCATAGAAAGGTGATTTACAAGGCATGACTCAAGAAGAAAAAGGCGTAAGGAGGGAAGAGGAAAACAGGCACCAGTTATTAAAGTAGCATAGTTGTTATAATGACCAGATAGAATGGAAACAGTTTAGTAAGAGGAGCCAAATGAAGCTGGTCTCCTCATGGAATTGATGTAGTGGCCTGATAGAATGATAGTTGCTTGGCAGCAACCTGATGAAATAACCAAGTAACAGTTGAGGGTAGGGATGAATGAAACTATCTGCTTTGATTTCTCTCTGTTTCTCATTTTTCCAATCTTCAGTTCACTAAGTTTCCTCATCAGTTTGTATTTTTTAAAAAAGTAACACAAAATTCATTTTTTAAAATTATTATTATTGTTGTTGTTGTTAGCAACAATAGCAGCAGCATTTTAGTGTGCCTTTCTCTTAATATGCACATTTCTGTATGCAAGCAATTTTCCCTAATATAATACATTTGGTATGTCATTCTCACTGATAAATGCATCTTTATCCACACATCCTCAATATGTTTTTCTGCACACATTTTTTGCATCACAAACTTCAGAGAAGGGCACATTTTGAAATATAGATGTATTTAAGTGTTACACATGGTTTCAGGATGTGTGAATTAAAATGTAAACCAAACCAAATTCCTCTCCCATTCCCTAGTTGAGGGAGGGAGGAGCCCAACAGAGCTGGTTTCTGCATCATAGGTATGCTGGGGAAATGTTTGTGGCTCATTTCTGAGTACCTGCAATTGTACTCAGCATCATTCTTTTGTACAAAATGCAAGCAATATGAATGACATATTTAGGCTTGGTCCTTTACGAAAACTATGATCTCCCATTCTGTATAGAATACCAGCTTGATCAACACCAAGAAGAAGCTGGAAACAGACATTTCACAAATCCAGAGTGAAGTGGAGGAGACTATTCAGGAAGCACGCAATGCAGAAGAGAAAGCCAAGAAAGCCATCACTGATGTGAGTTGGGCAGATTTTCTTTTGAAACTATAATCCTGCTTGCAGTTGGCATGGCTGGTTTCCTAAACTGGGGAAAATTTCCTCTATTAATAGGCAGCCATGATGGCTGAGGAACTCAAGAAGGAACAAGACACCAGTGCCCACTTGGAGAGGATGAAGAAGAACCTGGACCAGACAGTGAAGGACTTGCAGCATCGTCTTGATGAGGCAGAACAGCTGGCAATGAAGGGTGGCAAGAAGCAGCTCCAGAAACTGGAGCACAGAGTATGTATTTCTTGTAAACAAGTTCACTCAGTTCTACTTCTTGAACAAACTGACCAGCTGGACAGCTAATGGCTAATTCCATTTTCCCCAGGTACGTGAGCTGGAAGCTGAAGTTGAGAATGAGCAGAAGCGCAGTGCCGATGCTATCAAGGGTGTGCGCAAATATGAGAGACGTGTAAAGGAACTAACCTACCAGGTGAGGACAGATAATTTTTTTCTGCATCTTTTGGAGGAACTGGTAAAAGCATTTTATAATCAGATGTACTCATGTTGTTTTCTTTTCTTTTGTTAAAAAAATATCCTGCTCTGTCCAGTCTGAGGAAGACCGAAAGAATGTTCTTAGACTCCAGGACCTGGTTGACAAGTTGCAGATGAAAGTGAAAGCATACAAGAGACAATCTGAAGAAGCTGTAAGTATTATTCTGAACTTGCTGTAGCTTGAGCTAGAATTATGAAGGTAAATTTGATATAGCAAAGGTTTCATTTCTATCAATAAGTACAAAATGAATTAGTCTCCATGTGGCAGAATTAGCTGCATGAAACAGGGGAGTTTCACATAATTGAAACTTATGTGAGAAAAATTATCAGTGGATTGTGCCCTCAGTAACATGAACCCAAATTTTCATAATGGGAAGATTGCAGAAACCTTGCTCATATTGTTTTTAAGAGGAGAAGATCCTTTAGCAGTCTGAGTAATTAAAGCAATATGAAATAGCAATAGTCACTTTTGCATACCACTTTACTGTACACATTGCAGTTCACAATAAATACTGTGCATTTCAGTATTTAGTAGTCGATTAAATACATTATCATCTCATATAATAGTATTAAAGTGGTAATATACTGACCAATAATATCATGGGCAGGTCTGAATGTACAAAGAACAGTCAAGCTAAACTAACCAAGGTTTGGCATTATGTCCCAATGCTGCTACTGAGATTTATGCTTTCTCCTATACTCAAAATCATTTATACTATTTAAGTGTTAAAAATCCAGTACCTTGATTCATATATTTTTATCCATTTTCAGGAGGAACAATCCAATGTGAACCTGTCTAAATTCCGCAAGATTCAGCATGAGCTGGAAGAGGCTGAGGAGCGGGCTGACATTGCTGAGTCCCAGGTTAACAAGCTCCGGGTGAAGACCCGAGAGGTGCACAAGAAAGTTGTTGTAAGCGAAGAATAAGCTCAACAAAAAGCTGCAGTGACTGAAGAGAAGCGCAAAATGTGAAGCTCTTTGTCACTTTTGTAATTATCATTGTTCAGTTTCTAGAAAATAAAGATTGTAGATTCCTTTGCAAGATGACAAAAAAGATTTTATGTGTTGCCTTTCTATACAGTACTATTCTTTTCATAGCATTTCATGTACATCATAGTTTCTGGCTAACCAAAGCTTTCTTAATTTCAGTAGTATAATCACTGAACTGGAGGAGAAGTCAATATACATCTTATTGTTACCATTCTTTTGAGTCAGACAATTTTGAATGGCCAAGTCCCTTTTTTACTCCAATTGGATTATTCTGGGCTTGGTGGTTTAAGTCTGTAATCCTAAATTCATTTCCTTGGGAGTCAATTCCATTGATTTCAGTGGGACTTATTTCTAGCTAGACATGGTTAGGATGGTGGTCCAAAATCCAAGCAGGGATGCTTAAGTGGTTTGTGGATCAAGCACTTGGTTTCCCTTTGCTTCAGTCACATTTAAGACAAATTAAATGGATTAGTACTCACAAATTTAAACATTTGAACAGGTATTCCTAAAGGAAAACAACTTTAAAAGCCTGACTGAGCTGTGTACAGTCAGCTCTACTCCACAGATTATTATTATTATTATTCACCCACCTTTCACCCTAAGGCCCCAAGGCAGGTTACAATAATTTAAAATACAATATTAAAAACAGTGACCACAAACAGTCACACAAACTGTAACAGCCAGTGAAATTATTCAACAGTGATTAGTAAATCTTTCCTCGTCAGATAATGCATGCATGTTTTGGAATTTCACAAGAGATCAAGAAAAGGTACAGCATTCTTAGATTAAGCTGCAATACAAATATTTTCTGGTGGAACCCCCATTAAAACTTGTAATATATTGGTTCTTCACCAAAGAAAGTCAGTCAGGATGAGAAAAGAACTTCAACTTTATTTTAAAAAAACACCTTTCAAAACACCAGCAAAGTGAATATAGAAGATAAATATCAAAGCATCTTGAAAGTAAGCAGGGATAATAAAATATGACATTTATCATTTAGTATGATGCTTTCATCTATCATGGGTTGAGCCCATACCTTCCAGTGATTCTCAGATGAAAACAGGGATGTTCTAGTCTGCATCAGGAAGCTTCTCCTGCATTTTGATCTCACTGCACATAAAGACGTCATAAACACATACACACCTGTCACCTTGAGCAAACTGCAACCTCTCCGCCAAACCTACCTCACTAGATTGTTTAGAAAAAATGTGCGAGGGAAGTGATCGTGTATAAGACCGTCAACAGATAAATGGAATGAAATAATTTTTTTGTGGTAAGCAGCCTTGAGTCCCTGTCAGGGAAAAAGGTAGGATGTGTGCTATGCTTACAAAATGAATTTGATCTGTGTGCTGCTGCTGCATTTTTTAGTTTTATAGTTCAAATTGGGAAAAATAATTACAGTAAATGGACAAAAGTACAAAGCTTCACAAAATGTTTAGGGGTATGCGTACCCCTGCATCCCCCCACCCGAAAAAAGCACTGGCTGAAAATATAGCAAAGTAGTCACCCACCCACCCCACCTTTAAGTTACATTTCCACTTGCCATACACATCAGAGACAGGGCAGGGATGTCTTTACCAGATGCATTTTCTCTATTTGGTTTCCCCATGCCTGCAATGCGCTTCATCTGCACATGCACAATGGATGTCCCAAATGTACATACTTCAACTTTACTGTGGCTGGTTTACAGAAGCTGGTTTGAGGGGAAATGCATCAGACAACATTATTTCTCAAGGGACTATATGATCCATAGCTGTCAACGTTTCCCTTTTTTTAAGGAAAATTTCCTTATTCCGAACAGGATTCCTCACAAGGGAAAAGTTGACAGCTATGATATGATCATGTGTACATTGCTTCAAACACCAATGAGGGAAGTGCACTGAAGCATCAAACCCCAAAGCAGGGAGTGCACGTTTCAGCAAAGTACCATCTCAGTCTCAGTACCCCCTGCCTGCTGCCCATTATACTATGAGGATAATATAATACCAGTCTATCATACAAGGTGGTTGTGTATATCTAAGATTGGGATCTTCAATTTTTCTGGGCTCAGATGCACAAATGGGAATGTAAGACACTGTTGTGGGCTCAGAATCCTCGCCTACAAAAAAATAAAATAAATCCCCAGCAAAACACCTATCCAGCAAAAAAGGAAAAACAAACGAAACATAAAAGAAAGCAAGGCAATCCTATCTCAACCAAAAACAAAAAAATCAAAACCACAAAGAACTCTTCCTTCCTTTATTGAATTTATACACCACTCTTCCTTCCAAAGGAGCCCATTTTTAAAGGAAGGGCAGCACCAAGGGGAGTGTTTGAGAGAGCTGTGATGCCTACAAGTGCCATATTGGAGATGCCATGTCTGACATAATCTATATGAATTTCTCTGTGCTCTTCAGAAAGCAGTAAATCCTTGTGAGTGGGAAGCAAGACAATAGCACAACAAAAATTTCCATTTGCTTCTGGGTGCTAATTTAAAGTAACAAGAAGGATAGATCGTTTTTCTGAAGGTCAAATCTAAAGCTTATGGGAAGGATTAATAAAAGAATTGTAGAGTTGGAAGAGATCCCAAGGGTCATCTGGTCTAACCCCCAAATACATTTTGGATGAAATACATTTAAAAGTGCCACCTGGCTCCTGCCGTTTTTCTGCAATTCGCTGTGCCTCATTGTGGGGCAATGAAGAATCTTCTGTTTAACAGAGTATATACAGATGAACTATGACTATATATTTTACTTATTTATTTTATTTTTAGAACATTTCTATCCCACTTTATTACCCTCACAGGCTCTCAATCTAGTTTACAAAAGATTATCACAATAAAAATGACATTAAAGTCTGGTACAGGAACAGAAATGACATGGTGTCCTCCTGATGCCAGGGTGATTCAGCCGGCACTCATCCTTAGTCTTCTTTGGTGTTGCTCTTCCTTGGTATTGCCCTACTAGGCAGTAAAGCCCACTGATGCTCTCTGAGACAAGAGAGTGGGGCTGTGCAGCTAGAACTCAGTCAGCCCATGATGGACGCAAGTTCTCCTTTGCAGTGATTCTCCTCCTACTTGGACGACTTGGAATTGATGCTAGAAGATTTCTTCTTGACCACTTGGAAATTATGTTTTAGTGTTTCATCTTTTCCTCCACATTGCTTAACATCTGAATGAAAATGGGTCGAAATCATCTGGAGATTTGGACAAAGGTGGCATTAATATGCAAATGACACTCAGCTCCATCTCTCTTTTTCATCAAATCCTGGAGAGGCAGGGTGTGTTCTGAGTGCTCAGATGCAGTAATGGACTAGATCAAAGACTATAAACTAAGACTCAATCTAGACATGATGAAGGTATTGCTAGTGGATGCTTCATGTTCCTATTTGAGTGGTATTTGGCATGTTCTGGAGGCATTTCCCTGCAGTGGAGGGAACTCCACTGATCCAACATTGTCACTCAGGGCCCGAGTGGTCTCAGTGACTCAAAGTGCCTTTTATCCCTTGCATCTGACAAATGAACTGTGACCCAACTTGGGGATAACCTCGTTACAGTTATCCATGCTCTAGTATTTGATGATGTTTCTAGGAATATCTTTGTGGATTTTATATGTTGTATTCCACCTTGCCACGTTTTTATATGAATGTGCAGATGCCCTTTTAAATGTGTTGTGGAAGGGGAGATTATTGCTTTGTTTCTGTTCTTATTTTTATCATGTATTTAGTGTTTTTTTATATTGCAATTTTATGTTGTGAACCTCCCTGAGATCTATGGGTATAGGGCAGCATACAAATTTAATTAATTAATTATTAATTATAATTGATAAATAAATAAATTTTGGACCTATTTGACCTTTTACTCTCTAAAGAGCTTGCGGTCAAGCTATGTGAAGGATAATTTACTCCTAACCAATGATTTTTTTTTCTAGAAAAAAAGGTGCCGGTACTCGCCATAAAGTTGTTACAAGTATGTGCCACACTTTTCAACAACAACAAAGATGCCGGTACTGTGTACCCTTGATTACCCCTGGAAAAATCACTGCTCCTAACTGAACTTTGAGGTCGTTCATTCTTTGGAGTGCCCCTGCCAAGTGAGATCTGGCATGTGGCTATAAGGAAGCAGGGGTTCTCTGTGTTAGCACCCCAGAGAGGCAACACTGGCGCCAGGCAGAGACTTCTTATTCTCTCTGGCTTTTAAATGGATTTTGAGATTTTGGCTTTTAAAAGTTTTTAAGGCCTGTTTGTATTTAACTGTATTGCTGAATCTATGCTACACTGTGCCTTAATACTGTAATTGTTTGTTATATTTTAACAATGTTTAGGTGTGCCACTCAGATAACTTTGGTTGTAATGGAGGCATAAAAATACTGTTCATACATAAAAGAATAACATTGAGCACTACAGATTGTATGCTCAAACAATCAGAATATCCCTTTGGGTGTATTCAATTAAATAACTGTACAAAATGACTTCACCCTTCTCCTCCCTTGTGTGCCCCCCCCCCCAGCCCCTATCTTTGTTTCAGAGGGTTTGGGAACTCCCAGAACAGACTTAGCGGTGTGTGGGGAGAAGAGGTGGGGATGTTCTATTATGCAAGGAAAAATCTTTGTGCTGATGGAATGTTCCCCTTAGTGCTACTTTGAATATAACACTTTTGTTACGAGGAATAAACATAAATAAGTCTTGAGAATGCCATTGGAGTAATACTGTCTTGCACCAGCTGAGTGTCTGAGTCCCGTCTTTTAAATTCTTAGAATGCCAAACACGTCTGTCAGATCGTTTTGTGCCAACCATGAAATTTGACCTCCCTAAGTTTCCCTAAGGCCCTGTCACTCAAATTCAGAGCTGCAGAATGCATAGAGAAAGCTGATTAATGAAAGCCAGAGTCTGGAGTAAATTAAGAGTAACTCTTTTCTTCCTATACATACAAATGGAAGGCTGTCGTCGCATTGCCCCCATTGAAAGATTTGTAGTGCTGCATGACAATCCTGGATTTTCATGGCCACAGTGGGATAGCGCAGCAAAAGAGAAAGCAGGTTGCACAGCAGTATTGGCTATCTCTTGGGAGGGAGAAGCGAGGGACACTCACAGGGGGAAAGTAGTGGCTTACAACAACAGCAGAGGTGTGAGTAAAGCATGGAAGGAGAAAACAGAGGGGGAAAGTGGTGATTCGAAACAATGGCAGATATTTGAATAGATATGGTGGGATGGGGGAGTAGCAATTTCAAATACAGTGGTACCTCAGGTTACATACGCTTCAGGTTACATATGCTTCAGGTTACAGACTAAAGAGCTAAAGAGGTGCTTCAGGTTAAGAACAGTTTCAGGTTAAGAACGGACCTCCGGAACGAATTAAGTACTTAACCTGTAAGGTCTGGGTGCAGTGAGAAGGAAGTTGGGAAAGGCTATGTTGCATTAGCCTATTGATGTTAGCTTCTGTGTTGTACCCATCTTTGTCCCCCCCCCGCCCCCTGTTGAAGTTGTTTGCTTTGGGTTTTTTTTCCTTTAAAAAACCCCTCAGTATCCTTCTATTCCTGCTTTACTCAAATCTCTGCCATTGTTTAAAACAATTTCCCTCTCAGTGTTTCACACTGAGAGGAAAACAATGGCTGTTTAAAATTTCTCTTTCCATTATTCAGCTGCCTCATGTAAGAGATATAATGGAAGCGAAGCCTGCAAATATCCCGTTGTAACTTCCAGAAATCATGTATTTCACTCCTGATACCATGTGTTGTGTTTAGCATGAATTTCCGGATTCCAAATAGCAATTTAGAAGAGATACTTTATTAACAAGCAAGCACACATATATGCACAGCACCTACAAACCGAACTTAACATTCTTTAGCTGAATAATCTGACAGGCTTGCACAGTTCATCTTAACTGTGCAGTAACATATATCAGAATGGGATATATGTGCAAAGGGGGCTGCAGAATAGGAGAGTGAAGGCATGAAAATGGGAACAGTAAGAACATAGCAAAGAGATATATAAGAGTTAAACTAGAAATCTGTGTACAACAAAATAATAGGCTGAATCTCAGGTTTCTCATATACAGATTTTGATGTTGAATATTTTCCAGTTATTTCCTGTATGTTAGGAATTCTCCAGATATTTGATATATGTAATATTCCACGATCAGCAGTTCACAAAGAAGGTTGTAGTTATGACTCAAAATTTAATTCCTTCTTGTCCTTCTGCTGGCAGGTGAAGATTTTCTTGTAACCAACAGGCTTTTGGGAATGGACTGCTTTTAACGAAAGTGCTGGTGCTGTGCTGTTTTACTGTCATTATTGGTAGGGTTTTAATAGATTTTATATAGATTTAATTTTATCAGTGTTCAATTGTTTTTTAATTATTGTTTTACTATGTTTTTAACAGTTCTTATTTTTATCTGTAAGCCACCTCAAGTCCCCATGTGAAAATGTAGAGTATGTATATGTGTGTGTGTGTGTGTGTGTGTATGTATGTATGTATTTATTTTATTAATTAGCAGAAGCAGCAAGGTGTAAGCCATATATTTTTGTTTTAAAGCATGAGAATGGTATAAAATGTAATTCTGGCATTTAGATTTGTTTGGGGATTAAGTGGTTAATTTGTTATGCCTGACCTGTCTGAGGATCAAAGGGGAGTTAAAATTCAATGAATATGTGGTGGTTGTCATACAGGCATTGTTTGTAGCTGAGAATTAGGACACTAATTTAGGGACTGCAAGTCACAATGGTGAAAGTCAGAAACTAGCTTTGGTTGGCAGTTTCAAGGCAGAATCTGGGAGACAAAGGATGAGCAAATCAAGGTGTGATATCAGGTTACAAAGGGAACATAGCTAAAATTTAACCTGTGGCTTTTCATGGGTGTGTAGTGCCATCTTTGAATATTTTCTCTCATTTTTGTTGACACTGACCAAAAAGGTCTTTCCATGGCTTTTTCCCCGGCCAGAACTTGCCAGAACTCAGTTCTGGCAGCTCTCAGGTATGTGCCATTGCCATTATAAGAGAACAAGGCACCTTTTTTTCTAGAAAAATAGCATTGGTCTTTTTCATCCCATTGGGTGACTGTGCAGAAGAAGACTGTGAGTAGTTTCAAACCACTTTTTTTGCTTTCCTCAATTCTTTTACCATTATTGTGCTTCATTTCTGCACCTCCATCTCTACAAGGTCCATCAATTTATTATGAATGGCTTCTCTCTCACATCCAGTGCCACTTTGCAGACCAAGAAAACAGAAAAGACTCTCCTCCTGCAAGAGGGGAGGGGTTGTGGGCGGGATCCGATGTCCGCCTCATGCAGGGGGCGTCACTTGGCTGGCGCACCACGCCCATGGGCAAGCACCCATGGGCGGCTTGGAGGGGGCGTGGTCTGCAGCTTAATTTGCTGCTGTGCCAGCCACGCGGCCTCATTTTACGCCTTCCTGTTGCGAGTCACCCACCCTCCACTCCCTTAGAGCTCAGGGTTTTCAGTTTCTCTCTTGGCCTTGCTATGGACCTTAGGTTGGTCACCCAGGTTGTCCAGGGGGCCTGGTAGGAATTTTTCCATTTGGCATTAGGCTTGGTGGTTTTTTCGCCTACCTCGTAGCAACCGTCACAACTTTCTTGGTATTGGTGGGTAGGTTAGGCATTGGAATGTGTTTGTGGTGTGTGGAAGGGCTAGGTGTGGCCATCGCCTACGCCTTCTATTTTGGGGTATTCCGTTAAAGGAATCCGGCGGTCGTGGATCCTGTCCGATGCCTGTGTGGGGCCATGGCACGACCCTCGGTGACATCAGGGGAGAGCTTATAGTTGTATTAGAATCAACAGGCTCCACCTACTGGTGAATAAACCCCCCTTTTAGGCTCACCCCTCTCCGAGTGGGTGGAGTCAACTGACGTGATCCAATGCCTAAGCCAATACCTTTTCATTTGCTGTAATCAATAAAGTTGTGGCCTTTTTCTTGCCCATTAACCTTATATACGTGTCCGTGTGTCTTCATTCCACTAAGCGGGGATTGGGTCCTCAAACCACAACTAGAAGTTTCAGTCAAAGGATTAAGGAACACAAAAGTAAGATAGTGGATTGTGAAGAACTGAGAAGCAGGGAAGGAAGAAAAATGTGGAGTGGAGAGAGGGAAAGACTGTAGGTCAAATTTGATCAACTATGTAATATGCAGCCATGTATCTTGTTTTTCCTTAAATAATTACAGGAATGGGAAAACATAATTCTTACTGGGAAAGCACCGTGGTTATCTGTCACTCCCACACGATAATCAGACCTGGGATAGCTCAGTCGGTAGAGCAGACTCTTAATCTCAAAGTCATGGGATCAAGCACTGCGTTGGGCAAAAGATTCCTGCAAGGCAGAGGGTTGGACTAGATGAGCCTCAGGGTCCCTTCCAACCATATGATTCTATGAAAACTGAGATTAGCCCTCCAAGTTTGGCTAGGACTCTTAGGAAAAGAGTCTTTCACAAGGCTCCTAGCTGTGCAGGGTTGCGTGTGTGATATAGAGTGTGTCTCTCTATTCTGATCATGGTGGAAATGAAAAAGGATCCCTTCATGTGCTCTGCCTTCCCAGTAAGCACTAGGCTCCCCCATGGCTGTAATTATTTAAGAAGAAACAAGATAGTTAGCAACATGCTATGTTATTTAGCAAATGTCTAGCCTGTGTATGTCTCCTAGCCTTATAAACTGTGTTTTTGCAACCAGATGCTTGCTGGAGCAGCCAAAATGAGAGTATCCCTAAACATTTTTAAAGGCGGAAAAAGCACTCATTTAATCTATAACAGTACAGTATTTCACAGTTAACATTCAGTGGTGCTTAACATATGTATTTGGTGTCTGGCAAGCAACTGTATTCAGTATCTGACAGCACATGACAAATTACACACAGTGGTGTTTATTTAATGATGTTTGATAGCTCACAGCTTGCAAAATTTCATATGTGATGCTTGCCAAAAAAAGAACATATTTGACTAAAGTACTGACATTTCAATACTTCAGATGAATTTGAATTTTCCTAATCCAAACTTGAAAAAACTAAAATTGGAAAATTTAGCAAATTTCAAATCACTACAAATATTTATTTCAGCTTCACTATGCACTCACCAGCCTTCTCTTCTCTCCTTACCAGTTAAAACATATTTACTGCCATTCATTCTATCATAAGCATATGGGTTTCCTTTGAGCAATATGTTGCACTCCCACTGAACCCTAACAGCATCAGATGCATATATTTCTCTCCTCTACCAGAACACAAAACTGGTATCAGGATCAGACCACAATATATAGGCTGCCACCCACTCTTCCCTCCTCTTGTCAAATTATTTTTAGATTGATTCATGGAGCTGAAAGATCTAATTATATCTGTTCGCGTCAAATATGAATGGAAATCTTGCTGGGAGTTAAGGCTGCCAAAAAGGTTTTGACCGAAGAAAGAAGAGGAGGCTGCTGTGTATGCAAATCACTTCCTATATAAGTAGTCTTGGGACCAGCCTCTCATGTCCTTGCACCAACAGCTTAAAGGTAAGAGTGTGAGAAGCTCGAGTTTAAAAGGAATAGAATCCCACCCTGAATTCTTCACATCCCAGTACATTCCTGCTGCATTTGACATTTCTGAGCACAGATAGCCTGTGTCAATAGGGATTTAAAATCTGCCCATCAGTTGCTACTCTATAATTTATTACTGGACCTTTGATAAAGGATCTATCATTTTTATTTTACAGTATTGGGCAGCTCAACCCTGCTTTACAGTCCACCTGATACCACACAAGGTAAGACACTGATTTATTAATTCCCTGGGGAAAGTCAGATACATGGTAGGAAAGGATCTGCATGTTTTTCAGTGGGTTAATTGCTTCCTCCCAACCTTTATGGACCATGTATAGCTATATCAAATTTTGTTATAAAGCTGCATTCCACTTAGCAGGAGGAAGTCAATTTTGGGAACTGGCCTTGAATATACTGATTCTTTTACTATCCCCTCTAATAGAACATCTGCCTTAGCACAAACCCATGGGTCAAATTCTGAAAGGATGCACTGTGGTAGGGAATCACAGTCTGCATCATGCCATGTTTGCATAAAGGCCATAGTCTATATGGCTGTATGAATAATTTTGACATGGGGTTCTACTGTGCAGGGAGCACGCCAATTCCTGCTGAAAGTTGTATGGTTTCTAATTTAATTGGAAACATAACAGGTAGCAGTGTAGAAGGGCTGTAGCTCAGTTGCAGAGCGTCTGTTTTGCATACAGAAGGTCCCAAGTTTGATATCTGACAACTCCAGGTAGGACTGGGAATGTCCCATCTGAAACCCTGGACAACACTGTGGACAATACTGACCTAGATGGACCAATGGTTTTACTTGGTATAAGGCAGCTTCCTAAATTAATCCTGCTTGACAGAACCTTTTGCTTGTTGGCACACGAAAGGACACAATAATACAGTTCAAGTTACAAACTCCTGTAATTCCAGCATTCAAGTTCTTAACAGAGCGGGCTGAAGTAACTCATTCTGGATGAGTCTGTAGGGGATGAAATCTAGTATCTGGTGTACAGAATCATTTTATAGAGGGATAGTTAGCTGTCTTGTAATAAACAGCAGTCTTGAGGCACCTTAGTCTATTGTGCACTGAAAAAACAGTAAAGTGTAAGCCACTTGAAACTAAAATGATAGTCTTTGGCTAGTTATAAATATAAGATACAAAAAGATAACAATTATTATTTGTATATTTACGAACCCCCTTTTGCATCTTAAGACATAAAAGCTAAAATAGTTTTAAAAACAGTACAAATCCAACTGGAGATAGGCATTTAATTCTGTTTTTAATCAAAATAATATTATATTCTAACTCATATCATAAGAAAGAAAACAGTAGCCTTGCTCTGATAAGCACAGTCTCATCACTTTAATCTTCTTCCTTATTGGCTACAAAAAACGAATTTATGTGATAATTTATACTCTATCCTTCAACTGCAGTATCAATTCCTAGGGTGGCTTACAAAATATTTAAAATGACCAAAGCAAACAATAAATCAACCAACCAACCAACCAACCAACCAACCAATAAGGTAATTTGACCCTGGAAGTTCCTTCAGCTTCTGCAGTTTATATAATCCGGTGTAATGGATGACTGAACAAATTCCACAGACCTGAAAATATCTAGATTTCAGGATTCAGAATCTATAGGTGCCAAGTATATGGTATTACATATGAAAAGTAGGACCTTGGTTAAGTGCCAATGGAGCTGGATGTAATGCCAAAGGAAAAGTTGTATATTGGACGTATGTCCACATTTTCTTTACATGATTCATATTTTTATTTCCTTCAGCTTTTTGTTTGCTGAGCTGCGTGCTATAAACCGCAGTCATGTCTTCAGACGCGGAGATGGCCATCTTCGGGCCAGCTGCCCCCTATCTACGAAAGCCAGAAAAAGAGAGAATTGAGGCCCAGAACAAGCCCTTTGATGCAAAGAATTCAGTCTTTGTGACAGATCCTAAGATATCTTATGTGAAGGCCAGTGTCACAGCCAGGGAAGGAGGGAAGGTCACAGTCAAGACGGAAACCGGAGAAGTGAGTAGAAGGAATGCATTGTTAAAATTGCCTCATCTCTACTTTTTAAGATGATATAAATTGGCCTTTTGTTTCATTGGCGGTCTGTCCTATATTTGTTCATCTTCCCTTTAATCCTTTCCCTCCCAGTCTGTAACAGTCAAGGAAGATCAAGTCTTTTCTATGAATCCTCCCAAATATGACAAAATTGAGGACATGGCCATGATGACCCACCTCCATGAACCTGCTGTCCTGTATAACCTCAAAGAGCGTTATGCAGCCTGGATGATCTATGTAAGTATATTCTGAAGTAACATGCCTCTCTCTTTTTATGGTGGAACTAGATTTTAATATAGGGGTGAGGAAGTCTGTGGCTCTCCAGATGAGACTCTAACTCCCAGAAACTCCACCTAGCATGATCAGTGGACAGTGTGTTGTAATACAGTTACCGGTATATTTGGAGGGCCACAGGCCGTTCTGACTTTGGGGCAGAAGTCCAGGGTCCCTCGCTGCAGAATGCCCTCCAAGTGCAGCAGGGCTAGCTTACCACATTTTGAAGTACATGAAGTAATGCACGTTACCATCTAAAGAAGCAGCCTCATAAGACCAATGCCTAAAATTAGCTAACTGCACTTCTGGCCACAGGTTTCCTACCTCTGCTTTAAGACCTCCCAAAGATCACTTTCTTCTTTCACACCACACAACCATGTTAGGTTTCTACCTTGTATCAGTTAGCCAGTTTGTATTGCTCTTTTGTGGGCAAAGTAACTACAGTGGTACCTCGGGTTACATACGCTTCAGGTTACATACGCTTCAGGTTACAGACTCCACTAACCCAGAAATAGTGCTTCAGGTTAAGAACTTTGCTTCAGGATGAGAACAGAAATCGTGATCCGGCGGCGCGGCAGCAGTGGGAGGCCCCATTAGCTAAAGTGGTACTTCAGGTTAAGAACAGTTTCAGGTTAAATACGGACCTCCGGAACGAATTAAGTACTTAACCCGAGGTACCACTGTATTAGCTGCCAGATCCTATATTATGTTCCTAGTGTCTTGTATCAATCAAGGACAGGAATGTGGCAAAAGTCTACTCACATACAGTGGTACCTCGGGTTACAGACACTTCAGGTTACAGACTCTGCTAACCCAGAAATAGTACCTCAGGTTAAGAACTTTGCTTCAGGATGAGAACAGAAATCACACGGAAGCGGCGTAAGGCCCCATTAGCTAAAGTGGTACTTCAGGTTAAGAACAGTTTCAGATTAAGAACAGACCTCCGGAACGATTTAAATTCTTAACCAGAGGTACCACTGTATTTGATTCCTTTTCTTTTCTCTTCTTTTCTCTCTTCCCTCATTCCCCATGATAAACATCCTATCCTAAGTAAATATCCCTGTATCCTGCTCAGCTCAAAGTTCCTTAGTTTGGGAATTATATACAATTGACTCACAATTTCTGCAGGAGTTACATTCTGGGAGGTTGTTCATAAAACCAAAATTGTGTATAGCCAAAACAACCCTGAAACTGCCCCCACTTTACTATCCCAACCTTTCTGAAGCCAGTGTGCCAAGCATGCCTTGCCTCCCAATGAAGGCAAAGAGCATCTAAGCTCTCCATCTTGCTTACTACGCTCTGAGAGGTCTTGGGTGGCCCCTGCAATATCCTGTCAGAGCCTTTCAGAGCCTGTGTGAGACCTTCCCCAGAGCCTAGTAAGCAAATTTGAGCACTTAAAAGCTCTTTTCATGCCAGGAAAACCTGCTCCAGGAAGAGCTTTAAAGCAATCTGCATTATGGGCATTTAATCTGTGTGATTTCAGCTCTCCGGTCACCAAGTATGTAAATCTGCAATTGTGCAAGTTAAATTTGTACAAGTTGTGAGCTAACTGCATTTTAAACTCTATTGGGAATATTAGAAAAATCAACAATAGGCTCCTCTGTTGGCTAGCAAGGCCGCTCTTACACCTTAATAACTGTTGATATATACCATTGTTGGTAGTACTGTGTATTTTGGGTCTATGGACCATAATAAAGCTGTGTGTGTGTGTGTGTGTGTGTGTGTGTGTGTGTGTGTGTGTGTGTTACAATAGACAGGATAAAACAAGCTAGATACGTTTTTCTTCTTCCAGACCTATTCAGGTCTCTTCTGCGTCACTGTCAATCCATACAAGTGGCTGCCAGTGTACAACCCAGAAGTGGTATCTGCCTACAGAGGCAAAAAGCGTCAAGAGGCCCCTCCCCACATCTTCTCCATCTCTGACAATGCCTATCAGTTCATGTTAACTGGTGAGTATATGGATCTCTTTGAAAGAGCGAACATTTTCTCAAGAGAAACCTTAATAACTTTCCTAGGAAATGTGGAGGTCTGTTAAGATAGCATATAGAGCAGCAATAGAAAGCTGGCTCAAAACAAATCAAGAAGTTCCCTAATCATGCTAATACATGTAGTCCAATTCCTGCTCAAAAAGTAACGTTGGCTCATTTTTTCACCAAAAAGGAATACGAAACTTAAAAATCAACAATTGTTGACAAGAAGAAAAAATACCAATATTGCTGAAATGTGATTCCATTTTTCAGTGTAAATAAAGAATATTCAGTTTGACTTTTAGAAATGAATGGTTTCATATTTTATTCTTACTGGGGAATTCATTCCTTAAACAAAATTCATGCAGAGCTATTTATAATTAATACACACATGCATAAATGGCACACACAGTTTTGAGAGTCATTGGGAAAAGCAATGAATATGCATTCAAATTATGGAAAACTAATTCAGTTTCCCATTGCTACAGATATTTCATCAAATGGTTTCCACACATTTCTAAGCATACTTTGTAGCCATAGAAGCTATATACTTCCTTAAAAAAAAATAAAAATCCCACAAGCTGTAAAAGATACAAAAGCTGTAAAAAATACAGATGACTGTATTTCGTGTGCATGGCTGAGCTCCTCTAGCATCATAGCATATACACAATCTGGGCTTTGCCCTGCATATTTCTTACCTATTATGACCTGCTTGTATGCAAGCCACTGCAAGTTCTTTAATAATTACATGCAGTTTCATCCTAAGCATGTTTGTTCAGAACCAGGTCCCACTGAGTTTAATGGGACTTTTCCTCAAGTTAGCTCACACTGAACCATAGCTGCACTAAATTAATAACAAGTTCTTTTTTGTTATATATCTTTCCAGATCGTGAGAATCAGTCAATCCTGATTACGTAAGTTTATTTCCTTAATGAAATCAATGCTGACTTTGTGATACAGTACAACAGACAATAAAGGAATTTTGTCAAAACTACCTTATCCTACCTGGGAGGAAAGATTCAATTACATGTATAGTCCTCTTAAATGCTGGTACAGTAAATCTCCAGTGATCTAGTTTTCTGAAAGTTCTACAGTTGCATTATACAAAATTTCAATTTTATTTCTATAGAAGAGGGGCATTTATCTGACCCCCAAGCTTCTTAGTAGGCTTTGAAGAACATGTGCTGCTTGCTGGCTATTCCTCTCTAATATTCCTTTCTAATAATATGGGGTAATGGCAGGGTAATAATAATAATAATAATAATAATTTATACCCGACCCATCTGGCTGGGTTTCCCCAGCCACTCTGGGTGGCTCCCAACAGAATAATAATAAGAATAAGCAACAAAACATTAAATATTAAAAACTTCCCTAAACAGGGCGGCCTTCAGATGTCTTCTAAAAGTCAGATAGTTGTTTATTTCCTTGATATCTGATGGGAGGGCATTCTACAGGGAGGGCGCCACTACCAAGAAGGCCCTCTGCCTGGTTCCCTGTAGCTTCACTTCTTGCAGTGCGGGAACTGCCAGAAGGCCCTCAGAGCAGGACCTCAGTGTCCGGGTTGAATGTTGAGGGTGGAGACGCTCCTTCAGGTATACTGGGCCGAGGCCGTTTAGGGCTTTAAAGGTCAGCACCAACACTTTGAATTGTGCTCTGAAACGTACTGGGAGCCAATGTAGATACTTCAGGACCAGTGTTATATGGTCTTGGCAGCCACTTCCAGTCACCAGTTCAGCTGCCACATTCTGGATTAGTTGTAGTTTCTGGGTCACCTTCAAAGGTAGCCCCACGTGGAGCGCATTGCAGTAGTCCATGTAACGCTCTGATATGTGTTTGATCAACAGTGGAGAATCTGGAGCTGGAAAGACTGTGAACACGAAACGTGTCATCCAATACTTTGCAACAATTGCAGCCACAGGTGACAAGAAAAAGGATGAGCCGGTCGCACAAGGCAAAATGCAGGTAAGCTTTTTGTTAGAAAGGATGAAATGTGCATTTGCTGCAATCTCTATATAATTAATCTTACAATAATACATACATTGCAGGGTACCCTTGAAGATCAAATCATCAGTGCCAACCCCTTGCTGGAGGCTTTTGGAAACGCAAAGACTGTGAGGAATGACAACTCCTCACGTTTTGTAAGTCTTCTGCAGAATCTGAACATAGTAGTTGGCTTTCACTTTTTTAAGGGTGGTCATCATACAGCAAATCTGTAGTAATGTATTTGCAGAATCTGCCTCATAGGATTTGTAATTACATGCCTTTTCTTGTTTAAAGGGTAAATTCATCAGAATCCATTTTGGTGCCACAGGCAAACTGGCTTCTGCTGACATTGAGACATGTAAGGGATGGGATCTTTCTTTCTCTCTCGCTCTCTCACTTGCTTTCTTTTTCACTCGCTAGTTTCTTAATTGGTTGCTTCTGTTTCTTGCCAGATCTGCTAGAGAAGTCCAGAGTTACTTTCCAGCTGAAAGCTGAAAGAAGCTACCACATCTTTTATCAGATCATGTCCAACAAGAAGCCAGAACTGATTGGTAAGAGGCATTTGCTATAGTGGCTGTTGCTAAAATCTTGCGCTGATGCTGGATTATGCAATGGATGAAAATCTGTGCTTCTCCTTATTCAGAGATGTTGCTGATTACTACCAACCCATACGACTTTCACTTTGTGAGTCAGGGTGAGATCACTGTTCCCAGCATAGATGATCAAGAAGAGTTGATGGCAACTGATGTAAGTAGCATGAACAAGTGAGTTTTTTGGCGTATCAACTAGAGGCAATATAAAAAATATTCACTTGCACATCTTGATTCAATTGTCAGAGTGCCATTGACATCTTGGGCTTCAATTCTGAAGAAAAGACAGCCATTTACAAGCTAACTGGAGCTGTAATGCACTATGGGAACATGAAGTTCAAGCAGAAGCAACGTGAGGAGCAGGCTGAGCCAGATGGCACTGAAGGTATTTACAGAATTTGCAATGGGACTATGAGCAAAAGCCTTCAACCAAAAAATGCCCTTAATCCTCAGCTGCTCCTAACTTTCACTTGAACAGCTGAAGTCCAATGCATAAGAATGATAGCCTAACGTTACAGTCCGATTAACGTTTACCTGCAAGTTTCATTGCCTTCAATGAGGATTAATTTTGAGTAGACGTGTCTAGCCTTATACTATTTTATATTCATTTTCTTGTCTAAGTCAAGCCAGAAAATGTTTGAAAAGTCGATACAATCTAGAAATTTGAACAACAGTGATGGAATTTTGGTTGCCATAGTCCCGCCAAATCTATCCCAACTAATCTCTTAGCCACATTACGGTGACAAACATAGGAGTCAACTCTTAGGGGCTGAGGTCCCTTTGCCGCCCTCCCATAAAGTATTTGAAGGGGCTGTACACAACAAAAAAAGTTAATGGGCATTGCCATTCAAATGGTGTGCACGTGGTGCATTTTGGGATCAATTATGCAGGGCATTGCTTACCCAGCCCCAGCCCAACATCTGATTCAAGTTGACACCTCTAGCGACAAACATGTAGTTTTAGCTGATTAATTTGCTATTATTTTATTTATTAAATTGGTATACTGTCCTTCATCCAAGGATCGCAGGGTGGTTCCCAGCATAGAAATACAAAGTGAGAACACAAAACTTATAATAAAACAAAAACAAACCAATAACTCTTTTCTCCCAAACACATTTAAAAGGTCATAGAATGTTAATCAGCAAAGGCCTGCTTACAGAGAAACACTTTTGCCAGGCGCCTAATGATATAAACAAGGCAAGCCTTCCTAGGCAGAGTATTCAACAAATGGGGAGCCATTGCAGAAAAGGCCTGTTCTGGACCTCTCATGAAGAAAGCACACAAAGAAGGGCCTCAGATGATGACTGCAGAATCCAGATAGGTTCATTATGGGGAAAAGCAGTCCTTGAGGTATTGTGGTCCTGAGTCATTTAAGGCTTTATAGGTCAAAACCAGCACTTTGAATTGGACCCAACCACTGCAGTCAGGCCAGGATTGGTATTATTATTGTTGTTGTTGTTGTTGTTGTTGTTGTTGTTTATTTTATCGTTTATACCCTGCCCATCTGGCTGGGTTTCCCCAGCCACTCTGGGAGGCTTCCAGCAAAATATTAAAAAATAATAAAATGTCAGACATTAAAAACTTCCCTGAACACGGCTGCCTTCAGCTGTTTCCTAAAAGCCGTTTAATTCTTTATCTCCCAGACATTTAATGGGAGGGCTTTCCCCTTTTGCCACTGCCGAGAAGACCCTATGCCACCTTGCTCAAACCACCTTGCTCCAGAGAACAGCCTAACAGCCAAATTCTGTACCAGCTGAAGTTTCTAAACCATCTTCAAAGGCAGCTCTACATTAGTAGTTTCCATGTCATACACCAGGAAGTTAATTTGTGTTTAGAGAGGCAGACCTATTCTTGCTTCTAATCACTGAAAAATCAGTCACATCTGTATCTGTATCTGAAAGTATTTTACTACCCTGCTTCTTCTATTTGTATTCCTAGTAAGATCTGTAGTATTTCTAGCAGTATTTCTATACAAACAGTGTTGTTTATTCATACATTCATCCAATGTAGAAAATATTATATATTGGGCTCATAAGCCTTTCCTCTTATCTCTGTGCTCAGTTGCTGACAAGGCTGCATACCTCATGAATCTCAATTCAGCAGATCTGCTGAAAGCTCTGTGCTACCCCCGAGTCAAAGTTGGCAATGAGTTTGTCACCAAAGGCCAAACAGTCCAGCAGGTAATGATCTGCAGTACAAAACTCATGGTGGATGGACTCCACTTCGTTGCTCCACTTATATGCTGACTGCTGTCATTCTATTCTTATAGGTGTACAACAATGTTGGTGCTCTGGCTAAGGCTGTCTTTGAGAAGATGTTCTTGTGGATGGTCATTCGTATCAACCAGCAGCTGGATACTAAGCAGCCTAGGCAGCACTTTATAGGAGTGTTGGACATTGCTGGCTTTGAGATCTTTGATGTAAGGAAACAGGGCCTTGATGGAACAGTGTGAGAACAGAGATGTGGTGATTCTGATAGTCACAGTAAAACCTTTAAGCAATTAAAGAGTGTAGTTCAATAATGTTCTCAATGCAAAAGCAATGAAGGAGTGAAATTGTTTCCAAGCCGTTAACTGGAGAGGATGCCAGACACAGAAATATTTGGCAGTGATAAGAAATTGTAGATATGATTTGGTATGAAGAGCATGGTTCATAAATCCAAAGCATCTCTGGAGCGAGACAGAGTGTAAGCAATGTATCTGAAAGCCCTGGAAGCAGTACGTTCAGTGAATATGCATGAATTTGGGCTCAGCAAAGGAGAAAATAACGAGTAGACCTACATGTATGTCCAAAGTTCGTTTCGGGGGCCAAAACCAGCCCGCCCAATCCCAATTTTACTTTGGGGTAAAATTGTAAAAAACAACTTTGGTCGGCCCTCACGCATGTTCACTTCATCAAATCTGGCCCTCTTTGAAAAAAAGTTTGGGCACCCTGTGATATGACTTTAAATTACTGTCAAGAACTGTAAAAAAAAACAACCATTAATAATTGCAGAAACCTGAAGAGATGTAAGGTTTTTAATATTAACCATTAGAAAACTAGAATGAAGAATACTGTTAAACATGGTGGTCTCTTATACGATATATTTGCACTGTCTAGTTCAACAGCCTGGAGCAGCTGTGCATCAACTTCACCAATGAGAAACTGCAACAGTTTTTCAACCATCACATGTTTGTGCTGGAGCAAGAGGAGTACAAGAAAGAAGGAATCGATTGGGAGTTCATTGACTTTGGAATGGACCTGGCTGCCTGCATTGAACTCATTGAGAAGGTCTCTTAAAAATTACTTGTTTAGCACATGTGTAACTGCAAACAATCCCTGTTTTAGCAAGGTGCTTAAGCTTATGCTTAATTATAAAAATGAATAGCTCCATAATAATAACAGAAATTGTGATAATGCTTTTGTCTAAATTTCATGCAGGACTATGCCATTTTACTAAATGTGCACTATGAATAGTTCACTTTTACTGTCAAATACTAATTACATTAGTTGGTTAGAGTGTGGCACTGATAACACCGGTGTTACAGGTTCAATCCCCATATGGGACAGCTGCATGTTCCTGCATTGCAAGGGGTTGGACTAGATGATCCTCAGGGTCCCTTCCAATTCTACAATTCTATTAATTTAATTTAGTAATTTTACTTTTACTCTCCTTGTTCCCTCCAGCCAATGGGCATTTTCTCCATCCTAGAAGAAGAGTGCATGTTCCCCAAGGCAACAGACACATCTTTCAAGAACAAGCTCTATGAACAGCATCTTGGCAAATGCAAGAACTTTGAAAAGCCCAAACCTGGCAAAGGGAAGGCTGAGGCTCACTTCGCCCTGGTCCATTATGCCGGCACTGTGGACTACAACATCAGTGGATGGCTGGACAAGAACAAGGACCCCCTGAATGAAAGTGTAATTCAGCTCTACCAGAAATCATCTATGAAGACACTGGCTTTGCTATTTGCTGACCGCCCTCCAGAAGGTAATTCCTGCTGCACTTTGCAATTGGCTTATGAACATAACCCATAATTAGCAACTTAAAGAGATGGTTGCTTTAAATTCTAGTGGTATATGTTTATGTAATTCATTGAAGGATTTTAATTTCATTCATGTGTTTTATAATTTTTATGTTTTAGAGGGTGCCAAGAAAGGTGGCAAGAAGAAGGGTTCCTCTTTCCAGACTGTATCTGCTCTCTTTAGGGTAAGCACAACTTCTGCTTGTGAAATGGGGAATAAACTTGCTTTAAATCAATGTCTTTTTCCTAGCTTATATTATGATTTGTCAAATCACAACAAAAAAAGGGAGAGGGGAAAAACATAAACATGAACATAAACGAGATCAATATGTTCAAAATAGATTATCTACAAAGAGTATATTTAAATATCAAAATCTATATATCTATAGTTATATCTTCAGCAGCTTCCAATGTCAAAGAGGTGGGCTGTGTCTCAGTTGAAAATTTGGCTTCTTCTTGTGTATTAAACATCTTAAACATGCAGGTAAAACAAATATTTCTGACCTCACAGGAGAATTTAAACAAGCTGATGAGCAATTTGAAGAGTACCCACCCTCATTTTGTGCGCTGTCTCATCCCCAATGAAACTAAAACACCTGGTAAGACATTTTAGTAAACATTCTTCGAAAGAGAAGGAAATTCTACCTTGTAGTGTTAATCCATACTTTAATGTTCTCTAAGGTGCCATGGAGCATGAACTTGTATTGCATCAACTGAGGTGTAATGGAGTGCTGGAAGGTATCAGAATTTGCAGAAAGGGATTCCCTAGCAGGATCATTTACGGTGATTTTAAGCAGAGGTCTGTATATTCCATACTATTTTACTATTATGCTTCTCAGTTCTTTAAAAATACGTTTTCAATACAATGCAGTGTAATCCAAAGCACTAAGAAATAAGTCCCACTAAAGTAAAAGTAAGTGTAGTTAGGATTTCAGCCTTTGTACATGTTAAACTTTTAAGAATGCTGAAAATCAACTAAGAACTCACTGATGGATGATTAGTGTATGTTTATATTGAATGTGGTTGAGAGAACTGGGATGAAATAATAAAAAGGTATATCAGGGATAGGCTGTGTACTTCCTTAATAGCTGTGTACCTCTCTGTACAGCAATGGAACTTCTTATATTGCATCAGCTTGCAGCAGCATAATTAGATAAGCTGAAAGGCCACCTGCAGTAAGATCATGTTACTAAGAAACATCTTTTCAAATGTTCATCATGTTTAAGAAAGTTTCCCTAGACATAAGTTTTACTTCACAGCCAAATTCAGTTTTTAATCTCTTTCAGATATTATTCTGTAACAAAAACAATTGTGGAAGTTAGTGCTAGTTATCATAATACTTTGGCAAAATAAAAACTGTAAGCTTTTCTCAACAGATACAGGATATTGAATGCAAGTGCCGTCCCAGAGGGACAGTTCATGGATAGCAAGAAAGCTTCTGAGAAGCTTCTCGGTTCTATCGATGTTGACCATACCCAATATAAATTTGGCCACACAAAGGTAAAATTACTTTTTATTACAAGACTGTAATATTTGAGTTTGTTGAGATAGTGATTAATACTTTGTAATATTTTCTTTTCCCAGGTGTTCTTCAAAGCTGGTCTTTTGGGTACTCTAGAGGAGATGAGAGATGATAAGTTGGCACAGCTGATTACACGCACCCAAGCTGTTTGCCGTGGTTTCCTGATGAGAGTGGAGTTCAAGAAAATGATGGAAAGGAGGTAGAGTTTCATAGTCTGTAATAGGACTCATTGCGTGCCCAGGAAGAGACTCCCTGGCCCCAAGAGACCACCAGAAGGAATAATGACTCGTGACAATGTTTTATGGAATAAAAATTGGCCACAACTTTATCAAACCTTTCAGATGTAGGAAGGCCTTAACTTAGGCACTGGGCGTGTATCCCTCCCAGCCCCCAGCTGGGGGAACTGGAACTCCTCAGGGTGAATGGGATATGGGACATGCACAGCAAGATGCTTGTGTATGCTGGCAGCCCATATCCCCACATGCAGGGGAGTTCACTGACAAACTTTCAGTGTATGGCCAGTGACTCCCATATATAAACCCCTTTAAGAGGGGACCCCGGAATTGCCACTGAGGGAGGGGGGTGGGTCACCACTTCACCCCCCCCCCCATTTAGGGAAGATAGATTAAAGGATTCCACCCAAGGCCTAAAACCAACAATGCAGGGAAATTCCTTCCCTGCTCTTCAACAGCAACCACCCAAAGACCGTAGCAGCGCACGCTAAACATTGTCTAATGCTTTTTGCAGGTTAACGAAAGGGAGGGTTGGGTGGGTGAAGCTCCAGAGCCGCCTCCTATTTAAGCAACTGGCCCCACCTCCCTGTGGTGCTGATTGGCTGAGGTTTGGCGGGAACCTTCAATGACTAGCACAGGGAGGCGGGCCAGCCCAAACAGCTGGTGGGTCCCATGTGACTGGGGTGCTGTGCACGGCCCCGCAAAGGGCACCCACAAAGGAAGGTGTCAGCGCTCATTATCAAACTGGCAATGAGTCCAGTTTGATCATGAGTCCATCAACACATGCAGGTTTAATACAGATTAAGCAAACTTGAAAACAAATTTTATTTTGGAATCATCCTTAAGATTTACTTTGCTTTCTTTACAGAGAGTCTATCTTCACTATTCAGTACAATGTCCGCTCATTCATGAATGTGAAGACTTGGGCTTGGATGAAGTTGTACTTCAAGATCAAACCTCTGCTGAAGAGTGCTGAGTCAGAGAAGGAGATGGCCAACATGAAGGAAGAGTTTGAGAAAACTAAAGAAGATCTTGCCAAATCAGAGGCCAAACGGAAGGAGCTGGAAGAAAAAATGGTGTCTCTGATGCAAGAGAAGAATGACTTGCAGCTCCAAGTCCAATCTGTAAGCATCAATGGTAACATTAAATGTTTTTGTCCAAGTGACTCAATGCCTGACAGATATAGACTGGATGCAAGAATTCAAAAAGTGCCGAGAATTTTTGGACATAATAAAACTTATTTAAAAAGATAATTATAGATATTAAGTATACAATAAAGTGCAGGAACAAGGAAAGATAGAAAGGGAGAAGAAAAACCCTCAGTTCCACCTCTTCATTTTTATTCATTACTTTTATCCCACATTCCTTTCCTTTGCCTGCTAACCCTTGCTTCCACACATGTCTCTGTCCACTTCCTCCTTCAACCCACTACTTAGTTTCTCCCCTCCCTCCATCCCGTGCTCATGTCTCCACTAGCTGCCTTCTCTCTATCTTCCCTATGCTAAACTTCACTGCACACCTTATTAACTTCTTCCCTTGTTCAATGCACCCCTTTTCTGGTCTGTTAGCAAAGGCCAAACTTCCCAAAGTCAGAAACAGATCAAGTTTCCTCCCTGGCCCCTCCCACCCACACAGTTGCATATCAATGTGCAGATTGTCCTTGAATCCCTGGTAAAGGAATTTTATCAAACTTTTGCTTACGTGGTGTATGTCTCAACTAAAAACCTGCTTTTTAACAAGGCGAGAGAGATGCATTAAAAATATGTTTTCAACCTACAGGAATCTGATGGCTTGGCAGATGCAGAGGAGAGATGTGACCAGCTGATCAAAACCAAAATTCAGCTAGAAGCTAAAATTAAGGAGCTGACTGAACGGGCAGAGGATGAGGAGGAAATGAATGCTGAGCTGACAGCCAAAAAGAGGAAACTGGAAGATGAATGCTCAGAGCTGAAGAAAGACATTGATGATCTGGAGTTAACACTGGCCAAGGTGGAAAAGGAGAAGCATGCCACAGAAAACAAGGTAATGATCACAATGTGCTCAGATCTTTAACAAATAGTCAGAATGTGGTACCATATTGTCATTCCAGGGTGGAATGATACATTGAATCTGTTTGTTCATTTCTAAAAGGTGAAAAACCTCACTGAAGAGATGGCAGTCTTGGATGAGAACATTGCCAAACTGACCAAGGAAAAGAAAGCCCTCCAAGAGGCCCATCAACAGACCTTGGATGACCTGCAGGCAGAGGAGGACAAAGTCAATACTCTGACCAAAGCAAAGACCAAGCTGGAGCAGCAAGTGGACGATGTAAGCACCAACACATGCAGAAGAATAACTGTGGGGTGAAAGTAATATTAGAGTGACAAAGTCTTTGTCCCCTCTTTGTCTTTAGCTTGAAGGGTCCCTGGAGCAAGAAAAGAAACTTCGCATGGACCTGGAAAGATCCAAGAGGAAACTTGAAGGTGATCTGAAGCTGGCCCAGGAATCCACAATGGATTTGGAGAATGATAAGCAGCAGCTGGATGAAAAGCTTAAGAAGTAAGTATGGTTTACTGTCTAGAAGACCTTTTGGGAGCGCTTTATGGCACCCAGTACTCTTAGAATTTGGCTGAGAAAACCTTGTGTTTTGTTATGAAAAGGAAAGACTTTGAAATCAGCCAGCTACAAAGCAAAATTGAAGATGAGCAGGCCTTGGGCTCCCAGCTTCAGAAGAAGATAAAGGAGTTACAGGCAAGTCAAGCACATATTGACTCCATCATATGAAAATCAGTTCATCGGGGAAGACTCTGAGTGTTAATGGCTGCTTCTCTTTCTCTAGGCCCGTATTGAGGAACTGGAGGAGGAGATTGAAGCTGAGCGTGCATCTCGGGCCAAAGCAGAGAAGCAACGGGCTGATCTCTCCAGAGAACTTGAAGAGATCAGCGAGCGTCTGGAGGAAGCTGGTGGGGCAACCGCAGCTCAGATTGAGATGAACAAGAAACGTGAGGCAGAATTCCAGAAAATGCGCAGGGACCTTGAAGAGGCCACTCTGCAACATGAAGCCACATCGGCTGCTCTCCGCAAGAAGCATGCAGACAGTGCAGCTGAACTTGGGGAACAAATTGATAACCTGCAACGTGTGAAACAGAAGCTGGAGAAGGAGAAGAGTGAGCTGAAGATGGAGATTGATGACCTTGCCAGTAATATGGAATCTGTCTCTAAATCTAAGGTATTGTACTTCAGTGCATTAGGGAAGGGATGCAAGAACTGCTGCATCATCTCATAAGCATATGGCACATGTTTTTCTAAGAGCTAAGCTGCCAGAACATCTCTAAACCTGACCTTAGGCTAAAGCTGAAGCAAAGTAAGATTGTATAGCATAAGCAAATGAAGCAGTACTAAAAACATATTCTGGATGTCAATAATTACTTGTTAAGGTACACTTTATATGAAAAATGGGCAATATTTTTAAAGATTAGACTGTAAAACGTCTGCCCCTAAGTGTACAATATTTAATTGCTGCTGGGTAGTCAACGTAATTGATAGATGAATTAATTAGGTTTTTATATATTTTATTACCTATTAAGAAACATTCCTCCACTGTTTCATGAAATTATATTGTGTGTGTTAATATACTGAAGACTTTGTGTTCAAAGATTGTCTATAAGAATCTGACTTGAGGAAGGCAATCAAATTAATAGATTTCAGCACAATTATTGGATTTTAGCTATTTGCAAAGTTTGTAATTTCCATGTCAAATTGTGCCAAACTTCAGAATTTGATTTAAATGTATGCTGTCATTTACTTAGGCTGCAATGAAACTTACATTTGCATAAATACAAATTTATAAATTATCCGTATTATTTTCATAGTTTTACTTCCTTTTTAAAGAATGTTCTTACTAATATATCAGTTTGAAGACTATTTCAATGTTTTTCCAATTGCCCATTTCAGTCAGCTCTTGAGAAATTATCCCGCTCCTTGGAAGATCAGCTGAGTGAGGTTAAAGCAAAGGAGGAAGAGCACCAGCGCACAATTAACGACCTGACTGCTCAAAGAGCACGTCTGCAGACAGAAACAGGTAAGGCACATGACTGGTTAGAAATTACACACTGTAACACATTATATACACTGTGAAAGTTGTTTGTAAATTCTCGTAAGAAATGCAACTTGCAGCTGATTTTAACATCAAAAGATTACAACACTGAAAATGTGAAGAATAGCATTATTCAACACATTACGTGGTTACTGTATCAGGGTTGTGTCAGAGAGTGGCACGTGCTCTCTAAGAAAGTGCTCTCAGCCAAATGTACAGTCTCTTCTACATTCAGATCATTCCACTTTTTGTGAAGTTCTAAACTAAGGAAACTTTTCACTTCTACATCCGTGGTGCAAACTCTTCTGATTTGAGTACTTGTGTATATCACAGCAGGAAGAAAAGTGAAAGTGTATGCTCTTCTCAATTAGTATTTGAGGAGTGTGGGGTTTATGTGGCATTATGTATAACCTCAGATATGACTGTATAGCTAATTTTATTATTTTTAAACTTCCAGTTGTTCCAGTTCTTCTTGAGTACAGTTTTTTCAGTCAACTTTATTCCAGTCCTATTAAATACTCTATTCTCTTTTGCTCTTCTCAGGTGAATTTGCTCGCCAAGTAGAAGAAAAAGATGCCTTGATTTCCCAACTTTCAAGAGGCAAGCAAGGTTTTACTCAACAGGTTGAAGAACTGAAGAGGCAACTTGAAGAAGAAACAAAGGTGCTGTTTTTTCAGTGCTGTGTTGCAAATCCTGAACGCTGCTATACAGGGCTAAAGTGTTATGGAAATATCTTAGAAATTTTATTCTTTTCGTTTAAAAATTATACCACCTTTTATCCTCCGTCTTTTATCCTTTGAGTTGCTCAAAACAGTTTACAGTTCAAAAGCAACCATAAAAGCAACAATAATCCAACCATCAAAACACAAATTAACAAACTAAAAACAGCAACATTGTAAAGACAAAACCATATGTAATGAACTGATATTTGAGCTGTACAGCAGTGTCATGGAAATAAATCCCCCCCCCCCAAAAAAAAATTACTTAGGCTAGGGATGGGGAATCTGTGTTCCTCCAGGTGTTGTGGGACTCCCATCATCCCTGACCATTGGTCATACTGGTTGAGGCAATGGGAGCTGGAAGTTCATGGGTTTCCCATCTCAGATTGCAGTCCTAAACATACTTGCTAGGCAGAAAGATCCACGGAACTCAGGAGACTTAACTTCACACACAAAAATCTAGGCAAATCACTTAACAAATATTTTAATTTCTCCAGGCTAAGAATGCATTGGCCCATGCCTTGCAATCTGCTCGTCATGACTGTGACTTGCTCAGGGAACAATTTGAAGAGGAACAGGAAGCAAAGGCTGAGCTGCAACGTGCCATGTCCAAGGCAAACAGTGAGGTTGCCCAATGGAGAACCAAATACGAGACTGATGCAATCCAGCGCACTGAAGAACTAGAAGAGGCCAAGTATGTTGGGGAGATTGAGATAAAAAGTGTTATTCTGCTACAAAACGTTGCAATGTTTTTGACTAGGAATTCAAAAATTGCAACTCTCCATTCTCGCTCGGAGTGGTTAAGAGACTGCTTGCTTGGCAACATGCACCCCGGGCCGCTCCTCTGCTGCTCTGGGCTGTCACAGCAGCCCTGTGGCCCGTTCCCCAATCTGCCAGTGACACCATTAGAAGTGTGAGCAAAGTGCCCAGAGAGAGTGGAGCACTCAAAGGGGAGAGAGAGAAAGAGAGAGTGGGTGAGAGTTGCAAGACGAAGGAAAAGGGAGGGAGGGGCATAAATGACGGTGAGGCGCACCAATATAGCTCCTTGCCATGGGTACAAGATCATCTGGGTATGCCTCTGTTCTCATTCAGGAAGTCCCTTTCCTGCCAGCCAATCAGTGAGGGTTTGGAGGCTTCTAGGCCACCAAAGTAGCACTCACTTCTTCACCATCAGCCAGGCCATTTCATTCCTACACAACACTGATTCAGGGTTCTGTGGGTACTTAGCATTCAAAGTCCTCACTGGGCTGTTTTGGGGGTTCTCCCACAAGTTCTCCCCAAATGTTTTTTATACTTCTGGACACCTTGGGGTCCCCTCCTTCTGTCCCTCTATGATGTCTGTAACAGAAGTTATGCAATGCCTATGGTAGGATAATAGACCTTCCTGCTTACCCAAGCAGATTCATGCAATTTACTACTGACTTTTTTATCTTCTTCAAGGAAAAAACTTGCCCAGCGCCTGCAGGATGCTGAAGAGCACGTAGAAGCTGTGAATTCCAAATGTGCTTCCCTTGAGAAGACAAAGCAAAGGCTACAGAATGAAGTGGAGGACCTGATGATTGATGTGGAAAGGTCCAATGCAGCCTGTGCAGCTCTAGATAAGAAGCAGAAGAACTTTGATAAGGTATTTTTGGACTTTTTTTTTTTTATGAACCTATTGCATGAAGTTCTCAGGTCTAATGAATTCATTGCTTATTTCTTGGTGGTGTTTTGCAGATTCTGGCAGACTGGAAACAGAAATTTGAAGAAGCCCAGTCTGAACTGGAAGCTTCCCAGAAGGAGTCTCGCTCTCTCAGCACAGAGCTCTTTAAGATGAAGAATGCTTATGAAGAATCCTTGGATCACTTGGAAACCTTGAAGCGTGAGAACAAGAATCTCCAACGTAAGTTAATAATTGTATATTCTAAGAAGCAGGTTTAGAATACTATAGGCACAAAACTGAGAAGCTATGTCTTACTTCCAAAGAACCAGCTGAATCATATAACTTCAAACAATCCTTCTCCCTGAGTCTAGGACAGACCCTGGTGTCCATAAGGTCATGCACTGTGTGTGCAGAACAACTAATCTATTCCACAAGGATGAGCTGGAATTAAAAAATAAAGCACTTTACCCCTCACCCCCATCCCACCCTAAAGCTGTGTATCATCATCCATATTACAACAACTAAACTATTCATCTATTTCTCTTTACTTTGTGTAAAACCAATAGAGGAGATTTCTGACCTCACGGAACAGATCGCTGAGGGCGGAAAGGCTATCCATGAATTGGAGAAAGTGAAGAAGCAGATTGAGCAAGAGAAGTCTGAACTGCAGGCTTCTCTAGAGGAAGCTGAGGTACACACACACATATATATCATTCTTCTTAGAGAAAACAGGATAAAAGTATTTTGTTCTATGATACAAAACACTTAAAGAATTACTAACAGTGTTAACAGAATTGTGATGGACACTTCTGTTTTGCTGTTGACTGGAGCAAAGAATGCACAAAATATTTCCTTTTAAAGTTGATGTCTAATGCATTTTAATAAAATGGAGAGGGGGCACTTATTTTAGTCTATTATTAATAGCTAATATAAATGGCTTTCTTAAGGCCTCACTGGAACATGAAGAAGGCAAAATCCTGCGCATCCAACTAGAGCTCAATCAGGTGAAGGCTGATATTGACAGGAGAATTGCAGAGAAAGATGAAGAAATTGATCAGCTGAAGAGGAATCATCTGAGAGTAGTAGAGTCCATGCAGAGCACACTAGATGCTGAAGTCAGGAGCCGGAATGATGCCCTGAGAGTAAAGAAGAAGATGGAGGGAGATCTGAATGAAATGGAAATCCAGCTGAGCCATGCCAACCGCCAAGCTGCTGAGGCATTAAAGAACCTCAGGAACACACAAGGGCAGCTTAAGGTATCTACAGTACAATGCCACGCAGTTTAAAGTGAAATCCTGGAATTGCCATGTTATTAAGGACTTTGTGTCTCATAATAATTTGTTTGATAGGATACACAACTGCACTTGGATGATGCTGTTCGGAGCCAGGAAGATCTGAAGGAGCAAGTGGCCATGGTTGAGCGCAGAGCTAACCTTATGCAGGCTGAGATTGAGGAGCTCCGTGCAGCTCTGGAACAGACAGAGAGGGGCAGGAAGATTGCAGAACAGGAACTTCTGGATGCCAGTGAGCGTGTGCAACTTCTTCACACACAGGTAAGCTTCTAATATGTAATGTGCCCCACCTCTCATTAACCAGTAGAGAAGAGCAGGCTGTTTATCTTGGAGAATGTTCTCTTCCATCCTGCTCCACCTTTAGCCATATTACTTGAAGGAAACAAAGCTATGCCTAAATAATCTTTGCTTGCTCTTATACAAAACGTCTGTGGACATGATTATTTAGCTTATTTCTCTATTATTAGATTCTATTATATCATAGTATGGTATGCATACTATGATATTTCCATTTCATTTGAAACTCTGGGGATTTAGGAATAAGAAATCCCGGGCAACTATTTGAGGCAGAGCTTCATTGAGTTCATTTCTAAGTAGATGTCATTGTTTCCTGCCTTTTAAAAATTCTGTCTTAGCTGTTTTAAGGCAATTTTTCAAATATGTTTTTCCCCAAACAGAATACCAGCTTGATCAACACCAAGAAGAAGCTTGAAACAGACATTGCACAAATCCAAGGTGAAGTGGAAGAGACTATTCAAGAAGCCCGCAATGCAGAAGACAAGGCCAAGAAGGCCATCACTGATGTGAGTTGGAGGGAGTTTACTTTTGAAATCTGAACCTTTATACACTTGGTATGGCTGATTTCTTGAACTGGTTTGGCAACTTTATTAATAGGCGGCCATGATGGCTGAGGAACTCAAGAAGGAACAAGACACCAGTGCCCACCTGGAGAGGATGAAGAAGAACTTGGAGCAGACCGTAAAGGACCTGCAACACCGTCTTGATGAGGCAGAACAGCTGGCAATGAAGGGTGGCAAGAAGCAGCTCCAGAAACTGGAGCACAGAGTGCGTATTCCTCATATATCTGTAGTCTTTATACATTTTGAACGTAAAGAATGCAATGGAATGCAAATTCTCCCTTCTCCTGTGCCTTCCTCAGGTACGTGAGCTGGAAGCTGAAGTTGAGAACGAGCAGAAGCGTGGTGCTGATGCTATCAAGGGTGTGCGCAAATATGAGAGGCGGGTCAAGGAGCTGACCTACCAGGTGAGGGTGATAAATGTTTTTTCAATAATACAGTGAAAGAAATGCTACTGATGTTATTGAACACTCAAACTGGAAATGTTTAATAGTAGTGAAATAGAGTGAGAGAAATTCTTTTCAAAAATATTTTCTTCATCAAAGGTTTGTAATGGGGTAAATTACATGAACTCTTTATTTTCCCCTATTACAATACGAGCAGCTCCATCATATCATCATATATCATCACTTATATCATCATAAACATGTCACTGCATTCCCATGCCCTGATATCCCCAACCAACCAAAAATACGGCCAATGCACAGCCCCATGCCAAAAAAACATTAATAGCTATTCATTTCCTCTTAGCAAGCCCTTAACCTCTCTAATCCATGGAATGCTCTCCCACAACACATAGTGCAAGTTTCACTCTAGAAAAATATATTATTTAAGAAAATCAAACTGAGGAATGAATTTTAAATTATATAAACTCACTTTTTTCTTCCATTTGTTCAGTCTGAGGAAGATCGGAAGAATGTTCTGAGGCTTCAGGATCTGGTGGACAAACTGCAAATGAAAGTGAAAGCTTATAAGAGACAATCTGAAGAAGCTGTAAGTATTGCACTGAAGATGGAACAATGGTTACATTTCAAATAAATCTGATTATATTTACTGTAATGAGTTTCATTAAAATGCCTGTGGGCCAAAGTCCTAAACAGTGGCACATTATCTGATACTACAAATAAGGAAAGCAAGAATCAAAAGGAAACTGTGAAATGGAAATACTAATTAAGTAATGAACGCAAGAATATTGCCTAACACAAATATGGAGAATATCATTTTTAAAAATGAGTTGTAATAATGGAGTGGATAGTTACACTTTAACAATTTTGACTTATGTGTATCTGTCATATTTTTAATTGGGAGTCTAGACTAGATTTCTCATAATTTTTTCCTTGACAGGCAGAAAATTAAGAACTGAACATTTTCCCAGCATGGAGAAAACTATATGTTGAATCCAGACTTAATTAAACTTAGAGGAGACCCATTGAAATAAATGAAACTTAAATTAGTCATGACTAACAAGACTCAATGGGTCTACTACTTAGGCAGTCTTGCTAGCCTGGTTTATATTTTAAAACTTGCTAGGATTATAGGGATTATTATTATTATTATTATTATTATTATTATTATTATTATTATTAATTTATACCCCACCCATCTGGCTGGGTTTCCATAAATTGGTGCCTACAAACTTGTAACAATAGTTAAATCACATAATCACATAATGAAGAATCAAGACATTAGCATCCTGCTCCCAATCACCTGGTTATGGTTGAAATAAAAGAGAAGTTGAATTTTTAATAATATGGTTTTCATAATTTTATTCTCAGGAGGAACAATCCAACCTCAACCTCTCCAAATACCGCAAGATTCAGCATGAGCTGGAAGAAGCTGAAGAGAGGGCTGACATTGCAGAGTCACAGGTCAACAAACTGCGGGTGAAATCCCGTGATGCTGGAAAGGCAGTCAAAAGTGAAGAATAAGCATGTATAGAAACTTCAAGGTGACTGAAGAAATACACAAAATGTGAAGCTCTTCATCACTTTGATGTGTAATTATTGTTTGTTCTGTCCTCGGTGTCTAGGAAATAAAGACTGTAGAAACCTTTGCATACATAAAAATGTGCCATCCTTTTTGTGAATCTCACCCTCCTGGTGTTATCTCAAGCTTTTCCTCATCTGGTGGGTCTCCAAAGTGGTGAATAAGATTAAGTGAGCACTTAGACTAAGATTACCGGTAATGGAACCAAATAAAACAGTTGGACATTATAAATCCTCTGTGAATCTTCTACAGTACAGAGAAATTTGGAGGAACTGATCCCTCAAAAGAGATTTCTCCTCAGACTGACCACCCACCCAGTGACAGCTGGTTCTAATAAGTTCTGACAGGAATTTGCTTTTACTCCATGCAGCTCTTGTTTAGGTAGGCCTTCTGGCTCTTCCTCTCTACAGAGGCCTCCAGATATGGTTTTCAAGGCCTGACACTTCCAGATAATTTCCTAGGAAAATGTATCAAAGGCAAACAGTTGAAACACATAAAATTTACTGCTTAGGCTTATGTTGAAGAGAAAGTCAATGTTAAATGAGGAAACTATTGCGAAAAAGGGGTGTAGGATCTGATGCCCCGGCCATAAGAACAGTACACTGCAGTTTTACTACTCATTCTGTTCCCACAGGAAATCTGGTAAACCAGTTCAGAGGGGGTGGGAGTGATTGGATTGAAGGTACAGATCCCTGACAGAATTCTTGGCAGTCTCACTAAATTACAGCTGCCAGGATAATTTGGGGAAGCCATGGCAGTTAAATGGGGGTGGAACTAAATATAATTTGTTATTGAGGGTATATTCAAACGGATAAAAGTTAGAAGCCATCTTTCTTCCACATGGAGAGCATACCCTCCAACATTTCTCCACTGAAAATAGGAACGTCCCATTCCATAATGATCATTTTACTACAGTATTTACTACACACATCCACTCTGGGCAGCTTCCAACTTATATAAAAACATAATAAAACATTAAACAAAACTTCCCAATACAGGATTGCCCTCAGACAGCTTGGGGGTCAGATAACTTCATACCCTCCAATATTTCTCCAATGAAAGTAGAGACATCCTAAGGAAAAGTGGGACATTCCAGGATCAAATCAGAAACTGGGACGGCTTCTCTAAATCAGAGACATCCCTGGAAAATAGGGGCACTTGGGGGGTCTGGGAGAGCCTACATATTTAATAGGTTGTATGAAAGTTATAAACTCAGGTATAGTATTTCCCATAATGGATTCAACAACCTAGCCTGGGCCACTAACACCTTCTGAGAGTGACAGAACTATCTGCTGATCTCAGCATCCGATAGGGTCTTTGGGAAACAGGGTAGTGGTGTTTCAAATATTTGGGGCCTACATCATTTAAATGGAGCAACTTGAATTGGGCCCTGAAATGCAGTGGCAACCGATGCAGCTGTTTAAAAACAGGGGTTATAGGAGATCTAAAGGGAACCCCAGTCAGTAAACTGGCAGCTGCATTTTGGACCAGTTGACGTTTCCAAAGTCATCTTCAAGGGCAGCCCCATGTAAAGCACATTGCAATAATTCAGTTTGAAATTTATCAGAGCATGGAGTACAGTTGCCAAGTCATTTCAAGTTCACAATGAGATGCAGCTGGAACTGGAAATAGGCACTCCTTGCCACTGAGACCACCTGAGCCTCTAGTGACAGTGTTGGATCTAGGAGTGTTGGAAAAGAGAACACATCTATCTTTTCAGAATTCAGCTTCAATTTGTTGGCCCACATCCAACCCATCACTGCTTCCAAACACTTGTTTAGCACCTCAGCCATCTCTCCTGATTCAGATGGAACTGAGAGATAGAGCTTCACTCCAAAAGTCACAGTTGTTTCATACTGGTGTTACATAGCATGAGGGCCAAGATGGAACCCTTCAGAATACCACAGGAAAGTTCCCATGATATCATACAGTGATCCTCTGGCCCATAATTACCGTACTTTTCCGTGTATAAGATTAGGGATTTTTTTTACTAAAAAATAATGTTAAGGGGGGGATAGTCTTATACACAGGAGCAATCTCCCCCCCCCCCATTTTCTTCATTTTGAGGCCTCCAAAATAGGGGGCATCTTATACATGGGAGCGTCTTATAGACAGAAAGCAGTCCTAAAGATTTTGACTAAACTGCGGGAGGCAGTGGAAGACAGAAGTGCCTGGCGTGCTCTGGTCCATGGGGTAACGAAGAGTCGGACACGACTAAACGACTAAACAACAACAACAACAAAAGTCCTAAAGATAGGAGCAAAACCATGGAAGAACAATGCCCTAAACCCCCATTTTCCTGAGCCAATCCCAAAAGATATCATGGTCAACAGCATCAAAAGCTGCCAAGCGTTCAAGGAGAATGAGCAGGGTTGCACTCCCCCATCTCTCTGCTGACAAATGTCATCAACCAGGATGACTAGGACAATTTTAGTGCCATGACTGGTCCTGAAGCTGAATTGAAATTGACCTGATATTCAGTTTCCTCCAAACATTCCTGAAACTGAACTGCTGCCACATTCTTGAGTAGGGCCACAGGACAATGGTTATTTAACAATTCCAGGTCCAGGGAGGTTCTCTTAAGGAGGTAATGCAGCACTGCTTTCTTCAAGGTCTAAGCAATGATTCTGAAACATACTAAAGAGTAGCAGAAAGGACCCAAATGCTTGAGATGCGTGTGTGTGTGTGTGTGATGTGCCTTTTACTCTGACCAATAGACATCAGAGCAAATTTCACTGCCACCACAAAATTCCTTAGGGGATTCGTAATGCAGCAGGAATTTTAAGCTGTCTAGAACCTCTTGAATTAACTCAAGTTCTATAAGTTTTTGATCTGGCAAAGCAGCATTGTGCAGCAATAATGAATGAGAACGAAACATTATTGCATATAGCATTTTGCTGGCAGTGTGAACCCCTGAGAATCTGCCAGCATCACAGCAGTCTAGGGTACTCCACTATGACTAGATGGCACACAGTGGTTCCCTGTAGGCTCAGCCCACCAATGAGGCATGGGGAAGTGACCACCTCCAGCTGCAGACTCAGGACAAGCTCAGTTGGGAGGTGCAGCAGATCTGTTCCTATCACCACCCGCTGTGTGCCACCACTGTCCGCTTCCTTCCGGGAAGAGGAAGCCACAGCCTTAAGAGAGAAGGCTAACTGAAAAGGCACTCAAACCTCTCCTTCTCTAAAACATTCCAGACTACAGTATTACCTGCCAAGCCTATTGTTCAAAATTCTACAGGGGGCTTATTGTGTATTGAGCTTCTTTATAAGTGGCATGCTTTTTCTTGCAGATGCTTGACCTTTGTTTTGTTAACAGAGGACTAGATTTAAGAATTTTGTTGTGCCAATCAAGGTATTGCCACTATTGTTGCTCCTCACACACTGTTTTTGGTTTAAAACAAACAAAGAAAGAAACATAGGCACAGACCTTGCAAAGGGCGTATTCACTCTCCAGCTTCTATTCAATTCTCAGCCCCTATCCTTCTTAGCCTCCCTAAGGATGTTGAGCTTCTTACAGGCCATTTTATTAGCCGCCACCCCCAATCCCCATGTGAAATTGTGGCAGGTCAGATCGGTCCTGCTTAGGATCTTACATGACTCTATGAGAATTCAGCCAGTATGTGACACCCGCCTCTGGATCCACAACCACGCATATTTAGAAGGAAATAAGTTCTGTGCTCTTCTATTGGCTCCAGATATTATTATTAGCTTGGAATATGATCATGTCTTCTGGGGCTTATTGGTATCTAAGGAGGAGGGCAATAATGGTTTTAACAAGGTCCGGAAGGGTTCTTTTCATTAGACATGAAGTGACTTTCTCTTGTACAGTTCTGAGGGAATGAGTATGGGGAATCTTGAAGAACTGCTTTAACCTTGAGGAAATGAACTGACAGCTGACAGTAATGGAGAGGTAACACTTGTTTGTGAAAGAATGTGGCTGCTGATTCCTCTGATGTTACGCATTTTACTTTGAAGTTTCAGATTTGGAGTTCTCTAAAATCTCTATTGAAAAAATAATAATCAAAAATATTCTGAGAGGTAATATCTACCCAGCCCAATTTACTGTTGTATTAACCAAGCTTAATAATGTGCTTAAAATGCAAACCGGTTTCAAACGTTTGTAAGATCATATTCTAAAATTGTAAACTAGCATCCTATCTGTGTGGGTGAAGGGATTTCAGAAGGTTAGAGAACTGATTTGCTCTCTTGCTTTTGAGTAGACACTGTTAATTTAATATGAATTAAGAAAATTAATTCCCCTTGGACCTCTTAACAAGCCATTTCTTGCTTGAGTGATGTTCCTTCGGAATATACAGATTTTTCCCTATTTGAGACATCACCACAAACCCTCTAGACTAGAGTTTTCTGCATTAGGTATGGAAGCTGGCAGTGGGTGATATAATGTCAGAGGAGGAAAAGAAATTTCTGACCAGCTGACTCCTTGTAACCTTTAGCTAATCATGTCCCTCCCTTAATTAACAGAAAGAGCATGTGAGATCAGGTCTTCAACACATTTGCAACTAAAGAATAAATTATTAATTCACCAAAAATAGAGGCCTAGAATGCTGCGTTGGCAGATGGCTGTCTATAAAGGCTGTAAGGCCCAAGGCTCCTTGATTCTTCACTAGTTCACTATCTCAAGGTAAGTCACAGTCTTTGCTGTGTTCTAAGGAAGCCAGAACGTTTGCCCTTGTTCAAGGCTTTATGTGTCTGCTTCTCCAGATATCCTAATATAATGCTGAGTGTCAATAGCATTAATACAGTTGTGGTTACAGTTGCAGGAATGTACATTTATGGGCCTTTCTATCAATGCCATTTTACAGATTTGTTATTGTTCCAAATTCCTCAGATGCAAACTTTAAAAAAATCCAACATGCCAAAAGAAATGCAGATAAAGTGAATATATAATATGTTTCATAATTAATAATTTATTTGTTTAAAAGTATGCTTATTAGTGATAGTAGGGGATAGATGCAAGAACAAGTCTGTATTTGAATACAAGTGTTGCTGCTCCTAGGTGGCAATATTAGTGAGAAATAGTAAATAATTTGATTTGCTGTAAAATGCAGTTTTTTCAGTTATGCCCTTATTGCAAATGCACTATTTTGGATTAAAATATCAAGGAAATTCAGCTATATACCAAGTCCATGCTATTTTTCTGATTAATTTCTTTATTTCTTTCTGTTCACATTCAAAAGATTCAGATCTTAATCTGCCTTCTTAGTGACTGAAGGTAAGAACCATTTCATTTTAAATTCAGCATGCATGAATGGTTACAATACAAATAACCAGTATACTTAAATATGGTGCACAGTACTGCGCAGAACAAACTAAAGCAGAATAAATCCACCACTATTGCATTATCATTGTCAAGAATATGTTACAGAATACATCCACAATACAACATCAGTCTGGGGAGGGCCAGAATCTCTTGATCTTTTAACATTCACAAATGCATATTTTCTTAGTGTGGGACCATAATAAGGAGAATGTAAATGTTGGAACATGACCAATAGTCAGAAATACTGGTGTTATCACTATCAGTTTCTTTGAGCACATAAATACTGTGGGTGCAATTATACCTTAAACTTCTTTAATTCCTTCAGCCAATCTATAATCATGACCTCAGACTCTGAAATGGCTGTATTTGGAGAGGCGGCTCCTTTTCTCCGGAAACCGGAGAAGGAGAGAATTGAGGCTCAGAATCGTCCATTTGATGCTAAAGCAGCCTGCTTTGTGACAGATGACAAAGAAATGTACATCAAAGGCACTATACTGAGTAGAGAGCCGGGGAAAATCACTGTCAAAATTGAGCAAGATGACCGTGTAAGTAGGAATTTAACCTACCTGTTTCACTGAATGGTTCTTGGTTACCTAGTTGAAGGTTGGCCAGCTTCTACAGTCTAGGGTACCACTTTGTTTTTCCAGAAAGTGGTCTGGAGACTGGGAGTAGTCAACCATTAAAATATTGGCACTATCTAACCATAAACGCTTGGGAATTATGAAGCAAATATGCTAAGTCTTAGTATTATATGCCAACATGTATAGCGCCACAACACACACAAAACTCAAAAGAGATGTTTAACATTAATTGTGCTGAGATGAAAGATAAGGAGTTTTGTGAATCTTTTCAACCCTCCCTCCATTCTAGTGGTTTTCAAGTAAGCTTTTAAATTCAGGACAGTATTTGTTGTTGGGTCATGTCTCTGCTGCTTCAGGAACCATTTTAATATTATTTTTATGAAATCAACCTAAGTTGGAGCTCATTTAGCACTCCCTCAAAAATATCTTTCAGCCACCAAAATGTTCAGCACTAAACATTAAAATGTGGGGTCCCTACTGGAAATTTATAAATATTAGGATCAAGGTAACACAATCCCAGAGACCTCTAGTTGAAAATAATGGCCTACTTTCAAAATACTTACCTCTCCCATATTTGTTCATCTTCTCTATAACCCTTTCCCTCCCAGACTGTGACAGTTAAGGAAGATCAGGTTTTTGCCATGAATCCTCCCAAATTTGATAAAATTGAGGACATGGTTATGATGACCCATCTCCACGAGCCTGCTGTCTTGTATAACCTCAAAGAGCGTTATGCTTCTTGGATGATCTATGTAAGTTGAAACTGAATCTGAAGCCTAGTTTGGGTTTTTTTCCAATCCATCAACTACGTACCATGATATGCATTGTCTCTTTTTTCTTCAGACCTACTCAGGTCTCTTCTGTGTCACTGTCAACCCTTACAAGTGGCTGCCGGTATATAACCCAGAAGTAGTGTCTGGTTACAGGGGCAAAAAACGGCAAGAGGCGCCTCCTCATATCTTCTCTATCTCTGACAATGCCTATCAGTTTATGTTAACTGGTGAGTACTCAGAAGTTAGTGTGCAACTAGAGTGCAAGGTTCAAACCTACACATTACAGAAATATTTGAGGCAAAGAAGTTTAACAAATTACATGCACCACAGCCCTCATTTTGGAGGGCTATACATCCATGTAGTCTTCTTGGCATGAGCAGTAGGACCCATTTGTCAGCATCTCTTCCAACTATCAGTGTCCATCTCCTCAGCCCAAATTCCATTTGTTTCACCTTCCTTTTAGAGGTGAGGCTAAACAGGTAAAATTCTGTCTGAGGAGATGGAGATTGATAGTTGAGAGTGAAGGAGAGATGCTGGTTGGATGAAGCTGCCCCACCCTTACAAGAGGACTGAGCTTCAAGCATTTCAAAAGGAGCAAGAGAAGTGATTCGCATTCCTTCACAATCCCTCCTATGCAAATTGCTTCTTTGGCATAATATCAGAAGTCAGATAAGAGGGTTTACCTAACCATCACAGGTACTTTTTGAGAGAGGTGCTTTAAGACATTTATCTAGTTATTTGAAGTAGGATCTTGGGTGGAAAGCTAGTGCTATAAGCTCATTGGCTGGGAAAGGTCTTGTTTTCTCCAGTTCCTGCCAACTTTCCCAAAGCAGTCAAGTTGAAGAAATTATTTGATATGGCACATGGGAGAGGAGGTGACAAGGTTCATGTTTCTATCCCATGTCCTCTAACGCCCGGTTTCTGACACTCCACTCCTCACCTTCCAGCATCCCCATACCTGAAACACTCTCTGCTATAAGAAATTGGAAGAGGGTAACAAGATGCCATTCTGAAGTGATCCTCTTACATAAACATAGCACAGTTTATCCATAGCATGTTTTCAGCTGACTAAACTGTAAGAAGGAGACGGACTGTAGTTCAGTGGCAGGGTACAAGTTTTGCAAGCAAATGGTCAATGTCCTTAGCATCTCCACTTGGGGCTGCAAAAGTTCCCTATCTGAAATGCTGAGAACCACTGCTAGTCAGTATAAGCAGTAATGAACCCTAGATCTGACTCTTCCTAAGCAGAAACCTCAGATCAGCCCTTATAGAGTTTGACTGGAAACAGAACTGACTGGTATCTCCTTTTTACCTTTCAGATCGCGAAAACCAGTCAGTCCTGATCACGTGAGTATTTTTTTTCCCAGAATAGCTAATGTTTTAGGAGCGGATAATACAGTCATTGGTTGTTTCCACACTTCAAGTTGTTTACAAAACAAAATTGAATATGGAAACAGAAGTATTTAATTACTGGCAAACAAGCCAAGGCGGAAAAAAGGAGGGGGGCGTATAATCACCACAATAAGAAAGAAAGACTAAGATAATTAGTTTGGACTCCTTTGTTCCAACAGTGGAGAATCCGGTGCAGGAAAAACTGTGAACACCAAGCGTGTCATCCAGTACTTTGCAACAATTGCAGTTGCTGGGGACAAGAAGAAGGAACCTCAACCGGGTAAAATGAAGGTTTGTGATACCGATAAAGTTTTCAATGGCTATTTCATACTGTTGTTATTCTGGAAATATCAGCAATGCACCCTAACTTTAGCAGATGTAAAAATCAAAATTAGCTGAAGACACACAGAGAGAAAAGTAAGCGACTTACATTAACCTTTTCTTTGATCCACCCCTACTGCATCCCTTCTCTTGAAGGGATATGTCATTTTAAAGTTTTGTGTAGTTTAACAGAATGCTTAAAGCTGCCATAATGATCTGTGCTCATTTTATATAATATAATAATAATAATTTATTATTTATACCCTGCCCACCTGGCTGGGTTTCCCCCAGCCACTCTGGGTGGCTTCCAACTGAATAAAAAACATATAGCATTAAACATTAACAACTTCCCTAAACAGGGCTGTCATTTTAAAGTTTAGTTTAGTTTAACAGAATGCTTAAAGCTGCCATAATGATCTGTGCTCTTCAATGCTTTCAGAGCACAATTTCACAGGAATTTATCATGTTATAATTAGGGGACCCTGGAGGATCAAATCATCCAGGCTAACCCTCTACTGGAAGCCTTTGGCAATGCCAAGACTGTGAGAAATGACAACTCTTCGCGTTTTGTAAGTTCTGACCTTTGTTTGTTGGTTTGTTTGTTTATGATTTGCTGAATTGTGAAGAAAATCTGCATGTTATAAATTAAACATGTGTTCACTTCCTACCAAATTTGCAAGAGAAGACTTATACCAATGTTCAATTCACCAGGGTAAATTTATCAGAATTCATTTTGGGACCACAGGAAAGCTGGCATCTGCAGACATTGAAACCTGTGAGTGGCTGCCCCATTTCTATTTGATAAATTAAGCACAGTATTACAAAGAACACCTTGGACTTTGCTTATTTGTTTTTATATTCAAATTCTCACAGATCTTCTGGAGAAATCTAGAGTGACATTTCAGCTCTCTGCTGAGAGGAGCTACCACATATTTTACCAGATAATGTCAAATAAGAAACCAGAGTTGATTGGTAAGAGGAAGCAACATGGAAATCCATTTTATTGCCTTTATTCAAGCTATTCAAAAGGAAACCAACATAGTTTCTCTCTCTCTCTCTCTCTCTCTCTCTCTCTCTCTCTCTCTCTCTCTCGCAGACCTTATGCTCATTTCCACTAATCCCTATGATTTCCCATTTGTGAGTCAGGGGGAACTCACTGTGGCCAGCATAGATGATGCAGAAGAGCTATTAGCAACAGATGTAAGTCTCCCTGAGGGTGTTTCAAAATGATCATTTTATAGTGCCCTAAATGCACATTTGTTTCTCAGTTGATGAGGGGGATCCAAATATCTTTCCCCAAAGAAAGGTTCCTGATACAGAGTGATTGCATTTGCCCAGCAGTCTAACTTAGCAGATGTATTGAAGCAGTGCTATGTGAAATCTGGTTCTGTGTGGTTATGAACACTTATTGACAGTTTCCACTGGGACAAAACGAGTTACAAATTCATTATTTGCCCAGTTTTCCAGAAACATGAAGTACCCAGAAAGATAAATACCAGAGCAGTCTATGAAAGTGTTTTAAATTTGTCGTAGATAAGCTTTACATTTCTCGGCAAGAATTTATTACACAAATTAAGACATTTCTGAAGATACGCAGCAAAAATAATTATTGATTTGGTTTATCAGAGCTACTGACAGTGCTGCTGATCACATCTTAGGCAGAGCAAACTGTGGCTTCTGTGACACAACAGTGGGCAGTCTTACAGTGTCCTATAAGTTTCCTTTGTCAGTCTGAGCAACTTTTGTGACAAGGGCAAGATCTTCCAAAATATTCTGTGAGCATACAGTCAAAATATCTCAGTCGCTACCAATAACTGCAGTTGAGATCAGAATATTAAAGCTTTTTTATGAGTCCCTGGTTATTTTTCTATGCATAAGAGATTGTAATTGGATAGTTAGTTACCTGCATCCTAACACAAACTGCATCACTGTTTAATCAATTACAGAAGATAATGGTTGGGATATAGGAGTCTGTAAAATTACAGAGGGCTTTTGCATCCCCAAGTGGTACAGGATGGTCATTGCTGCTAGAGAACAGAATTCATAAGAGTTCACCTTCATTTCCTTCATTCACCCTGTAAAAAAAATAAATTAAAAAAAAAATTGAGTTTAATCTGAACAGTAGGTTTCTTGAAAATACATTAGAGGGGATGGAAGCACATAGACAAAAATAACCTTGTTGTTGTTAGTAACACTGCTTGTAGATAGACACTCCTGTAAATCTCAGAAAGCTATTATGCAAGACAAAAAACTAGGAATGGCAGATCAAGGTTTCACACATTGCATAGGGCAAGAAGGATAATGGTGGGATCTCTATTCTATGGAAAACTGGAATAAAGGGTATCCATTATTTCAGGTCAGCTTTGACAATTTGGGTAAGTGATGGTATCTTATAGGAAATGACATGAAATATTTCTTCCCTGAAAAAAACAGCACTTACTTAGATGTGTGGGTGGCCTTTAACTTTTCCACTTGCAGAACCCACTAATCCACTATAGCATTGTGAATCGTTATTGACAGGTAGGAGTGTTTCTGTCTCCTTTGTATGAATTAAGTGCTCTTCATTTTTTATTTTTGCTTTCAAATGCTTTCTACCGTTGGAGACTTCCACAAACTTAGCCTCTGTATATTTTTCTTGTTACTCTCTTCAGAGTGCCATTGACATCCTGGGCTTCACTGCTGAAGAGAGGGTTGGAATCTATAAGCTGACGGGGGCAGTGATGCATTATGGGAACTTGAAATTCAAGCAGAAGCAGCGGGAGGAGCAAGCAGAGCCAGATGGTACTGAAGGTAAATGTTATATGGTACATTGTCCTCAAGTCTGCATTATATGTGTTGGCTGTTCTGTGGCCAGCTTTTCCTTTTCCTTTCTTTTTTTTTTACAATTCCCAATTCAATCTTTATTATTTTTAAAAAATATACATTTATACAACACTCTCTGTTTTTGTTTGTAACAAAAAAGAAAATGATGGCAACTGAAGCAAAGATACTTTTTACACCTCACAATACACATGACACTACCATTTATGGAAAGAAAGAAAGAAAGAAAGAAGAAAGAAAGAAAGAGAAAAGAAAAGAAAAATTAAAAATAAGGAAGAAGAAAAAGTAGTTGAGGTTTTAAAAAAGACTTCCAAACATTCTCATTGTACGTTATCTGTTAAATACACTTTTACCGCACAGTTACTTTTTTCTTCTATTTTTTATCGTATTTCTATGTAGATTGTCAGTTACCTTTATATACTACAAGGTTCAGTCTAGGTCTGCCAGGAGATTACCCCTTATACCATGGTGGCCAGCTTTTTCTGATGACCAGATTGTATGTAAAAGCACATTCCCAAAGTTCCGCTCCACACTTTTAACAAAAATGTACAATGACTGGATGAAAATATTAAAGCAAATTGCATCCTATATGGGTATTATATAAAGTCACCATCTCTACAGACAACTGGACGGCTTTTTTGTGGGTTTCTGAATGCTGTTGATGACTCCAGAGCTGATGGTGGACTGTATAGAGTTAATATTTGTTTTTGTTTTCATTTACTTATATCTAGTGGCTGACAAAGCAGGCTACTTAATGGGCCTAAACTCTGCAGATTTGCTTAAAGGTTTGTGCTACCCACGAGTGAAAGTTGGAAATGAATATGTGACTAAAGGACAAAATGTTCAGCAGGTACATTTTCATTGTGATATTTGCTTTTAAACTAACAGTTTTGTCCTGAAGGATTTTATATATGTAAATGTATGCATTAAATTGATTGTAGGCACACCGCAGGCCTCAGTAGGACCCTCGGGGAATGTAACAATATATCAAACCTTAATAAACTTGAAAGAATATATTTGGAAAAAACAGAACAATTATAAAGCACTATGATAAATAACAATTCATGTCCAAAACAGGAGCAGATTCCTACAGACCCACAGTGAAATCTGAAAAGAAAAATGAAAATGTCTCCAGAACAAACTAGCCTCAAGCTTCTTAACAGCTGAAAGGCAAAATTGAGTGGTTCTTCCAAACATTTGTACAGGGGAATTTTACAGTGAGAACATTACAATGGAGAATGTGCTGTCCTTTGTGCCAGCCAACCTCATATCAAACAATGCTAGTGGTGGGAGCATGATCTTGCCTGATGAGCAGAGCACTCAGGGAGTAGTCATATAGGAAAGATTTCCTGACATTCAAGCCATTTATGGCTTCTAAGGACAAGAACAGCACATGAAAATTGATTGGCAGCAAGTACAGCTCTTTTTTTAATAGAAATTCTTCACTTGCTTCTCATTGGGATAGGTGTACAATTCTGTGGGTGCACTCGCAAAATCTGTCTACGAGAAGATGTTCCTGTGGATGGTGACACGCATTAACCAGCAGCTGGACACCAAACAGCAAAGGCAGCATTTCATAGGGGTGCTGGACATTGCTGGCTTTGAGATCTTCGATGTAAGTGAACATTAATCCTACACAACAAAATAAAAAAACCTTTCAAAATGTCCATGCTAATTTAAAAATACAAAAACTATTACTTTGCTCGTAAAGTACAACAGCCTGGAGCAGCTGTGCATCAACTTCACCAATGAGAAACTGCAACAGTTTTTCAACCATCACATGTTTGTGCTGGAGCAAGAGGAGTACAAGAAAGAAGGAATCGATTGGGAGTTCATTGACTTTGGAATGGACCTGGCTGCCTGCATTGAACTCATTGAGAAGGTAAGAGATGCTTCCTGTTTTAACTCTCAGCATTTCTTTGCAAAAGACGTGCAATTAAATGAATTTCTGTACCTGAGCAGTTCAACCTATAATTCTGACTTAATACTTAAACAGTTGTTCCTTTGTGGTGTTTTTATCCTATACTAAACAAGGTGAGTGGGGGAACCATGCCATCAAAAATGATGAGATGGGAATGGCAGAGTCAATAGAAAGCAAGGCAAATGGGACAGGTGAGGATCTGAGAAGAACGTTGCAGGGCCTAGACAAGTAGTAGATCATGGAAGAGCATGAAGATGAGGCGCACCTGTATACCGCACACCTGCGTGGCCTGATGAATAGACAAGGAATTTGCAGAGAGAGGAAGCTGATACAGGGACACAAACAAGTTGCAATGGAACACAGGGAGAAGATTCAGTATAGCTAACTGGGCCCAGGATATTAAATAAGTTGAGCAGGGGCTAGGCTTAGCTCATTTCTTGGAAAGCTCTGATGATGATCATGATCATAATGATGATCATGAAAGTGGTATCGATTGGAGGGTGCCTTTGGTTTAATGTATTCAGTTTAACCTATCTCTCCAACAGGTTTCTCGAGGCAGTTTACAAACGTGTCACATTTTGCACTCCCAGTGGTCCTGCTGCGTAGGTTAGATTGAATTATAGTAGCAAGCATTTGAACCCAACTATGTATCTGTTGCATCACACATGACTCCATCCGCCTCTCATATTTACTGATTTCCAACAGAAACTGTTGGTTTTGAATCAGTAAAAAATAATAATGCCTTGTGTCATTTAATGTCAATGTGTAGTTATTAACTTTACAGAGACAATAGCAATGCTCCAGAAGAGTACTTGTGATGCAGAACAGTGATGCATTGTACACTCCACTGAACAGTGTCTGTTTCTCTACACCTGCTCTTCTTGTTCCCTCCAGCCGATGGGCATTTTCTCCATCCTAGAAGAAGAGTGCATGTTCCCCAAGGCAACAGACACATCTTTCAAGAACAAGCTCTATGACCAGCATCTTGGCAAAAGCAACAACTTCCAGAAACCCAAGCCTGTCAAAGGCAAGGCTGAGGCCCACTTCTCCCTGGTCCATTATGCTGGCACTGTGGACTACAACATCAGTGGGTGGCTGGACAAGAACAAGGACCCCCTGAATGAAACAATTGTAGGACTCTATCAGAAATCATCACTGAAATTGCTGTCCTTCCTTTATTCCAACTATGCTGGTACAGATGCAGGTAAGCACTATTTCTGAAAAGCATAGATCTGTTTAACATCTTTTGCTTCTTGTTTACCTCTGTTTGAATCTCTTGATGCAGCCATTCTGATAAGGAATCAGAAGAATTGCTTCGCCTGGGTCCATATGTCCACATAGCCACACAGAAGCCACATACGTAGCTCCCATTCATAGCCCAGGCTGACATCCTGCTCATCTATTCTAGGGAATTGTAAGGTCAGATGAGACCTCCAGGTATAGGGCGATATATAAATTCAAGAAATTATAATAATAAATAATATGTAGGGGAAGAGAAACTCAGCAAGTTTTGGGGATACTGATTCTTACAGTTCTGGTAAGACACTAAAGAACCAAAACAAAAGTTCTCTTCCAAACTTAGTTTTAAATTGAACTAAAAGGGAAAAGACTACTTTGGATTTCTGTGCCCATCAGGGAAAAAGGCAGGGTATAAAATAACAACAACAACAACAACAACAACAACAACAACAACAAAACAACAACAACAACAACAACAACAACAACAACAACAACAACAACAATTTCACATGTTACTCTTACATACAACTACTTCTCCTGGATTGTGTCTAAAAACAGGAAACTTGCTGACTTAGCAGTCATTTACTATACTCTGAATCATGTATCCTTTATCTTACCTTGATCTGGTGCTCTTTTCCAATGTATATACTACTTCAACTCTTTCCCAGCCATCACAGAGCTAGTTGAATGGATATGTGTTTGTATGCTATTTAATATCTCAAGAGACAGGGAGGATTCTATTTAAGAGTATAGCATCTCACATGGCTGCTGTTTTGTTTGAAAGGTGACAGCGGTGGCAGCAAGAAAGGTGCCAAGAAGAAGGGTGGCTCTTTCCAGACAGTATCCGCTGTATTCAGAGTATGTGGCACTTCTTTCAGCTCCCCCTTTATAGTATAGATTAACATGGGAAACAGACCTGTGTGCATTTAGAACCCATTTCTTTTCTTCTGATACAGGAGAATTTAAACAAGCTGATGACCAATCTGAGAAGCACTCATCCTCACTTTGTGCGCTGTCTAATTCCTAATGAGACTAAGACGCCCGGTGAGTTACTGTGCCTCGTTGTGTTGAATCATTCCCCTATCTGAAGTTGGTAAAATTACTTTATTATGAATAATTTAATGATCAGGCAAACTATATGCCTCTTAATGGCTACAAGATCTCCTTGCTCAGGAGTTCATTTCCCCCCAAACATCAGTCTCCCAAGCAAATGTGCCACTTTGATATAAGGCACTTAAGAGCTAAGTTTATTAAGTAGTATCAAAAAGCTTTCAAATTCCCAAGTTTAAACTGTAGATTCCTGCCAAGATTATAAATCTGGCCTTTATTTTATTAATTACATTTCTATACCGCTCTTCAGCTGAGGATCACAGGGCAGTTTACAGTATAAAAACAGAAAAATAGTGGCAAACATAAACAATATTCCCCAATATTTTAGTTAAGTTCTTACGATTTGTCCAGCCGTGTCCGGTGACCCATATTTCATGAAATTATGACTCTACCTGTAAGTTTGACATTCTTTCTTCTTTTCCCCTTTCTCCTTTGGTTTTAAAGGTGAAATGGACCATCACCTGGTGATGCACCAGCTGCGGTGTAACGGGGTATTGGAAGGTATTCGGATCTGTAGGAAAGGCTTCCCCAGCAGAATCATCTATGCTGACTTTAAGCAACGGTACACTTTCCTCTAACAATATAAAAAGGCTACTTTTTGCAATTGCTGAAGTTGGTATTTCATAAATATATTCTTTTGTGTAGGCCGTTTCAGCACCTAGTCAGAAAGACCCAGAATTTAGTCAATAACTGTGGAGTCTTGAGAGGAGAGATTGTATAGTTTCATTTTTGTTCCTGAACTATTTGGCCCTCTAAATATTGCTGAAAATAGAGTAGAAACAAACTGATATTAATGTTTTACTTTATTTTCTTGGTTGTATAAATAACAATTAAATGTATGTAATGAAGGGTGTGGTGCTCTAATGGGTATCTGATTCTCACTTGTATAAGATATAACCATATTGGCTGTAACATATTCAGTTAGATTCTGGGTGTCTTATGGCCACATGGTCTATTACAGTCTTCCTCAACCTCGGCGCTCCAGATGTTTTGAGACTACAATTCCCAGCCTCCCTGACTACAGGTCATCTGGATTATAGCACTTTCATATATTTGGCATTTCATCAGTTGTGAAAAGCTATGGTACAGATGCACTATGATTGCTTTACAAGTGTCTGAGCTTCAGTGGTGACTAAGTCAACTCATATTTTTACATGCTACTCAGTCCCCATGTGAATTGGATCTGATAATGATAGATTTGTCACACATCCTCTACACACACACACACACACACACACACACACACACGGGAACTGCTTCCATGTAGTGCATTGCATGTATCAGGAAGTGTGTATAAATAATCAAAGAAATAAACAACTATCTGACTTTTAGAAGCCATCTGCAGCCCTGTTTAGGGAAGTTTTTAATATTTGATGAATGATTGTATTTTAATATTTGCTGGAAGCCGCCCAGAGTGACTGGGGAAACCCAGCCAGATGGGTGGGGTATAAATAATAAATTGTTATCACTACTACTACTACTACTACTACTACTACTACTACTACTAACTGAAAGGGTGGGAATGATCACACTCCTTGGGTCTCTGCCACCTGAGTGGGAGGAAGGGTTCCATTTGTGAAGAAAAGAGCCCATTCATGTGTTTGGAATGCTCATTCACTGTTCAGCACTGTCCAGTGATAGTGTAGATGTCACCCCCATGTGTGTGCGTGTGTGAAGAGCTCCCATGTATATTATTCTACTGTTCTCCATATTCGGATACTGTTTCCCCATTAAGGCCCTAGTGTATTGTGTTACTGACTTCAGTTCTCCTACTTCTCTGTTCATTTCTACCTTTCCTCCCACAGCTACAAAATTCTTAATGCCTCTGCAATTCCTGAAGGCCAGTTTATTGACAGCAAGAAGGCTTCTGAGAAGCTTCTCTCTTCCATTGATGTGGATCATAATCAGTACAGATTTGGCCATACTAAGGTAAGTACAAGCACGGAGTTTGACAGTTGTTTCCAGCAAATAAAAAATGGATGAAGTGCATGAGAGAATGGTAGAAAAGAACAGGTAGTATATTTGGGTTGCCTAATTTATTTATGCATGGCTAATTCCTCTTTGGGACGGGGTGGCGCTGTGGGTTAAACCACAGAGCCTAGGACTTGCCGATCGAAAGGTCGGCGGTTCGAATCCCCACGACGGGGTGAGCTTCCGTTGCTCGGTCCCTGCTCCTGCCAACCTAGCAGTTCGAAAGCATGTCAAAGTGCAAGTAGATAAATAGGTACCGCTCCGGCGGGAAGGCAAATGACATTTCCATGCGCTGCTCTGGTTCGCCAGAAGCGGCTTAGACATGCTGGCCATATGACCCGGAAGCTGTACGCCGGCTCCCTCGGCCAATAAAGCGAGATGAGTGCCGCAACCCCAGAGTTGGTCACGACTGGACCTAATGGTCAGGGGTTCCTTTACCTTTTTAATTCCCCTTTAAGATATTTTTACCCATGTGAATGTAATCTCCAAAAGCATGGAAAGCAGCCACTGCATATTATGCTTCTTTCTCCATTCAATGGCAATGTGATTAGAAAGGGATGAGCTCTCCTCAGCTCTCCTATGATTGACTGTTGGTCCCAGACAGAAGGTTGGAAGGATATGGTTGTAAGCTGGACAGGGCAGACATAGTCATAGGTTCAGGTTCACCAAGATAAGATAAGCATGGCAAGGTTCAGACCTGTAGCTCTGTCTGGGTGGCTGGCTCTGCCTCTAGTAAGCACAGTCTGCTTTGTTTCCAACATCATGGGGGACCACATGGCTCAGCTGCCTTCAGGGCAGGAGTCCTAAAGGGTAAAAAGACCTCCTCAGGCTGGAGATGTGTGAGCCATATAAGTTCCTCTTGTACCAGGGCAGAGATGGTGTTCAAGGCTGGTTCAAGGCCTGCTGATCCTTCTGAATCTGTGGCCTCATCCTCCTAAAATGATGAGTGTCATGACACTGGCTTGGGATTTTCCCTGAAAAACCTGAAGAAATTTCCTGAGCTAACCAGAAGTCTTGGACAGAAGTCTCTTTCTGTTTCTCTCCCCTCCCACACACATACCAGACCCTTTTCCTTTAACATGACAATAGTGCTGAGAGCAAGAATAAAGGATAGAGAAGGGGTAAGGATCACCCACTTCACATACCACTTTCCTCTCCCCTATGTGCTTGTTTAGTGATAACTTTTGTTTCAAACTTACCAAAACATCACAGGTATTCTTCAAGGCTGGCCTCCTTGGGTTGCTGGAAGAGATGAGAGATGAGAAACTGGTAGCCCTCATCACCCACACACAGGCCATGTGCAGAGGTTACCTCATGAGGCTTGAATTCCAAAAGATGAATGCAAGAAGGTAACTAGCCATTTCCTTGCTGAACCTCCAGAGAGCAGCTCACTAAAACTTGTTTGCACACATTAATGTCTGAATATGTCAGTATTAAATGTATTGTCTTCTGTACAGAATGAAGACCATACAGTGTCATACTTAGTTCCCTGTCTCACACCTAAACTTTTGGCAAAGCTAGGATATGTATTTTTGACGCAAAATCTGGCACTGTTACTTTCTCATCTTCAGCATTTGAACCTTGCTTTGGCAAAGCTTGTTGCTCCTTTATGCTACAATGTAATGAATTTTATTTGGAAATTACCAATTTAAGTTTATTGTGCTAGCCAAAGGCCCATGCCAAAGCACACGAACACAAACAATTTCAGATACAAAATATAAATCAAGGCATCGACTAAAACAGAGTCATCAATTTCTAGTGAGACTACAGATATAGGCCCCTGAATCCCTGTTACAGTTCACAACTATGTTGTCCAATTCCTTTTTCCTAATCTTTCTTGCCACCAGCATGAGAAAGGCCACTTTATAAGTCACTAACACACTGGAGTAACCACTGAACCTGCTCCATTGAGGGATAATTGCTTCCTTGAGCAAGTAAGTTTTCGAAAGTGGCTCCTCAGGACAACTTATAAGGGCCAATATAACAAATAATGAAGAATATCTTCTACCTGTAATTGATCAATCTGCTTTAGGAGATTACTACTGATAAAGATCAGTGCTTATTTAGTATTGAAACATGTGCCTCTGAAATCACTTTCCGCTTAAGTCCCTTTCTTTCCATACATTTGTAGAGAATCAATTTATGTAATTCAGTACAATGTCCGTTCATTCATGAACGTCAAGCACTGGCCCTGGATGAAGTTATATTTCAAGATCAAGCCCTTGCTAAAGAGTGCTGAATCAGAGAAAGAGATGGCCAACATGAAAGAAGAATTTGAGAAAACTAAGGAAGATCTTGCAAAGTCAGAAGCAAAACGAAAGGAGCTTGAGGAAAAAATGGTGACTCTGGTGCAAGAGAAGAATGACCTTCAGCTTCAAGTTCAGTCTGTAAGTAAAGTGCATTCTCCTAGTTGCACTTCTGATTACCACCGTCCATTGTAGAGAGAACACTCAGTGGGCAAGCTGAGAGCAATAACCTTCAACCTGGTTACTTGACAATCTAGATCTCATAGATGAGTTTCTGGAAAGAGCATACTGCCATCTAGTCCTGCTTGACAGAGGATTCAGTGGCAGTAATCACAGCAGCACTCCTGATTTTTATATTAAAAAATAAATACACATATTATTGTTTCAATATTTTAATGTTGTATTTTAATCTTGTTTTTAAGTTGTATTCATTCAACATGTTCTTATTATTGCTTGTTAGCCGCCTTGAGCCCGGCCTTGGCTGGGGAGGGCGGGGTATAAATAAAAAATATTATTATCATTATCATTATTATTATTAATTATTATTATTATTATTATGTCTGGCTTCTTTTTTTCTTTCTATAGGAAAGTGAAAGTTTAGCAGATGCTGAGGAAAGGTGCGATGGACTCATCAAAAGTAAGATCCAGCTAGAAGCTAAGATAAAAGAGTTGACTGAAAGGCTGGAGGATGAGGAGGAGATGAATGCCGAGTTGACGGCCAAGAAGAGGAAACTGGAAGATGAGTGCTCAGAGCTGAAGAAAGACATTGATGACTTGGAACTAACATTGGCCAAAGTGGAGAAGGAGAAGCATGCAACGGAAAACAAGGTGAAAAGAGACTACAGAATCATAGTGCCGTTACGACCCCTCTCGGTTCTGTCCCCCTGCCAACATGAAAGTAAAATTTTAAATCAGTAGCAAGGAAAGGAAGGAAAAGATAACTTACTTAAGTAATTTTGGCTACTGGTTTATTCCTTGTATTGCAGCACTTGGAGTTTGGGGTTTAGATGTTCAGCATCCAGATTCATATTTTTCGGTGCTGCCATGAAGCTCAGTAGGTGGCCCTGAGCAAATCAAATGATATCTCAGGGTTGTTGTTTTTTTACAGAGTTGTGAGTTTCAAAGGGAATGTTATACATCTTGCTTTGGATCTTTGAGACTGATTAGAAAAAAAATCTAATAATGTATCAGGTTGTATCCAGTGCTGACCCCATTCTGAGGAGACATGACTAAGGGCTCATCCACACTAACTTTTTGCCCCATGCTTTCTAGGCACAGGCCCACGCTTTTCTGGTCCAGGTCTGAGCCCCTTTTTATTTTTTTGCCCCACTGCTTCCTCCAGGAAAATCTGCTCTTTAATGCTGAATCAGAACAAACAGCAATTTTGGTTTTCTGTGGCTTGCCATTTGCTCCGATTCAACACTAAAGAACAGGTTTTCGCAGGGAAAGTGCCTGGGATGGGGGGCGGGGATGTTCAGAAAGGGAACCTTAAAACGCGGACCTGTTCCTAGAAATGCAGAGCAAAGGTAAGTGTGGATGAGCCCTATCTTAGCTTCATTAATTCCACATTAATGTCCATAAATTGGAGAGTGCAGAATAATGAAACCGATTTTTTATTTCGTTACAAAATATATTTAACTTGCCTGACAGAATTCTTCCTACTAGTACTGTTGGAAGATGCTTTGCCCTCTGCATATTGTGAAGAGGATATTTTTTTTCAACTCGGCGCATTTGTATTTTTAAATTTCTTGGGCAAAAAAGAGAGAAAATCAGCTTTTGCCCAATCTTACTGTGTAACTCAGTGTGCTTTATTGCACTATTTCACTTTTGTAATGAAGAGGTCAGGAGGCATTTCCAAGGAAAGTCTCATTTCCCCCCCACACCTGTAACTAGTGCTGCACGTTACATACGTATAGGATTTTAGAAGAAACCAGCCTTTGGGTGATATACTCAGAGTAGACCCACTGAAATCAATGAACAACTTCCTTACATCCATTTACTTCAGTGGGTCTACTCAGCATATGACTTAGTTGGGTATTAGCCTATGTTATTTTCTCACTCATAAGACAAGGACTGCATATAATCACCCGTAATGAGGAAACACTCATAAATGGAGGTCTTTATTGTTTCTTAGGTTAAAAATCTTACTGAGGAGATGGCAGCTTTGGACGAAAACATCTCCAAGCTCACCAAAGAGAAGAAAAGCCTCCAAGAAGCTCACCAGCAGACTTTAGATGACCTCCAGGCAGAGGAAGACAAAGTGAACACTCTGTCCAAAACCAAATCGAAACTTGAACAGCAAGTTGATGATGTAAGAGAATTTTTAGTCTTGAGAGGACACAATAAAAGCACTGGGAGAAATGAAGTCTATTTGCAGTTATACACACTGGCCAGAACCAATGTTGAACCTGCTAAATCTTTTTTTTGTACTAGTCCTCAGTTCTATACAGGGACGCGGACTTATAAAAAATATTGGGGGGGCCCGGGAAAGCTCATGAATAATAAATAAGCTCATGAATATGCAAATAAAGTGGCTCCGGCCCTAAATAGGGCAAGCCACGCCCCCCAGCCAGCCAATCGGCTGGCTGGGAGGTGTGGCCAGTCGGGATTCCCCTGTTCTCGCGGGGGCCAGGAGGAAGGAAATTCCCCCCGGCAGTGCCTTGGCAGTGGCGGTGGTGCTGCGAAGCAGCGAGGCAGGAGCCCCCGCCCCCGGGGATTCCCTAATCTCGCGGGGGACGGCCGGGGCTCTCCGACTAGGGCGCGCGGCTGGCTGGCTGGCTAGGGAGCAGGTGGGGAGGAGGCGGGGGACGGCGGCGGCGCTCTGCTGGAAGGGCGCCCGAGATTATTGGGGGGGCTGAGCCCCCCCAAAAAATTTTTTGAGGGGGCTCGAGCCCCCTCAGGCCCCATGGTGTCGGCGCCTATGGTTCTATATCTGCCTGATATCATCAGTCCTCTCCTCCAGGCTTAGGAAGGCAGTGGGAGCACAGAACTAATGCAATCCGAGGCACCATTTAACTGACTAAACGTGGGCATAAATATCTTCAACTAAGGGCCTTTACTCTTGCCAGAAGTTCGGCTCTGCCCTTGCCGGTTCTGGAAGGATCTTTTGGAAAAGTCCTGTACGCTCAGAGACTTTGCGCCTGCCCATTAGGGGAAATAGGAAGCCCTGAACACTTATTTTTTAGATGTCCTTTTTACTATGAGGCATGTAGAGATACCATCGACCCCCATCTGGTGAGGATTGCTGACCTTCCAGACAAGCCTAAACAAAATTTTCTCCTCTTAGGCACAAATCACAAGATGACCAGGATGGTCGCCAGATTCTGCGCGCAGATTTGTAGGTGTAGAACGCCCCCTGGAACAAATAGATCACTAGGGAAACTGCCCTAGCCGGCCTCCTGGGTGTCCCAGGGGCAAGCTGCATGTTAGTTTAACCTTAGGTCCTTTTGTGTTCATGCGACTATTTTAATTTTAATCTATAAGCTGTTACTGTATATTGTTTTAAATGTCTGTTTCATTCTTGTGAAAGCAGTCTCAGTTGTGCTTTTTGAACTGGTCTTTGACCGTAATAATAAATTATTACTATTAGTATCTTCAAGTAATTTTCAGTAATGAAATGTGTCAATCCACTGCCAGCCTAACAGTTCCCTTTTTGAAGAATACAGTGGTACCTTGCAAGACGAATGCCTCGCAAGACGAAAAATTCGCAAGATGAAAGGGTTTTTTGTTTTTTGAGCTGCTTCGCAAGACGATTTTCCCTATGGGCTTGCTTCGCAAGACGGAAACGTCTTGCAAGTTTGTTTCCCTTTTCTTAACACCGTTAATACAGTTGCGACTTGACTTTGAGGAGCAACTCATAGCACGTGGTGTGGTAGCCTTTTTTCAGGTTTTTGAAGACTTTGGTGATTTTTGAAGCTTTTCCAAAACTTTTCTGACACCGTGCTTCGCAAGACGGAAAAAATCGCAAGACGACAAAACTCGCGGAACGAATTAATTTCGTCTTGCGAGGCACCACTGTATTCTCTTTTTGAAGACTGCAAGTGGTAGATCATTTTTAGGAGCAAGGGAACTTGCCTCAAAACATATTCACATATTTTGAACTAGGTAAACTTAGGAATATAGGAAGCTGTGTTACACCATATCAGATCCAGCAGCTGCCTCTTCAAGGTTTCAAGCGGGCCTTTTTCTAACATGTTTGGCTGGTATTTATTAGACTTTGTTATTAATAGGATATCTAAGAACTGAATTTTATTTTAGCATTGCCATCTTTGCAGGGGCTTAGAAGACTCTGCTTTAAGGCATAAAGCAGCATCTGGCTCACTGGCCTTTCAAAACTCCTAATGCTTTATATTTCCTCCCTTTTATTTGAAACAATAGCATTAAATCAGTGTCTCTTGTTCTTATGTACTGTTTAGCTCGAAGGGTCTTTGGAGCAAGAGAAGAAGCTTCGTATGGATCTTGAGAGAGCTAAAAGGAAGCTGGAGGGGGATCTGAAGATGTCTCAGGAATCTATCATGGACCTGGAGAATGACAAGCAGCAAATGGATGAAAAACTGAAGAAGTATACTGCCGAGATTTTAATACTGTGTTATTGGATCTCAAATTTGACCTTTCTCATTAAAATGCTTACTTTTCTTTTTTCCTCCTTCACCAGGAAAGAGTTCGAAATCAGCCAGGTCCAAGGAAAAATAGAGGATGAACAGGCTCAAAGCTCTCAGCTACAGAAAAAAATTAAAGAGCTGCAGGTAAATCATAGAAAACTTTGTGTATCTTTTGTGCCTTGAAAATCTCAGTTTTTAAGGTCACTCTCACCCCTCATGTACATTCACTGCTTATATAGTGGTTCTAAAATGATATTCTTCCTCAAATTGAATACCTTCATACACACATAGTATGAAGACACTAGATAAAATCACTTTAGGAAGAATAGTGTATTATTCCAGGAAATTCAACCATTGGTCTTAAGGAATCACTGACTGTAGGTGTATATTGTCTCCTTAATGTGAAATGTTTAATAATATATTTGTGTTCATATGCATTTCACAGAGAACCTGAAATATTATAAGTTTATAAAATAAGTATGCATGCACTGCTTATTATACACACATTTTTATTGAAATAATACAATGATTTAGTACTTTTACATTACTCCTGGCCCAGCTACTGTATGGGGGCACAGACTCGGCTTAAAGCCCACCCTTATTTTATAGAAACTGTTCAATCCAAGTACTTAAGGCAAATATTCTCAGTGCCATCTTGTGTTTCAAATGCTGCATTGCACTTGGAGGCCAACTTTCTCTCAATTGAATTACAAATTTGGTACAGGACATTTACCGGTACTTATTGCCTTTGTCTGAATTTAACCCCCACCGGTCTATTACCCTTACTATTGCAAGACTGTCATAAGAGTGCTTGGACCAAAACTGTTACTCAAAAGCTCTACTCTGATTTATCACCCCAACAGTTATTAACACTGGATTTCGATAAAGCAAAGAATTCAATTAGGCAGCGCCTACATGACATTGAGCAACAGAATAATTTAGCCACCATAAGAAAATTTTGTCCTTGGTATGATTCCCCCCCCCCCACCTAGTCTCCTCCACACATCAGCATCTTATCTGCTAAACTTAACAGTTTTAAAATACAGACGTGCCTTCCCCTATGCAAAACGATTATGTCCATGCGGAGATGGCAGTATGAAATCTGTAGTGCATGTACTCCTAGCCTCTGCATACTCCTAACCTCTGTGTAATGAGGTTAATACTCATCTTCTGTCATCTATACCAGGCTGTTCATCCTCTGCTACATTGTCCTTCCTTCTTGCAGACCAAGATTACCAGGTGACAGCAAACACTGCAAAAATTTTAGCTGGGACAAAAGAATTACATCTACCATCTGACTAACCTGTTTAATGCCTAGTAAAGAGTAGCCCACTTGTTTATGTCTTATGTGTGGTCAAGGAAAGTTATTGACTTTCATTTGTATAGCTGTACATTCTCAGAATGTATTTTGTACAGCCAACAATAAAGCTATATTTGTATTTGATTGTATTTGATTCCTTTGCTATAGCTTGTGGCTGATGCAAATAAAGATTTTTACTTTATAAAATCATGAGCACAGTCTACCTAGAGTTCCTTTTAAGTTCTACTCTTTTCAGTGGCATAGTTAAATTTCTGTATCTTATTTCCCAAAGGCCCGTATGGAAGAACTGGAGGAAGAAATTGAGGCTGAGCGTGCATCTCGGGCCAAAGCAGAGAAGCAGCGGGCTGATCTCTCCAGAGAACTTGAAGAGATCAGTGAGCGTCTGGAGGAAGCTGGTGGGGCAACCGCAGCTCAGATTGAGATGAACAAGAAACGTGAGGCAGAATTCCAGAAAATGCGCAGGGACCTTGAAGAGGCTACTCTGCACCATGAAGCCACAATGGCTGCTCTCCGCAAGAAGCATGCAGACAGTGCAGCTGAACTTGGGGAACAAATTGATAACCTGCAACGTGTGAAACAGAAGCTGGAGAAGGAGAAGAGTGAGCTGAAGATGGAGATTGATGACCTTGCCAGTAATATGGAGTCTGTCTCCAAAGCCAAGGTAGACAGTTGCATGTCTTTATTGTGACTAACTGTTCTGCTGTAGATTCTGGTTAATTAAAACATTGTATTTTATTTCTCCCCTCACAAAGAGTAATCTGGAAAAGATGTGCCGAGCCCTTGAAGACCAGTTCAGTGAAATTAAGACAAAAGATGAAGAGCATGTGCGGCTGATCAATGATCTGAACACACAGAAAGCACGTCTGCACACCGAGAATGGTGAATTTGGGCATTTCTAGAAGACATGGGCATTCCTCCTGACATATATTTATTTTGAATAGTCCCATCCCACCTTTCCATAAAAATCATTGTAGACATGTTATCTACATATTTATTATCTTTGCCTTGACACATCAGCATCAATGTTGTCTAAACTGCACCCTTCCTTGTCAATCAGATATGACCAAGTATTTCACTATGGAAGATCCCCTTGAAATATTAATGGGGTACGATGCTTTTACACAGTCTTCATTTACTCCCATATATTTCTGGTTTACTGTGGCTTACATTGTAGGAAACTGCATTTCTGTTTCTTAAAGTGTATCTTAGAAATGTGGGTTGTCGGATAATTGTTTTTTTTTCCCTTTTCTGTGATGTGGAAAAGTAATGCTTATACAACTCATACAACAAATATTCAGATACAAAAACTCAGCCACAAATACTCAAAGGCCTCTACTGCCTTCTCCTTTAGACCCCTATATTAGTTCCTGTTAACAGCTACAAATGCACTGTTAATGTTGAACAGAGAACTGCTCTGGTTTTTAAACATGATCTCTGTGTTTAAATCTATGCATAAGCATTAGTAGTGAAAAACTACTGTTGATAGTCAAGTGGGAGTATTGGGGCTGCATGAACAGCATTAGCAAGTGGCACAAGTGAGAGATTAACAGCTCCATGAGAAGATTCATAAATGTTACTCAGATTCTTGAGGCACCATGCACAGCTTCTGGTCACCCAATAGACCTTGAGCCTCAGTGTCACTCTCAATTTCCAAAAATTATAATTGCACATGACACTTCACAGAATATGCCTTAAATAGCCTCTACATGCAGCTCAGAGAAAATTAGGTAACCACTTAAATCCTACTGATAGCAATGAGAATAAAGCCCATGCACCTCATTCTGGTTTACAACTTATTTTCTCCAGAGTGAAGAAGTAAGGCCACCACTAAAATTATATATGGATAGATCTAAAGCAAATGTATTAATCTGAGCAAAGAAATTAGCGAGAACTAATGTTAAGTGCAGTATTTATTGTAATTATTGAAAACTGTAGTATTTATTGCATTTTATTTTAATAGAATCCATACTATATTTCTTGCAATTATTGTGGACTGTAGTAACATCCATTTCAACGAATGGGAGGCAGAGATAGAAAAATTCTAGTTGACCAAGTGCACAAATGATTTAATTCAGCACTTGCATTGCCATCAGTGAGACTACTTAGGAGCAGGTGGGGTGTTTTTGAACCATCTCAGCCTATGACTATTTGAATATATTTTTTTCCAATAGGCGAATTTTCTCGACAACTAGAAGAAAAAGAATCTTTTATTTCACAGTTGATCAGAGGGAAACAAGCCTTTACCCAGCAGACAGAGGAACTCAAGAGGCAGCTGGAGGAAGAAAACAAGGTGATTTTCCACTTGTATATCATGCCTCAGAGAAGTGAGGAATGAATAATCCTGATAAAAAGAGGCAGGAGAGGCAGGGAACATCAGGAAAAAGGCAATAAAACAATCAACGCTGATTTCCAGCTGACATGGACTGATGGAAATTTGAGGACAAATTACAGCATGAATGCAGTAACACATGCAACATGGAGAGGTAAAACAGGTGCTTTTGCAAATTCTGCAATTGCTATTGAAAAAGCTATGATAATATTGCACTGTTAAAAAAACCACCACTCCATAAGATTAATGTGTGGAATTTACTGCAGTGAAAGCATGACTGAAGCTAAAGAATGCAAAAAATAAAAAATAAAATAAAAAACCAGTTCTCGGAAAGTAATAATGCTTGGTTAAGTATTATATAGTCAATACTTTTATGCTGGGGTATAAACCAACTGCTGAGGAAGAAAACATCCCAGATCTCAAATCTGACATGACTAACAGACAGATGTAGAATGTCTGATTGAAACAACCTGCATGCTATTGCTACCCATGTGGTCATCATTACCATTAACATTATGAACCCTTAGGCAAAAAACGCTCTGGCCCATGCCTTGCAATCTGCTCGCCATGACTGTGACTTGCTCCGGGAGCAGTTTGAAGAGGAACAAGAAACCAAAAGTGAGCTGCAGAGGGCTCTCTCCAAGGCCAACACTGAAGTTGCCCAGTGGAGAACCAAATATGAAACGGACGCCATTCAACGTACTGAGGAATTAGAAGAAGCCAAGTAAGTACTGGGAAGGAAATCAGGGGAGAGCTTTGGAGATGCCAGGGTATTATCCTGTGGCATTTATTTTTGACAGCAAATCCTCTATTTCTAATTTTGCATCTTATGCAGATCTGTTTTTTGCCATTGCTATTTGTTTTATAAGTGTATTTATATACCACTCTCCCCTAAAATATCAGGGTAGTTAGAGCAATATAAAACATGAAAAACCATTAAAAGCAGTGCAAAACAATCATTAAGATAGCTGGCTACTCAAGAAAATTGGAAACTACTGAATAGGCCTATTGCCATAAAATAGAGTCTTCAAGAGGCACCTGGAAGTCAAAAGTGATGTTCCATAGCACAGGACCAGTGACACATAAGTGCCCAATTTCTGGTTGAGGTCAACAGTAGGAGGACAACTAACTAACTGTGGTCTTTACCCAATTCCCCTTTTTTTCTAGTTTTGCAGCTGATGCTATCTATTTTCTGTTGCTTTTCAATAGGTGGCCTTCTCAGCCCAGTTGGCTGCCCCTCCCACTGCTTTTGCTTCTCTTTGGTTCTGTCTCATGAAACACCCCTCCCACCCCAGCAGCTATTGTCCCACCCCTGGATTCAGAAGCCTTATGTTGTCACCGCAGGCTGTCCTTTCTATGGGTCTCTTTTTTGTCACACAGAAGTCTCCCACCTAGCCAGGCTTTCTCTCACTTTCTGCTCTGCCTGTACACCAACGCGGTTTGGAAAAACACCTTTGGTTGCATCATGGGATACTTTGCCTTTCAGGAAGAAGCTGGCTCAGCGTCTCCAAGAATCAGAGGAGCAGATAGAAGCTGTCAATTCTAAGTGTGCTTCCCTAGAGAAGACTAAGCAAAGGCTGCAGGGAGAAGTTGATGACCTCATGATCGACGTAGAGAGGTCCAATGCAGCTTGCGCAGCCCTGGACAAAAGGCAGAGGAACTTTGATAAGGTTTCCTTTTCTTATTGGGTAGCGGGCAGACATTTTGCAGGAAGGGCAAACAATTTGTGCTTGTTTACAGTTGTAATCCTGGGAACTTCCAGGGCTGTCTTTTGGCATTTCTGTGAATTCAGCACAAGGCTTCTATGAGAGTAGATCAATTCCACCCTTACTCATATGTTTGTTTGGTAGCATTGTAGCCTGTATAAAGTTTATATACATGCAACATTAGACTTTTCAATAGTAGTAGTAGTATTGAATAATATGCACTTCAGTGGTATATTTTGAGCTGTGTGAAGCAGGCACGTTCTTCAGAAGTAGAAATCCTGTAGGGGGCAGGCTCATCTCTAGCTACAACAGACTAGTACAGAAAAAAACACAATTCTACATTGTCATTATTAAATTGGTTGCTGTCTGCAACTCATTATAACCTCTTTGGTCTAGAAATCAAAACTGCATCCTTATGTTTGTCCCTGAAGATTGATTGAACACAATACAGTTGGACATTGCTTATTATACATCCTTAGTGAAAGTAGTTTGTTATAACTGTGCGGTTGCTGAGGAACCATTCAGACAGTGTGAATGAGGTGCAGTGATTTTGAGCTCATTTGGGTGTGGGGGCGGGGAGGAATGAAAGTTCAGGAGTGTTCCTCCCCACACCATTGGTGGGCCATGGCAGACTCACTTGGCAGCAGTGGCAGGCAACACTAGTCCTCTCAGCAGACTGGTGACGCCCCCCATTTATTTTCGCACAATGCTAGAGATACTAAAATTGTCAAGATACTAAAATTGCAGTTGTCTCAGAAGCCAGATGCTGCTCAGAGAACCAGCCCCGGGGGTGGGGGGGAATTAAAGAGGTGCCAGGTGCTGTCACCTGCCCTGTGAAAGGCTCATATGTGATACACAACATTTCTCCTCAGTCATAGATCCAGGAGTGGGCAGTGTGGTGGGACAGAGCCACAGAGCCAAACTTTCGACACCGGTATTGTGGCAGCCTACCTGGATTGTGCTGGGGTGGGAAAGGTCGGCTGTGAAGCTGGGGTTGTGTGGGTGCAGTGGTGGAGTCTATCTGATGTTTCCACCAGTATGTCCAGAATACCACAACACACACGTAACTGCTTTGCAAATTTTTGATATGACGATTAGATTACAGTTTCATTATATACAGTGGTACCTCGGGTTACATACGCTTCAAGTTACATACGCTTCAGGTTACAGACTCCGCTAACCCAGAAATATTACCTCAGGTTAAGAACTTTGCTTCAGGATGAGAACAGAATTTGTTCTCCGGTGGCGCGGCAACAGCAGGAGGCCCCATTAGCTAAAGTGGTGCTTCAGGTTAAGTACAGTTTCAGGTTAAGAACGGACCTCTGGAACAAATTAAGTACTTAACCCGAAGTACCACTGTATGTTATGTTACTTTACAGCCAGTTACGTGTGTGTTGTGGTATTCTGAACATGATTTACATCATGAGGCAATTGTGGTGTGTGTCCACCAGTATGTCAGCACAGCCCCAACCTCTCCACAGCACAGTCCTGTCCCAGCCCTATCCAGCTACGCTGCAGCAACACCAGTGTTGGGAGGGCAGCTCCACCACACCGCTACTGCATACCCCTGAGTCAAGCACAATGTTGTGTTCCTGTGCTATATGAGCCTATTTGTTACCTAGGTGCTAGCAGAATGGAAGCAAAAATACCAGGAATGTCAGGCTGAACTGGAAGCTTCCCAGAAGGAGTCACGGTCCATGAGCACTGAAATTTTCAAAATGAAGAATGCTTATGAGGAAGTGTTGGACCAGCTTGAGGCTGTCAGGCGAGAGAACAAGAACTTGCAACGTAAGCTTCTTTTTCCTACAGACTTTAATCTAATGTAAGGCATCTGTAACGGTAGATTCACGTGACCACTTTTCTCCTGCTTAGTAGTACTGGCCAAAGAACAGGCCTGCTGCTTTTACAGGTTCAGGGTAGGTAGGTGTTATTCAGCAGTGCGGTAACTTCCAGCTGATTGCTGCAAAGGTCTGTATCCTGCCTTTTTTCCAGACTCAAGGAGGCTTATGCAAATTAAAACACAGATAAAATACAGAAAGCTTAAAACATATAAAAATAACAGTTTAAAAGTAATTAAACTGTAGTAGCGTTAAAGGCAAAGGGACCCCTGACCATTAGGTCCAGTCGTGGCCGACTCTGGGGTTGCGGAGCTCATCTCGCTTTATTGGCCGAGAGAGCCGGTGTACAGCTTCCAGGTCATGTGGCCAGCATGACTAAGCCACTTCTGGCGAACCAGAGCAGCACACGGAAGCGCCGTTTACCTTCCCACTGGAGCGGAACCTATTTATCTGCTTGCACTTTGATGTGCTTTCGAACTGCTAGGTGGGCAGGAGCTGGGACCAAGCAATGGGAGCTCATCCGTCGTGGGGATTCAAACTGCTGACCTTCTGATCGGCAAGTCCTAGGCTCTGTGGTTTAACCCACAGCGCCACCCGCGTTAAAGCACTATAAAAACAAATCTTTTAAAATATAGTGAAAACTGCAGAGCAGTGTTAAAAGCTCTTTCCTTAAAAACAACAAATATATAAATGCAGGCTGTGTGTGTGTATTACAAAAATCTTTTTATTATTAAAAAAATCTTTGCGTCTACTGTCCTGTGGGGGAGGGGGGGAAATCATACTTCAATTAAATTGAAACATTAGGTATCATATTACTAAAGATTGTAACCATTACAATAAATTACACAATTTCTACCTGCAGAGGAAATTTCTGACCTGACTGAACAGATAGCTGAAGCTGGCAAAAGCAACCATGAATTAGAGAAAGCAAAGAAGCAGATTGAACAAGAGAAGTCAGACCTCCAAGCTGCCTTGGAAGAAGCAGAGGTGAATATGAACACTTCAGAGACAGTATTAATTGGCACTCGCTATACATGGTGTGTCCCTGCCCCCCAGAGGCAGTACAAGGATAAGGACAAAGGTGGCATATCTTGGGGGGGGGGGGGGCGATCCCTAGCCCATTGCTTGAAGTTAGTTTTCTGAGAGCAGTGTGTCAATTTTGGAAGAATTGGACTGCTACCAATCTGGAGCTTTGGGGAGGTTTTTAGTGCCACCTTCTGGTTAAAAATAGAACAAATGATTAAATTGAGAAGGCTCATTAGCTACATTGCAAAGGGCAAGCCAAACTAGAAATGCTAATTGCATTTCCCTCTGATGACTGGGAACATGGACTGGGCAAACGCCTAAGAATAACAGGAATTGTCAAAAGCCTTCCAGTCTTAATTGTATTATTGTAACATTTTCATTTATAAAATATGTTAATTTTAGAAAAAAATAGTTTCAAGATGATTAATTTGAACAAAATAATTTTCGTGGGGGGACCATTGACACTACTTAATTACCAAGTGTTTTATTATAAATACAAAATGTTTTATTTATTATTCAGAATGTTTGGGATGTTTCCATTTTACAAGTTGCATCTATGATCTTACAGTGTGTCCACGATATTTTTGTAAAAATTAACTGTGCTCGGGGTATATATTTCTCTCCTGAGCTGACAATGGAATACTATGAAGCCTGCTTTCATAGTTAAATACAAATCCATAATTGAAACAAATAATGTTGTTTCATTCATGAAAGGGATCTTTGGAACATGAAGAAGGGAAAATCCTGCGTGTCCAACTAGAACTGAACCAGGTGAAGTCTGAGATTGACAGGAAGGTTGCAGAGAAGGATGAGGAAATTGAACAACTGAAGAGGAATCACCAGAGAATGGGAGAGTCCATGCAGAGCACACTGGATGCTGAAGTCAGGAGCAGAAATGATGCTCTGCGGCTTAAGAAGAAAATGGAGGGGGATCTAAATGAAATGGAAATCCAGTTGAGCCATGCCAACCGCCAAAGCGCAGAGACACAAAAACATCTGAGGAACATCCAAGGGCAACTGAAGGTCAGCCTAACTGCATACACATGTTGGGGGCTTTGTAACAATTTGCATGAATTCATTTTGTGGTGGAGTAGGGAACAGAACTGAAATTTGACTAACCTCTATACAGTGGTACCTCGGGTTACATATGCTTCAGGTTACAAGCTGCCCAGAGTGGCTGGGGAAACCCAGCCAGATGGGAGGAGTATAAATAATAAATTATTATTATTATTATTATTATTATTATTATTATTATTATTATTACATATGCTTCAGGTTACAGACTCCGCTAACCCAGAAATATTACCTCAGGTTAAGAACATTGCTTCAGGATGAGAACAGAAATTGTGCAGCAGCGGGTGGTACTTCAGGTTAAGAACAGTTTCAGGTTAAGAACGGACCTCCGGAATGAATTAAGTACTTAACCCAAGGTACCACTGTAATGTGTTGTGTTAAAAATGTGTTTGCCATGACAGAGGCCCCCAGTGTTGCTGCAGAAAGCATGGCAAAGGCAGGGCTACCGGTGGCAGAGGGTCCTGCAACAGGGCGCTTGGGTTGGGTGGAACAGAGATGGACTGCCAATGATCTGCTGTATCATAGGCTGCTCCAGTTCCCAGAGAGGGGGTCCAATTTGGGCCTGGAGCTGCAGCACCAAAAAAAAAAAAAAAGCATGCAAGCCAGTGTGGCCAACAGGACTTCAGATGCAGTGGGGCCTCAGCTACTCTGTCCCACCCCTGTGTTCCTGGCCAGTTAGGATTCCTTTGCCCATTGTCTGGGAATTTGCATCTTGGCTTCCTGTTTTCCAAAAACAGCTTTCAAATAAATAAAACAAACTATGTGTTAAACAGCCAGGCTGATGTTAATACCATGCTGCTCGGTATATATTTTAAAACAAAGCTGTAAAAGGGTTTAAGCAAGGGTCATAATCATTGGATTACAAATTCTCTGGCTTTGATTAAAGGGTGTGTTACAAGCCTCTTCCCCATGCTCTACCCCCAAAAGAAAAAATAAATAAATATGCCATGTCAGTTTTAATTTTTCACAGACAGTGGGAGAATATCCACTTGGATATTCTGAGATGTGGTGTCTTTTTGCAAAGCACAGGATTCCCAGCTTCACCTGGATGACGCTATGAGAGGCAACGATGACTTGAAGGAGCAGCTGGCTATGGTAGAACGCAGGAACAACCTGATGACGACTGAGCTTGAGGAGATGCGGGCAGCTCTGGAGCAGACGGAGCGTGCTCGCAAAGTGTCTGAACAAGAGCTGGCAGATGCCAGTGAGCGTGTGCAACTGCTGCATTCCCAGGTACATAGGTAGCTGCCTTACACTGAGTTAGAACATTGGCTCATCTAGCTCAGTATTGTCCCCACTGACTGAGATGCCATCAGGGATTGAAGCTGGGACCTTCCCCGTGCAACCTCAGATGCTCTGCCACTGAGCTACAGTCCTCTTTCCCCACAGAGTGAGAGGCCAAAACTCCCTGAGGCTGGAAGCAAAGCGCTTTCTCATCCCCAGCTAAGTCTGAGCCAGAAGAACCTGCCCATTCATTCATCCCTGGAGAAATGCAATAGGATAGGTCTCCTCACATGTCCAGTATCTCGGGTCTTGGTTGTGGCGAGCAAATGCAATTGCATTAGATAACGCAGGGCAGTAACTGCTGACTGTGCCCACAGAACACAACCCTTCTCAGCACAAAGAAGAAGCTGGAGACGGACCTTGCTCAGTTCCAAGGAGAAATTGACGATGCCATCCAGGAGGCCCGGAATGCGGAGGAGAAGGCCAAAAAGGCAATTACAGATGTAAGTGCTCTATCCTGCTTGCTGCAGGCCCCATTCTACCATGGGTTGGTGATTCCATCTGGGAAGCCATTTTTATGATTTTCACAATGACAGCTGAAACTCATATTTTTGCATCAATACTTGCCACACCCGCTTAGCTACTACATTTGTTGCTCAAGTTTAGTCTAGCCAACCAGTGGTTTCTTCTATTTATGGAGGCAGGGAACTCCTCCTCCCAGGCTGTCCATGGTTGGCCATATTCCTCAGTTGGCTGCTACAGCTGTTGCTGCTTCTGCTTCCCACTGATCTTCCTTCTCCTGGGGCATAATGTAGGGAGGAGGCGTGTTATCATAGGAATAATTGGCAATACCTCTCAAGGGAGAGAATATACCATCTAAGGCCCACTATACCCCTTACCTATCTGCTCTTTAATCATTTGTTATTAAACTCAAGTGGTTAAGATTACGAATACTTCGGACCACACTTCGAAGCAACTATTCTTTCAACTCAGGGAAGTCAGCATAGTGTCCTCCAGATGTTGTTGGACTACAACTCCCATCAGCCCAGCCAACATAGCCAGTGATCAAGGATGATGGGCAGTATGATAGCTACCGCTTCTTTAACTGATGATGAATTCTGGTTTTCCCCATATACAGTACTTGCGTAGTAGAAGAAATTAATGGATGCTTGTTTGTGTGGTAGAAATGCTTTAAAATTGGAGAGGTTTCTTTCTCTCTTCTTTAGAGTTTGACCATAGAACCAGCTGTTTCTAAAGAACAGGTTTTTGTTTTATTTATGTAGTGCAGTTAAGCAGTACAGTATACGAATGCCACTGTAGCAACACCTAGTGTTGAAATCAAGCATTACAGCAGAAATTCAGTGCACTTAACCAAAATAAATTAATAATTTTAAAAAATCACTCAAGGCGCTTCCAGACTGTAACTATTTTTTGGATGGAATTTAATCACATCTTGGCAAATTAAGGCTTTGCAATTGAAGCTGACACGGCACTCTTGTGAAACAAACCCATTTCCCTTAAAAGATCTGACTTTCCCCCCATAACTGATGCGCAAAGTGTGGGATAATGCTTGCTTGACACAATGTCACTTGATCTCCCCACAAACAAATTGGGATAAATGTTCACTAAATAAGCTCTCCACAAATAAATCAGACTGAGTGCTTATTAAGCAGGACATCTGGAGGCAACCTCATATATCCCAATCCAGAGAGGATGCTCTGAAGTCGACCCCAATCCAACTAACCAACCAACCAACCATAGAAAGACAAACCAAATGAACTATGTAAACACACCCTGGTGAGCAGTGAGGTACAGAATCTACAACACTAAAAATAAAGTTGGGAGCAGTGTAGAGAACTGGGCACTTACTGATGTTACCATCTATCTAATTAGGCAGCCATGATGGCAGAGGAGCTGAAGAAGGAGCAAGACACCAGTGCCCACCTGGAGAGGATGAAGAAGAACCTGGAGCAGACAGTGAAGGATCTGCAGCACCGTCTGGATGAAGCAGAGCAGCTGGCCCTGAGAGGTGGCAAGAAGCAACTCCAGAAACTGGAGGCCAGGGTACGCTGCCAGAGCTCATTTATCAGGGTTGCTTGAGCTTGCCATAGTTCATGCACAGGGCTTCCACTGGGGCGTCTGGTTAGGTGGATCCTGCCCACACTGATTTTGGAGCTACCTTTTCAACATGATAATGCCCATTTAAGTTTTCAAAGATGTATTGACCCTTCCCTATAAACTCTGATCTCCTTATCAGAATATTCTGTTGTAGGTACACGAGTTAGAAAATGAGCTTGATGCCGAACAGAAGAGAGGAGTTGAGGCAATCAAAGGAGTGCGAAAATATGAGCGGAGAGTCAAAGAAATCACTTATCAGGTAAAGATGTCTTATTCCATTTATTGAACTCCTGGGGTTCTCCTCCATTACTATCATTCTCTTTATCTGAGAAAGACAGAAGCAGGTCAGCACAACATATTTACCATGGAACCAGATGAGAGGCAACCCAGGACTTAAATCTTTCCCCCCCATTTTTTTTATATTGAGTTTCAAAGAAAACATTGCAACGAGGTTAAAATACATCTAACACTCAACTGAGTGGCGTGTGCAGAAAGTGCCTTCACAGTTGGAGGCAGTATGTCTCTGAATACTAGTTGCTGGGAGCAGTGGCGTCGCAACGGGGGTGCAGTGCGCCCCGGGTGCCATGTCTTGGGGGGTGACAAGAAGACACCCTGCGGGGGCTCGGCCCACCGTGGCGGTGTGAGCAGCCATTGCGCTGCTGCAGCCACATGTGGAGGATCCTGGTGCCGGCGGCAAACCGCTATGTACAGCGCATGTGCAGTGTCGCACGCATGCACTCTACGTAACAACACCACACATGCGCTGTACATAGCAGTTTGCCACCGGTGCCGCTTGAGCGCCGTATGGATGGCGGTGGGATCCATCCGTGCCACTACAGTCGCATGTAGAGGATCCTCCATTTGGGGCTGCAACCGCGAGCAGAGGATTCCAGCACTGTCCGTATGGCACTGGAGTGGCGCCGCTGGCAAAGCGCTATGTACAGCACATGTGCAGCATCGCTATGTACAGCGCATGTGTTGTACGTAGCGATGCCGCACATGCGCCCTACGTAGCAGTGTCCTGCCCCAGGTGTCACAACCCATTTGTTCGCCCCTGGCTGGGAGTCACTTGTGGGGAGAGTGCTATTTAACTCTCATCCTGCTTCTGGTCCTCCCATAGGCATCTGGTTGGCCACTGTGAGAACAGGATGCTGGATTAGATCAGCAGGGTTCTTATGTACCTGTTCTGCCTGTCAACTTCCAGAGGATAACCAAACTGATATCCTCTGAAGGCACGCTCTCTGAGCCTTATAGTGTTAGCATTCCATTTACATTCCATGCAGGCTGAAGAGGATAAGAAGAATGTTTTCAGGCTTCAAGACCTAGTGGACAAGTTGCAGCTGAAGGTGAAAGCGTACAAGAGACAAGCTGAAGAGGCTGTAAGTGCACAAATCTCAAATGGCTCCCTAGATGCTTAAACCTATACTGACCATCATTAATCACCCTGCGTTCCTGTGTGAGGAATGGTAGGGTACAATAAAAAGACAAATCATGATACAAATAATAAAATTAAAATACACTGTCCAAAGAAACACGCAGCTTGAAAAACACCCAGAACTGCTTATCTTTATCTTGTAACCCCTTTCAGGATTGCACTAACATAAATCATGACACCTCTTCACCCCTAACCCCACACTATATAGTTAGGAAGACCCTGCCCCATAACCCCTACATCCTGGAGCCACATAGAACCACCCGTTCCTTATACTACTACTTCCACCTGTCAAAGGGGTGGGGTGATAACTCCTTCCCAAACCCCAATTATATCTTACTTGTCTCCTTGACAGTGTTCCACCCACAGAAGTCATATCAATTCTCACATCACAGAACAGCAAGTAGAACCCATGTCTCTCATGATGACACAGATTCACTCCCATGCCATTTACTGTAGCACTCAGGCACTTCCCAAAGCATTCCTGCATAAGCAAGCAGAGGACAACCATCTCACACGCTTCTAATCTTCCCTTTCCTGTCAGTGTCTTTATTAGACATCATAGATCACACATCATAGATCCTTTCAGAATACAGCTGTCACTTCAGAGAAAGAGTGGAATACATGATGGTTATCCTCTGCCTCCACAGCTGGAGGCAACAATGCTTCTGAAAGCCCATAGCTGGAAACCACAGGAGAGGAGTGCTATTGTGCTCAAACCTTGCTTGCAAATTTCCCACAAGCATCTGGTTGGCCACTGCGAGAACAGAATGCTGGACTAGATGGCCCACTGGCCTGATCCAGCAAGCTCTTCTTGCTGTATCTTCTTACACAGGTATAGCTTACCTCCCACAATTTCCAGCATTCTAGTTCGCATGCTATGGTAAACAATAGTTAATGGTTTAAAACAGTAAATGGGTCAATTTGGGCTGCTTTTCCATGATCCCTGTCTTAGTGTTATGTCCAAATGGAGATTACGCTTTGCTTCAACAAACCACACCCAGTAAGCCAAGAACAAACCTTAGATGACTGCAGGTCATTGTTTGTTAGAATCAGAAGAAACCATAATCCCTCATTCAGATGCAATGCTAAGCCAGGCATCATGGTTTGTTTCCCCTGCACAATGTCAGAGAGGAGGAAAACAGCCTGGATTGGTGCAGGATGTGAAATCAACATCGTTGTGGGGCGCCTTCGCTGTCCCTTATATACTATAGCTTTGGCTCTGCTTGTGTTGTTGATTTCATGTCACGTTTCTATTGTGCAAGGAGGAGCAAGCCAACACGAACTTTGCCAGGTTCAGGAAGGCTCAGCATGAGCTGGAAGAAGCTGAAGAGCGAGCAGACATTGCTGAATCCCAGGTCAATAAGCTGCGAGCCAAGAGCCGTGACATTGGCGGAAAGGTAAGTGTCTTGGTGGGGTGGGATGATGTACTGGCATAGAAGGAAACTTTTCTCTGTACAAGGATAACACCTTCTGTCTTTCAGTTGGTACTGTTAATCTGCTTGGGTTCAAATTCCTACCTAGCTCTTCTAAGAAGTAGCCCCAAAGTGAAACAGTATATTTTCCTCCATGAAGTTTAAATTGCCTTTGAGCCTTCCACTTGCTATTGAACACTTGGTATTTGTTAGTGGAGAAATGAACAGGAGAGCATTTGCAATGCAAATTAGTATTCAGGTCAATGTAAGTTTCATATTCACATTAAAAAGAAATTGTCACTCTAAGGCTGCAATCTTATGCATACTTACATTGGAGTAAGTATCACTGAACTCAGTGAGGCTTATTTCTGAGTCTTTGGCAATCACTCGTAGCTGAGTAAGATTGTCTTCCATAAACATAGTTATAACAATGAGTCTGTAAGTGACTGTGGAGGCCAATTCTGGATCCACATGTCCTTCCACAGTGGGGACATTGGTTTCCGGGTGGGAGTTGATCACGGTGTGGATTTGCCAAGCGTGCCTTCCTCTTAGCACATTTCTCTCCTGCGTCCTCAGTTTGAGTGTCTTCAAAACCCATGACACCTTTGGTAAAGGCTGTTCTCTAACTGGAGCGCTCGCAGGCCAGTGTTTCCCAGTTGTCAGTGTTTATACTACATATTTTTTTAGATTTGCCTTGAGACAGTCTTTAAACCTCTTTTGTTGACCACCAGCATTACGCTTTCCATTTTTAAGTTCGGAATAGAGTAGTTGCTTTGGAAGACGATCATAAGGCATCCGCACATGGCCAGTCCAAACAAAGTTGATGTTGAAGAATCATAGCTTCAACACTGGTGATCTTTGCATCTTCCAGTACACTGAGTATTTCTGAGTAGACATGTGTAGGATTGCATTGCACACCTAATGTGGCTGGGGCAACCCAGTCAGATGGGTGGGGTACCAGTAATACAACAACAATAAATGTAACAAGATGCCCAATGTATGGTAATTTCCCACCTTTCCACTACTTGGCTCCATGAACAAGAACACCAATGTAAACATTTTACATTTGAATATTTGAATTCTCCTCCCTTGACTTGATAGTAAGCTTTGCAACCTATCCATCCATTTAAGTGTAGAGAAATATTATCAAGCGCAGTCTTGAGCTATCCTCCAATAAATTTGAGGAGATAGACACATACATAGGGTACAAATATCTTCAATAAATATTGGAGTGTTAAGTACTAACAGATTTGTAAAGCCAGAAGCAATGACTGAGATCATGTTCTCCGATCTCCTTACAAACATGTGCTCCATAATTTCACGGCAGCATCTTCTCTCTGCTTCATGGCTCTTAAAACAAATAGGAATTGTGTCCAGACTAGAGTGAAATCTGGAAGCCTAGGCTGCAGACTGGCAAGGATCTTCTTTCCTCTCTTCTATTGATTTCTCTCCTTTACCTTGCTGCTTCTCCCTCATATTATACTTCTGAGCCAAGGAAATAAAAGCAGACAATTCCAGTTGCTGTGGTGGCAGCAGTCCCACCACAGTTTGTGGTGGGGAGAGGGAGAGGAGAATAAGACAGAGCAATTCTCCCACACCAGAAAAATAATGCAAGAGGGAGAATTCCTGCCTGTTAGACCCTTGACATACTCTTGCTACCTACACTGTTCACATATAAGCTGTTCTGTTACCTCATTATCTTCTACATTTGAATTTATTTTTGTACAGAAATCGGAAGAATGAGACAAACTGCTCCTGAAAAGATTCCACACAATGTGGAATTATTCACAGTGAATGTACATGTAAATCATTGAACCTGAATAAAAATACATTTTAAGCAACATATTTCAGTTGTGACCTTTTAATGTTTCATCAAAAATCAGAGGCGGCTGTCAGAAATTGTGAAGACTCCCATGGGAATGCAGGCATCAAGCGTACTTGCAGAATTCTCTTTTTTTTTCTTCTTTTTTTTTTTGCATTTTAAAATTTTATTAATATTCCATTATATATACATTATAACCGTATTTAATACATCTCATACATTTTGGACTTCCTTCAACGTCATTGACATTCATTCGTATTTGCTTCTTTATAACGCATTCCATTCGTTCATACTGCCATTCATACCTCCCTTCATACATTATTTCCAATAGGCAGTACTTATTAGTGCTTTACAGTGCCTCTTTAAATCCCACTAGCGTTGTATTTACTAAACATTTGTTCTCCAGATAACCCACAAATTTTCCCCAATCATCAATAAACTTTTGATCCTTACTGTATCTAATTTTCCCTGTTAATTTATCTAGCTCCGCATATTCAGTCAGTTTTAGTCTCCACTCTGCTATCGTTGGGCTTTCTTCCTGCTTCCACTTCTGCGCTACCACAATTCTAGCTGCCGTTACCGCGTACTGGAAGATTTTACAATCCTTTCTTTTAATATCTTTTCCCACCATACCTAATAAGAAAGCTTCAGGCTTCTTTACAAAAGTATAACTTAATATCTTTTTCATTTCATTATAGATTTCCTCCCAAAAGCTTTTAACTTTCCTACACTCCCACCATAAATGATAGAACGTTCCTTCTTTTTGTCTACATTTCCAGCATTTGTTATCTGTTTTATACATCTTAGCTAGTTTTACGGGTGTCATATACCATCTGTATAGCATCTTCAACATATTTTCCCTTAATAACACACAAGCTGTAAATTTTATATTCACTTTCCACAATTTTTCCCAATTCTCCAATTGAATGTCATAGCCAAAGTCCTTTGTCCACTGAGTCATCACAGTTTTTACTTCCTCATCCTTCGTGTTCCATTCTAACAATCTTTTGTACATATTTGACAGATTTTTATGATCATTGTTTATTATCTCTCTCTGAAATGTCGATACCTTTTCTTCATAGCCCCTCTCTTTCACCTCTTTTTTAAATATTTCATTTATCTGGAAGTAGCTCAACCAATCGTATGTATATATTTTAACCTGATCGTATGATTTTACCTTCCACTTCCCTCCTTCCTTCATTACCATTTCTCCATACCTGCCCCATTTTTTCTCCATATTAACTTTCTTTACACTTATCAACTCCAATGGGGACAGCCAGTGTGGGGTCTTTGGTTCTAAAATATTCTTATATCTATTCCAAACCTCTATCAACGGTCCCTTAAAAATATGGCTGCAGAATTCCTTATGCACTCTTATTTTGTCCCTCCAAAGGTACGCATGCCACCCAAATCTGTTCGTATACCCTTCCAGATCCAATAACTCTGTATCCTCCAGCTTTATCCATTCTTTTATCCAGCAAAGGCATGCCGCCTCATAATACAATCTCATGTCTGGTAAGGCGAAGCCCCCTCTATCTGTTATGTCTGTTAATATCTTAAACTTGATTCTGGGCTTCTTTCCTTCCCAGACATATCTAGAAATCGCCTTTTGCCATTCTTTAAAGTTTTTTGTGCCCTTTATTATGGGAATCGTTTGAAATAGAAATAACATTTTGGGGAGTACCATCATTTTGACCATAGATATTCTTCCCCAGAATGATAGTTTCATCCTGGCCCAGACCTCCAGATTTTTTTTAATTCCGTTCCACACCGGGATGTAATTATTTTGGTATAGATCAATATTTTTATTAGTGAGCCAGAGTCCTAAATATTTTACCTTTTTAACAACTTCGATTTCTGTTTGTTGCTGTAGTAGTTCTATCTTGTCTTGATCCAGATTTTTAACGATCATTTTTGTCTTGCTCTTATTCAGTTTGAATCCTGCTAGCTTCCCGAATTCCTCCATCTCCTCCAAAATTCCCTTTATGCTATCTATAGGTTCTTCCACCGTTAAAACCACATCATCAGCATAAGCTTTAACTTTATATTCATTTGAACCTAATGTTATTCCCTTAATTTGTTTATTTTGCCTTATTGCATTTAATAAGACCTCCAAAACGACTATGAATAGCAGCGGCGAAAGCGGGCAACCCTGCCTTGTTCCTTTAGATATTTTTATATCTTCTGTAATCACGTTATTTATTATCAGCTTCGCCTTCTGTTCTGTATAAATTGCCTTTATACCGTTCCAGAACTCTTGACCCACTTCCATGAATTCCAAATTTCTCAGCATAAAATCCCAAGCAACATTATCAAAGGCTTTCTCCGCGTCTACAAAGATTAGGCTAGCTGGTTTGTCATATCTCTCCGATAAATATTCTATTATGTTAATTATACTTCTTGTATTATTTTTTATTTGCCTTCCCGGTAGGAAGCCCGCTTGGTCTTTGTGAATAATCTTTATTAGTATCTTTTTTAACCTTTTTGCTAAGATTCCGGCGAAGATCTTGTAATCTGTATTTAATAAAGAGATGGGTCTGTAATTTTTTACTTGAGTTGGATCTGCATCTTGTTTTGGGATTATTGTGATGAATGCCTCCTTCCAAGTATTAGGAATCTCTCTTTCTTTTAAGGTGTTATTCATCACCTCAACTAACGGATTCATCAGTATATCTTTCATTTCTTTATAGTAGCTCGATGTGAACCCATCTGGGCCCGGGGCTTTCCCTCTTTTCAATTCCTTTATCACTTCCTCTACCTCTTCTCTGAGAATAGGAGCATTTAACCTTTCTTTTTGCTCTATCGAAATCTTTCTCACCATTTTCTCACCAAGACTGGATGGATTAGCCCGAATAGGGGCAAGAAGATTTCAATTAGGATACTATTGGGAAGGAGGATTAATCAATTTCCCACAAACCTCTGGAAGGGGGGATAATATTTAAGTATATCGGTTAAGATGAATGTTATGAGAAGTGGGGTCCGGCGGTTCTCTCTCTACTTTTGGTAAATTGTCATCTGTCATTATAGGCCGTTAGTATATAAGGGGGTTTATTTTATCTTCGGTGGTTAACACCTCTTTGGGGTTAACTGAAAAATTTGGACAGTCTAATTATAAGGATAGGAGGACATAGATTGGGAGGACAGGTGATTCAGTGATATACTTAGTGATATAAAGGAATTCCAGAGGTTTAACGATAATGTCATATACTCAAAAGAAAGGGGCGGAGGGAGGAACCCCAACTGATAGGAGAGCCTCAAAACAAGAAACAGAATTTAAAACAGAAATTTTAAGGATGTTCGCAGAAATAAAGCAAAGCGAAAAAAACTTAGAAACAAAATTGGAACAGGTGGACAATAAAATCGGAAAAATGGATAAAAAGATTGAGGAGACAGTAAGGGAGTTAAAAGGACAGATTAAAGAGGTTTCAAAAAGAGTGGACGAGGGATTAAAAAAGACAAAGCAGGAAATGAAAGAAATGAAGCGAGAAGAAGAAAGAATGAGGAATGAGATAGCAGACCTAAATAAAATACAGGAAGAAATAAAAGACTCCATTGCAATGAACGAACTAAAACAGAGGGAGATTAATTTAAGATTGAGACAAATTCCGGAAGTACAAAATGAAAACATAAAAGAAAGATTAGTAAAGGAAATAGCACAGTGGATGGAGGTGGAGGAGGAAGATGTGGCGAGGACAATTATAAATGCATATAGAATGAAAATAAAATCAAATAAAGTCAGGAAATTTCCAGGGGACTGTTTAGTTACATTCAAAGATAGAGAGATGAGGAACCTGATTTTGCAAAGAAATAGGGAAAAGAGATTATATATCGATGGACATTACATAATCATATTTAAAGACATTCCTATAAGGCTGTTAAAACGAAGAGAACCCTATAAACCACTAGTGCAATTGCTTAAAAAGAATAGGATCGATTTCAGATGTGAATTTCCGGAAGGGGTCTCCTTCTTTTATAAAGGAGTTAAAAGAAGATTGACTAGCCCCGAGGAAATAGGAAAGTTTACAAGAAGATATAAAGAGCTTCAGGCGGGAGAAGAGGAGCCGAAAGGTGCAGAAGGGGGATTTAAATTGAGGGAAGAACTAGAATTAGGTGAAGAGGAAGATCAGAGTAGAGGAGAACTAGAAGAAGACGAAGAGGAGGAAGAAGGAGAGGAGACAGAAAGGATATAGAATAATACCTAAACTAGAGCAACACCTAAACCAATATGTCTTTAAAATTATGGAATTGGAACATTAATGGAATGAACGATAAGAAAAAACGTAATGGAATTGAACGTATCCTAAAAAAGAAAAATTTAGATATCATATGCCTTCAAGAAACTCATGTGGCCAGCAAACATAAGAAAATCCTTATTAATAAGAGGTTAGGGAATGAATTTATTTCTTCGGATAAAAAGAAAAAAAGAGGAGTAGTACTTTATATTAAAAATAATATTGAATCACACCAATTATTTAAGGATGAGGAAGGGAGAATAATAGCAGTCCGCATTAAATGGCAAAGTGAAATGTTGATAATAGTGGGGATTTATGTGCCAAATGGAAATAAAACAGAGTTTTTCAGATTACTGGAAGAGAGATTATTTGAATATTTGGATCAAAAAATTATAATAATGGGGGATATGAACGGGGTGGTCTCAACGGAAATAGATAGATTAAGGAAAACGAAGACAGAAGGAGGGAAATTACCTAAGTCATTTTTTGAAATGGTTAAGAACTGTAACTTAGTAGACATATGGAGATTGAGACACCCCCTGGAGAAACAATATACATTTCACTCTGAACCGAACCAATCGATGTCAAGATTAGACCAAATATGGATATCAAATGAATTAACACTAAGAATCAAAAAAATTGAAATACAGGCTAAAGTTATCTCTGACCATAATCCCATATTAATGGAGATGAGGGGAGTTGAAGAACGAACCTTCAGATGGAGATTAAATGATAACCTATGGGACGATCAAAAATTCGTGGAAAAAATACGGACAAAATTATTTGAGTACTTTACAGATAACCTAGACAAAGGGGTAAAAACAAGTGTGGTATGGGACGCGAGTAAGGCAGTAATGAGGGGCCTGTTTATTCAACAAAATGTGTGGAAAAGAAATAATAAAGAAAAAAGAATTAAAGAGATTTTGAGACAGATCACGGATTACGAACAAAAATTAACTAAAAAACCAAACAATGAAAGGATATTGCAGGAAATAAAGTCCCTTCAAACCCAATTTGCAATGTTAATAAATAAGGAGGTTGAGTGGAATATCAAAAGACTAAGACAAAAAAATTTCGAATTTGCCAACAAGTCAGGAAAATGGCTTGCATGGCAAGTCAAAAGGAGAAAGGAACAAAATATAATTAACAAAATACAAATAAATGGAGAAGAGATAACTGATCCAAAAGGAATTAGAAGAGGATTTATGGATTTTTACGAGCAATTATATAGGAATAAGGAGAGAAACAACAACAGGAAAATAGAAAGATACTTAAAAGGAAAATCGTACTTGCAGAATTCTTGAGAGCTGGGTAACTGCAGCCAGCTGTGTGAACAGTGGCGTGCATTTGTGAACATGTATATTTTTGTTTGTTTCACTTATTTGCTTATTTATTTAATTTAATTTATATCCCACACCTTCATTATAAAATAATTCTAGGGCAGCAATTACAAATGTATTAAAACTGATTCAACATTACTGCCCCCCACAAAAAAGTCTGGTAATACAAAAGCAATACTAACCAACCAAACAGTGCAAGTATTAGAGTAAAAACAGTGTTAGAAAGCCGGTTGAAGCAAATCTGTCTGGGCACATCCATAAGACCTATTTATTGAGCATTCACTCCAATTTGTTTGCAGGGGGGAATGCTGCATCAAAGCAAATGTTATCCCACACTTCCTAGTGCATTTCCCCATCACTTTTCTTATTGCAGAAAGCCCAATTTTTCATGAACTATATTTGTTGCACAAGAAATCCTAGTCAACTATAATTTTGCGGCTTGAATTTGCTGGTGTGTGATTGAATCCCACTCCCCAAATACAGTGGTACCTCAGGTTACATGCGCTTCAGGTTACAGACTCCACCAGAAATAGTGCTTCAGGTTAAGAACTTTGCTTCAGGATGAGAACAGAAATCGTGCTCCAGTGGCGCGGCGGCAGCAGGAGGCCCCATTAGCTAAAGTGGTGCTTCAGGTTAAGAACAGTTTCAGGTTAAGTACGAACCTCTGGAACGAATTAAGTACTTAACCCGAGGTACCACTGTAGTGGCAGTCTGGAACTGCCCGGTATTTTGAAAGACTGAGAAAATACAGCAAGACAACTTCCGCCGGTTAGAGTGTTGTTATTACTATTATTATATTTGATACTGCCTTTCATCTGAAGATTACAGGCTGGTTCACAACATAAAAATATAAAATGAGAACACAAAATACATAAAACAAAAACAAACCAATAACCCCCATCCCACGAATACATTTTAAAGCAGTAGAATGTTAATCAGCCATAGCAAAACATTTTCACCTGGCGCCTAAATATATGCAATGAAGGCTACCAGGCGAGCCTCTCTAGGGAGAGCATTCCACAAATGGGGAGCCACCACAGAAAAGGCCCTTTCTCGTATAGCCACCCTCTGGACCTCTTGTGGAAGAGGCTCTTGAAGAAGGGTCTCAGTTGATGATTGCAGGGTCTGGATCGGTTCCATTTCTCTAAGCACCCTGGGTGAAAATGCCAACTCTGTAGTGGCCAGAGGTGGGGGCAACCAGAGAAGGGCATACAATGAAAATCTTACTGTACTGACAGGTACATATGAGGAAACACTTCAGGTATTTGAGTCCTAAGCCTCCCTAAGTCAGGGAGACAAGGATTATTTTCATTTCCACATTATCCAAAGTTGCATCTGAATGGGAAGAAGAGAGAGCATCCCTGTTTAAGAACAGTGGAGTTAATAAATACATTATTTGGCAGAAGGGGCTTGCTATCTGCACAAATAACTTCTGCTGCCATTGAAGATGCAGCTCACTGAAGATTTAAGTGCTTACTTCCATCAGCAAGGTGAATTCCAAAAGCAGAATTTCTTTTTTAAAAATAACCACTTCAGTCTACTGTGAGCAGCTCCTCTGACATTAAAATATTTACACAAGTAGACCATATGTGTTATTTTGCAGATAAATCCTGAGAGGTAACATTTGCGCTTGAATTAAGGGCCATATGTAGTTGACTGCATTTTGCATTGGGATCCTGCTGTCAGTACATGTAACATTTAGTAAAATTGGTAAGCGCATAATTTTTACACTGTGCTGCCCTTTTTCCTGCTCTTATGTACACCCACGTTAGAAAAACATAATGTGTGAAGAGAGACTTGTCCTCCAGATACGTTATAATTCTTCAAGCAGCTAAAAAAAGCAAACAGCAACAGACCAAACATAACAATGCAGCATTGTCATGACTAAATCAATTCATAATGACTCAGAATGAAGAATATTCCCTGCCATGAATATATAAACAAATACTGACTGCTGATGAGAGTGACACAAATCCCCAGAATTCCAGAATTTGATTTATTTGGATGTTCACACCAGAACAGCACATTTCTCCCCGAGTTATAAATCATGCATGTGTCTAGGCAGGAGCTAGTGCCAAATGGAAACTTTCTCCCAACACCATAGGCTGAAAAGCCCTCTCCATAATTAGGCTTAAGGGCTTGAAACGGACTATGCATGCTCACTGAAATGACTAACAGGGGTCTACTTTACAACCAGCGGCGCGTCCACAGATCTGATCTCTAAGCATGCGGAAGCAAGAAGAGCTAATCGCTGGGTGAAAGCCACCCAAATCCCAAGGAGGAATGTCATCTAATGGGCTCTCTGAGTCACAAAGGCTCCAGGCCTTATTTTGGTTCAAATTAGAGCTCAAGCTTCTCTCATGCTTTGCCTTGAACAGTGGCCAGTATTTTCAGAGTGAAATGTCTACTAAATGTAGAACACGAGCAAATAAAATTTCATGGCATACCGTAAATAAATATTTGGGGACAGGAAATGGCCATATTGGGATGTTATGCTAGACATAGTTCGCCTGTTAAGAAAAAGATGCGGAAAACTGTATTTGATTGCTTGTGTTTGATTATATGTTGTTCTTATATTCAACTAATAAAATATTCAAAAAAGAAAAAGAAAAGAAAAAGATGCAGTGGACCTTAGGCTCGCGTCACCCTCGCCTTGTTCTCCAGTGGAGCTGTGAGAGGTTTAGAAGCGTCCCCATTCATTTCACTTCACCACAGTTTGTACTGCCCAAACCAACAAACTGTGGTTAACGTTAACCTGTTTGTTTGAAAGGAGCTGACTTCAAACCATGGCAGAGTAGATGAGCCCTAGAATTGCTGCAGCTTATTCTCATCCTGCTAAACTTGGTTTCCTCATCGTGGCTGCAATTAGGGCCATAAACACCTCCCCTAGCACTGGTAGTACTTTTCCACTTCTCCCCTCACCTTGGAAGTAAGAAAAGAGCCATATTTGCCTTCAAAACTCTAGAACAGGTGGCTAATATTGGTCACAATGTGAGTCAGCCACCCCTCCGCTGGCCACATGGCAGCTGTGGACATCGTCAGTGTATGTGCAAGTCCACACACTAAACACTCATCAGACATGTACATTCACCACATATACAGGCATACAGCACTCTTTTCCTCTCTCACTCTTTCACACATACAGTGAGGGGGGGAAGTATTCAATCCCCTGCTAAATTTGCTCATTTTCCCACTGATGAAGAAATGACCAGTCCATAATTTTAATGGTAGGTTTATTGTAGCTGTGAGAGACAGAATAACAACAGGAAAACCTTACTGCCATTGACATAAATGTGGCCACCATGGGATTTTATCTCCCAGTAAATATTTAACATATAATTGAGCTGACCTCCATCATGGTTTGTCTGGTAAATGACCAATCATTTCCTGATGAATTCCAGCATAAAAATGGTAAAACAGAACAACATGTTCCATAGATTTCAGCTCTTGTTTGTTAGCCTTGAGAGAGAAACACCAGCATATCTTCTCCTAAACATTTTAGATGGCAGCACATTAAATCTGGCCACGGTTAAAGCAGCATGAGACACATAATCAGAATCTCCAGCCCTTCCCTCTCTAGCACTGGGGTGTGGGTGGAAATGCTGACTTTTCTACTCAAAGAGCAGGCAGAAGGCTTTATTTCCAGACATGTCAGCACTAACAAGGCTCAGTGATCACTTCAGGTGCTGACTGACACTTCTCCAACCAGCTGTGACTTTATAGTAAAATGCACCCAACTTTCTCTTGTCCAGTTTCTGCTATTCTGACAGCATTGTTCTTTTCCATTTACATCTAGTTGAAAAAGAAATGTTTGTTGGCTTTTGCAAAATCTAGCCCCAATTGTTTCCAATACTGGAATTAGAACTCACTCTCACGCTCTCTCAACACACACACACACACACACACACACACACACACACACACAGCATATACAGATTACACAACTGTAGTAAAGCATTTTCATTGATTTGCACTATTATGCAATTAAGCAAATAGTTATTATCCCTGATGAGATACATACAGTAAAACAAGGCAATTGTATCATTCTAATCAGAGATTTAAAAGAACTAGGCAACGTGAGAAGAGGGCTGGGAACTGAGGAGGAGATAGATGTAAGATGGAAACTACAACCAAAGTTCTCAAATAATCCAGTTGTTCCAAAAAAACAACAACCCCCAACCTTAAATGAGATGACATTTTGCTTGTTCCATCTATATTTATGGAATGAATGTAAACTGACTGATCTGTTCATATGATGTGTCTTCCCTCCACTACACTAAGAATTGTAGTGTTTATAGATGGTGCTGAGAATTGTTTTTAGAGATTCCTAATTCCCCAATTGACAGCTAAAAGGATTTGGAAATGGTTTTCATTTGTAGTACAGACATACTGTGAATATATGTCCACCTGCATGAGGACACGTTCCTGGTCATAATGAAAAAGCAACTAAATGCAGCAAACAAAACTATTGCACACATGCCTCTGCTGAGCAAAGAATTAGGAAACTGATCTGGTAGTTTAAAATCAGGGATTGTTTGGAGAAGGAGAAAAGTGAAAGAAATCAACTGCAAGCAGTGTCATCTCCTATCAAGAATCTGAAAGTGAGTTTGGCAGACTTTGTGGGCACTAATGCTGAGTTCAGGTGCGAGGCTATTATATAGAAGCAGATCTGCTGGACAGGATTCTCTCCCACCGCCCTTCCAAATATATGTACTCCTCTGCAAATTTCTAAGGATTAAAGTTGTCATGGGGATGTTAATTCTGAATTCCTGGGGGTTTAAGAGATTAGGACCTCATCTTTACCACTCTACAAACATGGCATTTTACATTTAATTGTAAGAGACTTTCTCTCATGAGTCATTCTTGGAGAATAGCAGCTTTATACACAGATGGCTGCAGAACAGAGACACCATTGAGGGGCAAATACTGAGACAGCTATGTCATGTAGACCCAGGCACACATCTATACATCTCAGCCACAGAAAGCAAACTATCAGCCACGATCAGTTTTGTACAGATGGAAAAGACACCACACTATTAAATTCAGGTATGCAATGTTCTCTGTGGTATCTGTAGTGTCTCACATATGGGAATGCACCAACACACACACACCACATTATTTGAGTCCTTCTCCTTCCATTGGAGCTCCCAATAGTATGTAAAACTCTTGACACATTACTTGACTTTTCTTGACTACAGACACACATCAAGAAGAGGCTTGAATACGTGTGTAAAAGCAGTTTGGCTGATTCAGAATGTTCATTATCTGTTTACTTGTTCAGCTATTCTGGGTGGGCTCCTTTCCTACCATAGTTGAGGTACACTTAGCAATAGCACCAACAAGGCTCTCTGCAACTTTTCACCAGCCACACTAACAAGGGTGGATTTAGGGCTATGCCAATGCTGTCCACACACTGGGGCACTGAGCCAAGGGGGCGCCATCTCAAAGCCTAGTAAGCAAGACGCTGGGCTTTAGGAAAGAGGTGGGAGGGCTCTAGGACCCTGCTAGAGTCGTCACACCTCCTTCCCAAAGCAGGACACCTCCTTCCCTACCTACCTTTGGGAAGGCAGCACAAGGGCTGGGGCAGGAAGGGGAATTTTGGCATCACATAGGGCGCCATCATATCCAAGTCCACCACTGGGATGCCTTGGGGAGCAATGCCACATCATGCCTATTGTTCCATCTGTCTCATCCCCAGAGTTCTGCCCATTCTGTTTTATGGAAACATTTGTCTACTTGGCTTCTGAGATGTCTTTAAGAAAGAAGATAGTAAACAATCCTGCAAGCACAACTTCCATTCTAGTACCGAACAGAAAAACAATTTCTGCCAAATGAATCTAGCCTTCACCCGGTAACTGGAAACTCCTTTTCCTTGCTAACAAGGAAATCACATCTTGTGAATTCTGTGAGCGATTTATGCAAATACTTCCTTGTTTCTCTAGAATACATCTGACCAGAACACAGGTTTTTCTTTTTGCTTGATTCACTGATTCAACAGAGTGATCCAATTTTGGGTTTCGCTCACCACATTCCCACCCCACCAGGTGGTGCTGAAGACAAACTCAAGCGAGGTGCCATTGCAGTTTCTCACTTGGTGCATATTCTGCTAAGGCTGCTCTTCACTAAATTTGTCCAGTGTAATCAGTTTCTCCTTTGTGGAATATGGCTTTCTCCCACAAATATGCACAAAGATTAATTGAACCTGGGACATCTGGGTTCAGTTAAGTGCATCATCACACAGTACATAGTAAAAGTATGGCATTTGCTATCAGAGAATGTTGTGATGGATACCAAATTAGGCTGTATATACGCAATACATTTAAAGCAGATTTTAAAGCACAGCTCCTGAAAAAACATGGGAACTGTAGCGTGCGCAAAGTGCTGGGAATTGTAACTATTTGAGGGCAAAACTACAGTCTTAGCCTTCTTTGTGGTGGAGGGGGGAAGTGTGCTTTAAATGGATGGCATGTATGCAGCCTAGATGTCTTTAAAACAGGATTAGACAAATTCATGGTGTCTATAAGGCTATCAATAACTACTACTTATGATGGTTATATACCACCTCCAGGTGAATACCTAGATTATTTAAAATATTTTATTAATAATACCAATACTGATATTTATTAATATTAATGTTATCTTACTAGTTAAAATAACATTTATTAATTAAAATGACAAGAATATTGATCAAGGAGTCAAGGCTTTAACGGATTACATTTCTAACATTTTTTGTGTCTTTATTTCTTAAAATTCTATTAATCTCCCTCCCCACTAAAGGAGAATAAGGCAAGTTACATCAAGCAAATATCAAACAGTTTATAAAAGCAAAGAACAATCACTATTAAGACACTAATACACACACACACACACACACACACTAGGGGTAATGCAAGTTGAGTGGTTAATGTGCATAACAGCCAACCATAGTGCACATTCACCAGATCTCATGAAGAATGTGCATATAATGTGCCCATGAAGAGGGAATTGTGCACATTTCCTGGTCAATATACATAATCTCCAGCAGACCCTGGGAAATGTGCGTATCTCAACTGAATTTTGTACATTCAGTCAAAAAATTGTACATTCATTATGGAAAATCTGGGAGTGCCCCAGAGTGCAATCCTTTTGGGGTTCCATGGCATCAGAAATACTGTAAACTAAATCACAAGACGGCAGATCATACTCTCCCCACAGCTGGCTCCTTTATCCTTAGGCAGAAATGAAGAACTGTGCAGCAATGACCTTGTGAACTATTTTTTGCATGCTGCAAGAAATATCATGCCTCAACACTGGAGAGATTTATCCGGTGCCCCTGCAGAATCCTGGTACCAGATAGTTTGGGAAACAATCCTACTGGAAAACTTGATCTGTGAAGTTAAGAGTGTCAAGAAGACAACACAAAACTGCTACATTTCTCTGTGGTATCTTTCTGTGGTGTATACAAACATTGAGATGCATGGACAGTTTCTTCTACTGGTTTATGAATGGATTTGGTTGATCTAAATCCTTTTCAACTTTGTATCTCTCCCACCTGTAAACCAACAAAATGGAAACTAAACAAAAGTTATATGAGTACTTTAGCACCAGCTAACATACATATGTAATAATATAATACTGTATAATTTAATTTTGATGTTTAATTATAATTTGACTCTGGAGATTTGTTTTTTCCTTTCATTTATTGAACTTTGCCTTGTCCTATTCCTTCTGTATCCTAAAAGCTCAATAAATAAAACATTTATAAGAAGAAATGTTGTTATATTGACTTGGGGGTGAATTCATATTCTCTGACAACACTTCAGAGACTAGGCATACAGTCTGTGTAACTGCAATCCAAACTCTGGCTATAAGGTAAGGCAGGGCTTAATGGAAGAGCAGAGCCACTGCCATGTTGTAGTCTGCAATTCGTGCCAGCTGGGTGAGAGGCAAGGGTAGATATTATAAATTTATTGATCATATCCTATTAAACACAAATTGGGATGCGGGTGGCGCTGTGGTGTAAACCACTGAGCCTTGGGCTTGCCGATCGGAAGGTCGGTGGTTCGAATCCCCGTGACAGGGTGAGCTCCCATTGCTCGGTCCCAGCTCCTGCCAACCTAGCAGTTCAAAAGCACGTCAATAAATAGGTACCACTCTGGCGGGAAGGTAAACGGCGTTTCCGTGCGCTGCTCTGGTTTCGCCAGAAGCGGCTTAGTAATGCTGGCCACATAACCCAGAAAAACTGTCTGCGGACAAACACCAGCTTCCTTGGCCAATAAAGCAAGATGAACGCCGCAACCCCAGAATAGTTTGCGACTGGACCTAACTGTCAGGGGTTCTTTACCTTTACTTTTTTAAACACAAATTGGACAACTCTGAACAGGAAAAAGCATATTTCTTTGAGACTATGTATACTGACTGCATATTATGAATATTGACTAGGGAATGTACAAAATTTAGTCAAGATAGACACATCCCTCCCTTTCTGGACAAATCTCAAGTGGCATTTTAAAAAAAACACATATGAAAGTAATATCTGCCTACACGGGAAATTTTGTTTAGAACAAGTCACATTTATTCATCAGACATTTCCTGATTGGTCTCAGCTATCTCTCTTACAGCTGGATCCCAAATATTTGCTTTGGCAAATCTGCCTTCGGTAGTTTCATATCATTACTGCAACGTTGGCAAAATGGCATGTTCTCTCATGTGTTGCTCCAGCAAAACAGTTAGCATAGTTTGGCTCTCCTAGTTGGCCCACCTCCATCAGGTTGGACATCAAACATCTTTTGTATTCACCCTGTCCAGAATCCTAACTCTTCATTGCCAGGAACCCATTAAGTCCCTGGCATGGGCATCTCTAGGAATTTGCGGGGGAGGAATTAATAAATACATAAAACATAAGTACAGTGGTACCTTGGGTTACAAACGCTTCGGGTTACAAATGCTTTGGGTTATGAAGTCCGCTAACCCGGAAGTAGTTGCTCTGGACTGCGAACTTTGCCCCAGGATGAGAACGGAAATTGTGCGGCAGCGGCAGCAGGAGGCCCCATTAGCAGAAGCGCGCCTCAGGTTAAGAATGGTTTCAGGTTAAGAATGGACCTCTGGAATGAATTAAATTCATAACCCGAGGTACCACTGTAAGTGGCATCATGCTATGCTCAAAAAGAAAAAAGTGAAAATGATGTACTTAACACCTAACAAATTATCTAAAATGAATAAGAAGGTTCCTAATAATTGCTGGATGGACTTGCAAGAAAGTGAGGGAATTTTGGGAAATGATACATGATGAGATTTTAAAAAATGTTTAAAATTAGTATATCAAAAAAGTGTTTCTTTTAGGGATTTATAGGGGCAGAAATCCCCCCCCCCATGTTAAAGTTGTCTATGTATGTAATAACAGCAGCTAGGGTTCTATATGCGCAGAAATGGAAGAAAAAATTCCAACCAAAGAAGAATGGATATGTAAGATAATGGACTATGCAGAACTGGCAAACTTAAGAACAGCAAAATTAAGAGACTCTAATGATGAGTGTTTTATGGAATAATGGATGCCTTTTTCAGACTATTTAAAGAAATATTATAGTATGATGAGCTCATGAGCAGAATTTGAGCTATGAGCAACAGAAGTACCGTATTTTTCGCTCTATAAGACGCACCAGACCATAAGACACACCTAGTTTTTGGAGGAGGAAAACACGAAAAAAAAATATTCTGAATCTCAGAAGCCAGAACAGCAAGAGGGATCGCTGCGCAGTGAAAGCAGCAATCCCTCTTGCTGTTCTGGCTTCTGGGATAGCTGTGCAGCCTGCATTCTCTCCATAAGACGCACACACATTTCCCCTTACTTTTTAGGAGGGAAAAAGTGAGTCTTATACAGCAAAAAATACGGTAATTAGATTATAATACTGTGGTTATGATTTGATAGATAGAAGACAGGGTGGAGCAGAAGGATAGAAACAATAACTTCATGTAAAAGGGGATGGGAAGTGGACAAAAATAAGAGAAGAAACAATATTGTGTTTTGACAATGTTAAAAATGTTGAAACTTAATAAAATATAATTGGGGGGGGTGACACAGGTAAGTGACATACAAGAACAGGTCTACTGTTTCTGATAGATCTGGTGACTGAGCATCAGCAGGGCTGGGTTGAACCTGACCTCTGAGAAACTTGAATTCCAGGTCCATCCTACTTATTTCTTGGTGGGTAAACCTGGAATCCAGAGAATGCCTTTCCACCCACTGCTGGAACCCACAATTATTTTCCTGTCTCCCTTCTTCCCCTCCAGCCCTTAATTAATTACATTGCTGTTGCAATCAACCCTTACAGTTTCTCCCCAGCGCATTTCCCTTAAACAACAACAATAATCACCCAACATGTCAGGGAAACAACACTGGACCACACTTCCTGATTGTACCAGACTACTCTAACTAGTCCTCCTCCCCCCCCTGCAAAATGTATATGTATAACAACAGTCAGCTACTTAACTAGAGGCAACTTTGTGGAGCAGTGGGTCAGTGCATCCGGCTGCTAACCAGAAGGTTGGGAGTTTGAGTCCACCCAGAGACAGCTATGATTCTCTCTCAGTCATAGCCTTACCCCTTGCAAATGGGTATAATAAGGATGGGTCTTATCTACTTTGGCATTAACAGGCTAATTTTAAAAATGTTTACAAGCTCGGCATATTTTTTAAAAATCACATTTTTTTGGCATGAAATAAGATCTACGGTAAGTTAGAAAGATCATGAACTCTCCCGCCTTTGCTTTTGTTTATCGGAAGAAACTAGAGGTGTGCACCATCCACATAATTCAGTTCTCACTCTCATCTGGCACTTTGGAAAATCCTGATCTGGCTTTACAAGGAGCTTCATAGGCTGTCCAGTTTGGCTTTGGTTTTGTCCAAGTCTGCTTGTCCAATATTGGGATTTAAAGGTGGGAGGAGCAGCTATAACCTTTCCCCCTTTTGACAGAGGTTGCTGAAATTTACAGGCATATTCATTTATTCAGAGTGCCTAATTGCACGCAAGTCCAGGGCTTTTGTGTTGGGCACCCTCAAAGTTTGATCCCCCCCCAAAGGAAACATCTATAATTTTACAGATTTTGAGGTAAAACTGGGTGGAGTTTTCTTGCAAGGTTATGAATTTTTGAAGGAAAACAGCAGTGGCTTTCCTGTAAAGCAAGGACAGCTGTTGCAATTTTAAGGTGGTTAAAAAAGAAATCGCTTCATCAGATTAATTAATATTGACTTTGCTTATCATAACCTGAGAAGTAGCACATCATAAACAATATGCTGACTCTTACTTCTAAATTATCAATTATAGTCATATTTCCATAGAACATAATTGGATGAATACCACCAGAACTCTAAGGGTTGCTTATTTTTGGCAGTTTAACCTTAGCCTTGAAGTAGCAGCAGCAAGGTTAACTTCCAACAGTGAGGAATTTTGGGAAAAGGAAGCATTGGTCTGAAGGGAATTTAAATAGATAAGAAAGATTTTTGATTTGTGATAAGCCACTGATTTTCACATCTGTCTGATCTGCCTTGGACATATCAAGGACAAAGGCTGGAACAAAATATTCACTTCAAACAGTGTTCAAATAGCACTCAAATTCAGTGTGTTCTGGCAATTCCAAACTTTCTCCCAGGGTTCTGTCATTTGAAAACTTCTCTTAACATTGAAACTTCTTCTTCCCTTTTGAAGAATGTTAGCTTTATTTAAATTTGCTAAGTGATGCCTTCAATTATCCTAGAAGGATGTTATAATGGTTTGGATGAGGCTTGAAGGTTCTACATTTACATACAGCGCTGAAGTAGTAGATCTGCAGAGGTGATATAGTGAAGGATTGGACTATGAAAGCAAGCCAGGCAAAGTCTGGAGAACAAGTGGTGCAAGTCTCACTCTGAAGCCCAGTGTTAGAAACTGAGATATGAAAGCTAGGAGCTAAATGGCACCTAACGCCTAGGTTATGGGTGCAACAACGGAACGTCTAGGCACCCTTTTTTTAATATAACAAGAATACAAAGCTGAAAATGAATGAACTGCAGCTAAAATACTATGTTCATTTTTCACATAGTCTAGTCCGCCCCCTACCCAACCTCTAATATTCTTAAGGTCTCTTCTCCAGTCTTCAGAGAGTAGCTGGAAATGGGGAGACAGAACAAGGTCCTCCTTTCCTTATACTCTGCAGTTTTAATCTGAAATCTTAGCTGCAGTACTGCACCCAGAGCTCAGAAACTGCTTGTGCTAATGAAATTCCCTGTGGCAAAATGTGCCTAGAATAATGCGCTGTGGCTGTTTCTGGACTGGGAGAGCTTGACCACAGTGGTTCTGGCGCTGGTGACTTCTGAGGTTGGACTACTGCATTGCACTCTGTGCAGGGCACTCCTTGAAACTGCAGTTAGTGCAGAATGCTGAAGCATAGCTGCTGACAGGAGTGAGATCAGCATATTATCCCCAGTGGCGGAGCTTCAAGTAGTAGTAGTAGTAGTAGTAGTAGTAGTAGTAGTAGTAGTAATAATAATAATAATAATAATAATAATAGCTTATACATATTTTGCATTAGGGTAAAGACAAGCACATGCCTGAGCATACAGTCTGTGATCTGAAAACAAATACCTCAGAATTTAGTGAATGTATTTTCAAACTACTTCAACCACACTGGGGTTGTATACACTCTATTTACAGCTGTACAGTGGTACCTCAGGTTACATACGCTTCAGGTTACATACGCTTCAGGTTACAGACTCCACTAATCCAGAAATAGTACCTTTGGTTAAGAACTTTGCTTCAGGATGAGAACAGAAATCGTGCTCCAGCGGAACGGCAGCAGCGGGAGGCCCCATTAGCTAAAGTGGTACTTCAGGTTAAGAACAGTTTCAGGTTAAGAATGGACCTCTGGAACAAATTAAGTACTTAACCCGAGGTACCACTGTACCTGTACACCTGTACACTTGAAGCATATCCCTCCCCCTCAAGGTATTCTGGGCATGGTAGTTTGTTAAGTGCTTCTGGGAATCATAGCTCTGTGAGGGGTAAACTACAGTGGACAGGATTCTTTGTGGGAAAGAAGGTGCTTTAAATGGGCTTTAAAGGGGTAGAGTGTATGAGGCCTAAGAAGAGCCTTGCTGGAATAGACCAAAGGCCCAACCAGTATTAGTTCCATGCCACCCCACTCTCCCAAGCGTTGCAAGATACTAGGGGTTCCTTGGAATGAGGGACAACGGAGATTGTGGTGTGTTTATGATTATGGCTTATTTACACATATATGCAATCTGAGCCTACAATGGAGGGGCTCACACCATCAACACCCCAGAAGGCCTTGCTTCTCCCATAGTCACAGCAGAATTCAAACATGGCTCTCACTCTCTGGCTTTTGCCTGCTTCTACTTCTACGGGACGCGGGTGGCGCTGTGGGTAAAAGCCTCAGCGCCTAGGGCTTGCTGATCGAAAGGTCGGCGGTTCGAATCCCCGCAGCGGGGTGCGCTCCTGTTGCTCGGTCCCAGCGCCTGCCAACCTAGCAGTTTGAAAGCACCTCCGGGTGCAAGTAGATAAATAGGGACTGCTTACTGGCGGGAAGGTAAACGGCGTTTCCGTGTGCTGCGCTGGCTCGCCAGATGCGGCTTTGTCACGCTGGCCACGTGACCCGGAAGTGTCTCTGGACAGCGCTGGCCCCCGGCCTCTTAAGTGAGATGGGCGCACAACCCTAGGGTCTGTCAAGACTGGCCCGTACGGGCAGGAGTACCTTTACCTTTACTTCTAGCCCAGCTCACACACTAGTCTTTCTCACCACCAGCCAGGTGAGGGAGGAGGCCCACCCATTTGCCCCCTGGCACAGAGCCACTTCCTTTCTTATGCAAAGGACCATGCTTAGGAGACATTGTGGCTGTTGCCTGAAGGGACTCAGGTATCATACAGTCAAACTGCCCCCCCCAGTAGAACAAGATGCATGTTCTAGTAACCAACTAGATGCCAATGGGAACCTCAGAAGTAGGGCTGCTTCCAGATGATGTGTTTATTGAAGATTCACCCTAATTTGTTGGCACAAAATTTGTAAGTTAAACAGTGCCAGCTATTTATCAAGCATTTATTCTGATTTGTTTGCTGGAAAGTTAGATGTTGTGTCAAGCAAATGTCACCCTGCACTTCTCAGTACATTTTCTGACCACTTTCCTTATTGCAAAATGTCTGATTTTGTGGGGGGAAGTGTTTTCGTTGTGCAAGAGAACTGCACAACCGGAATTTTTGGGGACGTGACTGAATCTCATCTGAAAATAGTGACAGACTAGAAGTGCCGTGAGCCATAGGTGCAATGAAATTCTCCAGGGTTTCTCAACATAGGGGTTCCTTCTGAGGTGTGCCTATCTTGAAACTTACCTGTTGCTAGTACCAGAGCAGAGCTTATTTAGGAAGTTCTTCTGTAGTTATCCTAGTTGCCTAGGGAGTTAATTTCTGTTTTATTGTGAGTTAACTTTATTTCCATAATAGCCATGGGAACACACAAAGTTTCAAACAAAACCCATGCACAAAACAATATGAAAATTCATTATCCATAAAAATCATAAACATTCTCATCAATAGTTCTTGTTGGCATCTCATAGCCATTAGAGGAAGTATAGCCACACTACGGGAAATATCTTTACTCATTTTAATTATATTTTTTTATTTCTGCTGTCTGGCAGAGAAAAACAATTTTATGCAGGGGTCCCGCTGTTCAATGACTGCTACAGAGTCTTTAAATTTTACATGTACTGACTATGTTTTAATTTAATGATGCAATTTTGGCGGCGGGGGTGGGTAGTCTTACTATCTGTAGTGGCACCAAACTAGGTCTGCCCAACTCACCACGCACCCGGAAAGCGTGCCCGCATGACACACGTGTTCGATGAATTCACACGCATTTTGTGCTTCAACACCCTCCCTCCCCCTCTTTTCCGTGTACATCACAACCATTTCACCGGTAAGTCCGACGCCGGATTCCTACCGATACAATGCAAGTGGGCGAGCGAAGAAGCGCAAAAATCCTGCTCGTGTTTGACAGGGGCGGCGGGGAGAAACACCGGGGGCGAAGAGGAGGCGGAGGCGCCGCTGCCCCGTCCCGTCCCGTCCCCCTCTCCGCGCGTGCAGAGAGGGCGTGCAGCCTTGGCTGGGACTCCGGTGTGCGTGCGCGTGTGAGAGGGCGGGCGCGGCGGCGGTCCGCCTGTCCCAGGGGGCGGTGCGGGGAAGCGAGGCGGCCAATCCGCCGACCGGGCTGACGGGGAGGGACGCGACGGGGGCCAGGCGAGCAGGCAGGCAGGCAAGCAGGCAGGCTCGCTCCCGGCAGCCAGAGGCGCTCGGCTCAGCAGCACCTGTGGCAGCCAGAGCCGAGTTAGTTGGGCAAGTCGCTGGCTGGCTGGCGAGGGGATGCCGCCGCCCGGGCAGGAGCGGGCGCTGCCGGTGCTGGGCGCGCGCTGCAGGACCCTGTACCCTTTCTCCGGGGAGAGGCACCGGCACGGGCTGCGCTTCGCGGCGGGGGAGCTGCTCACCGTCCTCCAGGCGGGGCCCGACGGCGGCTGGTGGGAAGGGGAGACCGCCGAAGGGCTCCGCGGCTGGTTCCCGGCCAGCTACGTCCAGCTGATCGAGGTGAGGGGCAGGGCAGGGCAGGGGGGAGGGCGGTCGGTCTGCAGTTCAGCCAGGGGGTGTGTGGGGAGGGCGGTGGTGGGCTCGGGTGATGGCAACGGGGCTGCCCCGTAGGGCAGTGGGCAGACTGTGGCATGTGGAGGGGAGAAGGTGCTGGCCCCGAGTTCGGGTCTTGCCAAGTTTGCTCTGCGGTGGCTGTTAGGCGCCCCGGCGACGGGTTTCTTCACCTAGTGGGGATCTGAAGAGTGTTGGTTGGGGAATTGTTGGGGTGGTTCCAGGAGGTGCCGGCGTGGGGTTACTTGATTATTGTTGCTGCTATTATTATTATTATTATTATTATTATTATTATTATTATTGACCACGGGTTTGCGTGAGGTGTTTTGAGCTTGGCTGGCTGACTGCCTTGCAGCGAGGGAGGCGTGCATCCTGCCTGGTGGCCCTCGCTGTGGAACTTGGCCGAAGGGGTTCCCTTTGAAGTGGCATGTGGAGGTGGTGTGGGTTGCAGAGTGGTGCAGCCTCTTGTGCAGTGTGCAGAGCTGCTGCTGTTGTGGGATGTGTGTAGTGTTTGTGGGGTGCTTTGAAGATGCTCCCTTTGCTATAGATAACCAGAGTGCCTGTTTTGTGGGTGTCTCTTGTTTATAAGCAGTATGGCCAGCAGTATGGTGGGATCCTCTTAACTGCTTCTCCAGCGTGAAGAGGAGCTGCCTCTTTCTTCCACTGTGTGGTTTCCACCTCACAAGAGCCCTCCACATTCTTAAGCTTTGTTTTCCCAAGGTGTGTAGGTGGGCTGCTTTCCGCATGAAGTGTTTGTTCCATGGGTGAGAAACATGCTCTGCTGAAGACCCATTTCAGCGCATGATGAGATGAGTAACTTACTCATTCCCTCCTCCTCAACCCAGTGGGAAGGGCTGCAGCTCTGTGGTGGAACCCTTCATTGGTAAACAGAAGGTCTCAGGTTCAATCCATGGCATCTCTAGATAGAGCAATTCTATCACCTGAAAAACCTTGGTGAGCTGCTACCAGCTAAGAGCAGATCTCGACAACACTGATCTTGATGGATTAATGTCAAAAGCTGCCTGTGAAAATGGGCCGCTTCTTCACCATATTTCCAGCCAGATGTGGATTCTTTTTCTGACAGGATTGCTGCCTGCATAGCATGTTTCCCTGTGGTTGAGTATGATGAATGAATATATTTTTAAAAAATATAAAACCCCAAACAGATTCTTCTATACTAATCATAAATTTACTGTCTCCAGCCTTTTATTGGAAGATAGCAATGTTTACATAAGAGGAAACTTTGGTAGACCACACCACTGATGAGAGAAGAGAAGAGCCCTCTGTTTAAAGCTATGCTAAGCACATGTAACATATATGCCAATCAATGTCCTTGAACTTTTACTTTGGCAGGATTTATTTCTTAAATAATCAGCTCAGCTCAATGCAATTTGGTTCTAGGATGTGCTCTGCTGCCCAAGTGCAGCTGAATGGTGTTGATGTAATATGGTCCCATTGCACAGCTGAGCCAGGATCATCACTTACATGTTTATTAATTTGGTGTTGTCATTTATTGCTTAGGAAGGCTGTTGGCAAAGCTTTAAGCTTGGTATGGGGCAGTCTAGTGACACTCTGGATTCCAGTTAGGAGATGTGCCAGATGTTGTGTCTATACACCATCTTTAATGATGCTTTGTAAGCATCTATGGCACAAACAATCTGTCAGGATTGTGCTTTGACATATGGTTTTCAGAATCCTAAGTATTTCCAAGTAAACTTTCAGCACCACAAATTTCCCATCTGTGTTGTTCTTAAGGGATCTGTGGATGTATCACCAAAAAATGCCAAACTCTGCTGCCAAGAAATGCAAGATTTGCTAGGCCTCTATGATCGGACTAGACAAGCCAAATAAAATAAAATGATAGATGAATATATTTGATTTCTTCTGACTGCAAAATGCAGATTAATTGGTCATCATGCACTTAGTGGTATTTTCCTAGGGATAAAATATAATAGTGGTCAATGTGTGTGCTTTTTTAGGGAGGGCTCTGTAGATATTAGGAAGTCTGTCGCTTTGTTTTCCTGTATGCTGTGTAAGCACACAAGGAGAAGGGCAAGTATAGTGGGGGTAATTTAGAACAGGGTGTAAATAACCCCTTGTGTGGTCACCTGTGGTGAATTAGAATCAGGATCCCCTCCAGGAAACTTGACAGAGAATCTTTTTGAAACTGTTTAAAGGGTAGGTCCTTTATTCTCTTTGGCTATCAGTATGCTACCAATGACTTGAAAAAGGTATTTGTGAACAGGTGTTCCGGTAGAATATTGGAAGTCTGGCTCAGGTGAGTCAAAAGCTTCCAGCACAATAATGGTTGCATCCTGAACATTCCAGCTTGTATTGTCAGTACTGTGCAGTCCTCTTGCACTAGGTTTGCTAATAAGGACCTTGAATTGGTTAGCCAAGCTGTGGAGAAGAGTTCTGGTGTGTATTTTTTGTAATAAAGCCTGTCGTTTTGTAGAGCAAATACTCAAATGTGTGCTTTTCTGCCACCACAGTCCTTCCCCAAGTTTCTACCTTTTTGTGGAGAAATGTGCTGTTGGAATTGCTGCCACCTGAAAAATGATTCAAAGGGTTTTCCTTGCTGCATGTAATCTAGTCTAGACGAAGTTGCTGTGCCTGCTCTTCAGAGTCGTGGGAGGCTGTGTTCTCATATGTGCCTCAATCCAGCTGATATGGGGGAAAGCAGAATGGATACTGTCCCATTGGCATTTGGAGATGTATCCTGCAAGTAACAAACTGCTGGTTGGGACATGCACAGTGATGAAGTGGAAAAGAGAAATTTCATCCATACACAGTTTGACTTTGCTTTCTCAACCCAAGTTCAGAAATTCCATTCTTTTTCTCTTTGCTTATTTTTGTGCTTGCATCCATGCAGTGAAATAAATGTCTTCTGCACAATTACTATGAAGAAAAGATCATTGGTGTGTTTAACAAACCCTTGGAGTGGGGTGTTTGTTGTTTTGGAATGCAACCTTAGAACCTTTAGCTGTTGACAGTTTGCAGAAACATGTATATTTGAAATAGAGCTCTCTCTGGGCTCAGATTTAGGTAAATGCTGAAACAGTTGTAGCTTTATACAGTGTTTGATTTAAAACAAACACCCACACCCACCCACCCACACACACACACACCACCCCATATTTTTAATCACCTTTAGGTCCAAGTTGTAAGGGATACTTAAGAAAGTACATAGGTTCTTTCGCATATGAAGGGCACTTTTCCGAATAATTTGGTGTACACTGACTGTTCACTCCCTTTCCTGTTTTTGAAGCTTAAAACCCTTTTGCTGTGGCAGTAATATGTATCTCCTTATTACTGCTCCAGGCTGGCGCTGTTTCTGAAGTGGTTCTTATGTGTTGTTTGTTTCCCCATCAGAGTGTAATTGCTCTCAATGACTTCATTCCTGTTAGGCCTGTTTGAGATGACAGGGTAATAATGACCATAACCCTATTCATGCTATAAGGCCTCCAAATTCATATATAATTTGATTTGCATCAAAGAACTAGGGTATTGGACAGAAGGAGGAATGTATAGCAAGAAATATGGGGGGTGGGGTGGGAATTTCCTCTGCCAAATATTGGGAACTGGACTTGGTTCAAGGGCAGATACAGTATCAGGAACCCAGACTCTTAGTTGATGAGGTGAACAGTAGCTGAATCAAAATTGTGAGGAGCAACTTGGCACCTGGCTTGCAGGAAGAATGTGATGCCTATGGCAGAAATATGATAATCCTAGATATCTGTTTATATACATTTCTAGCCCTCATGAGAGCAGGGAGTATCTTGTAAAAATATCTGGAAACAGAAGAAGGGAGAAAGGCTGAATGTTCTTCCAACATTATGCAGATGAAAACTAGGTCTTTTGTGTAACACTCGTACTCTAACAAGTTGGGGTTTTTTGGTTGGCATCTGTCTGTCTTGGGAGACAATGGAAGAGTGTACCTCCGGAGGTGAAGTCAAACCATTGGAGAGTTACAGCTGACTACAGGCACCAGGCCTGTTGGCACACCAGCTCAGTGTTACAAAGACGTCTGCAAACGTGACATGCAGCCTGGCAGCGTTAACACTTACAAGTATCGTTCTCTACGTGAAGTCTTTTCTCCCACTGTTGCACATAGACAAAGACTGTGTTCCACCTGCTCTGACAAAGCCTGTTCTGAGCTGAGTTGAAAGATTCACAAGTAAAACATGTTTGTCCTACAGCTGCTGTGTTCAGACACAAGGCCAAACCATTGTTCAATGCTATGAGAACATGTGGTGAGCGTCAGGTCTGCGTGCCCTTCATCCTTCATGTACAAGGGGAGAAAATCTGAAATGAAAGTACCTTTAGTGTTCAGTGCACATAACATGTAATTGCATGCCCCTAAACAGGGTCCTATGGGACGCGGGTGGCGCTGTGGGTTAAACCACAGAGCCTAGAACTTGCCGATCAGAAGGTCGGCGGTTCGAATCCCCGTGACGGGGTGAGCTCCTGTTGCTCGGTCCCTGCTCCTGCCAATTTAGCAGTTCGAAAGTACGTCATAGTTCAAGTAGATAAATAGGTACCTCTCCGGCGGGAAGGTAAACGGCGTTTCCGTGCGCTGCTCTGGTTCGCCAGAAGCGGCTCAGTCATGCTGGCCACATGACCCGGAAGCTGTACGCTGGAAGCTGTACGCCGGCTCCCTCGGCCAATAAAGCGAGATGAGCGCCTCAACCCCAGAGTCAGTCACGACTGGACCTAATGGTCAGGGGTCCCTTTACCTTTAAGCAGGGTCCTGCTGAATTGCAGTTTTCTCTTATGCACCTTAGGTGAAGAAGGGAACTGACCTGCAGGCCCAGCTGCAGGCGTGGGGGCAGGGTGCCCTGGGCAAGCTGCCCTTGATATCACTTAGTAGTTGATGGGAGGAGATGCTGAGCAGAGCCCTGGACTCATATGGCATATCTGTGCTCACCAGTGCCACTTTATTATGCTGCCCCTATCCAGTATGTATGTATGTCATGTGGTGAGTTCTCATGAGGTGAGTACAACTTCATGGGCTGGAAGCTTAAGATGACTGCATAGGCCCAACCACCCTCCCAACCACCCTGCTGCTACTTGGCTGTGGTGCTGCTGGCAGCCCATGGCAGGAGCAGTAGACTCCCTGGTACGTGTTGTGGTGGCACCAGGCCTCTTGGTGTGCAGAGAAAAAGGAAGGCAGTGTGTTGATTTGGCCTTCTCTGGAGAGACATTTTAGCTTCTGCAGCAGCCTATAATTTGAAAGTGACACATAACCTTATTTCACCACCTGTCCTTAATTTACTATATGTTGTTAATGCAGCGCAACCCTACGCATGTCTATCTGCAGTTAAGTCCTATTGTGTTTGTTGGGTCTTGCTCCTTAACAAATGGCAATAGGATTACAGCAATAATAATAATAATAATAATAATAATAATAATAAATGTATTACTTATATCCCACCCATCTGGCTGGGTCTCCCAAGCCACTCTGGGCGGCTCCCAACAGAATAATAATAATGAGCAATAAAACATTAAACATTAAAAACTTCCCTAAACAGTGCTTTATTCTGATGGGAGGGCGTTCCACAGGGCGGGTGCCACTACCGAGAAGGCCCTCTGCTTGGTTCCCTGTAACTTTGCTTCTCGCAGTGAGGGAACCGCCAGAAGGCCCTTGGCGCTGGACCTCGGTGTCTGGGCCAAATGATGGCCGAGGCTATTTAGGGCTTTAAAGGTCAGCACCAACACTTTGAATTGTGCTCGGAAACGTACTGGGAGCCAATGTAGGCCTTTCAAGACCGGTGTTATGTGGTCTCGGTGGCTGCTCCCAGTCACCGGTCTAGCTGCCACATTCTGGATTAATTGTGGTTTCCGGGTCACCTTCAAAGGTAGCCCCATGTAGAGCGCATTGCAGTAGTCCAAGCGGGAGATAACTAGAGCATGCACCACTCTGGCAAGACAGTCCGCGGGCAGGTAGGGTCTTAGCCTGTGTACCAGATGGAGCTGGTAGACAGCTGCCCTGCACAGAATGGACCTGCACCTCCATGGACAGCTGTGAGTCCAAAATGACTCCCAGACTGCGCACCTGCTCCTTCAGGGGTACAGTTGCCCCATTCAGGACCAGGGAGTCCACCATAAATCTTATGTTCCTTTACTCCTGAAATTCTGTAAAGTTTCAGTATATTATACCATTTTAAAAAATGGACTTAACGTATCAGCTGATAGTTGTCTGCATGCCAAGCCTAGGGTTGAATAGTGAGTTGATCTAGTATGGCTCACTGTTGTTGTTTGCATTTGATCCTGGAATGGTGACACCTGCACATCATTAATATCTTGCAAAGGGTTATTTGGACATTATTGGATGCTTGATGTTTCTTTGACTGATGGCTTTGGGAAATCACTTATGCAAAGAAGCAGCAGCCAATGTAAATTTTGCTCTTCTGAAAACTGTCAGTACTTTTTATAGCTACTGTCACCTCCCATAGTTGCACATCTCTCTTGCGAAGCATAATGTCTCATTCCAGTACTGAAGGAGACAGCTTGGGAATTGGAACTTCTGCCAGCACCCATCCATTTGCTGAGAGCTGCTGTTGTTTTCAGTGGGTATCAGTTTTACATATGGATTGGGGGGGGGGGGACAGATTTTAAAAATAGTTTTGCTTGCCACCTAAGAGATCAGTTGTTTCCTATATGTCGCCGGCATGCTCACCTTAGCAAAGTATGCGTGTTTGTTTTGCCACATTATTGGTGGGATATTGGGGTGACTCATTCGTTACACAATGATATACCACTGTGGCTGCCCAAAATGGCAAGATAGGTAGTCCAGGGATTCTCTTGCTCAGTGATAAGCAGTATGTGTGGACCACTGTCTGCAAGTGTACTGCATTTATTCCCTGTGTAGGGAACTCCTGCACAGTGAACAGGTGTGGAAGTGGAGCACCAAAGGATGATGTGGGGTCCTCAGTGCCCTGGAGAAGGGAATTATATTTTAATATGCTGTATGTTCAATTTTCATCTTTCACTTTGGCCTTGAAATTACAAACTGGCCCAGGGTTGAAGAGAGTCAAGGGATTGTTGCGGCAAGGCAAGTGACCACATAAGTAAACCTTTCATACTGTTGTATCCTGTGTGTGCAGGGTCAGTTAACACTTCACTCCCCTTTGTGTCTTGGCTTTGCACAGGGTTGAAATCTGAGCTAAATGAGGGAATAACTCTGGCAAGCGGTTCTGTCTCCATCTACACTGTTTTGGAGCCCTTTGCTAGGTTTGTGCCAGAATCAGTGGGAAGAGTTCATGTTGTTAGTCCTTGTTTGACTTAGAAAATGCTCCCTGTTGAAAATTAGTCATTAGCTGGGGCTCTTTTAAGCTTTGTTTAAAAGTCATCATAAAGTGTGATGGTTTCGTGGAGGCTAAAGTGGAACATACAATCCTGAGAATTCACTGTGGTTTAGTTAGAAGTAGTGGGATTCAAGCCTTGGCTGAGCTACACCCTTCTCACCTGAAAGTCAGGTCCCTTAATCCCAGCTGTTTAGTGTAGGCGGTGGCTCCTGAATGGGAAGGGAAAGTCAGGTGTGCATGTTCAGAGGCATGACTTGGGTTGTGGGTACCTGAATGACAATCTTTTCCCCCATGTGTACCTATTCACATGCTAAGATCTGGAAGCTTTGCTCTGGGTGCCTCCAACCTTCTGAAGCCTAGCTTTGCTGATAGAAAAAACATGTTCTGTGTGGTTCATTTTTTGAAAGAAAGTCTTGTGTGTGAGCTTCTCCTGCTATATGACACAAGGCAGCATCATGGGATGTGGTTTCCTGTTGCAATGACACTGGTGATGTTGGTGGAAGCCAAGGGTGGGAAAAACTGGCATGAGGAACTGGGATAAAGGACATGAATGCACAGCTTTGATAACTCACGGCTGATTCAAACAACTGTTTTTCAACAAAATGAAGTCACTGTATGATTTGGCTTTCGGGTGGGAGATACTTTAACAGTGAAGCTAGGATTGTGAATGCTCAGACACATGCCAATATTAAGAACATTCATATAGCCCCCCACCATGTGAGGCCAGATGTCCAGCTCTCTGTGTCCAACAGTGGGGAGTGAAAAAGCACAGAACAAGGTTATGATGGCGACCTCTCTCTCTCTCTCTCTCTCTCTCTCTCTCTCTCTCTCTCTGTGTGTGTGTGTGTGTGTGTGCGCAACCATTTTTGCAACCATATATGCAACCATTTTTAAAGGTACAAACTATGGTTTGGGTGCTGGTGGCGTGGGAGTTCCTACTTGTCACTAGGCTAGTAATATTGCAGGCACTATCCATTCAGGCAGTCATAGTCCACAGAGCATTGCTAGGGAAGTGCTAGCTGGAGAAAATTGCATTTTTCTAGCAACAAAACATTATGGCTTGAGTGCTGGGAAAATGCACCCTGCTACTTAATTCTAAGATGTCTGGGCTGCATCATCTTCAACAACTGAGGAATAAAAGTGCTGTTTTCTGGAAAGGTATTTTGGCTTGGATTCTTTACAAAAACAAATAGCTGTGAAGCTTTGTGCTCAAATCAGTAAACTGGTAAGACCCCCCAGAGTGGTTTGTTTGCGATACATTTTTTAAAAATAAAATATCACACCATTTTCCTCAATGAAAACATTGCAGCTCCAAACAGATTCTTTTATTGTATGTATTGTCCTTGCATGTATTTTATACAAAGGGGTTCATTTGCTAAACTCTATAAATGTAGAAGAATCCAGGAAAGAATAACACTGAGAAGAGGTCCCTGGGAGAGGTGCATAGGAAATGCCTCTTATTTGATAATTGTTTGGATCAGAAGTTTCCTACCCAGTATTCTACGAGCCTACCTATTCCATATAGTAGTAGTATTTGGAGGAATGCAGTGTAGTCCCTAGTCTGGTCCAGTAGTATCTGGATTGCACAGGTTTTGGAATGCTGGTGTAATGTGTGAAGTGTGGTCCTAATTCTTTTTTTATACCCTTCCCAGTAGTTTTTTACTTGTATAAAATATGTCTTTTCATGTCAAAATCTGGTGTTTTGCTAATAGAAAGTGCTGTTTAAGATACCTTAAGAAAATGAGCATCTCTTCCATCAAACAACTTGCACAAAACATGGGCCAATTGCAAACCATTTGGATGGCTTTGTGTGGGAAGTTGCTAAGAAAGAAACACTGAGAAGGGCTGGTGTTGCTGCACCTGCAGGTCAAGCATGCACTCGTCCCTCTCTTGGTCCTAGCCCTGGTAAGGTTTGACTGAGATTAAAGGTAAAGGGGGCCCAGAAATGGAAACAAGAGGAAATACCGATGATAGAAGAATGGAGAATGAAATTGACAGACTATGTGGAATTGGATAAATTAACTGGGAAAATCAGATATGTGCGAGACCAAAAGTTCATCGAAGACTGGGGAAAGTTTGTAGAATATCTGAAAAGTGTATGTGATGTACAAACAACGTTAGTGGGGTTTCAAGAGGCACTGTAAAAGTTGAGATGTATTGTCAAAAAGAGATAGAAGGGGGAGGGAAGATAAATGGCAATACAAATGAAGGGAATGCGTATTGAAGAGATAAATACGGATGATTGCCAGGGAAGCTGAAGGAAGTCCAAAAAGAGATAATTTGTTAAAATTTGGATAAAAATGTACAACTGTATTGGAAAATTAATAAAAATTTATTTTTTAAAAAAGAGAGATTAAAGGTAAAGGGACCCCTGACCGTTAGGTCCAGTTGTGGACGACTCTGGGATTGCGGTGCTCATCTCGCTTTTCTGGCCAAGGGAGCCGGTGTACAACTTCCGGGTCATGTGGCCAGCATGATTTAGCCGCTTCTGGCGAACCAGAGCAATGTATAGAAATGCCGTTTTACCTTCCCGCCGGGGTGGTACCTATTTATCTACTTGCACTTTGACATGCATTCGAACTGCTAGGTTGGCAAGAGCAGGGACCAAGCAACGGGAGCTCACCCCGTCATGGGGATTCGAACTGCTGACCTTCCGATTAGCAAGCCCAAGGCTCAGTGGTTTACACCACAGCGCCACCCGCTGAAAATTAGGCACCCCCTGAAAAGAATGTGTACCTTTCTTGTAGGTAAGGAGATAAGCATAAGGGCAGGGCGTTTGAAAGAGGTGGGGATCATAGCTCAGTGACTCAGGGATTCCAGTTTCAATCCCTGGCTTCTCCAGGTTAGGCTCTTAATCTCAGGGTCGTGCATTCTAGTCCCACGTTGGGCAAAGAGATTCCTGCATTTTGATGTTGTATCTCTGTGTTAAATGAGCATGATGGGGGTGGGAGTGAGCACACTAGCACTTGCATGGAGATTGGACAACTACAGTGGGAAATGGAACCCTTTATTTTTTCTTGGTTGGGGAGAAAAAACATTTCTGTTTTCTAGTAATTGTGTACAACTTTTGGCCTAAACTGTGGGCTTGGTTTTGCAGCTTCAGAAATTAACTTTGACTGCTGGTTTGGGCTGTGTGTGTGTGTAAAAATACAGCAAATGTTGGCTGCTACTTATGTTCCCCTTCACTTACCCTCGGCCACAAGCTGCCCCCACGCCCACATGCTAGGTGTGGCTGCCTGCAAAGAAAAACCTGCATGTGTCAGCTTTCCATGTGTTTGGGAATCCTGCACAACTGGGGAACTTCCAGAACATGTGGAAAACACATAGGCGATCATTTGCAGACATCTGCACCTGCATTACCATGTGACCTCAGGGCCAGCGGTGTAGCCCCACAGTCCCACTCTCTGTGTGGTACCTCTTCATGCAATGCATAATGGAGAGGCCTTTACTTGGAAGATAATCCTGTTTATTTCAGGCCAACCTTTTACTCCCAATGTTTGGTTGTGTATGGGTGAGGGGACAGGGAAAATAAGATAAGGTGTGAAACGGTTTAAGGGGGATAGAGTGCTTCCTAGAGTCATGTTTGCATGATGGTGAGAAGCAGCTATGTACAAGCATCAGCTAATTCTTGATTTTCACTGGGGGAACTGCATATGTTTGAAGTACCTCTTGGACAGTGGTGTTCATTTGATCTCTGGTCAGTGCTGCTGCTGCTTACTGAAAAGAAGAGAGGAAGGGGCAAGGCTGGTACAGAGCCAGTCCAGCACTCCTGCTGGTGCATTTGCGGCTTGCTGCTGCCCCCCTCCCTCCAGGTAATCAGCAGTGACACCCCCCCGCCCAATCTCACCATCTGATACTGATGTACACCTTGCAACCAGAACATTAGGCATGTACCTCTAAATGCCTTGATGCAGTGAGAGAGCGGCAGCCATGGTTCCCTGATTCTGTCATTTGCATACCTGTGTGTTACACCTAGGGCAGTGGTGGGCCTTGGGGTCTCAAATTTCAGTGGTGCCCTGTGCGATGCCAAAATTCAGCACCTCACTGCCTCTCAACTTCCATTCTACATAATAGTTGTGGAGCTGCCTGCAGCGCCCTCGAAATTCCACGACCAGTACAACTGGTTGTGCTCCCCTAAATCTGCCTTTGGCTAGAGTTCTGCTCACTAAAATGGATGAGGGAAGAGCGGTGGAAAACAAGATTGGGGAGGGCACTGGCAATACAGGTTTGCAGTGGCTGTATTCCCTATTGGGAAGCTTGAGTGGGTGCATTCTGTGACCAAAGGGCAAGGTGGCCTCTTTTATTGCGCTTGAAGCTACAGAGATGTCTAGAGAATTTTGCTGATGAGCGGCCACATAAACTTCCATAATTATAGCAGTAAGTATTCACACCATTAACAGAAGCCTGAGATGAAGTTACAGTCCTAAACCAATCAATCCTAAAATTTCACATCTCAGACTATGTCCTGGGATTTTTAAGAAGGCAAAAAGAGGATTTCCTCTTCTGAATATATTAAGGGTCTGTTCAGTTATGTCAGTTTCTTGAGATGGTTTAAATCTTATAGATATGGAACGTTTAGTTTGCCAAGAAATGCATTCTCTTGATTTACTGTCAGCATGTTTTCTAGGGCAGAACTTCCTTTATGTTCACTAACCAGCATTTTGCTTTTATGGGAGTACAGTGCTGTGGATTGTGCTGTCTGAACTGGCAGTATAGTTATAATTGCAGGTATTTTATTAGGATCTACTCTTTATTTGTGCTTATAAATATGCATCATAGTAGTATGGGATTATACCTTACTTTGATTGGCACTTTGGGATTTTGCAATTCTTTTCACTTGGAATGTAACTAGGCCTGTAACTCACAGATACGAGCCTCTCTTGTGCAATAGAGCTATGGGTATGTATTTCTTTACAGCAGACAGAAGCTTGCTTAATAAACGAGTCTGTATGAGCTGAAATGACAAGTACGGAAGTTACTCAGCATTGCTAATTTGATCTTCCCTTGATTATTCTTTCCCCAGCATCTAGTGTGTATATATTTGGCTGAATGACTAGCCGGATTGGTTATAGAGCAGCAGAAAATGGGGATTTATTGTGCATCATCTGGGAACTGGAACAAGCTGTGAATTTGAAGATGGTGCAACAGCTCTGTTTATAGGGAACAGAAGCTAATAGTTAAGTTGGGCTTCTTATGCTGTGCTTTTATGTGGTACACTTCAGCATCACTTCTAATGTTTAATGGGATATTGAAGAGATGTGTTTGAGAGACCTAGGAAGATCGCCACCAAGCATGTGAGTCAAGGGTGTGTGGGCACATTTTGCATTCTGTTCATGATAGGCGTGGGTGCTTGCCTACACAATAGACAGAATGCACTTATGCGACTCTTTCTTCAACGCAGAAGGGTGTTCACAGCAATTGTCCCATCACCCCAGGCATGAGGCATATTGTTGTTACTTTAGCAAGACGTGCCTTTATGAGTTTGTGTGCTCCTAATCAAAGCACCTATAATGAAGTCCAGTCCTGGATTAAAAGTATGTAAATAATTGCATCATCCACCATAACTGTGGAAGGGTAATTGCAATGTTTTTAAAAGTATATTTTGCTTTGCAAGAGTGTGCTGTGCTATAGCATCATGGAAGTATCTGAGACATTACAGATAGGCATTTTATAATATTTTCTTGAGGTAACTATGGACATCAGGCTTGATGTTTTGTAAAATGGGATATCACAATCTTAGTGAATAGAATTGAATTATTTGGGGGGGGGCAGAGCATCAAGTGTATCAATGCTGTGTGTTTATATGCGTGTCTGTCTATTAGGTAACATGGCTATTGTAAAAAAATAATAATCTTATTAGCTCCTTGGTAAAGGTAAAGGTACCCCTGCCCGTACGGGCCAGTCGTGTCCGACTCTGGGGTTGCGTGCTCATCTCGCTCTAGAGGCCGTGAGCCGGCGCCGTCCAAAGACACTTCTGGGTCACGTGGCCAGTGCGACGAAGCTGCATCTGGCGAGCCAGCACCAGCGCAGCACACGGAAACGCCGTTTACCTTCCCGCTATAAAGCGGTCCCTATTTATCTACTTGCACTTAAGGGTGCTTTTGAATTGCTAGGTTGGCAGGAGCTGGGACCGAACGACGGGAGCTCACCCCGCCGCGGGGATTCGAACCGCCGACCATACGATTGGCAAGTTCTAGGCACTGAGGTTTTACCCACAGAGCCACCCGCGTCCCTTATTAGCTCCTTAGGATGACCCAAACCTAGGGATTGGAAGACTTACAATTGTGAACAGTTAATGAAAGCAGTTCTGTTTTCTAGGAATCTCTTACAGCACAAGTTTGCATTGTGATATATTTTTAACAAACACAACAATCTGTATTGTGTAATTTTGTGTACCAGTACACGGCAAGGGCAGAACAAATGATCTTCTTGTTAACGGAAGCATCATGATCAGTGATGTATAGCAAAAAAATGCAACTTTTCAAGCTGCATTGCAGTGTTCATAGACTCTGACTCAGTCCAGCATCTCATTTGAAAATGGGCAACAATGGAGCTTCAGTACAGGGGGAAAGTGTTTGTGAAGTGAGTGTTCTAGATTCAAGCAAAACCTTCCTATTGATTCTCAAAGGTTTGACATGTGCTATGCTCCGAAATACAAATTGTGCTCTAAGTAGTGTGTTTTAAAATTATTTTCTAGTTTTAAGTTTCGGGGTATAAAAGTTAAACATGCATTTTGTGCTCACCCCACTGCACGGGCTGGGCATCATTGTGTGGAGACTTAATTTGGAACAGTCTTAGTTGCCTCTAAGGAGTTGGGTTAGGTTATCACTGGCAGTCTCAATTCAGATTCTATTATCAATGAGTGGCTTCATTATATCCCTTAGATAGTCCCAGAAAAGTGGAATCATGGATCTGGCTTTGGTGAACAGATGACTGGTAAATGGTTTGTGTGATGGCCTGGGATTTGGATTTGGATGCTGAACCTGAGGAATCCCAGACTGCACAGGATTCCCCGCCTCCAGGACCAGCTGAGCCAGGGCTGGGGCATGAGCCTGAAGGGTCCTCACCTGTGCTGGATCCTCAGGTGCAGGCACCAGCTGACTCTGCTCTGGCTCCTGAGGTGATGGAGGACCCATTGCCTGCAGGTGCTCCACTCTTAGCCCCGCCAGAGGAAGCTGAGGTTGCCTCTGGGTCCGGTAACCCTCCAGCCTCTCCTGAGTTGCAGAGGCTCGGGGCAGAGAGGCGGAGGGAACTAAGTTCCCGCAGGAGGAGTGCTTGCCTCCAGGCCAGGAGAGGCTAGTCACCTGAGGATCGGGGCCGCCTTATGCCTCGGGGCAGATAAAAGCCAGCCAGCCCCAGTCCCAAGTTGTGGAGCAACATCGTTGGTTGTCAGTTCCTGACCTCACCCGACTCCCTGCCCTGCACCCAGCTTCAACTTCTAAGGACTGCCTCCCTATTGCACCTTCGATCTCAGACTGGACTCGGACCTTGCCTCTTGGTTAGCCTATGGGGCCAGCACATTTTGGTTGTGGAGGTTCAATTAGCCCATTGTTATGGATTTAGACTTTTGGTAGCAATGACTCCCTTCAAGGTATAGTGGGTGTCTGCCGTGGAATCTGTGGGATTCCCTGAATGCTTTTGGGGATCTCCCAGTTAGCATGACTGGTGCTCTTCCATAATCTTTGTCTGTATGTGGAACAGAGAAATGGAAAGGGTCATTGTGGCCCATCTGTTCTCATGGATGTAAGAAGGCCTCCTTGGTTTTGGGGAGAACTCCAGGTGCCCAGACAATAGCAAGTATTGTACCAAATGCATTTAGAATAGTTGAGAGTGCACTTTTGTGCCTACCATGTGGCAGTGATGGTGGTGAACAAAGCTTGCTTCTCCACCACCTTTGCATCTTCAAGAAGCTATCTGGGAAAGCTTTCCCCAGTGATGAAGGGGCTGCTGCGATCATTCCACAAAGGCACCAAGCAGTTGGAGGCCTGCTGTGATATACAGAGTCCTGAATGGTTTGAGACTCATTTAGCAGAAAGACAGTACAGTATTGGAGAGATGCTCTATGTGTTGGAGGGAGGCTCTGTTAGTAGAATGGAATATTCTCCCTCTTGAGATGAGATGGGCACCGACACTGAATGGGCTCCAGTTTGGGATTACAAAGTTTATCTTTCATTGAATCTTTGAGCAGTAAGAATGGTTATATAATTGTCAGATTAAGGTTGACGTATATTGATTTTTATCAGAAATGCTTTACTCTGGGCATATTGACCCATATTGTTGTTTGTATGGTATCTGTAAGCCATTCTGAGAATGTTTAGTGATGCATGGGATAGGAATCTACTAAATGAATAAATGGGACTTGGTACAAGTTGGAAAACCTTATCGCCCACCTGTATTTACCGACCCATGAAGACACACTCCAGCAGTTCATACAGCCATGATTTGTCCTGAATCTCCACTTTGAACCAACTGCCTGTTTGTAGCTAGACATCAGTGTCAAGTTGGAGGTTATAGAAAGGCTTCTAAGTCCATATAAGTGGTTAGCACAAAGCAAATGTTGTTTACTGCACTTGCGGAATTGCACTTAGACGAGTGGATTACAAGGTGATTTATAAGACTTGGCAGACATGGCTTGTGTAATGTGAAACCTTAGGTTCTCGAGCAGACTATTCCTGGGGTCCCTTGCATCCTCCCCCTCCCTTTTGGTGCATTTAGTTCACAGTGTAACACAGTGTAAGATGTGAGGCACACTTATGAGTTGGCATAACATTTTTGCACGTAGTTGCAACCAAGACCTGCGATTCAAAACAGGAGAGGGGCTCTTTGCAATCTATGGTGTCAACAGCTTCTGACTTCCTGTCTTGCACCACCTGTGTCCTAATAGGACTAACTCTTTATCTTAAGCCAAGTAATCACTTTCAATAGTGAAATCTTGGCAAGAGTTCAGACTCTGTCCTCTTGCATCCTGTGAGATTGGGTTTTACAAATAGTAACCTCTCAATAGGATTGTGGTAAAGTTATTAGTGCTCCTGTGATGTACACAAGTGAGTCCTAACAGTACATGCAAATGTTTGTTTTAATTGCTCATGTCTGATGGAGTCTGTGCCTGTTATGGTGCAACCTTAAAAACATATTACCACTGCTAAAAGTCATCTCCATCTCCTAAATGTAGAAATGGATAATGACTTGCAAAGGAAACTCCTGGGTCTATTTCCTTATCTACAGTAGGTCTCATTTGTAGCAGATTGTTACTGTGGTTTGCCATGTCTCTTGACTGGTTCTGTATTATTCTTTACATATCTGCTGGACTTAGATGCTTCCTTGGGACTATAAACGTGGGATACTTTTAAAGTTACATTAAATATGTGCAAATACTTTAGTGTACTCCCATGTACCAAGAAATGACATGCGTGTAACAAAGGAGGAAAGGTGAACTCTGAAAAGCGGTAGTATTTGTTCCCTCTTGTGGAAGCAGCTTTCACAGATAGGCCTGACTGTAATATTCCTAAACAGCTCAGAGATCTTTTAATGACTCCTTACTAGGGACATTGGAGAATTTCGATGGGAATGGGGGGAGAAATTGCCAATGTTCACTTATTCATCCCTTAAATCAATCCAGCAAACACGACTGGCACTGCTGCTGCTGTTGCTTTCCATCCACAAATGATACGTCATTGATTACATGCACCCTGATTTGCATTGAGTTCCCTTTGCATTTAAATGAATGGGGTGGGATACCATATGTTGCACAATTAATTGTGTAGGTTAAGTAAGAAATAGTGTAAGTTAGATAATTTTGCCATAGTGGACTGCAAGACAAATGGTGTGGTTTTGGGTAGAAGGCTAACTGCAGTGAAATGGAAACAGTGCTGCACGCAATGAATGCAGTACGGAATGAGGGCGGGGGGAGGAAGCCTTTTTACATTCCCAGCCTCTACCCACTTTTCCCCCTTGGATAGTCACTTTTCTGCAAAGGGTCGGAGAGAAATGTTTGATTCTGGCTGGCACTATGATTCTAGGCCTAAACTGTTCTCACAGCGCTTGCTGAGATGTTGTATGTTCCACAGCAAACGATTCAGCATGGGGCTTAATTCGTCTTCCTCTCTGGCGGCTGCTTGCCTAAGACATATGAGTCCTGCACATCTGGCTCACATGGTTCTGACACTGCAGCTGACACACCATGCCAGGTCTTTCCAGATGATCATTTTTATTGAGATGGAAATGTTTAGCTTGGTGGCTTTAGGCGTTTTTCATACCTGAAGCAAAAAGTCAAAATGACAGCTCTTCGTTACTAACTTAAAAAAACAAAATAAAAAGCTTGGGTATGATTTCACATGATGAGTTAGGGGAAGAAAATTGTGATTTCTTAGGAATTTGCTGCACAGAGTGCTTCATTATAAGGCTGGCTCTGGGTGTTTCTGAGTTGGAGTGGTGTTTCCAGATGACATTTTCCAATGCAATTGTGATGAAATCACTTATTATTTAATGTTTGGGTGCTGGAATATGTTGTTATTCCCTGCCAGTTACTTTCCTTTCAGTCACCGCATGTGTGATATGCTGTGATTTGGTCTTCATTTGGCCAACCTTTGCTTTGAAAGCCTTGCTATAGGAACACAGGACTCTCTGCCTTATGTTGAGTCAGACCATTGGCCCTGCACTGAAGGGCACCAGCTCTCCCGAGTTTTCAGGCAGAGATTCTTTCAGTTCTTAATCCTCCCCCCGCTTAGACAGAGAGCTCATGTAGTCTTAGGAAACTCCTGAGACCTGGAGTGCACACCTTTTACAAGCAGAAAACTGCAACCAACCAGCCATCCCCAAGTGGAGCAATCCCTCGCAGCAATTTTTCCACACCTTCCCCCCTCCACCCCCAGGGAAATTGCTATAGCTTGGTGGTAGAGCTCATGTACTGCAAGCAAAAGGTCCCAGGTTCAATCCCTGGGATCTCCAGGTTGGGTCGGGAGAGATCCCTGTCTGAAACTCTGGAAAGCCACTCTTCAGTGTAAAAAGGTAAAGGAAAAGGACCCCTGACAGTTAAGTCCAGTCGCAGATGACTCTGGGGTTGTGTGCTCATCTCGCTTTACAGGCTGAGGGAGCTGCCGTTTGTCCGCAGACAGTTTTTCTGGGCCATGTGGCCAGCATGACGAAGCCGCTTCTGGCTCAACGGAACACCAAAACCAGAGCAGCACACGGAAACACTGTTTACCTTCCCGCCAGAGTGGTACCTATTTATCTACTTGCACTTTTTTTGGTGTGCGTTCGAACTGCTAGGTGGGCAGGAACTGGGACCGAACAACAGGAGCTCACCCCGTCGCGGGAATTCGAACCACCGACCAGCAAGCCCTTCTCATAGCAATACCTTGCTTGAAAAAAACCAAGCGCCGGTGAACTGCAGTCATTTCTTTTCAATGCGTAAATCCAGCTCAGAAGCCTCTACAGTTAGCAGGAATAAAACGAGCCATTGTGTATCTGGCACATTATCTGAATGTGAGATTCACCATTCTATTGTTTTCCAGCAACCTCCTGACCCCCAGTCCTGTTCACGCTAGACATTGCAGGGGAAGTTTGAACTTGCGATGGAAAATAAAAGCTTTCCTCTCCCTGCCGTTTAGGGGATGAGAGTTCAATTGCAAATTGATTTCTTTTGTATTTGCTCTGCTGAGCAGCCCCTGACCACAGGATTAGCTCTGCTTAATTAGTAGCTCAGTGATGGCTCCTGTTGTGTGAAAATGGCTTCACCTTGGTTTTGTGATGCTGAGGTTTGTGTTTCCTTCAGCCGAAGGAACAAAAAAATGGGAAAGCCAGGGCACTTTTCTATTCGATACTCAAGTGCTGGAGAAAGGTTTCTTCCTGGGTGGAATTACTGGGTGTATTGATTATTTAATGTCTATGCCGCTTATTATGTTAAAAAATATCTCGATAAGCAGCGTACAAAAAACCCCTGAAGCAACAGACAATCTAAAGAAAATACTACAAAAATCTCTCTTTGTGTTGCTCTGTATTCAAAGCAGCCTCAGCAACTTGCATCTCTGGGCCAAGTCTGGTGCCACACACAGAGCTATGGAAGCCCCAGCAATCAGCTGATTGTTGGCAGCCCAGGCAGTGTTGCAGGAGTTGCTGATGGGCAGTGTCTGCAAAAACTCCCCTGGCCAGCTGTATCTGTACTTGTTACTTATGTCATGGGTATCCCTCCCTTCCTCCCGAAGGAGCTCAGAGCAGCAAACATACAAATGATACAACAATGAAAACACATCTAAAACAATTCCAGTACAGATGCATCCTGGGAAAGATCTTCAGTCGGTGCTTAAAAGGTGGTGGCACCTGCCGAATATGTAACAGGAAGTCAGTCCAAAGAAGATGCCATGACACTAAAGGCCTGGGTGTAGCCCTTGGGGTGGAGGGCATGCCCTGGGTTTCACAGCTACCACCCTTGGTGGGGTGGGGACATACAAAGGCTACCCAGGCTGTTGCTTTTTGTCTCTTGGCAAAACCATTGGCTGGTTTTTAAAGTGTACTGGGGAGAAATCTGGATCTCCTTGTGGTTCTTTGTTTGTTTTAAACATCTTGGACAGCAGCTGCCTCCATCAAGCAGGGGTTGATCTGTCAATTTCAGTTTCTCTGTTTTTCATTTTTCTCCTCTTTAAGTAAGTACTCATCAGCATTTTAGCACAAATTTCTCCAAATGCACACATTTTGCAAAACAGCTTCCCCTAATATAATACCTTTCTGTGCTCATTTTTTGCATACAGTAAGTGGCTAAGAGAGCTGTAATGAAAGATTTGGCTAAATGCAAATTTTGAAAGATGGGTGTGTTTTGGTTTGGATATTGTTTCAGAAAGTTTGAATTAGGGAGCAATTAGGTACTTGAACTGAATCAAATTTCTTGCCCATCCTTGTCTTCAAGACAAGCTGTTGCTCTTTCTTTCTTTCTTTCTTTCTGATAGGAAGTAGGAAAAGAATTTTCATAGCTACATGATTACTTACTGAACCAGTTCCTGTGAGCACCACTTTAAAATTTGCAGAAGGCTGGCCAGGATGCTTCTCCTAAAGATCCTGACCCCAGAGGGAGAGTGCAGCAGGCTGCTGTGCCCACCATGTAGGTACTTGGTTAGGCATTCAGAAAAGGCAGTGAAGAGTGATGGGAAAGAAACCGTTGACAGTGGCTGTGGGAGAGCAGTTGTGCCAGGTGGGGACAGTGACCAAGGTGGTAGTGGGCTATTGAGAGCACCTTGCCCAAGTCCCTCAAAGCATAGCTACTGAAAAAGAAGCCCTGCTGAATGTTTTTATACATCACAATGTAGATTTAAGGTAACTTTGCAACTGATGCTAAGAACTCTGTTTTATTGTCCCCTACCTCACCACCGGAAGTCAAATTTGTGAATATAGTTAATCGGCGATCACTTTTTCAAATGACCAAAGTGGCTACTAAGTTCAAAAGACCTGCTGTACAAATAGATCTGGTACAGGTGATTGTATCTCAACTCATTAAGCGGCAATGAATTCAAGCTCTTTGCTGGAATGCCCCTTCACTTGAGCTGTGCTTAAACTTGGAAGTGTCTAACCAATCATTAGTTTCCCATTTCATCCAAACTTGGAAATGATGGTCGCCAGTTTAAGAACATCTGCTGCAGCTAGTGGTTAAGGAGGAGAGAACTTAACCACAAGCCTGGGATGGGATGCTACACTAAGCCATATCTTGGCTTAGCTGCCACCCAACACTGATTTAAAAGGACCAGAGAGGCACAAAGCGGCTGCAATCTCATCCCTGGTAGCTTGCATCTTCACATATTAGCACTAAGCTATGGTTTGGCTTGCCATTCCTTGCAGATTTAGCCATTATGAGGTATACAAATAAAATAAGCTATACTGCTTTTTGCACCCTGGCTGTATATAACAGTATTCCTCTTAAAGCTTTCAGAAATGGTACCCTGTATGTGTTTTTGGCCCATTGCTTGACATTTACAATAGTAAAAATATGTAGGAGGAATAGAGATGTCATATGCATCCTGAATATGCTATGTGGCCCCAAGAAGACTTAAGGGGAAATATTCGTGTGCACTGTGAGATTATTGTACTGGGAAACAGCCTGTGACCTCTCCCACACTAAGCATTACTAAGGGCATGAAAACATCAATATATTAATGTGCAATTATTAGCATTGTGATTCATCACTACCCAGACCCAGGAAACTTAAGCATCTCACAAGCAATATTACTCTTTCCAGGTGCTTTCCCTAGATGGTGGCATGTGCTACTCAGCATGTGCTGCTTAACTTAGGTACTGCAGCTTTCAGGAAGTGATGGCCTATGGTTAGAACTGAACTTGAACCTGACTTTATAGAAGAAGTCTGGGAAGAAGCGGCAGGAGATGCAGGTCACCAGCTGGACCGAGGTGGCGGCACACCTGTGATAAGAAACCGATGAACTACCGTATATTTCGGCAAATCTGTTAATATAGCAGGTAAGGTGCAAGGCTGTGGAAAATCACAGTACAAAAGGTTGGAATTGAGGCAAGTGTAAACTGCAGGCCTAAGCATGCTTACTTGGAAGTAAGCCTCCCTGAACTCTGTTGGAGTTACATCCAAGTAAGCATGCAGTAATGCCAGGTAATTGGAAGCAATTTAGGAGAAACTCGAGTGTAAGCAAAGAGAGAATTCTAAGGGACCAACTGCAGGATTCAGAAGGAAGTGACATTGGCTGTTTTGCCTGGATACTTCTGAAGAGCTGCCTGCCGCGATTCCACACAGAAATGGTCAGTAAATCAAGAAAGTGACATGTTGGGCATGCATTTTTGATAAGGTTCCGACTGCAAGAAATTCCTTGTAGCTGGTTTTATTAGAGTGGGGGACGAAAGTCTGGTGTGATGGAATATCCTTGAAAGATGTTGTTGCATATCTGCTGGATGCTGTGCCATAATGCACAAATTGATAGTATGTTCTTTTTCTTTGCCCTCTCCCCCATGTCTGTTTTCCTTGATCAGGCAAACAGCATTCACTTTTATCAGACTGTGTTACAGCAGAGATTAATATTGGTCCACCTCCCTTTAAGCCCCATCCCTGATTTACACCAACAAGCTTTTTCTTCTCTGTTGGACAGTGGACAAGAAGAAGCATGAAGGTACCTCAACTTCCTTGTGTTTAATCCTTTCAGGACAAGAATATCCCAGCCCAAGACCTGTCACTGAAAAGCAGCTTCATAGCCCAGCCCTGGCTGCTGAAAGAATATTCCTCCTCTGATGTTTACATCTTGCTTTTCTTTTAACTAGTAGGATGCATTCCAGACTGTCCCTTTTTAAGAAACTGGTAACCTTTATAGAACTAGCTACAAATCTATATGCTTTAAGAAACGAAAAACACAGTAATCTTTAGAGGACAATATTAGCTGTGTTGCTATGGTGCAGTGTGGGGGCGGCTAATTAGACACAGATACATACAAAGTTTTCTGGTGTCCATGGCAACTATCAGGCGTAAGAAGAAGAAGAAGAAAAATACAGTAACTTGAAATGGTTCCCCCCACACTTTATCCTTCCTGGATAGTGTAGCTTTTGTGTTTTGCTTCTATTGTGAAATTTTGCAATGATGTTTGAAGGGAGAATTCTACTTTCATTTCAGTAAGAGCCTTTCGACAGATGGGACAGGTTTAGCCTGTATACACTTGTCACCTCCTCCCTGACAATTGCAAGGAGACCTATTGATTAGAGTAGAAAGGTAAATTGGTGACAGAGGGAGGTGACTTTGATACAGTTGCACTGGATAGAATGCAGGTGGAAAGGGAGATCCCGGACTGGGGTTGAGGTAAAGCCAATTCAGGTGAGATTTGTATCTATGTGGGGAAGAACATTTTTTGCGTTTTTGTGTGTGTGGTGTTTTAATTCTAGTGGCAAATTATGACCTGTGTTCCTGAAGGTTGGTTTGTTAGGCTGCTTCATTATGCAAATAATTCTGTCCAGCCTGCAAAACACCGACTCGTCATGCACCCAGTAATGGTGTGCACTGACCCCAAGTTGCAATGAACGCTTATAAGTGAGAAGGCAAGAAAATGTGTTTTCTTCCTTTGCAGCATACATAGGATCTATATGGAGATATAGGATTTGTTCCCTATTTCAAGCATGCAGAAAGTCTTAGGTAGCAGAACTGGGAAAGAAATGTGCCTGAGGCCTTGCGAGACCCACCGTTGGTGGGAGTTGGCAATACTGGGTTAATACGTCGACAAAGAAGCATTGTGAAACTGCTGTGTGGAATTTATTAGTGGATTTGACACTGTCAGACAGGCTCAGTTGAGACTGGGAGTGGCCAGCTCATCACAGAAAGTTATTGTCTCTCTTTCGTTGTCCATATATACTTGCTTTTCTAATTCATTACCAGTCAGGAATGGGTCACACCCACTTTGATTGGATCTTTTCCTCTTTTGAATGAATCTTGTTTTCCTCTGTGTGCTTTGTAGTAATGTGGCACACCCATCTCTCGCATTGCTGGGCCTCTGACCTCACTTCGTAATAACATCCACCACATTCCCCTGACCCCTATTGCCTGTACCTCTGTGTGTGTGTGCGCGCGCATGCTTTTATATGCCAACTGAGGATAGCCATATGTGTCTCATGGAATGGTCTGTGGCTCACGTAAGCTCTAGGAAAGAAGCTGAATGGCATTTAGTTCCAGATGAGTTCCAATGGCTGTGGATCCGAAAGTCGCATGATTTAACACTGTACTGTCACTTAAAAATAGAACCAGCCCATTTCTGTGGAATCTCTTTGTGCTGAAATTTGTTAAAGCATATGTTAATAGTTGGGCTTGTAAGGTAGCTTCACAGATAATTCTGTCTCCTCTCCCCCCAAAAAACCCCCGCCTTAAAATAGCTGGGACCTTTTAATATCTTTTAAAGCCTTTGCTTTATGGAACTTTAACCAAATAATGATTGAATATACCCAGGAACCATCCTTTAAGGTATACCTGTAATTTAAATTGATAGGATGATACAGTGTTCTTGATTGGTCGGTCTGCAAAACTGAAATCCTGGACTTATTTAGGAATAATAATGGAAATTGTACCATGAGGGCTTGAGCAAATTCAGGCAACATCGTAAAATATACATTGCCATTCATAGCTACTCTTTTTAAAGACAGGTTCTGTGCTGGTTGGCTCTGTTCAGTGTTGTGTAAACCATTGTGCATATTCTGATACATGAATGATCAACGTTGCAGGTAAGTTGGAAATAAAGCAGCCAGGCTGTGCTCACCTGGTAAAAAGTAAAGAGTTCTGGTTGAGCAGAGCTGAGTGTCGGAGACTTAGAGGGCAAGAAGTGAGTGTGTCCATTAAAGCATGCCATGTCAACATTGATTTCAAAGATCTCCATGTTCGGCTTATATGAAGAAATAATCTTGTACATTATTCCAATGCCATGTGGCCTCTGCAGGTTGTGTTCCTCTTCAGAGAAAAAGTTCCTAGTTAACTAGGAAAGATGTGTCAACGTGGTTGCCTTTTGCCTGTTCTCTCCCTATTCTCAAGTTGTACCTGATGATAACTACTGCAGTGGAAAATGAACTGAAACAGCTCTTCTTTGAAATTTGCACTTGTCCAAATTTTGCGATACAGTTCTCCAAACATATACTGTCTGCATAAGTTGTGTTCATTTAGGGAAAGTGTGCATAAAAATGCACATATTGGTAAAAATAACATACAAATATGCATATTTTAGGGAAATTTATATACTATTGACCAAAATGCTTTGTTATTTTTGTTTTGGGTGGAGTCAAGTAATTGGAACCATTTTGGGGTGGCACATTTTTGTTTCTTTTTTGCCAGAACAAGGTGATATTTTCTTTTCATCAAAGTAGGAAGGTTCTAGTTTGGTACGGTTATCTATGAAAATTCAATGCAATTTTCTTTTAAGTTGAAGACATTCATCATCAAACCAGGAACTAGTTCTGTTTTTAAGTGCCCTGACTTTTGGTGGAGTGTTAAGCTCTTCAGATGTTTTGAAGATTTTACTATATACTTGCAGAATATCACTACGAGAATTGATGTTCTTTAGATTAAAGAGTACCTGGCTTCTAAAATCAAATGCAAGTTTTTGCCCCACTGCTACACTTATTTCCTGGGACCATTTTAGTTGGGTCATTTGCTCCTATTGACAAAAATGAGTTTTTATCAAGAGTATCTCTTGGAGTGGTGAATAGCACTATTTAGCGGGAAGAAACTCCAATGAAAATCCTCATTATTACATATTTTTACATGATTGTTTATGTGTATATATTTTAAAATTTTCTATATGGCTGTTTTATGATGTCCTATATTTGTAATGCCTAATAAAGGTTTGGCGAAGTAAAGTATGTTTCAGTGATTTTATTGTATACAGCAATTATATAACTGGTTTAGAAATACCCTTATAAATAAACAATGAAATGAAATATTAGTAGAAATGTGCACTAGAATGCTGATGAATTCTCATGGGGATCTTTATTTTACTTTTTAAATTGCAATCAGTTGTGGAAATGTGGCAAATTGAACTTAATATTGAAAAAAATGATAGTCTGAGAGAACCCCAAAATTGACAGGTTTGTCTTTCACTAGATGGAAATAGATGCTTCTGTCTTCCTTTAAAGGTGTCAAAGAAGTGTAGGAAGTGAGGATCAGGCAATGACGGCATTGTAGGGGATGGTGGCTGGAGGAACACGTGGCTGCCTTGCTCGTTAGATTCTGTGCAGAGTGTCAGATGTTGCAAGCATGTGTCTGTCTCAGCCCCTTAAGGGACTTGGCAACGACTAAGCAGGCCAACGTGCTTGGAACATATCTGAGGTCATAGGTTTGTGAAATCTATGCATAATGTGATGCAGGCCTTGTTTGGGCTCATTCTGGTGTCATCTGGAGTTAAATGTGAGTTGTAAATAAAAGCTTCCTTTCCAATTGGCTTGTTGAACTGTGTTTGGTGATAGCGGTTTTGCGAGGCTCTGCGTTGATCTGAACTTTTGGATGCGTTCCCAGGCCTTCTCTCTTTCGCCTCTCCCACCCAGTCATGTTGTGTAGATCCTCTGTGAATCAGGCCTGTCCACTGCCTCAAAGAGCTGAATGCCGAATGGAGCATTGTAGCAAACCATGGAAAAGGACTGAACATGACTATGCCATCATTATAGAATGGTGGTGGAGAGCTTTCGCAGGAGATTGTCAGCATGTCCCTCTGCTGATCTCACAAATGCCAGCATTGTATTCATTCCCTAAAGGAAAAGATGATCTCCCCCTTTTTTTTCCTAAATCCTGAAATCCCAGTGTTTTAAATGAGCAGGTATCTCCAGGTGGGGACCAGCATGGATGTTTTGATTTTTAAACAATGGGGCTGGTGTGCTGGTGTTTAAACTGTTCACAGAAACGGTTGAATGCACATCTGTTGGCACATCAGGTAAATAGTCCCCACTTATCTGGCTATCATTCACATTTTAAAGGGCTGTTTCCTGCCTTTGAGATACCATGACAACCATGCTAGCAATTCAGAAACAAGCGAGGTAGTTGCAGGTGAGAACTTTGGCTTCTCTGGGTAGCTTGTGAGAGCAGCCGCAGAGCTAGAAGGGACTCAGAGAGTTGTTCAGTGCAGCACAAAGGCAAGGTCAGCTTCCCACAGGAACAATATGCAAAACCCCGATCCTAGAATGTGCCAGGAGCTGGTTGCTCTACAAAATGTGTGAGGAACTTTATACGTTGTAAGCTAACATAAACTTACGAGGTGGGGCAGGCTTTTCATTTCAATACTTTGTGCGAGGAAATTCCTATTGGAGCTGTAACAAACCTACTCCCAGGGTCTCTGAACGTTGATGTTGTTTCCATAAGCCAAATAGTTGCTGAATGTTCAAAGCCAGTATCTGTGCAAATTTGATTTCAGCATATCTCAGGATATTTGGCAGCCAGCCAGCAACTGATATGCAGTGGTATTTAGTGTTGACATATCAGTTATCTGTACATGACAGTGGTTGTCAGTATCTGATAGTTTGCACTTTATAGCATTGTTGTTTGACATCTTGATGAGCAACAGGGAAGTCTAAAGCACTTGGATTTAAAACTTTGATGGATTTCAAAGATATACAAAATTTCAGCCCCACAGAGTAGATTCTGTTCTACCCTTAATCCAAATGATTTATGTTGCTAGTTGATGATCCACCTTCCAGAAACACTGTGATCAGCATTGCAGGTACTCCGTGCCAAAGGGAACAAAATTCTCCTCCAAAATAAACTACGAAAACTAATCAGATTTCACTAATCACATTTGCAAGCATTTATTTAATTCAAATAGATGGTGAAGTTGTTCTTTAAAAAGCCTGCAGGTGTTTTGTTATGGATGTGTGGGAAGAGAAGGCATGTTAAGTATTGTGGCTACAAGAAAAAGGCAGAATGATAGAGACACATAATATAAAACTTTTGATAATCCAGCAATTCAGTTGCATGACATTCTCCATTGCCCTAATGGCTGTAAATGGTTTAGAAAAGTCACTGCAAGTTAAGATGCTTGGAATTCCAGATTTCTGCAGCAGAGTCTGTGCTCATGTGGGCCAGGATCAATCTGAAGAATATCCTGAGATGGCCATTGAAAACTCCTAATGAATTCTCAGAACATCAGAGAAGGTGGCTGCAGGAGGAAAACTAATTACACCTCCTTGCTCACAGTTTTGGGGTTGCAGGGCATTGTGTACTTGAAACAGGCCTAAATATAGAGCAGGAGAAACTCTGTGCTTGGAGACAAGAGCTGAGCCTCCTTGCAGCTGAGGTTCACTGATGTAAAAGCTCTGTCCATCTTTCAGCTGTAAGTAGAGCACTCTAATGGTACCTGAATCAAAGCTAGAGTTTGCTCTTGTATTCCGTTCTAGATTTCTCCCATTCTGTTGTATTCAATCATTGACTGCCAGGGTCAGGGCCTAACAATGGGATACAAGCCATTTGCAAAGTTCTTACTGCTCCTTTTCTGCGAGCAACACTGGCTCTTGAACTTCCAGTAGGGTTTTTATTTTTTAACTATGGCTCATTTTTCAAACTGGGGTGACTTCAAACCTCGTGAACTGATTTGCCCTTACCAGCTAAGTAAAAACTTATCATAGCTAAAAAGTTAATCTAATTATTTCCCATGTTTTAAGTGCAATATAACATTTCCTTGCGGTCTGTGTAGGGAAAACTTTAAAAACATTTTTTTTAATGAGGTGAATTGAATGCTGGTAAAAGTTGTTGACTCTGGAGATTTATACCCAAAGTAATCAGCCTACCCCAACTTTTAATTTTTTTCTAAATCTCTCTCTCTCTCTCTCTCTGTTAATATGTTGGGTATAGGTTACTACATTGAACAGTATGGCTTGCAGAGCTGTTCTTATTGCAGGTACACCTGACATTCACACTGGGTGGTATCCAACTACGGTAACTCATTTAATCAGTGCATGGATTTCCGCTTGCACAACAGAACCCCCCTCCCTTTCTTTCCTCATGCACTTTCTAGATCTGTTCCAAAAGTTCCTCCAACACCCCGGAGTTTTTTTGGGGGGGGGGGGTGAGTGGGACGGAAGAGTTTAATTGTGCAAGCAGAAATCCTTGTGCTGATGGAACAAGTTAGTTCCTATTTATTTATTTTTTGTAGTAAATTTATTGTTTAGCAATAAGCCATAGCAGCAACAACAAAACAGGAACCTTCAGAGTTGAGCCACAAATTTAGCTCTTCATTTCCTGGTTACCAGTGCAAATAAGGGAACAAAGTAACATAGTTTTCCGATAGCTCCCCTCCCCCCAAAAAATACCTTGTAAATTTTTAAAAGTATAGCAATATTCTTCCTGACACTAAACTCAAATATTTTTTAAAAAGGATCCTTACAAAGAGGGCTCTGAGTAAAATAATGAACAATATCCTCTATAACTGTTCAACGAAACAGACAGAAATGCTGCTCCAAGGGTAATTTCTTATAGTGGCCATCTAAAAAAGCAGAGGGTATGACTTTAAATTTTAATTCTGTAAACATGTTCCTACAGTGAACTAAGGTAATTCGTTCTAAATAGTTACCTTTCTGATGATCGGGCTTGACACCCACATTGGATACTAGTTCTTTTCAGGTGTTTGTTTTAGCTGATAAAACAAATGACTAAGGATAAGTATACCTGAGAAAACATCTCATTGCTTGTGTCCTGTTAGCTTCTCTGAGATCCACTGGAGGTGCTCTATTAATGATACCACCTGTGCTTCAGGCTTAAACACCAAGTGTTCAAAAGAAAGACATTCTTAGTAGTTGTACCCCAGCTATGGAACTACAGTGGTACCTCGGGTTAAGTACTTATTTCGTTCCGGAGGTCTGTTCTTAACCTGAAACTGTTCTTAACCCGAAGCACCACTTTAGCTAATAGGGCCTCTTGCTGCCAGAGCACAATTTCTGTTCTCATCCTGAAGCAAAGTTCTTAACCCAAGGTAATATTTCTGGGTTAGTGGAGTCTGTAACCTGAAGCGTAGGTAACCTGAAGCGTATGTAACCTGAGGTACCACTGTACTCATTGCAAGCTTGTCAAAGTTGAACCATAGACATGTTTTGGACCAACGTCCTTTGATTGGCTTTGGTGCCCACAGTTAAATGAGCAAAGGGTGGAAACATGTCAATGGTGTTCTAATAGGATGCCGTATAATTTGCTGTTTTCCTTTTCTTGCATTGCGTACTCTGAACTTGAGGATAGTGTGTGTGGATTATAAAACAAAATACAGTGGGATGAACTTTCTGGCTTGAAGGGCAGCCATCGAAGCCACAGTGGTGTGCTTGTTTTGTAGAAAGGCTATTTGTATAATGCTAAGCCTAATTTATGAAGGGAATGGGTGAACCAGCCATGTGATACTACCAGTATCATTGCTATTAGGAATTCCAGACATCACACAGTTTGTGGAAAATGCCACAACCAATATGTTTGCTGAACATGACATGAAGGACATCCCATTTGAACAGTATATTACTTATGACTTACTGGGAAGTATCCCTCTTTAAGACACTTCAGAGCTAATCATTGGAAAGAGCTTCTGAAATTCTAAGTATACAAAGATTACAGGGTTCCATGCTTTGCATTATGGGATGTTTATATGCCCCACCACCTTACAGAGCTGATCCTTTTTTGTTTAAAACAAATCAAGATGTTTGCATGAAGCAACAAATCTTTATGCAAACCTAGGTCAACTATTTAAATCAAGAAGGCTGCCACTCTGCACATGCTCAGAACCACATGAGCATTATTTCTCGGTGTGCTATTTTTTCTTCTTGTTGGACATGGCAAATGAAGTCCATCATACAGCTGTGAAGTTACTGGAGCTAAAACAGGATTCTTTTGTAATGTGTTGTTGTATGATTGCTTCTCTCTCTCTCTCTCTCTCTCTCTCTCTCTCTCTCTCTCTCTCTCTCCGTGTGTGTGTGTGTGTGTGTGTGTGTGTGTGTGCAAGGACACATGCTCCCCAGCTGCAGGGTGGGATGGGTCATAAATGCTATAATTGTTTTTTCCCCGAGACCTCCCTCCCACTGAATAGTTCTATTTGGCTGATTTTCCCCCGTAGCTGCATTTTTCCAAGCTGAATCTCATTTTGTTATTTCCTGCCCATATTTCTGACCTCTTTAGTTTCCTTTTGAGGCTTGCCTCTTGTCCATAGCACAGTTCTCTGTCTGCAGCTTTTAGTATCATCTCTGTGTACTGAGTTGATTTTTCTTAACTCTCTATGAAAATATGAATAAAGCTTGACAGCTTCCCTTAGTCTGCCCCCACTTTGAAGACTTTCAGTCAGTTTGTACCTTGGCACTGTTTCCTTATAGTTTAGTTTAAAAACAAAGACCATAAACAGGAGTAAAAGCTCCTATCAAGTACTGCAGTCCGTGTAACCGAAACTGCAACTTTCTAAGCAGTAAACCCCATTGAACAGGGGGAATTATTTTTCAATAAACATGCATAGGATGCCAAGGATACTTTTGGTGCTCGAAAGTGCTTAGTTCACTCTAATCTTTAAGAATGTGACTTCTCCTATCAAAGGAAAAATCACCACTTATGTTTTTAGGGTAGGGATGCCCTTGAAGTTTTGGGTTGGAGCCAGTTTTGATTAACTTGCCAAATACTGTTTTTTTAAGTCACCTGTTCCACCTTGCATAAAGTTCTGTGGCAAATGTTAAAAGCAACAAAAACAAAGGAAACCTCTGCTATTCTGTTCTTTTCAGCTCTGATCTCAGTAATGTCCCAGATAGGTATTAGATAAATCATGAAACAGGAGTACAGTGGTACCTTGGGATGCGAACGGGATCCGTTCCGGAGCCCCGTTCGCATCTCGAATGGAACGCAAGGTGCGACAGTGCGTCTGCGCATACGCTGGTCACGTTTCGTCGCTACCGCGCATGCACGTGACGTCATTTTGAGCGTCTGCGCATGTGCAAGTGGTGAAAACTAGAAGTAACGCGCTCCATTACTTCCGGGTTGCCGCGGAGCGCAACTCGAATGCGCTCAACCCGAAGCACATTTAACTCAAGGTATGACTATAGAATTCTGTATGGCATGGGGAAAATGGATCTCTCCCTCTCCCTCTCCCATATACAGTGGTACCTCGGGTTACATACGCTTCAGGTTACATACGCTTCAGGTTACAGACTCCACTAACCCAGAAATAGTGCTTCAGGTTAAGAACTTTGCTTCAGGATGAGAGCAGAAATCGTGCTCGGGCGGCTCGGCGGCAGCGGGAGGCCCCATTAGCTAAAGTGGTGCTTCAGGTTAAGAACAGTTTCAGGTTAAGTACGGACCTCTGGAACGAATTAAGTACTTAACCTGAGGTACCACTGTGTGTGTGTGTGTGTGTGTGTTTTCATAACTAAAACCTTGAAGTCACTAAAATGGTGCAGATTGATGGCGACAGCTCAGCCTTCAAGCAAGAAGAAGTACTTCTCCAAATAGTGCATTGCTGAACTATGGAGTTTGGTACAAGATGTAATGATGGACACCTGCCTTAGGGTGGCTTTAAAGGGGTTAGAGTAATTCATAAATGATAAGGCTGTCCACTCTGAAGGCCAGTTACTGGGGAACATGAGTGGAGAGAGTGCTGTGGTACTGTTAAGCTATGTACACATAGTATATTTAAAGCACATGACTCCCCCCCCCAAAAATACCACAAATCCTGGGAACTATAGTTTAAGGTGCTGAGAACTGTAGTTCTGTGAGTGGTGATTGACAGTTCCCAGGATTCTTTGCGGTGAGTCATCTTATTTAAATGCATAGTGTGTATGATATGCCGCCATATATTGCTTGTGGGCTCCCATAGGCACCTGGTTTACTGCTATGGGAAACATGATGTGGGTCTAGATACACCTTTGGTTTGACTTAGCAGGGCCTGTTCTTACGATCGTACTGTTTGTTTCATTAAATTAACTCTAGTACACCCCCCCACCCACCTTACAGGACTGAGACTTCTTTTTTTTATAACCACCTTTTTGCAAAACGAAACACAAAACCGCCCACCACATCTCCATTTGAATCCTGTGTTTAAATAGTTAAATCAAGAAATGCCTTGACACAATGCAGTTTCTGTCTCATGTGGTAACTTTTGAAACCCATCCAATCATTTTTCGAGTTTTAGGAAATGTTTGTTAACTTAAAAGGGCTTCTTTCTTTTTATAATACATCCTGATCTTGTTTCATCCTCATTAAAACTCTGTTAAGTAGTTTAGACTGTGACACAGAATGGCTTGTCTCAGGCCACCCAGTGAGTGTTGTTTTCTCCCACGTCCAACCTCAACATATTATTTTCTACATACTAGACTGTGAGTGTAATGCTTTTTTTTAAAGGTTCATAGAATTGTAGAGTGGGAAGGGACCATGAGGGTCATCTGGTCCAGCCTCCTGCAATTCAGGAATCTTTTGCCCAACATGGGGCTCGAACCCACAGCCCTGAGATTAAGAGTCTCATGCTCTGCCCATTGAGTTCTAACCAGGAATTCTGTTTGGGACTTAAGGGTAAAAGGAGAGTCTTATTTCAGTTCCCTCCCCTGCTTTTCTTTTCTCCAACCCCGCTTCCCCAAACAAGGGGGATGCTTCCCCACCACGGCTAATGCCGTTGAGATTTACTTAAGCCACCACAAACAGGTATGGGAAGGTTTTCACCTAGCAAATGTTCAGTATCAGCGAGCGTTCCTGAAGCATTCCTTAAGTGCTTGAAGTGGTCTTTAGGGAGAAAAATGCCCCAAGTATAAGTCAGGAGAAACTAGTCTTTGAACCAGGACAAAAGGAGGTGGGGCACGGTGGGAAATATACAGGGAGCTGCTGGGAAGACCTTTTTGAGGGGGAGGCAGATTCAGAGGCCTGTTTTTAGAGTTATTCAAGATTACATGACAAAACTCATTTATTATAAGAACAGAGCTTTTGGCTGTCATTATATATACCTCATATATAAACTATAGCGATGCTACAAATGAAGGCCAAGCAGACGGCACATACAAGTGTGGGTGGAATTGCATGTTAAAAGACATATGATTCCTAGCCTGTTCTTGCCTTATAATGTTAATTGGAGGCATATGAAGGGGAGAATCTGCTGTGGGGCTTAAACCGTCTTCTGTCTGCTAATTCCTCCCTCCCATATGCCCCCCAGCTCTTTTTAAACTATGTTCCCCCCATCCTCCCCATTTTGATTTTGAGATTAGTGGTAATCCCTGCCATGGGGGGAAATTACCTCTGCAGGCTAAGAAGGACCATGCAGAGATGCTCACCCACATCCACTGATTTTACTCTATAAATAAATGCTTTCCCACCCTTCCCCAGTTTGTTTCAGTTGTCGTTGGAATTGATGAGAAGAAGCGCTATTACTAGCTCTTCAGTCCCTGTTCCTTTAAAAGTACAGTGGTACCTTGGGTTACAGACGCTTCAGGTTACAGACTCTGCTAAGCCAAAAATAGTACCTTAGGCTAAGAACTTTGCTTCAGGATGAGAACAGAAATTGCGCGGCGGCAACGGGAGGCCCCATTAGTTAAAGTGGTACCTCAGGTTAAGAACAGTTTCAGGTTAAGAACGGACCTCCAGAATGAATTAAGTTCTTAACCCGAGGTACCACTGTATGGCCAAAGTTAAAGATTAGCTGTGGTGCAAAGCTTAAGAACAACAGCATTTCAGGAGACAACATTTAAACCACCACATGAACACATCACTGTTGCTCACTGAGGTGTAGCGTTGTTTCTCTGTGGTCAAGTGCAGTAATGTTTGCAGCAATGGCCTGTGAAAGTGAAGAGGGTTTTAGAAACTGGGGCTGCAGTGTTTGTGCAAAGCATATGCAAATTTGCAACTGTAATACATATAATTGTGCAATAAATTTATTGATATGCTTTTTATAGGGTAAAAGCACACAAGTAAAATTCATTTCTGGGCATCCATTTGCTCATGGAGCAGCATGTTCTCATAGATTCACAGTTAGACTAGATGGCCTTTGAGTCCTTTTTAACCCCTTGCTGTCAAGAAACTACTGTGTTGGTATACACCAGTTCAGAACTTTAAAGCAAGCTGGATTTGGGTAAACATTGAATAGTCTTCCAAAGTTTCAAAGGAAAATAAGACCCGAAAAAATAAGCTATTGAAACTTGAATGAACAGTGTGTGCTTGACAATAAAGCCTATACAGTGGTACCTCGGGTTAAGAACTTAATTCGTTCCGGAGGTCTGTTCTTAACCTGAGGTACCACTTTAGCTAATGGGGTCTCCCTCTGCCGTCATGCGATTTCTATTCTCATCCTGAAGCAAAGTTCTTAACCCGAGGTACTATTTCTGGGTTAGAAGAGTCTGTAACCTGAAGTGTCTGTAACCCGAGGTACCACTGTAATATTATTCATTTTTGCACGGGGCATCCGTTTTCTGCTCAGTATATTGCTGCTGCAGCAGCATTGTTTATACTTCCTATTGTAGGACATCCGCATACCAAACCTCCACAGAACAAACCCACGCAAGCCAGATCACAGAGGGGCTACAGTTGGAGAAATGTTGCATTGCAGAATGGTGCCGATGGGGCAAATAGCTCCAGATGGTGCCAGCAATCCAAGCTGCACATTATAGGCACTTTTTCATCTCCCACTCTTGGTCGCCAAGTAGGCTAATCTGGTGTGTGTGTGTGTGTGTGTATGTCGGGGGGGGGGGGGAGAGAGAGAGAGAGAGAGAGAGAGAGAGAGAGAGAGAGAGAGAGAGAGAGAGAGAGAGAAATTGAAGACGATGGTCTTTTCCCACTGGTGTTCCCCAACCACTGAGACTTGGAGGCACACCGTGACTAGTAGCCCAGCAATGAATCTGAATGTCAGGCACGCTCTTTTGATTTGAGAGAGATGCACTGGAGGTGGAGGTGACAGAGAGCCAGGCAGAGAGAGGTCTGTGTGTAGTGTGTGGTTTTTGTGTATGTATGATCTGCGTGAGAAATAGATGTATACTGTATATGAAGTTCATATAGGAATGAGAAAGAGATGCATGTTTGTGCATGTGCTATGTGAGGGAGAGAGTATGGTGGGACCAACTGGCATATTATTTTCCCCTGGTACTGTGGACTGCTCCCTGTTGGATTGTAACAACACAGTTGTATATGTGTGAAATCAGTATTATGTGATCTCCAGGCAGGAACAGTGGTGGACTCCCCTTCATTAGAGGTTTTTAAGCAGAGGTTGGCTTGGGACTTGTCTGTCAATTCCCAACAGCAAGGAGTGGCAGGCTGGGCTCCCTCACCCGCTTGCTTGCTTACTCCAAGGCCACCACAGCTCCTGTAAACTGGCATACCCTGGTCAGCCCCAGAGGCACCATTTGCCTGGGGAGCTTGTAGCCAGGGCTGCTGCAACAAACAGCTGCACAAGCTTTTGGGAGGCAGAGACACCAGAGGACCTCAGAGGAGGGAGGGAAGGAAAGAGGGACAGAGGCCAGTGTAGCCCACAGCATCCCTGACCATCATTCAAGGCACCCCAAGGTGCCATGGCACACTGGTTGAAAACCACTGATTTGACTTATAAAATGTTGATTAAGAACTCCCAGAACCATGTATATTTTACGTCACTATGTGGTGACTTTGCCTTCTGAGGGATGTGTTCATAGTCACGTTCCTTTTTTGTTATTTTTGTTGTGTCATAAGTTGCTCTCTGTCCTCCTGAAGTTCAGGAAGCTGAACATACTTCATGCCGTGGTGTGAGAGTAACATCAATACCCAAACATAGCACTTTTCAATGCATTCACTCTTTAGAAATAAGATGTGTTGTATTTGAGAGGATATACTCCCGAGTATGTACTCCTAGTTATTAACACCATTCTCAAAATTGAAACCCGTGTTAAGATGCAAACAAGACAAATAATGATAGGAACGAGGCAATTTGGTGCTTGGAGATTTTTCAGAATGCTAAAATAGAGCTTATATTGGAAATCTTCCCAAAGGTACATAAAAATAATTTCTATATTGAATCTATGCATGTTTAATACTACTGATTTTAACAGCTGCACTGTTGGTATTGATCCAGGACTAAATATAGCCAGTTCTAGCCATCATGTGCATTGTGCTTTAGAAGAACATTTCATAAGGATAGATGGGGGAGAGTGAATTCCTTAACTAGACTGAATACTCCCATAAACCATACTGTATATCCCTTTACTTGCTTCCCATATAATGTAACTTCTTCTAAGGCCAGAGGATCAAGATAACATAGGGGAGATGGCTAAATAAATTGGGTGGGGTTTTGTTTTGTTTTTACTATCTTTTGAAATTCTGGTTTAAAATTTAAAATACAAGGGTATAAAGGCCTATATACACAATATATTAAGCTGAATCATGAACATCTATCAAACAGCTGCTGTCACATAGAAAAAAAGAGAAACATGGGGGCGGGTCGTAGGGGGTTACGACCTTCTGAGGTTAGCGGTACAGTGCTTTAAATATTTATTCAGAATTAGTCTCACTTAGTTCAGTCAAGTAGGTGGGTATGGCATTACAACCAGGCTGAGCAATGGATTCTTGGCCACACATAACATGCTCTTTGCTAGTATGTACTCCCGCCCCCTCCGAGCTTTCTGTGGTTGTAGGTGCTGTCTAGCTGGCTGGTTTCCCTCTGGACCTGGCAGAGGGGTATTTAATCTACTTCCAATAGCTGCTCAGCAAGCCTTTGGCTGACTTCAGGATGGCTGCCTTTAGCATTGTATTATTTATTTATTTGTTGAATTTACAACCTGCTCTTCCTCCCAAAAGTGCCCAGGGCAGCATAATACTTTATACAGTAACAGCACAGTTCTCTATTATGTGCACTCAGTAGTAAGTCCCACTTGTTTAGGGCTTACTCCCATATGAAGACTTAGTCATGAATTGTCTTCATTGCTGTGGGCTTCTTCCCAGGCATTTCAGCAGAAGCATGAGAGTATACCATGCCAGGATATTCTACTGAGCCCATGTAGGTGATCTTGCACTATGTATTTTATGCCTTCCAATTACCTGAGCTCTGCAGTGCATTCAGTTGCAAATTATAAATTCTTATGAGTTAATATTATGAGCTGCTCCAATAGTCTTCAGACTGACAGAAGCAGAGAAAAATACTTGTAATAAATAAATATGACTCTACCAACTGAGCAGCAGAGATACTAACATTCCAATTTATAGAGGCACCATATTTTTCCCTAGTAACCGTCAGCTTGTGCCTCTGAAAAATCCTAGACTTAGCTGCATTCTGTGTATGGTTACTCAGAAGTAAATAAGAGTGCATAGGATCAGTGACGTTGGGCAGAAGATTTGCCAAGATGGGATATCTTTTCCAGTGCTTTATTGTTCCATGGAAAATTTTCTGTTTCATAAGTTCGTTAGTAACAAATGATTGAATGCCCTTTGCAAATACAAAATTAGGCAAGCTTGGCAGTTTCAAACGTGCAATTAATGTTTTTCTGCCAGTTCTCCCAAGCATTGCCTTTAATTATTTACAAGTACTACAAAAACATTTTGACATAGTATAACATTCAAATCATATTAAGCTTTCTTTAATTTCCCCCGCCAAATATTCCAGGTGTACTGGGACAAAATGTTAACATGGTGTACTTTTAAAGCTTTGTTTACAAATCACCAGTAAAAGAAACATACTAAATTACATCACACTTTCTAGCGCATCTGGAGATTTTCCAATGCAATTCACATTAGCCTAATTTGTATAGGATCACACCCCCTGGGCAAAAAAACTCAGATTGCTGCATAGGATTGCAGGCCCTTCAACCTTCAAGGATGTGATGTTGCTTACTGATATCCTTGTGTATACAGTGGTACCTCGGGTTAAGTACTTAATTCGTTCCGGAGGTCCGTTCTTAACCTGAAACTGTTCTTAACCTGAAGCACCACTTTAGCTAATGGTGCCTCCTGCTGCTGCTGCACCGCTGGAACATAATTTCTGTTCTCTTCCTGAAGCAAAGTTCTTAACCCGAGGTACTATTTCTGGGTTAGCGGAGTCTGTAATCTGAAGCGTATGTAACCTGAAGCGTATGTAACCCGAGGTACCACTGTATACAGAAGGAGCCAAGCAGAAATTTGTCTCTTGTCCCTAAGCAGTTATCATTCTGCAGTTCATGTGAGCTGTATTATCCTCCTAGCTTGTATAACCATCATATTCAGATGCAAACCAAAATGTTTTTATGTGTTAAAAGAATCCACCAATAATGCAAATTTCTGCAGGAAATACATGAGTTCCAAAGTGGGAAACTTAATTTAAAGCTGTTATCTAAATTAGCCTCCATGTGTGATTTTAAATCTGGAATTTAAAATCAATCCACAGGGAAATATCAAAGAAATGAAATAAGGCTTTTAATATTTCCAGGAGGTGCCCTCAGAAATTTATTCAGCCGATATAGTAGTTTTGGTATCTGTTAGCTGGGCAGTGTTGTTAACCTTGTTCAAGAATGGAAGGCTGGTGGCATATCTAGGAGTTCTGTTTTTAGTACAGCTGTTGATTCCCACTTCAATATGGTACAATATGTTCTTTCTTCTGGCAGCTCAAGCTCACGAGCAAAGGTTGCTAGGTTCTTAGCCAGGGCAATTTGTGCTTTTAAATTTAATTTTCACTTTCTACTGTGTACAGTGGTACCTCGGGTTACAGACGCTTCAGGTTATAGACGCTTCAGGTTACAGACTCCGCTAACCCAGAAATAGTACCTCGGGTTAAGAACTTTGCTTCAGGATGAGAACAGAAATTGTGCGGTGGTGACGCGGCGGCAGTGGGAGGCCCCATTAGCTGAAGTGATACCTCAGGTTAAGAACAGTTTCAGGTTAAGAATGGACCTCCAGAATGAATTAAGTTTTTAACCGGAGGTACCACTGTATATTGTAATGTTGTCTTGTTGCCATGGCCATTGGCTGAGGCAAATAAAGTTTTTATTCTATTCTATGGTACAAAAAGAAGTAACATCCATTAGCACACCTCTGCCTTATGGGTCAGTAGTTGCAACATCAGAGTGAAGGGTGAAGTGTAACATGGAGTTTAAAGTATTATTTTTCTCTACCAAATCAATGGACAGGTGTAAGTAAGGCAGTGACTAGAAACTTCTTTTGACATGATTTGTTCACAACGATTCCTATCATTGCTGCACCTCTTCAAATTACTTACCGGGGGCAGTCTGTTACAGCAAAAACAACAGAGTCTTAAGATGGAGCAAATTTATTGTGCCATACACTTTATGCCAACTGCAGTCCACTTCACCAGAGGTATAATGTATCATCCTAAATTCTAGAGGGCGTGACTGAGGTCAGTAGATTTCTGTCATCTTACAGGGTTTGCCGATCAGAAAATCCCCACAATGGGGTGAGCTCCTGTTGCTCGGTCCCAGCTCCTGCCAACCTAGCAGTTTGACAGCATGTCAAAATGCAAGTAGATAAATAGGTACCGCTCCGGCGGGGAGGTAAACGGTGTTTCCGTGCGCTGCACTGGTTTTGCCAGAAGCAGCTTAGTCATGCTGGCCACATGACCTGGAAAAACTGTCTGCGGACAAACGTCGGATCCCTCAGCCAGTAAAGTGCCGCAATCCCAGAGTCGTTCACTACTGGACTTACTGGTAACTGTCAGGCGTCCTTTACCTTTTTTATTAGATGCCACGAGTGATTAGGGAATTGGGTGATTATAGTGTGGCTGCAACTCACGATGTCTAGCCAACTTGGATGCAACACCCATTTACTTGAGGGGCCAAGATCTTCATGAAGCCAGTGCCCGTATCCGGTGTGAATTGGACTTATCTGGACCCCGTACCCCTCCCCCACCTCCAGGCACCAGTAAGTAAGTTCAGTGTGAGCAGGACAAGGGTGTGCTTTGCATTCTTGATTTGCATACTTTAGCCTGTTTTGTGCTAGAAAGGAAAGCATGCAGTAGGTGTAGACAACTTTGGGCCATGGCTTCATCGGAGGCACTCTGAAGCCTAGAAGCCTGGGGCTTGAATCCCATTTTTCTTGCAACTCCCACTTCCCAAATTATGGGGAGTTTCAATTTATGTGCAACTATGTTGCAGGGACAAGAAGTATGGGAAAATGTAAAAAAATGAGACTACTCACTTTTTAAAGTTGCGTTAGGCAATGTTAGTTACTTAAAACAACAACATGAGGAAACTTCCTCTTAATTATGTGTTGTGCCTGCCCTTTTTGTTTCAAAGGAACCAAAGGTTCAGTCACTCTCCCAGACTCCTTCAGCTTCACTATTATGGTTTTTTGGCAGCTGTATCGTATATATTGATCTCCCAGGAATCCTTTTTGACATTTGAGGGGTAATCACATTAAAATTTTCTCACCAAGATCTAAAAATAGCTCTTTTAGTTTCTGAACTCTTGCTGACTCCTGTGAATTTTCTGCTGCGGCTTTTTTCTTTTCTTTTCTTTTTTGGTTGCAAACTTCACCATTGCATTTATGGAAGCTAAACTGAAGCCAAAAATCACTGAACATGACAGGGCTTCCACTTCGCCTTTCCCACCTGTCAGGGCTGTTGACACACTTGGGATTTGTGCTCATGATCAGTTGCCTTCCGATAATAAACCGTGAATGGGCTTCGTCCTGTCATTTTGTTTATACACCCAAGAATCAAATCAAATGCTAAAGTAAATTGAAATAAAATCATGAACCCCTGTGAAAATCTGGAAACAATCTTTGCTTGTTTCTCAGAAATAGTAATCATGTAAAGGAGAGTTGTTAACCCCGGCAGTTTGGGGTAGCTATGGAATTCCCATATGGAATTCAGTTTCACAGAGTCTCGCAAAAGGCAGCACTTCTAGACAGTGCAATCCTGTGCGTGTTTACTCAGAAGTAAGTCCACAACTCACTCACTAATAAAGTAGGTTTAGGATGGTAACCTAAAGCTCATTGTTCATGTAGACTGGGATGTTTGCAATAGAGGTTAAATAGATAAGAGTTGTCATATTATTTGGAATCCTCTCCATATTGGAGCCACAATTGTGTATGAATTGGGGAGGGAGAGGGGAAATTCTGACTTCCTCTTACAGCAGCATCATAAACTGAAAGTAGGCTGTTGTGTTCTTAATGATTCTTCCTCTGGTCCCCTTCTCCAGCTCACACAGCAGTGAATCCCGTTGCGTATCAGTTGCCGCACTCAAAATTCATCCAGGACAGACATCTAGTTTGTCTCATCTAGTCACCATGATTTTAAACAAGTGGTGCCTTCCCTGTTGTCTTTTTGTGCCATACACATGTCTGTTCAGTTGAAGATGAAGCCTTAAAGAAACAAGCTTGTATGTAGAACTCTATTCTAGACACTGTTGTACCTTATAGCAGGAGTGGGGCTCCTCCAGCCCACAGGGCAATTTTGACTCATGAGGCCATTTTCCCCAAAACCATGGCCACCTACCCATCAGCTTATGTCACTGGGGATGTCAGCTGATGGGTGGGAGGACAGGTTTGAATCCTGCATTGGCAGCCAAGGTAGCAGGATTTAATCCTTCCTTGTTGGCTGAGTGGGAATTAAATGCCTGTGCAAATGCTCTCTTTGAAGTAGCTTGCTTGTGAATTTGCAGGGGCTTTGAGAAGTCCTGTATTCTGGTTTGAGCCTCCAGCGTGGGGGCTGCCTTAAAGCCTTTGGCAAGCCTGCTCCCTCCTTCTTTAAGTTACTGATCTCAGAAAATTAAGGAGGAAGTGTGGGGAGACTTGGAAAAGATTGGGGGGGGGCTTAAAAGGGGAGACTGGCAAAGTACAAGGAATTTTGAAAGCTGTCGTTTGCCTCATTGCTTTTGTCATCTGGAGCCATTGGCTTGCATGAACCTCTAGTTTCCTCCGCTTTCTGCTTCTGGCACTTTTGAATCTTGATTATTAGCTCTGCCATGGGCCATTAGGCTGTGCTGCTTGCTTGACTCTGCCCTCCAAAGCCACCCGCTCATGCACAGAAGTGTCACTGCATTTCCTCTGTAAAATATTGGAAGGTAGGCAGCTGCCTCTTAAACCTAGCCTGTTTTAAAGTGATGGGTAATTCCTTCTCCATATTCTCTTCTCCCCAATACCCACCCCAATTTACTTTCTCTTGCAAGCAAGCAAATAGAAAATCGCTCAGCTTTTTCCTCTCCACTCCACTTCCCCAGTGGCACAGTCAAATGAGGGAAGCAGTTGGCAATCTTCTTAGGCAGACCAAGGAAGGAGAGAGGGAGGGAGGAGGAAGACGGAAGACCCTTCCTTTAATAAGGGCTACTACAGGGTGAGAAAGAGAGCAGTTGCACAGCAAAGCAGTGCTGGCTGGGGCAGAGAGAACCAGGCCCTCTGCAGCCATTCAGATTCCATTTGTGCTCTTGCTTGAGGCTTGTCGGCGACACTAGGAGAGCTACTGTGCTGCTGACCTCGCTCTCACGAACAGTAGATGTGGAAGTAAGCTTGAGTCTGGAGTGCAGGTGGGTGCTAAAATGTTTCTTTGGACAGAACTGCAAGCAACCTAGGGGTAGCCTAGGTTACTGAATCCTTCCCACTTTTCGATCGCTACCTACAGTCTGAAAAGGTATAGGCCTGCAATAGATAAATTGTGCTTATCAGGCTTATCTCTCAAAAGAGGCAGCCCTGAATTGATCACCTGTCTTTATTGTGCAAACAAACCCCCTTTCCTCTATATACCATGCTTCCAAGCCACTTTTAATGTTTTCATATGGATTTTTGATGCGCATAAAACCAAAATTGTGTATGCACTGTTGCACAACTGAGAGATCCTTAAAATAAAATAAAATGTGGGGGTGAAGTCTTGCATATGAAATGTCTTTGCATATTGCTGGATGAAATGTATATAAAAACCAGGCTCCTCCAAGCATACAGTGCTTTAGAGGCAAATGCTGTTTCACAGAAAGTGGGCTCTTGAGACTCACCTCTACATCTGGTTCTTTTCTCTGGAGGGCCGGTTGTATCAAAGTTTAATCTTATGCAACTCTTTCCTGTTGGGCTTCCCAGTTCTGTTTAGATACACAGACAACCTTGAACCGGAGTGGAGAATCTGAAACTCCAAGCAACACCAATAACTTGACTCTTAACTTCCTATTCATACTCATCCATCTCTGCGTCCTGGCCTAATCTGTGGAAGGGAGACATAGGTTGGGTTCACCTTTGCCTCTAGTGAGGCTGGATGTAGATTTGGTGATGCCTGACTCTTCCCTGTTACTGCAGCCTCAGGGCTTTAGTCAGGCATAAGGGCCACATTCTTTAAAGGGCAATCTGTTGGGGGCCACATACTGGGCCACTCTATTTTCTCTCTTTTGGCTATCTGTCTTCTCTTTTGCTGCTATGTTCTCTCTCTCCCTCCCTACGCAGCAGGCTGTGTGTTGAGGGACAGGTTGCTCTTGTCAGGAGTCTTACTCCTTGCAGAGGACTTTGCCCTCCTCCTCTTTCTAGCCCTCCACGACTTCCCTCTCCTCTCCCTAAGGGGTCTCTGCTCCTGTGCACACTGGCACTGCATACAAATTGTAGCTTTGAAGCACATTCAAAACACATTCTTCCCCTCAAAGAATTCTGGGCGCTGTTGTTTGGCCTTCACAGCATTACAATTCATAGCAACCCTTAACAAACTGCAGCGCCCAGAGTTCTTTGAGGGGAGGGAATGCGTTTTGAGTGTGCTTTAAAGGTGGGCACAGCCTAAATTGGGCTGAGGGCCACAGGTTGCCCACCTCTAGCTTAAGCAGATCAATAGTGCCCCAGCTGTACCTTATCATTGGTAGAATATGTCCACACGTCTTCCACAGCAATGTGTGGGACTCTCAGTAGAGGAACTGTACAGCTGCTTGCCATTCCTTAACCACTTTCACTCTGTGTGCCAAAACCTGAGTGAAAATAGCCCGCAGACAATGGGTTGCAAGCAAGCACTCTTACACTTTATCTGCAAAATAGGGGGTGCTTCCACGCACAACAGAGCACTGTGCTGCAGTGAGAGCCAGTGTGGTGTAGTGGTTAAGAGCGGTAGTCTCGTAATCTGGGGAACCGGGTTCGTGTCTCCGCTCCTCCACATGCAGCTGCTGGGTGACCTTGGGCCAGTCACACTTCTCTGAAGTCTCTCAGCCCCACTCACCTCACAGAGTGTTTGTTGTGGGGGAGGAAGGGAAAGGAGAATGTTAGCCACTTTGAGACTCCTTTGGGTAGTGATAAAGCGGGATATCAAATCCAAACTCCTCTTCTTCTTCTTTGCGCTGCATAGGCTGCTGGCCTGGCAGCATCTGCTGCAACTAACTCGTACAAGAGAGGGTTGGCCCTGCCATGCAGCAATGTGAAGTAGTTGGCCTTGTGTTGATGTTTTGCACCGGCACTGGCAAGAAACGAAAAGTTATCACTCAAAGAAATGAAAATCTGGAAAAGTCCTGAGGAGAGGCTGCAGGTAAAGAAAACTTGAAGTGGAACAAAGCCCTTTTGGTCTCCAGGGACTTGGAGGGCCTTTGAAAGCTCTGGCATTTGGGCTTGCGATCGAGTGTGTTTGTTATAAATGCAGGCTTAGTTTAGCATCCATTCAGTTACTGAAGAGGACCATATAGAAAGCCATGTGCATCTAACTGCAGGTCTCCAGACCCAGGCTAAGTTGATCAACCCCGGCTTATGAAGCCTGGATGTGCCCCCTGTTGGGTGATGCTGTGGACTCCCTGAGCGTGTGACGCAAGTCTTAGAGCTCTCACTTTGCAGCTGCCCTGGTCTCTGTGCCTTGTGACTCTGACAGTCCAAGAACTGCTGAAAATCAACCAACAACGAGCCTATTCTCCAGAGCTCAAGAGGGCAACAAAGCCCTTTAGAGGTGTCCTGCTAACGCCATAGAATGTGTTTGTGGCGAGAGTGGTATGTGCAGTCTGGGCTTGGTACATCTCTCATTCATTTGGGCAAGTGACTCTTGAAAGGGTAATCAGGGGCTAAGCTGCACCATCATGTTTGCTCCTCTTGGGTTCTCTCCAACTGTTCAGCTGCTGAATGCCACCCAGTCATAAACACTGCAGCAATGCCAGGCTTCTGTTTCTGTTGCTCGTCTTCAACATTGGCAAAACAAGCAATATTCATCCCAGGTTGGGTCCGCTCTCTGGAGCTGAGATTCCTAACAGGGTCATTTTGTTCAACTGTGAATTCTTCTACCAACTGAAAAGAATCTTGATTTGAGTAATCGTAGATAGAAGTTGTTGGTTGCTATAACAACACGAGCATATCTATTTGGGTGCTCACATGATCCCTGTTCCAGTTTCTAAATATAAGCCCAATCTCACACGGTATATCTGATGCCATGGAAACCAAATGTTCTGTAAAGATGCAAGGAAGAACCAAAATTTCAGCAACATGAACATTTGAGGGTGATTGATTGGGGGGGGGGAGGGGAGAGCTGGTCATTGCCACAGTCATAAACTGCATGGTACATACAGGACTGCCCATGGTTTGGGCATTCATGTTGCATGAGCACACTTTTCACGATGTTCTTGTGTAATTTCCAAGTGTTTATCTTTTCTCCTGACCTGACCAGTATGCTATTTTATATGGAATCAAATAATTTTGGATGTATGTGCTTCAGGGATGGGAAACCTGCTTCCTCCTAGACATTTCAGACTCTCATCAGCCGCAACCAGCATAGCCAGTGGGATATGATGGGAGTCTAACAGTTTCTGGAGGGGCCACAGGTTCTCCAGGACTATGCTGGCAGCAGCTCTCCAAGTGCAAAAGGCCTTTCTTTTGCAGTCCTGGTACCTGAGGCCCTTTCTTCAAGGGGGATGCTGGGAACTGAAGTTTGGATCTTCTTCATACAGAGCACATGTTCTCTCTCTGTCCTGTGGTCCTGCTCAGCCCATTCAAGCACTTGGAATTATAGGCTGCAAAGGAACTAGGTCATTTAGTGCAGCTGTTTGACCTGTTTCCATTTTTCAACATCTCTTAGCAGCGCAGCCTGTGTCAGCTACATTGAACCGTGCCAAAGAGAGGGAGTTAAATGGAACCAGCTTTATCATGCTAGAATTCTCTGGAAGACAGTAACAAGTTATATGTAATAAAAAATATACTCAAGGTTTGCAGTCATTGTTTTGCTGGTAAATTGCAGCTAACACAACCATGCACGATTTTGATAGGTGTTACATTTGTCTGTGGCCTTTTTTGTAACACTGTTTTCTTTTCTTAAACAAAAAAAAGGTTGCCTGTTACAATGACTCATATTTTGCTTTTAGTGTGCTGCTGTTATTGTATATACAGTAATACCTCCGCGAACGTCCACTTGTCTAGTGTCCATTCCAGTAAACGTCCGCGGCAAACCCAGAAGTACAGACATGCACATAAGCGCTAAATCGTGCTTCTCACGTGCGCATAAGTGCAAACCGCTCCACACGCAGATGCGGCGCTTTGCCCTGCGTCCTTTTCAGCTAGGGGCTGGGGCTCCGGAACGGATCCTGGCCTCAAAACAAGATACGACTGTACCAGCCTGTCTGCATCAGAGGTAGCCAACCATCAGAAGTTATCTGCTATCTATCTATCTATCTATCTATCTATCTATCTATCTATTAAACATAAAGGAGCCCAGGAGACATCAAAATATTGAAATTTAAAAATTTGTGCAATTTAAAATAAAATAAGCATATCTGTTTTGAAATGCTTTAATCTAAAAACATTTAAAAGCAATCACCTTCACAGTTAGCTAATTTCAAGGTTGCCGTGGTTAGTATCTATTAGCAGTCCAGTGCCTGGGTAAATATGAATGTATTAAAATGTCTCCTGAAAGTGGCTTCTGTGCTGATTGTAGGGCTTGGGATGGTTGATCCTTGACATACTCCAGGGGCTATGGACTCAAGCCGTTTAAGGCGTTGTGCCACTAGCACTAACACATTGAGCTGGGCTCACTGGCAGCCAGTGCAAAGCTGTCAGGACCGGTGACACATTATCGAGCCAGGTTGTCCTGCTTTCCAACCTAGCAGCATAGGCAACTGAGGCCAGGCTCAGTCCTTCCCCTCAGTCTTAGTAATTAGTTCTAAAATTGCAGCATGCACACAAAAAATAGCTAATAGTAATAATAATAATAATAATAATAATAATAATAATAATAATAATAATAATTTATTTATATCCTGCCCTCCCCAGCCAAAGCCAGGCTCAGGGCGGCTAACAACAATCATATAATCCAACATTCTAAAAACATTTCATTATAAGAATTAATTAAAATCAAATAGATGGCAACCATTAAACAAAAATTCTGTGCAGATTGCCAGAGGAGGGAGTCAGGCAGCGCCCTGACCAAAGGCCTGGTAGAACAGCTCTGTCTTGCAGGCCCTGCGGAAAGATGTCAGGTCCCACAGGGCCCTAGTCTCTTGTGACAGAGCGTTCCACCAGATTGGAGCCGCAGCCGAGAAAGCCCTGGCTCTAGTTGAGGCCAGCCTAACCTCTTTGTGGCCTGGGACCTTCAGGATGTTTTTATTTGCAGACCGTAAGTTTGACCGTAAGCATATGAAAAGATGTGCCCTCTTAGGTCTCCTTTCTTTGGTGACGCACTTCCTCTTTCTTCTGCGGTGAGCGAGTGTCCCTCCACCTGTTAGGATCATTTTCACAAGTTATGTAGACCCAGCACTAAGTCTGCCATGGACACTCAGTGGGGAGCTGCCATCTTACCTGATCTTTCTGATTAATGTATTTCTCTCTCTCTCTCTCTCTCTGTGTGTGTGTGTACACACACACATGCATTTATGTGTCTTCACATGTGTGTGCATGCACATTCCAAACACCTGTTTTTGCATTTGCACTTCACGTTTTTTGACGTAGCACATCAACCCTTTAGTTTTACATATTAAATGCACAAGGAGTGAAAAGGTCTTTTCTACAGGAAAGTTCTTCCTTAGGAGAAATTGTCACAGGAGGACTGTCGTTCTTTACTTCTAGATTTGTTTGGGTTCTAGCAAAGCTTCAGGATCTGGACTTGCTAGTGAATAGTGCAAACTGTACCCCCTTTGCACGAATAACTGTGTCAAGTGCGCAGATGTTTCCTCATCAGGATCCCTCTTTTTTGGGGGGTTTCCTGCAGTTTGTAAACGAGAAGTGGTTTTCTCTGTTGAGTAAGGCTTGAACTTTCGCCATGGACATGCATTCTTTTCAGGATGGGTCAGGAAGTCATGTGCTGCTGTCTTATGTTTCCGCAGGCAGCATAAATCTGCGGTGTCAGCTTGTGCCGCCCTAGGCATCTCCATAGGTTCACAGATGGACCACGTTCACAGTTTAGCTCAGCCAAACAGTGGCTGTGTGGAAAGATGTATTATACTTTAATGAGTGTGTGTGTGTGTGTGTGTGTGTGTGTGTGTTTGGGTGTGTCCATGAGCCTCACTAAAATGTTAGCTTTGCTAGGAAGAGCTAGAATTCAGTGTTTAAAAACTCTGGGCCAATATAATTCTCATCTATTAAAGATAAAGGTACCCCTGCCCGTATGGGCCAGTCGTGTCCGACTCTAGGGTTGCGTGCTCATCTCGCTGTAGAGGCCGTGATCCGGCGCCGTCCGAAGACACTTCTGGGCCACGTGACCAGCGTGACGAAGCTGCATCTGGCGAGCCAGCACCAGCACAGCACACGGAAACACCGTTTACCTTCCCACTATAAAGCGGTACCTATTTATCTACTTGCACTTAAGAGTGCTTTCGAACTGCTAGGTGGGCAGGAGCTGGGACCGAACGACGGGAGCTCACCCCGCCGCGGGGATTCTCATCTATTAGACCAACATAATTAGATCTCCTTAATGTTAATCATTAAAATTACAATTCAGAATGACTCCTTTCTGGATGTCGATTTTGATGTCACACACATGCGCAGACGTGCCGTCGCTAATTATATTTGCTTCTAGATACGAACGGGGCTCTGGAACGGATCCCGTTCGTATCCAGAGGTACCACTGTATAAAAGAAGGTGGGCAGGCACTGAGGTTCACAGAAGCCAAGCTATATATGGTTTATACCATTGAAAGTCCAGTCCAGACTTCACTTGTGTGAGAGACAATCCTCACATCAAGCTTTTCCCTGGAAGATCTAAAGGCTCAGACCAGAGTGTAATGGGGAAGGCATTTTTCTGGGTATCCTGGTTTAGGGCTTTATATACCAGCAATAAAAACCATGAACATTGCTGGGTCACTGACAAACAACTAATGCAGTTCTTTAAACATAAGGCATGGGTGAGCATCCCTTGGGTCACCACTGAGCACCCTGGCTGATGTGTTCTATACTAGCTGCAGTTTCCGAACTGAGCACAGGGGAAAGCCCACATACAGAGCATTATAGTGGTCTAACTAGGGGGTTGCAAATGTATGGACCGCAGTAGTCAGGCTATTCATTTTTTCTTAGATTTATATCCCACCTGGACAATCCAAGGCAGCGCTTATATGGTTCCCAGGCCATCACCCATCCAAGCACTGACCAGAGCTACATAAACCAATCCTGCGTCAAATATTCTCCAAACATATTCACATGGAATTGGGGCATTTGGCAGGGCTGAGACAGTCCCTTGCATCCTCCCCTACATTGAACCTGTCTTCTGGTTTTCACCTCTACTCTCAGCAGCAGTTCTTGTGTCACTTTCCCCTGCTAGTGGCCTCCTCACATTCCTGTGATGGTAATACACTGCCAATGCCTCTGCACCATGCACACAGCCAATCAGAGCTGCCTATGTAGTGGCATCACAAAGTCAATTCAGAGTGAATGTGGAAAGCTATGCTCTCTGTTGAGATGCTGGAGGGAGAGCTGTCGTGCAAACATTCTTGTTCTCAGTCTTGCCCTGAGAAAATGAAGCATTTCTCTGGGGGTGCAGACGGGGAAAGAAGTGTTCATGACCACCCCCCCCCCACTCTTTAGTTCCAAACTAGTAAGTACAGCTTGTCCTCTATATGCCAGATCCCACGTCCTCACAGTGCCCATTTGGTCATGTGAGTTTATGTTTCACTTTGTAGCCCTGAACGCAAGCCGGGTCAAGCTGTGTACAAAGGGTTGGCTTGATGTAAGTTCAAGGGAAAAGTTCCCCAAAGAGACAGAAATAGGGGACACGGAAGGCTAGAGAGGCGAGGACTGAACCAAGGGAAGCTTGACAAAGCGGTCCTTGTTTGTCCTGTCTGTGCATGAGGAGCCGTTGGTCAGTGGTACAGACCCTCGCTTTGTGCTCCCCATCACCTACACAGACATTTGAAAGCTGGCAAAGGAAACGACTTTCCAGAAGCTTCACATCTGGAAAGCCTCTAGAATGGGCCCTTTTGATTTCCAAAGAACAAAATTGAGGGAAGGGAAGTGCTGAAGTGTTACACACACACACACACACACACACACACACACACACAGAGGCCCCTTACAGTTCTTGCCCTTCCTCTGAGTTTTGACACTGGCTCATTACTCACACACAAAGCAGAACAGGCGGTGGGTAATTTCCCCACTTCATCTCGCAGAGGGAGAACAAGTTCGTGACCAGCTCCAGCTTGAGACTTAATTTCTACAAAGGACTTGGCAAAATCACCTATGGTAAGATGACATTATTTGGAGAAGAGCCAGATGCACTGATAAATGTTGATATTTGCAGATATAAATGTTTTACACCCTTCCATTTTGAAGCTTGGCCATAATTATATCTTTGGTCACCTCCATCCTCTTGAGCTTCCCTTTGATGCTGAGCGAGTCTGGGAAGGGCATGGGGAACTTGATGGAGTTCCAAGATTGGTCGTTATGTAACTCTTAGTGGTTTGGCTGAAAGAAACCAGAATGTCTGAAGGGGCAGGATATAGCTAATTTTCTTAATCGTTAAAAAGGCTCGCACATAGAAGAAGAAGGCATCTCTCAGAGCAGCTTTAATGAGTGCCTAACGCTTCATCCATTAAATTGTAACAATGCAGCCAGCCAAGCCCAGAGAGGGTAAGCCCTGGCATTTGAAAAAAGAAAACGAAACCGCGAGGTCTTGCTAAATGAAGGTAAGGGAGAAATCCTGAGAGTCTGTGTGTGGGAGAGTGGATTTCTTTTCTTTTTTTCCATTTTGGGAAAAACACAACCAAATGTTGGAGCGGCTGTATTTATTAACAAGAAGCTGATGATAAAGCAAAAGATCTTTTTGGGCTCCTAGTATGACATTTTGACTGAGAACAGTGAAGAAGTACCAGCTTGTATGTTTTTCTGCAACTGTTATGGCTGCCCAAGTACAGCTAGCTGCCACGATTCCATAGACCTTATCTGTATAGGAATAGTAGCAGGGCAGAATATAAATGTTAAAGTAGTCATAATAATAAGTACGTAAGTGTAGCAACACCACATAACATATCCCCTGCAGTGTTTCACTGTGAGCATGAAAACTAAATACGCTACTGGATGCAGTAACCTGCACAAGAGCCCACTTCAGGCAAGTAACAGAGGAATTGCATGAAAATCTGTACAGTAGATCTACGGTATAGTAGATCTTCACAAAACAAAACTGCATGTGGTTTTGGGCACTGGGGTGCCACATCACAGTTCGTCCTTCCTTCCAAACTCACTGTATTCATCTCTGCTTGTGTGAATTCATTGTCTGTATCAAATTACTGTAGGCAGCACCTGTTGGGGTGTGTGTGTGTGTGTGTGTGTGTGTGTGTGTGTGTATAGTATGAATCCAAATATATCAAATGGTTTGCAAATTCTGTGGAATGGCCATATTTCTACTTTAGTTAGAACTATTGAATTTTATATTAAGAAAGGAGCCTTTTGAATAGTCATACTTCTGCACTGATATTTGGTGTGCGTCTCGAAGAGGAAGGTTACGTTTGGGCAGGCTTACACAACAACTTTTTTTGTGGGCTACAGAAGCAAACAGAGCATGGTTTTTAAGGTGGCATATGTGATTCTCAGCCACCCTGTCTAAAAAAAATAATAATCTGTGATCTCTGCTAGACTGCTTCTAAGAATTAAGCTGCTTTAACAACTGCATGTGGAAATATCATAGCAAATTTATATTCAGCCATCACAAATCCTTGTAAGATGTTATCCTTAAGTTCAGGACAAAAGCTAGAATTCTTTTTCTGAGTTCATTTCAAGCAAAAGCATGGCTATTCCCAAGGGAGATGAATGTATCGGTGACTAAATGTATATTATACAAAGCTTTCAATATACTCAAGGGAACATATGCCTCAGAACAGAGCTGAAGCTTATTTTCAAAGTCAGGGTTGAATCAGGATCACTTGTGTAGTAGTTTTTGGGGGCATGTACAACATGTCCTTCCTGCACGCTGAGTACCCACAACCAGCTTCTGAATGTGAGATTAGAAGATACAGGCTTTCTTGCTCAGAAGAATTTTCACATGCAGTTGAGCCCCAGAACACTTTGCTCTAGACTTTCGGAAGTGTAGCTGATAAATGCATCCAAGAGTAACATTCTTAGGAGGAACCACCCAGTGGAGCAGCATTGCCTCCTTTCCCCCTGGCAACATGTTGGAAAACAAGCATGTTCAACATGACATGATCACTTACATAGTTGAACCTTCAGCTTATGAGGTGTTGTTTTGTTGCATATTACTGTGGTAGAGAGAAAGAGGAGAATACACAGGGTTGCTAAGTAGCATATAGTCCAGGGAGAACCCGTCTGGTGCCCTCCAGATGTTGTTGGACTACACTTCCCACCATCCATGACCACTGGTCATGCTGGCTAGGGCTGATGGGTGTTGGAGACCAACAAAATCTGGAGGGCACCAGGTGTAGTTTCTACCTTGATTTCTTGCCATCCCAGCTGTTTGCACATTGCTTACTGGATTCCTCCTGGAGCAGAAATCCTTTCCCATGTCAGCTTGGAAGTTGTACACAACTTCAGTAGCAATCTCTGAAACAGAATATTTTCTCTTAGGTGGCTGATGTATAGTTCAGCTATTTGGCACACAGGCACAGCCCCCATATGGTGCTTTTGGGAAATGCATCTTACATATAGATGGAGCTGTGTGCAAGAGAGAGAGAGACAGAGACGGATGGAGACGAAGGGAGGGAGGATGGGTTGGAGGAACTCTCTCACACAAGTATTTTGTACAGAAAGCTAGATTGTTCATGGACAGATGTTCACAGATGGGTGCTAACAAAGTACAAAATTGCCATTGCTAAATAAATAGACAAAGATTTATTTTTGGTACTGTAACTCGCCTGCGCTGTAGCTTTTGTAGTGTTGGATTACACAGATTTTACTACTACATGTTGTCTTGCAGCTTTGTCTGTTCAGCTTGTACAAAGCTAGGATCCTGAGATACAGGACCGTGATCTTATTGCAGTGGGCTCCAGGTCACAGTGAAAATGTTACTGAGAACAGTTCCTGTCACTTATTTCCCCCTATCCCCACATGAGAAAGTGGGTTTCCCTGTTGTGCAACCCATGGGTCAACCCTACTGCTCCTGTCTTCTGCTGTCCTTGCTAGTCAGTCCTCTGCCAAAGAACACAGTCCTGGTCTACCAGTTGCCTCCAGGTGCCCAAATATTAATTAGTAGGTATTTTTCTCATCGTTGGCCATGGCAGTCTGTTTAGCCTCCAGCTATCCTGCTGTGGAGCCTCAAAGTTCTCCCCCAGCAGTTCACACCTTCCTGTTTATAACTGCACCTAGTGGCATTTGCATGTTCAAGATACTTCACTCATAGAAGAATATACCTCACCTGATGAGTTGTAGCTGGCCAGGTGAACTGACTGCTGAATAGTGCCGTGCTTGAGGTAGCACTGTGCTGAATTTTCGTGAGGGGAGGAGCTGTAGCTTAGTGCAGGGTTTCCCATACTTCGGTCTCCAGCTGTTTTTGGACTACAACTGCCCTCATCCCTAGCTAGCAGGACCAGTGGTCAGAGATGGTGGGAATTGTGGTGCCAAAACAACAGGAGACCCAAGTTTAGGAAACTTGGCTTAGTGGAAGAGGATGCATGTTGCACGCAGAAGGTCCTATGCTGGTGTCTTCTGGTAGGACTGGGAAAAACTCCTGCCTGGAACCCTGGAGAGCCACTGGTAGTCAGAGACAACACTACTGAGCAAGATTGACCAGGACCAGTGGTCTCACTTGGTCATAAGGTGGTTTGATTTTCACTCTCGAAAGTTGTGTGAAGAAAACCTCACCTTCTTTCATGCATTTGCACTACGCTGACCTCCCCACTGCCTTGCGCCTCCTCCCCTTCCTGACAAGTAGCAGCCATCAGGAGGTCAGAGAAACATCACCACCCACCATGTTATTCACTGTTATTTGTTTCTAAACACAGTTTAGTGACTTGGGCTTACCACATTGCTCAAAGGTCTGTGTGGCAATCCCTAGGACTTCCCTCCAAAATGCCACTGAAGTACAGTGGTACCTCGGGTTATGAACTCCACAAACCCAGAAGTAGGTGTCCCGGGCTGCAAACTTTGCCCTGGGATACGAATGCAATTCCTCTTCCGGGGCCACAGGAGGCCTATGTAGGGAATGCACGCCTCAGGTTAAGAACGCTTCGGGTTAAGAACGGACTTCTGGAACGAATTAAGTTCATAACCCGAGGTACCACTGTAGTTCATTCTTACATATGTCTGAGGTGGAGTTTGAGTCTAACAACATCTGGAGCTCCACAGGTTCCCCATCCCTGCTGTAGATGGACTGACTCGCTGTAAGGTAGCTTCCAGCGTACCTGTGTATTTCAGACTGACTGAATAACAGTAACTTCCCAAGCCTAAAGTTTCAGCCTTTTTTTTTAACCTCTTCCTTTCCCACTTCATCAGTGGAAAGAGTTTTGAAGCTGTCAGCTGGGGGCTCATTCTTGAAGGGTGACTAGGTGTTCAGTACTCCCTGCCCTGCCTCCTAGCTGTTGCCAACTTGAAGCAAGGAGAACGAGCCTCTGGTGTTAGTAAAGTGTAGCCGAGGCGGAGAGGTTCAATCATTGCTGGAAGTCGAAGGCCAGAGCTCAAGTTTATCAGAGTCCCCACTTACTGCAAGGGGAGCCCCAGACAGTGGGATGTAGCCTTGGCAAGAGTGAACTATCCAATGGTTTTCTGAATGCCGACTTAGGTGTGGAAACCTGAAAAACACCTGGCAATTGTATGGCGGCATTGTGTGCAGGAACAGCGTTGGCTTGTGTGTGGTGCATACTTTTGCAATGGGTAATGCTGTTATGCTACTATGATAATGAGACTTAAGGGCTTTGGTGTTACCTCTTTGCTGTTCCGTCGTTGACCTACTCATTTGGCAGCTTCTTTCCCTGAGGCATATTGTTGGAGCAGGGCTGCATTACGGCGTACGTCACCCCTGGCTGGTCAGAGAAGAGCTCGTTCTAAGATTCCCAGCTGTGTGTACATGGCCAAAAGCTATTCATGCACAGCTGCTTGTCATCGTCTTGGAGCCTTGCCCAGGCTTCTCTCTGCTCTGCACCTTGCTGTTTCTAGCCACTGCGATTGCATAAGGAAGTTTATAGGATGGTGAGCTGGAGATCTAATTGGGTTGCCTCCTCCACCCGGTTCCTGCTAAAACGAGGGCGGTGTAATGAGAGTGTCATTCAGATTTGCTCCTTATGACACTCTGTCCCCATGTGACCAGGGCAGAGCATCAAATGTGTAGCTACAAGGCTAGGGTGCGGTGGGAACTGTGGGTCTCAGAGACCATTAGCTGAGGCTGTGTGTGTATGTGTACACATGTAAATATACCCGTATTTTTCGCCCCATAGGGCGCACCGGCCCATAGGGTGCACCTAGTTTTGGGGGAGGGAAATAAAGGGGAAAAAATTATTTTCCCCCGACCCCAGCCCCCAGAACAGGCTGCTATCCGCAAGCCTAGGGAGCTCGGCGGGAAGTCGCACCGGTCTCCCCAGGCTTGCGGATATCTGCCCAAAGCCCGGGGGCACACCCCAGGCTTCGGGGTGCAGGCAGCTCTCTGCAAGCCTTGGGAGTCCGGTGCGACTTCCCGCCGGGCTCCCACGGCTTGCGGAAAGCTGCCTGAAGCCTGGGGTGCGCTCTGCTGAGCTTTGGGATGCAGGCAGCTCTCCACAAGCCATGGGAGCCCGGCGGGAACTCCCGCAGGCTCCCAAGGCTTGCGGATAGCTTCCTGAAGCCTGGAGAGCGAGAGGGGTCGGTGCGCACCGACCCCTCTCGCTCTCCAGGCTTCAGTGAAAGCCTGCATTCGCCCCGTAGGACCCACACACATTTCCCCTTCATTTTTGAAGGGGGGAAAGTGCATCCTATAGGGCGAAAAATATGGTATGTACACACAGCCTTCTTGAGATAAGTAGTTCTCCTAATTGCAGTGCTTTGCTTTTTTACCATAGAAGTTGTTGTTGTTGTTTGAATTTATATACCTCCCTATTCCCAATGGTCTTCGGGCAGTTCTGGGGGTCTCTGGGCTGTTCAGTGGCATAGTGCTGTTTTCCCCTGAGTTACGGTATCAGCCTTCCCCAACCTGGTGTCCTCCAGATGTTTTGAATAGCAACTTCCACCAGCCCCAGCTAGCATAGCCAATGATGAGGAAAGATGGGAGTTGTAATCCAACAACATCTGGAGGGCACTCAGTTGTTGAACATAATCCGTTCCAGAAGCCTGTTCGGCTTCTGAAATGTTTGACAACCAAGGCCCAGCTTCTGATTGGTTGCAGGAGCTTTCTGCACTCAAGTGGAAGCTGCGTTGGACGTTCAGCTTCCGAAAAAGTTCGAAAACCGGAACACTTACTTCCGGTTTTTCAGTGTTCGGGAGCCAAAATGTTCCAAAATGGAGGCGTCCAGGAGCCGAGGTTTGACTGTATAGGTCAGGGGTCTGCAACCTTTAAGACAAAAAGAGCCACTTGGACCGAAGAAAAAAAAACTGGGAGCCGCAAAACCATTGCGACATTTAAAACAGTGGGGAGTGTCGGGACACACAATGCACCTCCTCCCCTCGCTAGTATCTGCCCTGGAGCCGCGGCAAAGGTGTAAAAGAGCCACATGCGGCTCCGGAGCCGCGGGTTGCTGACCCCTGGTATAGGTGTTCAGTTGGTGTACTGGTGGCATGTTGTGTTTATAATAATGATTTGTACAGCATAGCTATATAACAGAATAGCTGTGTCTATGAGCCTAGTATGGACACAGAATCTGCTTATATGATTAATTCTCCTTGGAGACAGTGCTCTGTATTTCTGTTTTCCAAAAGTCACATGCAATGATATGTTGGATTGCCAAAGCTACAATACTGGCTCCACGACATTCCACCATCTTCCCTGCCCTTAGGGAATGTCTGTGCTTTACAGAAGATAGTCTGAATACATTTCCCAGGCTGCAGATGGGAAGATAATTGGGGTGTTTGAGTTTTTAGAAGTGTTTGCCTCTCTTATTTCCCATATCTTACCACCAGGAATAATAAAAGATACCTCAGAATTTCGTACTGTACCTGTTTTGTCCAATCTTTTAATCATTCTTTGGAAGCAAGTTTTAACAGGATTTTTCTGTTGTCCTTTCATCAGAAACCTAGGAAGGTCATTCCTCAAGTCGGAGAAGACGCTCAAAATGGCCACCTCCCACCTGGCTGGCAGAGTTATATGTCTCCCCAGGGGCGAAGGTACTACGTGAACACTTTCACCAATGGTAAGCTTCATTTATGTGATCCTTTTATGCATAAATGTTTATCTCCTCTGAATTCTCTAAAAACTTAAGGCAGCTAATAATTTTTACTGAATTAAAAAAAAAAAAAAAGCTTCATATTTCTCCAGTTTCTCATTCAGATTCCAATCCTGACACATTTCAGGCCTGGGTTTCTAGTATTTCCTCTTCTGCTCTCAAGTGACCACATAGTCTTAATTTGGATTCTGCAGAACAAAAAGTTCACTTTTGTTCGAGAAGATAACCCCAGGGGATGGAAGTTCATAAAAGTTCAGGAGGTTTTTAGCAAGCAATCATCAACTTGAAATAGCAGTTACTTCTGGGATAGTCAGGACTTGGAGCTGATTTTGATAGATTTTTGCATTCTTGTGGACAGAATGGACATGCTAGCAGTCCCTGGGAACCTTGCCTGGACTGAATAGTGGCACCTTCTCTCCATGCATCTACATTCCTCTGTTCTTTGTAGACATAGGAGCAGTCTGTCCTCTTCCTTGTCCTTCTCCACCACCACCTCCTCCTTCTTCATTTCCATACTGCCATGTCCACGTCCACCTCCTCCTCCTCCTTCTCAGCCCCCACCCCCATGGTAGATGCATCCACCACTTGGGGGAAATGAGCCAAAACTCCAAAGGAGGGTGTGGGCGAATGGACCAGAGCCAGGAATTTAGTGGGATAAGTTTTGGTGATACCGTATCCCAGGTTTTTGGAATAAGCAACTTTGGATTCTGACCTGGCATCCACATTACAAATTAGCAGAATGACAGACAAATGGGCTCACTTAAATCAAAGGTTTCACTTCACTTGGCCCCCAAACCTGGGCCTTGTTAAGGTATGTCTGTGGGAACTTTGAGTGTTGGTATTTCCTCTGGGACGGTGTCTCAACACTGTGGGCAGTGCTCTGTGCAAGTTACTTTGAGTGTGTGTGTTTCATTGCTGCCTTTGGGCATTTATGGGTTGGGAATTCATTCCATCCTCAGAAGGGACAAGACTATGGGCTGGAATAGCCCTAATCACATGGAAGTACCAAATAAATAACACTACAGGCCATGGACCTGAAATAATCATTAAAAAGTCTGTGGGGCTGTGATGTTTTGCAACCATGGGTGTACTTTTGAAATATGGCCTGCCGCTTTTAAAATAAAGGACGTTTGGAAACTTTGACTTCCCCCAAGCATCAGCGCAGGAAATCCGTAATGCCTTACGTGTCCATTCAGGGGGTTTTCTTTGTGGTTTAGCTAAATCTTCATCAGACCAGAAGTGACTGTCTGACGGGCTGATCCTTTGCTATGGAAATGTGCATCAGACAGAAGCAGGATTCAAAACTGTGTTGCAACAGGATGCAAACCCACCTCACCCGCCCGCCCCCAACTCTGGTTGGGCTTGTTTGCCACACATTCCATGAAGAATTAATATCGCCCAAATAGTGAGAATTTCTGCTTCGAGCTGTGCCCTTAGCAGCTGCTCCCATTTTCCAAATGTGTAGTGCCTGGGATTGCATCCTACAGGGCGGGAGATGACAGCTAAATTAGGTTTTGAATTTTACAGGAGCCCATGGCAAATTATTTATGTTCAGACAATAAAGCTCTCCTTCTAATTGACAGTTCAGCTTGCATTGTAGCATGTCCCCTTCTCCCCAAACTTTCACAACCAACTAATGTAAAGTAGACGCTCTTGTATTACTTGTATTGAGCCACGTGGTTTCTGCTTCTTTTTAGGATCAGATACATAGCCAAATAATCCATTTGTCTTTTGGTGACACCTCACATTCCACAAGGGCTCTGATCTCTTAGCCTAATGCTTTCTAGGCATTAATGAATTGCAACTTCTGTTCCAGGCTTTTTGTTATTCTTTGTCATCAAACATAGGCGGGCATGGAACCAAAGTTTTGTTTTCGTTTTCGGTAGAAGAGATTTCCTTTTAAGCAAGCAAGTTAAATGTTGTGCTGTAATGTATTTATTTGTTATTCTTACACCCGCCCTTCCTCCTGCAGGAGCTAGGTATGAGGTAATAGGGTACCTGTCCCAGGTGCAAGCCAGATCGAGAATGAAAAGTAGCCATCAAAGAACATGATGACAGTAATTAGAATTGCATTACGTATGGGACAGCTGCATTTCCTGCACTGCAGGGGGTTGGACTAGATGATCCTCAGGGTCCCTTCCAACTCTGCAATTCTATGATTCCATGATTTTCAGCATGGAAATAATGAATAGATTTTCAGAGCAGTAGAAGAAAAGATGTCACCTTACTTGGAGGCTTAGTGGGGGCAGCTGGACAAGCTGAGCAGCACTGCGGCAGATTCTTATTACTCCTGCTGAACTCAGCAAATCAAATTCAGCCCTTGAGTAGTCTTACCTGAGAAGGAGAAAACAGGGGGGATGTGATCCTGGCCATCTGCTGCAAATCTGATCGTAACAGTCAGCATTTCTTTATTTATTTTACTTTTTTGAACAGCAGCTCTGAGCAAGAGCAGCCTACCTGAGCAGTAACAACTAGGGAATTTTATCAGCAGTGCCCTTGAGGGTCTACAAACCTGCCTTAGATATTAGCAAACTTTCATTTCTCCCAGATGACCCTGTATTGCTAGTTATAAACATAGCTAAAGCACTAATGAGTGCAAAGAAGGATTGTTAATATACACTGAAGTACTGTGTACAATTCTTTCTCAGATTCTATATTAACTGACGAAGCCAATGGCCCTTTTCAAATTTGTTTGAATATACTATGCAAATTGAACACAGTTTAATCCTAGAACACTGCATATGGGGAGGAAAGCAGGGGATCATTCTGTCCGGCAAGCTGAAATGTTTGTGCAGACAAAACATTTGTCACAGTGTGATGTTGAATGTTACCCAACACAATGCTGAGTGGCACGGTGCGAAAAACCCTTTGAGCACTAAGAAAAAGTGTGATATAAATACCAAACTTATTTTATTATTTACTGTTGTAGCTGGGCTGTGGAGGCATCAGATTCCAGAAGCCGTTCAGCTGGGGATCTAATGCTTAGCGTTCCTCATGGCCCTGCAAGAGGATGACTGCAACCCCATTTACTGCTATCACCTGTTTGAAAGCAGAGTATAACCCCCATATAGGCAATTGAAATTAGCAAATTAGCTAAGATGTACAAATCAAAGTCTAAAATGTGCTGGAAATGTAAAGAAAGAGAGAGTATTTTTTATTGTATGGGGTGGTCATGTGAGATGATAAAAGCCTTCTGGGAAATGATATATAATGAACTGGAAAAAAATGTTGAAAACCACTTTTCCTAAGAAACCAGAAGCTTTTCTTTTAGGTATTATAGAACCAGAGATCCCAAAGGACCAGACAAAACTATTTACGTACACGACCATGGTTGCACAGACTCTCTTAGCTCAGGAATGAAAAAATGGTACAACTTCGACCAAAGAAGAGTGGCAAACAAAATTGATGAACTATGCTGAGATGGCAAAACTTACCATGAAAAGGAGGTCTTTAATAAAGAATGGGGGAAAGTTTATAATTTATTTGAAAAGCTATTGCAAACAACTACAGTGGACACTCGGGTTGTGAACGTGATCCGTGCGGGAAGCAGGTTCACAACCCACAGCCCGCAGCGCTGCGTCTGCGCACATGCGGGTTGTAATTCGGTGCTTCTGCATATGTGATTTAGCGCTTCTCAGATATATGGCAGACCTGCTTCTGATATACCCAGCATCCTTTGATGGGCTTATTGATCGATTCAAAAACTGTAAGTCCAGGGCTTAGACTTAAGGTGAGAATTTTATTGGATTTGGGTACAGCATGGATTCCCATCCCACCCCACCCATGCTCACATTCTTGTGAATACATCACCTTCTAAGAGGTTTTATTTGGTTATAACCTGTAATTATTATTATTTTTAAAAAAGTGATTCAGTCCGAAATTTAATTGAGACTTTCTGTTTGTGATGAGGAACAGAGAAAATCAAAACTGCAAAGAGCAAAGAGCATCACACTTGATAAAAATTTCTTTGTCAAAGAATTCTGAAACAGAGGAGTTGACATTCAAAACAAAAATCATCAACAGAAAAAAGAAGCACTGTGATTTTTGGAATGTGCTGCAACATACACCCTTATGAAAGTTCTCAGTTGCCTCCTTCACTCTCGCATTTTTTGAGGTAAACTTCTTTTCATTTCATAACAAACGTGTACTGTACTTTCTCCAGATTTCCAATTTCCAGCCATAGCTAGGCATTCCATTTGCCAGTTCGCTGTATATTGACATGAATGCAGGTGCTGAAAGAGGAGAGTGGACAAATTATACATAAAAGAAGCTCCATACACACTAGCTGCTTCAGTGAGGTCATCCCCCCTCTCCCCGCACGTTGCTCTACACGCCAGAGCGGTGAAGACCTCTTCACCTGATCTGCATTACCTGCTGGGTTTCCCTGCAACTGCAGCCCCCTTGAACTTTTATTCAGGAAGCTGCCATCTGCACATACATAACGGCTATCTCAAAAAACCAAAGTTTATGTTTTCAAATCGCATGGAAGCTGTTTTGAAGGAAAACATCAGGCAGAAGTATTCCTCCAGAGACGACAGGATAGATATGGATTGTGGCTAATGTCATGTATACATGGCTCCAGTGTGCTTCCTGAGAATATTTTTCTGATGAAACTTGAACTTTTGAGGTGTGTTTTTTTAATATAGATTTTAATGAGAAAAAGCAAGTTGGGGTTCCCAGCAATAACAAATTGATACTTTCCCTCTCCCGTACCTGTCCTCTCTCTGTTCCCGTATTATGAGTTCCTGTAGATTAAATCTTAAAGTTTGGCAAACTAAGCCAGGAATTCAACAAACACCCACTGCATGGTAGCCACTTGCGGATTTACCTTTACCATGTGACCAAGTGGAGAGCTTTTGGCCTCACATTTAATGGTATCCAGGAACCAATCCAGGGAATTTTACTCTCTTGTGACCAGAGACTATGGACCACTAGCTCTCCATGAGGCTTGAGCTGTCGCTTAGTAAATATTCACATGAGTTCACTATGAAGATATGCATATTATAAAGATCTGGAGTGTGTATGGCCATGTTGTTAGGATTTTGGCTCCCTCCCCCCCAAACCTTTTTAAAAGGGTAACACCTATTTTTATTATGAACAGCCAATGTAAAGGTCATGGAAAACCAATAGCATATATATTATTGACTGGAAAAATCGAGTTTTGTAGGGAGGAGAGCTTGAAGCAGAATTGTAAAGTTGGGTGTTGCTTTAAAGGGGTCTTTTCGAAAGGTGGAGTCATTAAAAATGGTGCTAGGAGTGTTCTGAAAAGTGCTCTCAATTGATTTAACCCAGGGCGGTCCAATGTCTCAGAACCAAGTGGGCTGCAGGAGGACTTAGACACAGAACTCAGAGGCTGCACATTATATCAGAGTGGCCCACAGAGTAATCCTGGTAATGCATTTGATCTTGCTGTTCACAGCAAGCCCTGCGAGACACCCTGCCTTTCCTCTGCATTCTAATCACGCAGTGACCAAAATAATAAAATGAAACCTCTGAAAAGAACAGAAAAGGCTCCCATAACTTGGTGGAGGAGCGGCCTCTGCTAGTGTGAAGGGAGTGGGATAGGTCTGCTGCTAAAAGACCCCCATGAATAGCGGGTGTGGCTAGGCTACTGGTGTGGCTGCCCAAGGAGGCTCTTTGGCTTGCACCCTCTCGTGACCCTGCCATCCCAGCTCCTGCTACCCCGGGTGAGCTTAGAGGGCCAGCAGGGGGAGGACTGGCATGTTTGGCCTTACAGGGGCTGAGGGATGAACACCAAGCACCTGTCTGATCTAAGTTTATTACCTACTGATAGTGTGGGGGTATGTTTGCACACTCCTAGTTCCTCCCTTAGGCATTGAGAAGAGAGGGTTTTTTTGGCTGAGGGTTAAAGGCTGGAGCTGTCCCTCACAGCAGGCAATGGGTGTTTAAAATGATTGAAAAAGGAAATAATTGAATGCATTTTTTTCTGTTCCTTGTTAATCCAAGGTTGTTTCAAACTTGGCAGTGAAGAATGGACTGTAGCCTCTCCTTTGACACAAGATATAAATCCAAATGGATGAAATATACCGAATTGCTTGTCTTCCATAAAACCTTATCCAAACAGGATATATTTCTCTTTCATTTCCTTTTATATACAAAAGCAGTGAAGTCAACTACTAAAAATCCCTTTGTTTCTAATACATTGTTCTGTCGTTTTGGAGCATAACAGTAAGCATTGGGCCTGAACTGCCTTGGGTATCTCGCAGTCTCCAACAGTGGGCTCTTTGCAAGCCTTGTGTCCCATTACTGGGAGAGGACAGTCTTCTCAGAGATGTCTCAGGGTTTCTGGTGGCCTGGTGGCCTGGCCTAGCTGATTGCTGGTGGCATTTAGTCGTTTAGAAAATCAGTGGCTGTCAGCGGTGTTTTGTCCTTCTTGGAGGAGAGTAATTGTAGCCTTTTAGGGAAATTGCCATGTGGCTTTTGTGTAGTGTTCAAAACATAGCAGAACCTGCCTATTGTGGGGAGAAAAGTCAACACTATCCTGTCAGCTGTCCCCAGCGCACAAAAAGTCCTGATAATCTCCCATTCATGTTTAGTGTCTTGGTCATACATGCTATTGTTTTCTTGTTAATCTCACAGTCTGGTGGGCATCCCTGATGGTTCATATGATCAAGTTGTCCTCCCCCCCCCCCCCTTCCCTACAAGGAAGGATGGTGTTTGTGCTCTTCAGTGGAAGGCTGCGGTACCAATTCTTGATTTGTTCTTTTAAAAAACAAAGCTATGGAGAACCTAGAAGAACTCCTCCTTGTGAAATTCCCATAGATAAATGTGTTGTGATCTCAAGGCCCGCCTTAGCATGACCCCTGCCCCCAAAGCTGGAATGTACCAGCTCTTTTAAGCATTTCATGCCTGCAGGATTGGCCCACCTCTGTTTCAAGATGTTAGGCTGACAAAGCTCCCATGGAATTCTGATTGTGCAACATATGCAGGGTGGTGGCTCCAGGTGTCTGTAGAAGAAAAGGTTGCTTGCAACAAGCCGGAAGGGCCATTCTGCCGCAGCTTGTGAAAAAGCTCCTGTTAAAGTAGGCCCTGTGAAGAGCCAAGATAAAGTCTCCTCTACATCCCAGGTACCGAACATTTTGGAGTGAATCCAGTGTTAGTCCTACTGAGAGGAGTCTCATTGAGTAACTTGGGTCTATTGATTTTGGTAGGTCTGATTTCATTATAGTTCAATCTGTGTACAAATTACTGGTTTAAAACACAGTGAGGGGGTTTGTTCTTATCTCACGTTTCAAGTCAAATTTGCCCATCACTGTACACACCAGCAAGGGTTGATGTGTACCGAAGTCACCCGCTGTATGTGTATACCAGTGGGAGAGACTGGACAGTGATATCTTCGTCTGATAAGAATTGGTTGTCTGATAAGAAATCTGGATGGAAAGGAAACTCTCAGATGAAACTTGAATAAGGAAACAGTGCTCAAGTTGCATTGTGGCTGGCTTGAGGGAAACTGCATTAGAACGCAGTATTTTACCAGAAACTACAGGATTGCTCTGGATCCTGGGTAATGTCGTGTGCACATGGTTTCAAAAATGGAGCCAGAGTGAACAGTTCTGTAATGTGTACACAGCCCTAATTGGATGGACCTTTTGTATCTCATAAGTATATTACAGAGTATTAGGGAGGGAAAACACCCAAGGTTTCTGTAATGGAGAGTCAAAGTTGAACTCAGGAACTCAAGTTCTTGCGGGAACCGTTTTGTGAGACACTTCCCCCTTCTATGATGAAAGTGCCCACCATGCATCTATCGCATCTTGAACAGTTTGGGAGGAAGGGACATAGCTGCCCTTCCAACTTCCATCTTTGCTATGTTCTTCCTTAATGCTTACATGCAAATACACAGGAGATCCCATACATATGGCAGAAGCGGATTGTCTCAACTTCTGTTCTCCCACCTCAATTTTAATTTACTTCTCAGAAACAGAAATTGGAAAGCTTTTCTAGAACCGGTCTTGCTGTGCCACCGAAGTTGATCCTGGATTGTCCTTGCTCCATAGACAAGAGAGGGTAAACTGGGAAGATACCTTGTTTCTGACAGTGCCATCTCTGAGTAGATGTGACTTCAGAAGCTGTTGCCATAATGAACACTGTCTTTGTTCCAGTTCACTATGAAGAGCCTGTAACAGTCTTCCTTTTTAATTTTCAAGAGTCCTGTATTTCCCTGCCTCTCCCTAGTGCTTTCTGGCAATTGTTACATTTGACTGTAATCTATGTGGGAGGGTTGTGTCTGGTAGTCCAATATTCTGCAGCATGGTGCCCTCCAATATTTTGTGCTACAACTGCCCAGCCAGCACAGGGGCTGTGTTGGCAGGGGATGATGGGAGTTGTAGTCCGAAACCCTCAGCCAAAAGGCTAAGATAGCTATTGTGTTCTCTTTCAATATTTCCTCAGCCATGACCACTCTTAAGGTCCTAGTGTGTCTAATTTGTTTGGGCAAAATAGATCATCCCCATATTTTACAAAATATGGCAGTATTCAAATAGAATCTTTCGCTATACTGGAATTTCAGGAACTAAATATCTCTGGGCTTGTTCAGATTGCGAAAGCTCATGTTGTGAGCAAATCGAGATTGACGTGTGCGTAACACAGTGGCAGGAATGAATATAGGAAGAGTTCGTCTGAGACGGAGTTTAGATACTTGATGATCAGTGCTGATGTCTGGATTCAAAGGCAACTTATTCCAACGTATGTGAATTGTATACAAGGGAGGGAAGCAAGGTAAGCTCAACGGAGAAGTTAGCTCTTCTCCCCCTCCTCACTTCATTGTGTGTTGTTGTTTTTTATGCCTTGACCATTAAGTGAAAAAAACAATTGGACAAGTATCATTGGTTGTTTCATAGACCAGTTTCAGTACGGAGTATCTTTTGTACGTCACTTAATAGCCTGAAGTGAATAAGTGTAAATTAGTGGCTGGTGTTGTATGCAGTGTTCTTGGAATCTAATCAGCAGTTTTTGTTTGCTTGTTTGAATGGGCACAGTGATTTCCAAAGTAGATGCAGTGAAAGGATTTGAAATGTACCTTGAAATTTTTTGCTATAATTGTTGGAGGCAGCAATTATGCTTAGTCCTGTGGAGTGGGAAAGACCAGTCCTTCCTTGGCAATACAGTGGTACCTCAGGTTACATACGCTTCAGGTTACATACTCTTCAGGATACACACTCCGCTAACCTAGAAATAGTGCTTCAGGTTAAGAACTTTGCTTCAGGATAAGAACAGAAATCGGGCTCCAGCAGCGCGGTGGCAGCAGGAGGCCCCATTAGCTAAAGTGGTGCTTCAGGTTAAGAACAGTTTCAGGTTAAGTATGGACCTCCGGAATGAATTAAGTACTTAACCTGAGGTACCACTGTATATTTGCAGTGATATGGTGATGAGGTTGATAGCAAGATGCACAGGAGTCTCTGATACAGACTATATTGTGTCTAATAGGGGTGGTGGTAGTATCCTTTTTGCCTCCCAAACACTGTCCTATGTCTGAACCTAGGGCTGGACAGAGAGAAGGGTGGGACCCCAGGGGAGTTATCCTGGTTGGTTTGTTTTTAAGAGGACTATCCTGCAGTTGCAAGAAGCATGCCTACCCAGTCCCCTGGGAATGGACCAGGAATAATAATATCTTTCTTTGATGCAAGAGTGAATTGAGCATCCAATTTTAAACTGGGAGGAAAAAACCTGTGTACTGGGTATCAAAGGTCTTGGAAGGGCTTAAAAATCCACAGAAAGAAAATCTGTATAGTGCCCTAAAAGTTCTTTGCCAATATTTATGTTACCCTGTGAAACTCTGCTTGTCTTGCTCAAGGGGATTCTGTTAACTTAATGATGGGGAAGGCTGCAAATGGAAAATTTTCTTACTAAGACACTGATGTTTTGAAAACTGGTACAATGCCACTGGCTGCAGTGTAAACACTGCATTGATGTGATGAGCTTTCATAACCTTCATATTTCACCTCCCCTTAAACTTCCATTGAAAATGCTGTGTATGTTGGATACTAGTTAGGGTTGAACTGCAGTGCACCTCCACTCAGAGGTGGAGAGAAGTGGGGGCATGTTGGTAGTTCTGGGGGTTGCAACAATCACTGGTGTTGGTAAGTGTGTTTCCTCACAACCACTGGCTGGCAGCTGCCATTTGCGCTGCCCCCCTCGTCTTGCCTACATCACGAAATAGCATTGTTTTGAGGAGAAAAACGGGGTCCACAGTATTTCCACTGAACTCCTCTCAGAATGAGGTTGCCTCACCTAGAGGGGCTTTGTGGGGAAAATTACTGCTGCTGGCTGATTGCCTCAGGAAGAAGCTATTGCTAGAAAACAAGTAGTGACATAAAAGGTGAAAACGGTAAGCGGCTCTTTGTCAGTCCCAAGCTCCCAAAAATCCAAGCCAAGAGTTTTTGTGGAAGGACTTTTGACTCAATTATGTCAACTGGCAAGCTGTAGTTGGAACAGCCCTTTCAGTGTGGTGTAGTGGTTAAGAGCGGTAGTCTTGTAATCTGGTAAACCAGGTTCGCGTCTCCGCTCCTCCACATGCAGTTGCTGGGTGACCTTGGGCCAGTCACACTTCTCTGAAGTCTCTCAGCCTCACTCACTTCACAGAGTGTTTGTTGTGGGGGAGGAAGGGAAAGGAGATTGTTAGCCGCTTTGAGACTCCTTAGGGTAGTGATAAAGCGGGATATCAAATCCAAACTCCTCCTCCTCTTCTTTCAAGCCAGGTGAACTTCTGTAAGCAGCACTTGTTCAGGGTCCTCCAAGCCATTGTTTGAATGATGGCTTGAATGCTGTCAATAAGTTTACCCCAGTTCTTAAAAAACCCCAAAAAACTCTTAAAAAACCAAATGTTTCCTAAGTTGATTGGGAAATGTCTTCCTTGTCCGTGACTCCCTTATGAAGAAAGGTTGCAGTGAGTAAGAGATTACATGATATAAATTTATAACGTTATTCATGACATAGAGGAAGTAGACAGAGAAAAGTTTTTCTCCCTCTCTAATAACACTAAAGCTTGTAGACATCCAATAACTGGATGCTGAAAGATTCGGGACAGATTAAAGGAAGTATTTATTCAAACAGTGCATAGTTAACCTTTGGAACTCATTCCCACAGGAGACAGTGATGGCCACCAACTTGAGTGGCTTTAAAAGAGGATTTGGTGAATTCATGGAGGAGAAGGCTATTGATTGCTGCTAGCCATGATTGCTGTGCTCTGCCTGCACAGCTGGAGGCAGTAATGCTTCTGAATACCAGTTGCTGGAAACCTCAGGAGGGGGAGAGTGCTCAGATCCTGTTTGCAGGTTTCCCACAGACATCTGGTTGGCCACTGTGAGAACAGGATGCTGGACTAGATAGGGCATTGGCTTGATCCAGCTGGCTTTTCTTGTGTTCTTAATGTTTCCTCTGCTTCAAAGCGGTACCGCTTGTTCCGTAGAAATATGATCCCCAGTAGGCTATTCACAAATTCCCTTTCCATACAGATGCTATAAGTCAATGAGCTTAACTAGATGCTAGTCATTGCCAGCTCAGTGTGTGATAGCCCTTTATTTTTCAGTCATGGGGAATCTTTTAAAGAGTGCTTCAAGGTGTTGCTGAAAGTATTGCTCAATTAATTTACTTGAGTTGTACTTTGTGGGTTTAAAATACGCTTTTCATTGTTTACCTCATCCTGTACCCCTTGATTCAGGCAATATGTTCTTAAGATTTGCAAAGGCATAAGTGATGGGTTATGCTATGAGATTTATTTCATATCTGTATTAAGATTCAAATTGGTTATTTTAACATGCAAAGAAATTGGCCATCTTGCTTGTTTTGAGCTGGGGCTTCATATTTGCTATTGGGTTGCATTTGTGTGTCTCCACGAGGGGTATCTATTTTCCCACCAGATGCGCTGGGCAGAGCATGGGAGTTCATGTTATGACCGATTCAGCTTGTGCCAGCCATCACTGCTGTTAAACAGTACCATGAAACTACATCACCCTTGCCACCCCATGAATTAGTTCAGACAAACACTGGTGGCAAAAGCTGATCTAGCCACTCTCCTTGTTGAGACCCCCCCAGCACAGAAATTTGAAGTAAAACGGGATTTCCAATGAAAACAGAGGTGGCTTAACTCTGTATGTTGTATGACTTGTATGTGTGTGCTTGGAAGAGAAAGTACCTCTGCTTTCTCCTTGAATTAACCTCTTCTCTTTTGTACAGGAAGTTAATGGTTAATTAGGCTACTCTAAACTCATGTCTGAGTCAGTCCCCAAGCATCCAAAATACCAGTTAAAACCGTTTCAGAAATGCAGCGTAGCTGTGTTTTGCCACCACTGTTGTGTGTGAGATTTTTGCTTTTTTTTTTACCTTACGCAATTTAGGAAATTAACTGGTTAAAGTGTACTTTTTATGACCAATGTGTTGGGAAGCTGGCTAAGGTTTCCAATTGTGTGGGCGGTGTATTCAGCTGGAAGGCATTTGTCAGCCTGTGAAGGGCTTTCCTGCTGTTGTTGCTGATGCAATACAGCTGTGATCCTTTTCTCTTTTCAGTTGTGGAACAAGCCCTCCAGAGACCTCATCCATTCCACTTCAGATGAATTTGCATTTTTCCTGCCACTGCCAAAGAACTCTCATATTGCCGTCTGAGGTCTGGTTTACCGGATGCTTCCTTTAGCTCCGTTTGAGTCAGACAAGCAGGGGCGACACATTCTGTTCTTGCCACTCGCAGAGCATCTGCAACTCTTTTCCGAAACTGGAAAGTGGTATTCACAGTATGTGTGTGACCTGAGGAAGTATCTAATCCACGTCAACGGCTCACTCTGGAAAGACCACACTCGCTGTGCTGAATCAAGAGTGACTAACTCCAGTCCATGCTTGCCGTAGGGATTCTCCAGATGCCAAACTTCCTCCCCCCGAAACAAACTTCTGCTGTCCTGTGCCCTGGCTGCTAAACTAACCTCCCACCCTCCACCCCTAAAAGTACCTGGCTGGAGGCCACCAGGTTGGCCAAGGCTGCTCTTGGCTCATGCAGCCCTTCCCTAACCAGAATAGTTTCCCATTACCAACTTCCAAAAGCAACGGTCATGATTGCTAGGTAATGAAATACTAATGCCTGCAACAACTTATTAAAACTCTCGCTTGTTTTTCATTGACATCTTTCCCTTATTTTCTGCATTTTACATAATTGTTCCCTTTGTAAGGCCACCTTTCCAGGGACTGGGTGGTTTCTTCCTGGAACAAGTGAGGAATACCTAAGGGTGAACAAATTAGCCATTATTTGTGGCCATGCGCTTCACTGCGTCCTTTTGCACACATAGGAGAGAGACGATTCATGCTCTCATTTCATGCCAGACAATGGGCTAGGTCAGAGAAGAAGGAGGGAGGGAGGGAGGGAGGGAGGGAGGGAGGGGGACTCTGTGCTTCTGACCGCCCTCCAACCTGGCATGAAGTAAAAGAACAACACCGTTCCTACTTCTCTTAGTCCTCCAATGGGACTTTGCCTATTCAATCCCTCTTTCCACCCACTCATGTAAACATAATTTGGTACAGATTGTTGTTTTGGAGGCTTGTAAGCGAGTCTGCATTTTCCTGTTGACTGCTTAATGTTTGCATTGTACATTTCTGGGGAGTGTCTGCTTTTGTTTAATGGTTTGTCTTTGGGTCTGATTTAGTCTGGAGAATCATATTGCAAGAGGCCCTGCTGCTGTCTGCTAGGAACACAACAGGGTGTTTCCCTTACAAAACCCTGTTGCATAAACTCATGATGTTCCAGATGTTGTAACCTGTTGGTAAGAGTTCCGTCCCCCCCCCCCACTTCAAATTCAGTGCCTCACTCTTCAAAAGCAGACTTTTCTTTCTACCGATTTTGCAGAATGCCACAGTAAAATGCTGCTTCCTATTGCGATGGGTTCTCTTATTTTATGTTTCAGTGTGGCCTTGGTTCAGAGCTTTGAACAGCCAGCTTTGACAGTAGCAGCCATCTATTTTAGGAGAGAGGTACAGTGGTACCTTGGGATGCGAACGGGATCCGTTCCGGAGCCCCGTTTGCATCCTGAATAGAACGTAAGGCACGTCTGCGTGTGCGCAGGATGCGTTTTTCCGCTTCCGCACATGCGTGTGATGTCGTTTTGAGCGTCTGCGCATGCGCAAGTGGCGAAACCTGGAATTAACGCGCTCCGTTACTTCAACCCAAAGTATGACATACTCCAACCCAAAGTATGACTGTAGCTGGATTAAATCTACACCCTTTCCAAATACATGATTGGCACTGTCAAACCTGGCTGTCTCAAGCGTATCTCCAAATGGACTCTATTGAATAGAGGTTCATATGACACAAACTAGCAAGAGGGATGGTGTGCACTGGCTGCTCTGTATGGGGGTCCTGCAAAAGGAACTGCATGCACGGCAGAGGCTTGGACTAGGTGACCCTCAGGGTCCCTTCCAACTCTGCAATTCTTTGATTCTATAATTTAAAACCCTTTCCCCCATACTGTATGATGTTGCATGGAAGTCTTCTAGATCTTCCTTATAATACTATGCCTCATCCCTTCCACTTTCTGCCCTCTCCTCACCTAAAGAAAATGTCCAAGCCTGCTTTCATCTTAAATATTAATTCTTGCCAGTTTCAAATGGTACTAGGCATCCTGTAGCTAAAGTCTGGGTTGAGTTCTCATCAATATTTCTCATGTCCTTCGGATATATGTGATTTTTTTTTTTAAAAAAAACCTATTCTGGTTACCAGTGTATTTCCTGTGCCCCTACCAAGCCATACACCCTTCAGCAAGGAGTTCTGTTGCTTCATGCTAAGAGTGGGGAGTATCATGGGATGTTCCTATCATATGTGGGAAAGTGCATGTGTTGCAGTGAATGTGCAATGAAGGGAGAGCAGGGTCTGCACACTTGCTGGCCTTGGCCCTGCCTCCTACATTTATTTATCATTACTTCTTGTACACCCAAGCTCTGTATACTCATAGGCTCTGACTTTGTGTTCAGGGACGGTGGAAAAGCCAGGATCCCTGATGACACATACAATGGGTGGTAATCAATTGTATGTATGTAGGTGCTCTTAGAAGCTGTGCTGAATACACACAAAGGGTGGGGGGGGGTGGGGAGTGACGCCAATACTGCCCCTGTAGAAGCATGTACAGTACTGTCCTTTGACGTAACAGCCCGCTTCCTAGTGTGTGTTGGGTGGGGAAATAATTGGTGAGTTCTGGCCTTGATCAGCTGACTAACTAGTGGTGTGAGGCTGCTTTTCCTAACAGAGTAGAGCAAGGAGAAGGGAATAGCTGTTGCTTTTGGTCCATGCCCCTTGAATCCCTCTATGGAAACAGTACTACCTGCCTTGGGCATGATATATCCCATTCCTCCTTAATGCATGCACTGTTTCTGCTGAGGCTTTGCTGGCACAAGCTTAGTTCATTATAAGATACTTGAGCACTTACAAACCTGGAAGTTTCTGTTTCCCCTCTTTAAGAGCTCTCTTAATTAAGTCTATTGACTCATAAGAGTGTGGCCTTGATGTTCCCTGTGAAGATATTAAGTGAAGGGTTGAAGTCTATTGTTTTGTTACACTGTGACTGGGATATCACAGTGGTTCTCCTCCCATTACTAGGGATGGTGGTCTTGTGAGAGGTTTGTGTGTGCCATCTTGGATCTTCCACAAAGCCATTACTTAAATTGGGCAGCGTATTGTCCAGTAGCTTCATGCCTGTTGCTAGAATGTGCTCCCCTCCCCCTTTTGCTCTGTACCTCACTATGTACCTCACTACGCCGAGACCATATAACACCAGTCTTGAAAGACCTACACTGGCTCCCAGTACATTTCTGAGCACAATTCAAAGTGTTGGTGCTGTCCTTTAAAGCCCTAAATGGCCTTGGTCCAGTATACCTGAAGAAGTGTCTCCACCTCCATCATTCTGCCCGGACACTGAGGTCCAGTGCTGAGGGCTTTCTGGCGGTTCCCTCGCTGCGAGAAGCCAAGTTACAGGGAACCAGGCAGAGGGCCTTCTCGGTAGTGGCACCCGGCCTGTGGAACGCCCTCCCACCAGATGTCAAAGAGAAAAATAACCACCAAACTTTTAGAAGACATCTAAAGGCAGCCCTGTTTAGGGAAGCTTTTAATGTTTAGTAGGTTATTGTATTTTAGTGTTTTGTTGGAAGCCGCCCAGAGTGGTTGGGGGGACCCAGCCAGATGGGTGGGGTATAAATAAATTATTATTATTATTATTATTATTATTATTATTATTATTATTATTATTATTATTATTATTCAGAGAAGTATATGTGCCATAGTGTTGTCTAGCAGGAAGACAACAAATATACCTTTGTGGGATTTAAAGCGTGAGCAGTGCTTGCAAAGTTTGGCAGAAAGGTAAGTGTGGAGAAGCCTTAGCTGATTAATGCACTTTTATGGCGAGTTTACACCACCAGACAACACAAATATTCTTCATAAACTTCCTTTATTTCCAGCATAATATGTCTTCTCTAGATTTTACAGCTATGTGACGAGTTTCAGATGCCTAACATGGCTGTTGGCCTGGCATTCTATAAACCATGCAGTAGTTCTTAGCAGTAGACTTGTCATCTACTCATGTGGTCTCATTGTGATGATCTGATAAAATAAAAACAGGCCACATCTTGGGATGGGGCAAAAGAGACAGCAATTATTTCTCTTGAAAAGAAAGCAAGTGAGCCTTCTCTAATTAGTAGTCTAAGGAGAAAAGAATGCACACTTTATTTCTTGCACAAGACAAACTCGCATATGTTTTCAAATATGATACTAGAAAATACTGCTTCCACTTGGTGGGCGGTATAATTACAAATCTTTAATGCCACAGAATGTTAATGAGGCCTAGAGTTTAGGCAGGTGTCACGGAAAGACTTGATTTTTCTTCTTTATGGCTGAGGGCTGCTTTATGCAATTTATTTCTGCTCCAAGTGAAACAAGGCATAGTCTTCCGTGGGCACGTGTGTTTACATGGAGAAATGTGAAGTGTGGGCGATGGTTTACAGATATTATCAGTGGCAGTTCCCGTGTTTGTGGTGACAGAAAAAATTGCTTCTGAAATTCTAAGAATTGTTGCTGATTATATTCGTGATCCTTGCACATTTTAATTTCTCTGTGTACCTGGTTAAAGTCAGGTCTACTGGCACAGTGGAACCTCGGTTGTTGAATGCTTTGGAAGTCGAATGATCGAGGTTCCACTGTATAGCAATAAAAATGAATTATGTGAACTAGCTTTAGATTTGTTCAAACTTAAGATGCCTTTACAAGTCATGAATAAAATAAGTCAGTGGGTGGTGCGTGAACTAACATCTGCCTGGTCTCCTTGTTATGGGAGAGCGTATGTTTCTGTCAGTTGATAGGAGGCCAAACTGATAAAAGTGCGGCAACTTATCCATCTCATCTCACTGGGCAAACTCAACACATATTTACTGTTTGCATCTTGTGGTCAATATCAAGATTTTCCAATGTGAACTTGTGATTACAACTAAGACAAAGGGTGGGATTCCTAACGAACTTGTGCAAAAGAGCTCTCCCCTCTCTTTTTCCTCCCATGATCCCTGAAATTGGTTGGGCGCAGGTTCTGCAGAGCTCCTGACAAGCTGAAATACTTTCACACACAGAATAGTTCTGCCTTATATCTTTCTTCGGAGGTATGAAATAATAATTACTGCTGCTTTTATGCTGCCTTTTAGTTGAGTACCAAGAAACTATTCTGGTGTGCACAGTGTTTTCAGCAGAGAATGGTAATAAAATGATGGTGCCTTAATATCTATAGCTTTGTAGCATAGATAAATGTTTACTGGTTTGACATTTTCCTGGCATATCTTCACACTGGAGGGCTGTGGAAACCTAGTTAAGCCACATGTGTGAAAATCCACTGTGACCTATTGAGAACTGCGCTCAGCGTGCACTTAATGCAAATCTCCCCTGTGTGAATATATGGTGGGATGCAACTCAGCTTATACTTGAAGACTGGAGGTTTGCATGGGAGAAAGTAGATAAGAAAGAAGGACGGGGGCAGCGTGTCCCCTTTCACTGCTTGAGGCAAAATGAGAAGTGCCTCCCTTCTCTCCCTGCCCCTCTGCCACAGCACCACACACCAATGCTGCTGGCAGAAAAGTGGCACCAATTTCCAGCAAGATTTGCAGAAAATCAGCACTGATGCTGGCGGGGCAGGTGGGGCACCTGTGGTGTGCTGCCTCGGGGGCCTCCACTGCTTGATGCAGCTGCTTCACCCCACCTCTTGTGTGGGCCAGCCCTGGAGAGGAACCATCCATTCCTGGAGTGTCCTTTAACCTGGGCTGACCATCCCTCAGGTGCTAGCATGATACCCTCAGGGTTGCTGACCTCACTTCCTCCTCCTCCTCCTCCTCTTTTATCTTGGGAGAGGAGACATTTTTGGTCTGTCTCTTCTGCAGAGATGAAAGAACAAGCTAGTTAGCTCAGATCATGTATTTTCTTTAATAAACTTAGCTTACTTATGTATCTAAACTCAGCGGCTCGTTGTGATTGCGTCCAGGGGTAAAGCTCCACCAAGCAAGGATTCATTGTTAAGCTCAACTTCTGCTGATGCATTTGAACTCCAAATGCCATCAAGACAAGCATGTCTAAAGCAGGTACAGATCAGTAATGTTTCTCCAGAGCTCTCTCTCACACTGCAGTTTTCATAGTAGTGCACTTGGAGAATAAAGACCTCCTTTGATCTATTCTAACTTCTTCTTTTTTTTGGAAGAGTTTCCAAGGAGGTGATTGGGTTTTTAGTTCTGAGTTAGGAGCTCCTGGTGGGGTTCTTCAAATTATGCTTTCCTGTGGTTTTCTTGTAAAAGCAACTTCTTTAAAAACAACTTTTTAAAACAAGGGTAGCTTCAGTGTAATTACTTACATAGCATTCCTTTCCAAGGAGTTCAGGAATGTTACTTTAGCTGTCAGAGGTGAGTACCTTTGATCAAAGTCTAGTGGTGGCTCTTGCCATATCTACTCTGACTAAACCAGTACTGTGATCACACAGAGAGGGAGGGAGAGGGAGATGGAAATCTAGCCTGCTGTCTAGTTTCAAATATGGGGACGATTCCCCCCTCCCCCAGCCTTCTTGAGCTTAAATCCTCAGACTGCCAATTAATTAAAACAAAGAAGACTTATTGTTTGCCACCAATCCAGGTAAGATTCCCTTTAACCCTCTAGGCTACCTTGATTTCTCATAACAAAAAAAATTCCTTCCAGTAGCACCTTAAAGACCAACTAAGTTAGTTCTTGGTATGAGCTTTCGTGTGCATGCACACTTCTTCAGATACACTGAAACAGAAGTTGCCAGATCCTTCTATATAGTGAGAAGGTGGGGAGGGGTATTACTCAGAGGAGGGTGGGGATGGGTGATTGGCAGATAGCTGTGATGAGCCTGTTGACGACTATTAACGACTGCAGTAGGTCTTACAGGAAAAAGCAAGGGGTGAGAAGGTGAAAAATGGCTTTGTCATGTATAGTGAGATAAGAATCCAATGTCTTTATTCAGGCCAGGTGTCTCCATGGTTTTAAGTTTGGTAATGATTTGCAATTCAGCAGCTTCTCTTTCCAGTCTATTTCTGAAATTCCTTTGTAGTAAAACAGCTACTTTGAGATCTTGTATAGAATGTCCTGGGAGATTGAAGTGTTCTCCTACTGGTTTCTCTGTCTTGTGATTCTTGATGTCAGATTTATGTCCGTTTATTCTTTGGCGTAAGGTTTGGCCTGTTTGTCCAATATAGAGAGCTGAAGGACACTGTTGGCATTTGATGGCATACACAATGTTAGACGATGAGCAATTAAATAGTCCAGAGATGGTGTGTGTGATGTTGTTGGGGCCAGTAATGGTGTTGTCCGGGTGTATGTGGCAGCAAAGTTGGCATCTGGGTTTATTGCAGGCTCTGGTGCCAGTGTCCGAGATAATCTCAGAAACAACCCAGACATTATAATTAAAGAAGCAGACAAAGGTGGAGCTGTCGTCATCATGAACAAAACTGACTACATCCAGGAGGCTCACAGACAACTTTCCAATACCGCCTTTTACATAAAATTGGACTCAGACCCCACACAAGAATACAAAAAAGAACTGAACAAGATTGTTAAGGAGCTACCCCCACACATCCAAGAACAGATCCTCACCAACACACCAACAGAACCTCGACCAGGAACTTTCTATCTTCTACCTAAAATACACAAACCAGGAAATCCAGGACGCCCCATCATTTCAGGTATTGGCACTATCACAGTGGGTGTCTCCGGTTATATGGACACTGTTCTGAAACCATATGCCATCAGTGCTCCCAGCTATGTACGTGACACCACAGATTTCCTGAGGAAAATACAATCTTTAAATAATCTTCCCAACAACACTATACTAGCTACTATGGATGTGGAATCTCTGTATACCAACATCCCACACAACGATGGTTTACAAGCTATAAGGAACACCATTTCAGATAAAACCACAGCGGACTTTGCCACCAAACTCTGCCAATTTGTCCTTACCCACAACAACTTCAAATTCGGTGATGACCTGTTCCTTCAGATCAGCGGCACAGCAATGGGCACCCGCATGGCCCCACAGTATGCCAACATCTTCATGGCAGATTTAGAACGTTTCCTAAACTCCTACCCACTCAAACCTCTCTTGTACCTGCGATACATTGATGATATTTTTATCATCTGGACACATGGTCAACAGACCCTGAACACCTTCCACCAGAAATTCAATGATTTTCACCCCACAATCAACCTAACAATGAATCAATCTATGCAAGAAATACATTTTTTGGACACTACTATAAAAATACAGGATGGGCGCATAGACACCACCTTATACCGTAAACCAACTGACCGACAAACATATCTACACGCCTCTAGCCACCATCCCAAACATACCAAACAGTCCATTGTTTATAGCCAGGCACTACGTTACAGCCGTATCTGTTCCAATTCTACAGACAGAGACTCTCACCTAAGAGATCTACAGCAAACCTTTTTAGAACTAAAATACCCAGCAGATGAAGTTAGACAACAGATCAACAGAGCCAGACTGATACCCAGAGAGAACTTGCTGCAAGACAGACCCAAAAAAGAAAATAACAGAACTCCTCTAGTCATCACATACAGCTCCCAAGTTAAAACAGTACAACGCATCATCAGAGATCTACAACCTCTCCTGGACAATGACAGTTCTCTTTCTCAAGCTCTGGGAGGAAGACCTTTCATTGCCTACAGACAGCCACCCAATCTTAAACAACTCCTAACCCACAATAATACTACAACCAGACTTAACACGGACACTGGCACCAGAGCCTGCAATAAACCCAGATGCCAACTTTGCTGCCACATACACCCGGACAACACCATTACTGGCCCCAACAACATCACACACACCATCTCTGGACTATTTAATTGCTCATCGTCTAACATTGTGTATGCCATCAAATGCCAACAGTGTCCTTCAGCTCTCTATATTGGACAAACAGGCCAAACCTTACGCCAAAGAATAAACGGACATAAATCTGACATCAAGAATCACAAGACAGAGAAACCAGTAGGAGAACACTTCAATCTCCCAGGACATTCTATACAAGATCTCAAAGTAGCTGTTTTACTACAAAGGAATTTCAGAAATAGACTGGAAAGAGAAGCTGCTGAATTGCAAATCATTACCAAACTTAAAACCATGGAGACACCTGGCCTGAATAAAGACATTGGATTCTTATCTCACTATACATGACAAAGCCATTTTTCACCTTCTCACCCCTTGCTTTTTCCTGTAAGACCTACTGCAGTCGTTAATAGTCGTCAACAGGCTCATCACAGCTATCTGCCAATCACCCATCCCCACCCTCCTCTGAGTAATACCCCTCCCCACCTTCTCACTATATAGAAGGATCTGGCAACTTCTGTTTCAGTGTATCTGAAGAAGTGTGCATGCACACGAAAGCTCATACCAAGAACTAACTTAGTTGGTCTTTAAGGTGCTACTGGAAGGAATTTTTTTTGTTTTGACTATGGCAGACCAACACGGCTACCCATCTGTAACTTGATTTCTCATATAAAACCAAAGAAGAACAGAACGGGTTAGGCATGTAGGGCTCATTCACACAGGAGTTTATTATGGGTTTGAAGCTGCTGCTCTCTCCCCCATTCTCTCAGCAGCATCCTCCCAATGTCCTCATCCAAATGGCAGCCTGCACTTCTCCCCTATTAAATTCAGATTTTCCAATTTGCGCGATTTGTGGATAACCCCAGTAAGAGAAGAAAATGGCATGTTACCTGGCTGTGGGTGCAGTCAAGCTGTTTGTTTGTCTTACCCTGTGTTGATATTTCACTGGGTGCCTTCCAACGCTGCAACACTTAATTCCATTTTGCTTCCCGAAGGAAAATATGTAGCTTCTCTTTTTGTTTTGCTCAGGATGGCTCTTGCACAAAACAGCTGTATTAGAAATAAAATAAAATAAATTTGCCTGTTGCAGGTACAGGAGACGGGAAAGGAAAGGGGGAATAGACGGAAGCAGGAGACTTTCATACCAGTTCCTTGAAATCCTTGCCTGGCTTGGAGTGAAACGCTTACTTACTTAATTACTTACTTATTTATTGACTGCTGTTCTTTGGTATATTGTTGTTGTTTTTTTAAAGTGTGTCTACAGGAAAAGGCATGCCTGCACACATGTCTACAATGGACCTTGGTCAGGAAGTATTAATTGAGGGAAGGAGACAGTAACACACTGCGTGAATGCATCTCCCATCAGTGTGGATGGGGAAACTTTGAGATAGAAGTCACAGGCATAAAACTGAAAGCACTAACATGTGGGCTAAGGTGCACAGGTACACACATGGAGGCAGCAACCTCCATACTCGTTAATGCCCTAGTGTGGATACATCCATAGACAGGCACTGTGGGTTTAAATTCATAAGCACATTAGAAAACAGAGGGGGAAACAACATTAGGTAGGACATTGGAATCACTAGGTCTTCAAACACCTTTAGAAATGCCTTCCTAGAAAACGTTCAGTGCTGTAGGATTGAATAAAGTAGACCAGGCACTTGCTTCCATAGGTTATGCGATTCTAATACTGTAGTTCTGAGCGACTCCTGTGAGGTTTGGGCACAAGCTAGCTAGAGAACAAGGAAGCTTACTGGGCAATCCTCCTCCTTGCCATGTCAGTGGCCTTTGAAGTTCCAGTTTAGTGCCCAGATTATTCAGATTCAAAGCCCATTCTTGAATAATGAAAAGCTTCCAGCACTGGTCGAAGCGTTTTCCACCTTATGATGATGTTGGCCAAATAATATTGTATAAGAAGACAAGCAGCAAGAGCTTGTGAAAAAAAATCAATCTGGGATGTTTATACCAATAACAGGTTTCCATTATCTGTACTAATGCAGACTCTCTTATTCAATTAGTTTTCTTGGCTAGTAAACTTACTGAGCACTTATTGAATCTGTTTCTAACCCACCCTTCATCAGCTGATCTCAGGACAGGATACAATGCAAACAAATATTCCATTAGAAGAATTTAAATAAAACTGCATCCAATAAAACAAATAAAGGCCAGGAGAAATACCATAATTAAAACCACCAATCTTTAGAGGTTCACGCAGAGTGGGCGTCGCACTTCTAGCATTAAAAATGACTGGTTTAAATCTAATATCCTATGGATGCCTGGATGAGCAAATAAGTTTGTAATTGGTTCTGAAATGGGGGAGGGAGAGTGTTAGCACAAAATGTATATCAGAGGGAGGACATTTCAGAAATAGGGCTCATGGACACTTAAGTAGAGCTGCAATCCTAACCCCCTTTAGAATAATGGAATCATAGAATTGTAGAGTTAGAAGGTACCCCCTGGGTCCTCTAGTCCAGTGTTTCCCAACCTTGGGCCTCCAGCTGTTTTTGAACTACAATTCCCATCATCCCTGACCACTGGTCTTGCTAGCTAGGGATGATGGGAGTTGTAGTCCAAAAACAGCTGGAGGCCCAAGGTTGGGAAACAGTGCTCTAGTCCAACCCCCTGCAGTGCTACTTACCTGGTAGTAAGCCCATTGAATTCAATGGAGCTTATTTCCAAATATACGTGTTTTGAATTGTACTGCTAAAGACCTAACATATCATGCACATTGCTCATCTCCCTCAAATAGGAGCTTTCAATGGAAGGGTGGGAGCCCCATGGGAAAGATATGTGGTTGTCAGGAGGTGGAGCTCTCCTCTAGTTCTATTCTTCTTGACTTGACTGGTGAATCAGATTATGAGGTTTTGTCTGTTCTCTCACTGTGTTTTTGTGCTGGTGACTAACTTACAATGTCCCAGTGGGTTCATGAGAACCCATGATCTCATAAGATGCTGAGAGTGTTGCCCTGCCACAATCTTTACATCTTAACTAAAAGCAGAAGGTTTGAAGAGGGGAGAGAGTGACAGTCTGGTGATGATCTCTTTGGTACAGGGCGTATCCATGCTTCTTTAAGTGGAGCTGGCAGACTGCCCTCCTTCAAAAAGAGGCGTTTGGCTATATATAACAATGGGCCTAAGTTCTTCTTTCCTTGCAAGCTCTCTCAGCTATGAGGGACGTGGGTTTGAGTACAAATTGTTTCTGTTGCTGCTGCTGTCAATGATGTGTTATTTTATTGAGTCGCTGTACCACCTCCTAGGGAAGAGAGAGGAGACCTTTGATACTTTTGCACGCTTTATTCCAGCTAGTAGCTATGCTGGTGTGGCCTCTGCCATAGGCCACAGGAATAAAGCTGATTTCTGAAAGGTAACGGCTTTGTGCCTTTGCAGACTCGGTCTTCCCATATTAAAAATCATTATTCATAAAACGCCTCTTGTGATTTGTTGCTGTTGCTGTTCTTACTGCCCTTATTAGATGTGTTTTCAAAGCAGCTCTGTATGCTGTAATGCTCAAAATTCCCCAATACAGGCCAATATAAGCCTTCATCACTTTTCATATGACTTCAAATTATTTAGGATACAGGCTGCAAGTGGAGTTCCTTTGTTAGGAATAATACTGCGCTGATTGTTAAAAGAGTTCTGTAGAGCAGGCTTGCACTCCCCCTGAAGACTCAGGTTTGCAATGTTGGTGTACTCGCTCCTGGATGCCCAGTTGGCAATGCTGTTTCTGTTTGTTTGTTTGTTTAAAGCCATGCTCCTACCTGGATAAGGAATGTCCTAGCCATGGTCATTCATACCTCAATCAGGCTAGATTATCATAAAGCTCTGTGGGACTGCCTTTGAAGTTTTTCTCAGAAACTGCAAGTGGTATAGAATGTGATTGCCAGATTGTTGACTCAGGTGTTCCTGAGTGAATATAATAGGGCCTATTTCACAGCAACTTCACTGGCTCTTGGTTGGTTTGCAGCTCCATGTCCAAGTGCTGGCATTGATCTTTTAAAGTCCTTTGTGGCCTGAGTGTAGCTTGGTCCATAACCAACCTACCTGTACTGTGCTTCTAAGCACCTTCTCATATGCCCTGTTCCAAGTCCATCGACTATTGGCATTAAAGCAGAGGGCTATCCAGGATCCAACCATCCTGACGATGGAACCAAGAATAAGGAACTTCCACCTGGCTTGCTATACCTCCTGTATATACATCATTAGAGACTAGACTTCTAATGCGGTGCTTTTTTAGAAAGCCCTTTAGGACTCTTAACTTTGGTATTTTTGTGTTTGTGTTTCATTGGTTGTTTCCTGCTGCTGGATCTAATTAATTATCAGTTTCCTGTTGTGTTCCACTGTTTACTTTATGTGGTTTGGTTTATTTACTTCTGCAGCATGGAACATGTTAGCAGACCAGTAGACACGATGTAAATTTTTAATAAATAAAAATGCTTGTCATAGCAAAAACCTACAGCCAGATTGCAGCCTCTTCTGTAATATAGCCTTCAGGGCTTAGCTGCAATATATAAATTAAGCAGGCCATCTGAACTTTTTTAAAAACAAAAGGTGCAGTTCAACGGCACAACTCTATAACAGCATGGGGGAACAAACACCCATTGTGTTTCTCAGATCTGGCATACAGAATGCACTCCTTTTCTTTTTATCCAATTCTCTGCAAAGCACCATGTATATAATGGCATATGCTTTTAGTAATATTTATATTAATATTTGTATTTTCCCCAATTGATTTATGCGAAAATGCTGTGGTCCAAATTGGATGTCATAAATTTTCATTTTTTATCACGGTGAACTGTTTCTTCAAATTTTTATTATTTTGGAACTTTTCTCCCATATATACGTTGTAATCGTATTTTTGTGCTGATCACTGTGGCTTTTGGCTAGGACTGTAAAGTAAAGTGGGGTTGGGGGGAGCAGATATACATAATAAATAATGATGATAGCATTCCAGTAATAACACACTTTGTTAAATAAATAGTTTATGAAATGCTAAAATATGTGCATACTCATGAATACTGCCAAGCGCAGTCCATAACTCGGCTCCTGCCTGTGATAAAACTGACAGAGGAATTGACTAGCTCAGATTTAACAGCTAAGTTGTTCTGCCCAAATTGTTTGTCTCAATGGGATGCCAGTTTTTTCACCCATTTCAGCTACATGGTCTTTCTCATATGCCTTTCCGGCTAGAAACCAGAACTAATTAACAGGTATGATATTGTATTACAGGTTTCTTTCTTTGTTAAATTTTGGCCCAAAAGAAAGAAAGAAAGAAAGAAAAAGACCCAGACATGCCTTACAAAGAATACATGAAAAATTTAAATGATACAATAAAATACAACTTACAACAAATTTAAACAAGCAATAACGTTTACAGTTAAATACCTTACACACAAATAATGCAACTTTCCCTGGACCTAAAAGCAAACATCAGTCCCACAAATATTCCAGAAAGAACCCTCGCCCCCAATTTACCTGGTAGAGAAGTGCGCAGGTATAGTGGAAATCCTCACCCTTGATTGTCACCAACAAACAGCAGCTCCTTATATGTTTCCCAGGCAAGGTGATGGTGTGGTGCAGAGCCCATCATCCCAAATGCAGCTTTATAAACCTGTATCTGAATAAAGAAAAATCATACCTAACATTGGTCTAACATTGCAATGTAACTGCTACAATTTTAGTGTATAAAGCAGTGGAACATTTCTGCAGGTTGTTGGCTATTCGCACATCATGGTAAACCACAGTTTATAGTTTTCCTTCCATACACCAGTCATACCCTCACGTAACATGGAAGAGGGATGGGAAAGAAGCCACAATCTATGGCTTAGTGTTGAGTCTGAACTGGGAATAATGGCTTGTTTTGCTCCAAATCTGGAGGCAGGAATTATTCTTGACCTAACGATCCTGGTTTGGTGGAAGAAAACAAGCCACAATCCCCAGTTTGAATGTAATGCTAACACAACCAGTTTGTTCATGGTAAACCATGGCAGTTTTGGAACGTGCCCTACATACTTGCTTTTCTTCAGTACTCAAACACTTAGCACCAACAACAAGGGAGAGAAAAACCCTTGGCCATCCCTCTGGAACAAGGCTATCTGAAGAAACACCTCTGCTATAGAGGTATATTTCTACTACCTAGTGCTACAAAAGCACTGAGACTGCTGTGAGACCCCTGCAACCCTGTGCTTTCGAAAGCTTTTGAGTGGATAGACTATGATGATGATATCCTGGAGATGACATACATGGACGACAGCCTTGTGATGAGAAGGTATTACAGAGCAACTCAAAGACCATGCTCATTTGACAGAGAGCCCCTTAGAGGGAGATAGGTCAGACATTATGAAAGAGACAGATGTATGTAGGAAGAACCTTAGGCCCTCCAGAGATGGATAGGCGGCGTGATCTGTCGAGGGAGGAGGGTGTTGGGAAGCCCAGAGCCAGAAGGGAGTGGGAGTAGAAATATGGAAGAGAGAGCTGGGTTAAAGGGTTCCACGGTGACGATAAGCAATATGTGAGCAGGCTCTGTCATTCTTGGGCTTGTCTTCCTGCTGTAGCTTTTCTTGTCATCACAGCCGTGAACTCCAGTGATACGTAGACAAGACAGGGACAAATGACACCTAAATGCAAAAAGCTGTGGTCCCTTAGACGGGGGATACATACAACCCCACTCCCAACTTAGCCAACGTTAGAGGAGGAAGCAGAATCATGCTAGCTTTTCGCACTGACCAGCCACGTCCCTTCAGCAGCTCTGCTTTTGGCCTCAGTGTCAACAGGTCCCATATGAGTAGGACTCTTCCTTGGCCAATCAGAATCCCCCTTCAGGTAGAGCAGCCATATGTGCAAAGTGCCTGTTCTTACTGAAGCCAAGTGTGCAGCCACCAGGCTGGCTGGCGCAGCTCCTCTCTTCCCCTTTTCCCAGTTTGTGCATAGCGCTGTGTGTCTGAACACCCTTATTATCTCTTGCTTAGGAGCTGCTTAGCCTCCCATAGAGGTGCATCTTCTGGAATCCACTGTATCGGTTGTTTTCCGTTTCATCTTACATAGTTATTTTCTCGTAATTTTCTCACTTCCTGTGCTTTGATACTGCCCTGTGCCCGAGTTCCCTAGGAGTTAAGTAGCATCTGAAATAATTCACAGGCTTGCCAGATCAGGTGAATAGAGCTATTAGTATAACATGTATTGACTTTGGGGAGAGGGGGAAAACAAAACCAGCCACCAGCAACCTGTATTTGTGCCAATTGTCTATAAGGCTTTTTTTTCTGGAAAAGCAAACTGATTGACTTCTTCTATTCTGAGAACTGTAATTGTGGACTGCCTTGTTATTTTAGTTACTGCCAGTATATGGCAGTGTAACACTGCAGGGTTGGCAAGGATTCTTATGTTACATAACAGCAAGTCAGGGATGCCAGTTCCTTTCATCTTTTCATGTGTAAGAATTAAGGATGGATCAGCTGTATGATTTCCTTTCTGAAAGCATGAAAATATAAGGCTGTGGGTGTTGGTTTTTTGTGTTTTTTTTGTGGCAGGAGAGGATGATTTTCTGCAACAATTTCGCTGCCTGCAACTTACACAAAGAAACAGATTTGCTTTTGTTAAATATTTCTAAATACTAAATCAGTAGTTTTATTAAAATCAGTCATATCAGATTAATATGCCTCCCTCCCTAAAATCTGGATTTTGCATCATTGCTTGGTGTGTTTTTTTAATATTGACTGTAAAGGATAAGAATGTGCAAATATTTAGCACTGACAACTAAAACACAGAAACTTAAAAGCAGAATGTCCATGATTCATTTGTACTTTAATGAAATTCAGTTAACATGATTTTCACAAATATTGGAAACATGACACTGGTCCACAGCTGATGGACATATTGCGCTGCTTCTGTGGAACCATTTGTGAAGCTCCTGCTGCAAACTTGGTATCTTTTATTGGAGATGACTAGTTGTTTATGACAATTTTAATTGACTCTCATCATATTATAGGTCAGCAGGACAATACCTGAAAGTCAAGTTGGCATAACATTCCCCCCCGCCCTGCACTATGTTGGCATACCTCAGTCTTTCCAAAGACTTATGCAGCCTGTTGCTGGAATTCTGGCAGGACCATGATATATTTGTTTATTTATAAAACAAACCTTTCAAAACAGTATGTTTTCAATAGCAAAACAAAATCCAAACTCTCTTTATCAAGCAAGACATTTTGGATTGTGTAAAGCAGGTGCGGGGAGCTTGTGGCCCTCCAGATGTTGTTTGGCTACAGATTCCCCATCCCTGGTCTGGCCTTATAGGAGCAAGTTCAGATTATGCCTATGAACCCACTTTGGGGGAAGGAGGCAGAGGATGTTAATCATTAGAGAGGAGAGGAATCGCTAGGTCCCATTCCAAAATGGTTTGACAGTTGCCAAACATGGGAGTTGAGAGCAGCCCGGGGGGGGGGTGTCATCCTGGGCAGGGCCAGTGCAGCCATTAGGTGGGTTGAGGCTGCCGCCTCAGGCAGCAGAAGCCCCTGAGGCAGCACCCTTGGGGGTGCCCTGCCAGTACACGCCACCTTTGGCTCTGCTGTTGGGCGAGTTCTTGGCGATTCCGCCAGAGATCTCACCCGAAATTGCTGAAATATTGGCTGATATCGGCGTTCCTTCTCTGCCAGCGGTGGAGGTGGAAGGGTGGGTGGTGCAGGCAGCAGGATCAGGTGCAGAGCTGTCTTAAGCATATGCAGCACTGGGGTGCAAAGATCTGCCACGCGCGTCCTCTCCCCAGGTTGCCCAGTCCCAGGTGCGCAGGAGGGCGGAGTCGGCCAGCCGCCTCAGCATCTCGCTGGCTTGGTCGCCCCCGAACTCGTGGCTCAGAGCCGCCTGCAGCAGAAGAGCCTGCTGTGGTGCTCCAACCGACGGGCGGGCTCTTCCTCTGACTCAACTCTCGGGCCCCGGACTCACCGCCTGGCGCCCCTGAGAGCCCGGCGCCTAGGTGCCCCACACCCCTAGCACCTATGGGTAAGACGGCCCTGATCAGGTGTTGCGGTGCGGGTGGCAGCCATCGCTGCAGCAGCAGGGCAAGGTAGTACTTCCTGTTTCACCTCAAGTGGCAAAGCAGGACGTGCCACCCCTGATCTGTGGTCTTGACTAGGCCTCTCTGAGTTGTGGAGCTGCGCTGAGGTGAGGTGAGCATAGCATGGAATAGAATTGGCTAGGAAGGCTCCTCAGAGAGTGCAAACCATTACCTTTGAGGACCACTTCCTATGGAAGCCTCTGTAGTTGCTCCCTTGGAGCAGCAACTCCATTCACAGTTTGTAACTTGGGTCATGGCTCCTCACTCTTCATGTGAAACCTAGTGGCTCTCATTGCACCTAAACTGCACTTCTTTAAGAGCATGAAATACGCTAAATAAAATGTAAACGTATATTTAAACATTAATTACAAATATGTCCAGAGAGACAAGCTTCTAGTTGCTGCACCTAAGGTACCTAAGTATATTTTAATTTTTGACAGTTGGGGAACTAGTGTCAGAATTAATTGGGAAAATAGAAACCATTGACATTGTAGTAAGCAAAATGAAAACTTTATTATCTGGGCTTAGAAACAGTATGTAGACTTTGGATTTATCGTGCAGAAACAGAAGAAATTCAATTTTTAGGGACAGAGCTCAGAGAATAAATCTTTAATATAATTAATTTGGATAATCAGACTTTATAATATTATTGAAGAACTCGGTCATATTTCATCGTTGTATACAGTAATTGTCATAGTGGGGGGAAATTAACCATCCTTATTTATTCATTAGTTTTCTATCCTGTGCTGTCCCAGTAAATAATACATTTTTGAACATTCTAGCATAACTCATGTTGAGTGAATGATCCTTAACTTTTTTTCTGAAAAAGAAAAAACTTTATTGATAGTTTGCACAAATAGAAATAGATGAGATGGTAAAGGTGACAATGGCAAAATGGGTCATAGATATTGGTTACAACATAGAATTGTTCGTATTGGAAAAATTATGGGGGGAAACCATAAATTTCTCTACCTGTTATCTTATTAAGGAAAACCTACAAAAGATGATGTACTGTTGGTACTTGACACCAAGCGAATTAGTGGAAATGTATTTTTAAAAAGGGTCTAATTTATGCTGGAAGTGCCACAAGATGGAGGGAACCCTGATCCATATGTGGTGGTCATGTAAATATGTTAGAGAGTATTGGGAAATGATCCACACAGAATTTAAAAAATATTCTAAAACCCACATTTCCCAAAAGACCAGAGGCCTTTCTGTTAGGGATAATAGGTAATGACATTCCAAAAAAGGCACTCAATATTTTTCTGTATGCAACTGCTGCAGCTAGAATAGTATATGTCAAAAAGTGGAAAGAGGAAGAAATAACCACAAAGGAAATTTGGTAGAACAAATTGATAGAATACAAAGAATTAGTAACCATGACCGCAAAACTAAGGATGATTTAAAGACAAGAGAAGAGTGGAAGTGTTTTGGAGATTATTTTAGAGGATACAATATACAATTTAATCTACAAGTAGGAGTTAACATATGAGCAGTAGATAGCATCAAAAGAGGAAGACTTGAAGTGGTAATGGGTGAAATATCAGGATATGCAGCAGATGAAGATTTCCCTAGAATACCACAGAGAGATGGATTGGGAAGTCTTAGGAAAAGAGATAAGTGATGGATACTGTACGATATGTGCATAAAAGCTGTTAAAATTTCATAAATAAAAGTCTGAAGAAGAAGAAGAAGCTTTCGGTGATAAACCCATATACCAAAGAAAAGAAATAGGGTTTTTTTCCAAAAAAATTTTTTACATATCTGTTCCTTGATTTTGTATGCGTGTCTGCGAACAATCTTCAGTTTCATTCATTGATACAGCAGGCAGAAGAATCTGAGGAAAGTGAGAAGCTGGAGAAATAGAAGGCTGTGTTATATAAAGGCTGTGTCACCATTTTGCAGGAACAACGTCTTTGGTAGACGGCCAGATTTCACACCTGTGGCAAATGCCTGAAAATGTTAGCATTCTTCAGCACTTGAGAACTCTTTATTTCCAACATCGCATCTTAGGAGCACCCCCTCTTTAATAATCTAGTCAAATACAGTAAAACAGCTATAATCACTAACATTACTAGCTGTGACTCTTTTAGCCACAAGACCTGAAGCAATGTGAATTGGTTGTTTAACAGTGTTGCTGCAAATCACTGCTTTTAAAAAGCATTTCATTCATCATTCTGAAAAAGAAAATGTTTCATAAGAGCTTTTCTCAGACCATCTCCCCTCCTGCAGTTCCTAGTTTTTCTCTATATTGGGCCTCTGGATAAAAAAATGTGTGTTCAGAACAAAACAGATTCCTCATTATTCCACACCTCCTGAATCTCATATCTCTAGGCATCTTACAATAAACTGTCACACGGAGCAATGCAGAGCATTTAAAATTTATATTTAGTTACAGCTTGACCTGTTGGTTTAGCTTAAGTGTGTTTGGATTGGGATCACTAGTCATAATGGTGCAGAAAGATGATGCTGTGCACACTTCGTCATGTGGTTTATTCATCAGCAATTTGTCACTTTTAAATTTTCCACCTGGGGTTTTTCCCCCGCGCATATTTTACTGCTTTTTGTTGCAAAGCCTTGAGTAACTAATACCAGGGGAAGTATTATTATTATTATTATTATTATTATTATTATTATTATTAACCTTTCTCTTCCCCAAGGCAGAAACTGTACAGGCATGATATGTGCATGGGATGAGGGGAGATGTAACCCTAGAAATCAGCAATTTCCTATACAATTAGTCACAATAGCATTCCTATTTCTTAAAGCAAATTAACACCTGTTTTCCCTGAACCTTCTGGGCAGGTACTATCTGAGTTCTGTACAACTGTGCTTGGTAGCAGTTGCTGCGCTCCCACATTTCAGAGAAACCATGACTGATATTCCATCTCTCTGGATATGAGTTGCTGGGTGCCTTTTCCCTTTCCTCCTTCTATTGCAGAATGCACACACAAAGTGCTAATGCTTCCATGGTTTAATCAAACAGTTGTGTACTCTGCACTGCTGCGAAACCCCTGATGACTCACTGTTGCCATCCTCACATTATGCAGGCATTCCAAACAAGCATAAAATAAAAGCCATAACACAAGACAGCAAAATAGGAAATGGGATGCTAAGTAAAATAGAACACAAAAAATATTATACTTGCTAATTGCCTGCCTTCAATGCTGGTTTATATTTTTAAACCTCATCGACTAATAATTTGCACTTGAATCAACACAATTTCTGCACCACATAGGGTGATGATTTTTTTTAAAAATGTGAATATTCAGTTGAGGGAATTCTAGGAGAGAAGGGGGAAATTATATATCTTTTCCTTTTCCTTTTGGTAGGAGAGCCAGGACGAGGTGTGTGTATGTGAACCAGATAGCTACAGACTAGTTAGCTTGTACAACATCCAGGCCAGTATCCTTGAAAAGGGCTGCAATTAAGAAAACTATGCATAGAGACCATACTTTTTATAAGGAAAATGCTTGCACACAAGCAATTTTGCATTAGTATTTTATAAGGACTACAAGCTTAATTGGTCACTTACTATGTAGATGAATTCAACTTTGGGGTCAATTTGCAATTTATGTTACTGTCTTTATGCAGCCTTTCTCAACCTTGGGACCCCACAGGTTCTTGAACTACAGCTCCCATCATCCCTGACCACAGGCCAAGCTGGCTAGGAATGATGGGAATTGTAGTCCAACAAACCCAAGGTTGTGAAAGGCTGGTCCTATGTGTGACTGGTGTGTCTTGCTACATGGATTGCATTGCGTTCCTGTTTTGACTGATCTTTGAACTCCAGTAAAAGCTGTGTTTTATTCAAAACCTTCTTTATGTGAGTAGAAAGCTAGCAAGTACAATTATGACACATGATGACTTGATTGATGACTCATCCGCCACAAATATGCTGTAGTTTGGGAAGGAAATGAACACATCTGATCCGGAGGATTTTGTGAATCATCCCTTAGGCCATAAGGTGCTTTGGAACCCTGTGAAAGGGATTCCGTTAGGTGACTGGGACAAGCTGTAATGATGTCGTGTGATTGACAGGTGAGCTGCTCCACCCACCTGCCAGAGTTGGTGTTACGGGAGCCAAAAAAGATTCCCCAACCCTGTGTTAGGGAATTTCCAGGTGGATCTTGTCTTTCAGTGCCATATTTGCTTTAACCTTGATTCAGTGTCAGTGATGTTTTGGCTCGCTTAGAAGGAACTTTGGTGCTGATGATATCAAATCTCATGTTTATCACTTTAGATAATGGAAGAGTCCTTAGCTTCGTGATAGTGTCACTGCATACTTGTTTCTTCCCTGGCATTTTTAAATAAAAGGATTTTGGGCCCCGGAGAGCTGTTTCCAATCACGAGTACTATGTATTGGAGAGATTCATTGCTTTATTTATTTTACTGCTTTATAAAAATGTATTTATGCCAAGGTGTGCACTATTGCAGCATAGTACAGAAGCAATAGAATTATTGGTATAAAGCATCTCTTAATTAAATGTAAAGAAAAAGATGTGTGTAAAGAAAAAGATGTGTGTTATGTTGAAGCCTCGAGGGAAGTAAGAGGGTCACAAAACAATATTGCTGTAGGTAGTAGGGTAGCCTTGCTAGTAAACATCACTTTAAAAAAAAGAAGTTAAAATACTACGGGTATTATAAGGAAGAGGAGCAGAGTTGGAGGAACCACCGGCCAGGGAAGCTGAGCTGTCGCGTGTGATGGTGCCGAGTGGTTGTGCCACATCGGAGGAGACAGGAACGTGTTGGCAACTTAGCTCCTCCCTCTCCTGCAGTGGAGGGGAAGCAGTCCCTGGCCCACGATGGTGGAGGCAGGAAGAGGAGGAGCCACTAGTCATGGAAGCCAAGTTGCCATGTGATGCCCAGAGACCCTGCATGCAACGGTGTCACGCCTGATGTCTGGGCATTGCGTGACGTTGTTGTGCACGCACGACCGGCCCATCCACCCCCATCTCATTCCCAAGTCAATGCTTCTGCAAGGAATTGATAAACTAGGATGGAAAACACATTATCCCACTTGCAAGAGTGCAGAGAAGCAGTGATATCCCTGTAACTAATGCAGAGCTTTGAGAAGAAGCACCTGAATCCTGTGTCGCAACTGAGTGAGAACTCCCCAATTACCGTGCACACCTACATGCAACTATCAATTGCAAAGCGTTCTGATTTTTAAAGAAAGAATTACTACAGCATAAAACCAGTGGTACACAAATGAGAATGTTGTAATGGTATCACGAGGCAGCCTGCAGTGCAGTACCCTAAGCTGGCTTTGCGGGCTTCACAGATCAGCCATTGGCACAAATCCTTTAGTGAGGAAAGAGGAATGTGCAGAAAACAGAATAATCACAAAGGGCTATGCAGAGAAAATTGGTAGGAGAGGGCAAAGAGGAGTTTAGCAGGTGTAGTGACAATCTGCCCCGGATGCCTGGTTTGTAGTTTCAGGTGTAGCTGCTGACCGCTTACCCCCAGCCCAGCCCTGATGTCACATGTTTCCTTACCTTTGAAACCCTATTCTCGTGGGGTCTAGGTGAGGTTTGACCCATTAATGCATTATTATTTTTTAACTTCTCCATGCTGCCTCCCTGTGCAATGTGTCCCACAGTATAAGTTAATGTAGTTTTTGAGAATCAGCTTGAAAATTAGCTTGATGTGTTGCTTGCAGTGCTCCTTCTCACGTACTTCATGCTTGACCTGCACAGAGCCAGAATACAGAAGCTGTAGGCATTAGAGAAATCATTTTTCTACCTGCAGTCATAAAAAGAACACAGCACTGCATTGCTTGCAGCCCAGCAATTGACTTTGCCTTGTCTGTGGTTTTGCCTCTAAGCAGAGCTAATTCAAAGTTACAGCACCACCTACCGTTGGAGACTATCATTTGAAAGTGGCTGCTGTGATTCCTTGTTTAACTCTTGCTTGTTGCCCAAATCTCCCCATGCATCATGAAAACCTGAAGGATGCAAAACCTAAAAGAATCTCCTTCCTTCCTTCCTTCCTTCCTTCCTTCCTTCCTTCCTTCCTTCCTTCCTTCCTTCCTTCTTTTCTATGTTCATACTGTATATCTAAATAGAAAAGTAAGAGACATTTACTCAATCTGCAATCCATTTGTTGAATGGATGCAATTCAGTGTAGGGGGGAAATACGTTCCAAAGAAAAGGAGAAAAGAAATATGACTTCCAATGAACTTTGTGTGTACATCTCTTTTATACTGGCAGCAGCAGTGTACACTGAAAAACAGTCTTTCTGTTAACCTCCAACATGTATTAAACCCTGATTGTAGTTACTTGTGGTGAAGGGAAGATAGATACTCTGCATGTGGTCAATCTGCTCTTTACTCTGCATATTCCATGGGTTGTAAAACAAAATTCAAGGCCTTGGCTCTGATGAATAGTGACTCAAATTAATGATCTGCTGCTGTGAGCCAAATGTAATGTTAACTGTTAAAGCCCTGTACAGCCAAGGGCCTGGATACTTGAGGAATCTCCTTTTCCCACCCACGGACCTGTCCATACATTGAGATCTTTAGAGAAGGCTCTCCTGGTTGTGTGCTACAGCCTCCCGAAGTTCACGCCGTGGCATTCTGAAGAAACTTCTCCATAGTGGGGCCTAAATTATAGAATTCCCCTCACCTCTGAAATAAAGGAGGGAGCACTTACGGATTTTCAGTGCCTACTAATGTCTTATCTGTTGACTTTGGGCAATTGATGGAAATTAGTACTGATCTTGAGGTCATACGTTACCGTCTTCTGATTTTATTGCTGGAATTTCTTATTGTGTTTTTAATATGCTGATAGTATCACAGCCGTCTCTTGGATTTCTTCTAGCAATGAATAATGGATAATAAATACTTTAAATGAAATAAATACAAATTAAGCCTCTTCTGATAATAAGGTTGCTGAGTATCATAAAGGCACATCGAAATGGGACTTTCAGCTTTTCTGACTATCACAGACTGGGTGCTCCAGTTGTACACACCTGATAGGTATGAAACCACAGTGGTGTGTTGCTGTGGAGTGGCTTCCTCCAGTAAGTGTGAGGATTGCCCGAGGGGAAAGCTTCCAGCTGAGCACGCTCTTAAGTGATGCCATCTGAAAGGATTGCCCTTAAGTTGGGGAGCATTATATAAAGCAGCACAGAACAGGAGTTAACCATCTCTTATCTGATAAGGGTGGACATTTATTTGGTCCACTTTTGGGGGGGGGGCAGACAGGAAATCTTTCTTGTATATATTTGTGATTCTGACTGCACTGACATCAATGTTGTTTTTGAACAGAGACTACTTGGGAGCGGCCAAGCAGTGTGCCCGGGACACCAAAGAGCCCTGTGACACAGAAGAACTCCTTGCCTACAGGTAGGGGCAAATTAGGCGGCGCGCATTAGATTTCCTGAAATAAACACACATACACTCTTCACGGTTTGTACCAAAGTGGCTAATATCTGTGACATCTCCATTGACTGGTATTTAAAGTGTTGCTTGGAGGGTAGTGCATGGTCAAGTTATGGCACATGAAGGACATGTTTTTTTTTCTATACTTCCGTGCGATCTCTCCTGGCTATCAACCATGTGCTTATATAAGTCTATGATGCTGATCTTTGAGAGCCAACTGCAGATTTTAGCAACGAGAAAGGCGAGGGGATGCTTCTAGATCAGTCATTAGTTTCTTTCTACCATGCAATTCTGGTTTTGTTTTTACAAATGGTGTCACAGCATCCTATCCTTTCTGAGTAAGAGAATGGTAATACACCCAAAGTCCCCTACAAAATGTGGTGGGGGGGGAGCCTGATAAGCTAAAATTGATGAATTACAGGTCGGCGGCTTGAATCCCCGCAACGGGGTAAGCTCCCGTTGCTCAGTCCCTGCTTCTGCCAACCTAGCAGTTTGAAAGCATGCCAGTGCAAGTAAATAAATAGGTACCGCTCCAGCGGGAAGGTAAACAGCATTTCCATGTGCTGCTCTGGTTTCGCCAGAAGCGGCTTAGTCATACTGGCCACATGACCTGGAAAAACTGTCTGTGGAAGCGGACAAATGCCGGCTCCCTCAGCCTTTAAGGTGAGGTGAGCACCGCAACCCCAGACTTGTTTGTGACTGGACTTAATTGTCAGGGGTCCCTTTACCTTTACAGTAATATGAATGTACTAGACTAGAGGATGCTGTCCCCACCTGCTCTGCTTGCTAGCCCTTGGTCAATCCCCTTTACTAAGCCTCTTTCCCTGTCCCCACATTTTACCCAGTCCTTTGCTCAGCTTGCCCCAAACACCCCCCCCCCCCCGTTCTGTCACAGCTTGTTAAATGTTTAACAGAGAGGTGGGTGCTTTACAGAGCCATTTGCCAAACCGCTCTCTGAAGTACCTCCCACCCTCTTTTAAATGTCACTCCAGATATTTGGAGGGGGGGGTAAAGTTTATTTCTATTTCATTTTATAATGTATATAAAACAGAGAGAACAATTATAACAACAGATAAAAAGTAAATGATGAAAAACGAAACTATAAAATAGGCACATAGAGTGAGTGGTTGTACATGAGTTAAAATAACAAAGTCCCAAGTAAAGACTATCAACTTTTATCAGATCATAAAAGTGCAGTTCCAGATTTCCCAGGCTTGTGACGAGGGCTGCCTTGAAAATGACGGTTCCGCTCTATATGCCAAATCATATAAAAAGTGTCTGGAGGTTCTAGTCCTTGTCAAAATCTCAAATTATGTCTGATTTTCTACATTACTGTATACCTATATTTCAGAGTGAGCAGTACCAAGCGCCCAGTGTAAGATTTTGAGCTGTTCACCATTGAGGTGCATTTTCTATTTGTGCTGCTAAATATCCCCATATCTTTTAAAGGGGTTCCATATATCCGTAAGCTATATTATGCAATATAGAATACAGTTTAGAGATTCATCCTTTCCACTCTCTACCCATTGTGCTTAATAAAATTTCATGTTGTGTTAAGGCTCTCAGAGCTTTTGTTTTTACATGTTCTTTTATAATACTCCAGAGATGTATAATGGCAGGGAAGAAGGCTCAGAGAATGGTTTGCCAAGCCATCCTTCTGCAGGGTCTTCTACCCGCCTTTAAACATTGCTCCTTCCTCATCTGCTCGCCTGACTCGCCACCACCCATGCTGCTTGCTTGTTCATTCACCTGCCTGTTGTTCTGTCATCATGCTGTAGTTGGTATGACTGCCTATTGGCGGCTATGCAAACTACAGCGTGATGACAGTTTTACTTTCAAAAATATAGAGACATACTGAATTTTATTGCATAAATTACTTGAGATAATCAGATATTTCATTTAAAGTGGAGTTGCCTGACCTTGCTGCAGAGTTTACAGAGGCTCGTGTTTTTACATAAATAGTTGATCTATCTCAATAATGTCTTTGCAATTGATGTGTTCTAGTTGCTAAAATTGCTGCCTGCTTGCATGTATTTCTGCATAGATTGATCGATCGATATATTATGTATTTCTGCAGAGTGTGTTTCATGTAGACTTGCTGTATTTGTGGTGACATTTTGAATTATACATTTACACTTGGTCATGTATGCCAGGTAAATTACTTAATTTTGAAGAAGAGCCTCAGAGATGGTAAACCCATTTCCCCCCTTCTGTATCTTTTCTTTACAGTGAATGGGTATCACATACCAGGAACTTTGGTACCCCAACTAGAACCAAGCCACATGAGTCTCCGCAAAGTCACCAGTGACCCCCAGGTAAGCACAGGAAATATTCCTGGATATAGATGAAGGCTTTTATTTTCTATGATTGTTTAGAAATAGTGCAGTGGGATGAAGGACTGAAAGCAGTCTTCGTTCACTTAGATGTGCAGCAGTGATAGTTCAGTCTTTTAGTCCAAATTGTGCTGTGAACCTCAAAGTCCTTGTATTCCTGAACACTCTCTCTCCCTCCCCCTCCCCTCCCCCCTCCCCCTTCTATTTTTATCACTGGAAGCTCTTATTGATCTTTCTCAACTTTAGCCATCTATGATCATTTTGTAGTATGGAGTTTTTTGGGCTAGGTACCCAACGTGCTTTCTTTTTTGTCAACATTGAATGGGAATTTGTTGCACTTCTTGCAGCTGTTTAAGTGAGCATCCTCTTGCTATTGTAGCATGAGACACTATAATCAAGATGATTTTTATTATCCATGCATTCTTTCCTAAATCTTGGAAGATTACAGCTATATTTCATAGCAATGCATTCCGCGCTGTCTCAAAGTCTCCTTTACCCACTACAGTACTGGAGAAAAAATCACCAACTTGTTAGAAGTTTGGTTTTTTGGGGGCAGGTTTTTGGTTTTTTTGCAGAAATATGTGAGTTAAATCTTAGGTCACAAACATTCTAGAGCTTTATGTTTTTTCCACTCAATTCAGATATGCTGAATATCTGTATAGCTCTACCCCTCTTGCCATTATTACTATATTATTGAAGTCTGCATTAAAGCCTGTTATGTAATTTGGTGTGCTTCCACACTGGTCACTTATTGTGGAACAACCATGCTTTGTTCACTCACTGTTTATGGGATGTCTGCATAACATAGTGATCAAACGTCCTCCTCCCAACTTTTCTCTATTCAGCTTCTGTTTTGGGGGGGTTGTTTTTTTAAAGAACTCAGAAAAATCTGGTTTTTTATTTGTTTGGGGGGTTTTATCACAATGCAAGCACTGTGCAACATACCCCATGTAGGTGATCCATCACACAGCTGTTCTGGCTTATACAGGCCAGTTACGGCCTTCATAGATTTTGTTCTAGCAATTTCCTTCTCTATAGTCTGTCTCATCTCTCTCGGAATCAGCTCTATCACTTTAACTGTCCCCTTCTCAAATAGCATTGCTTTTGTATTCCTTTCCTCTCTCCACAACCCTGCACATCCCAACTTGCAGTGCATCCCACACAATGGTCCCAATGAAAATTGCTACACACAAGATTTGGGGTTGGGGAAGGAGTGGCTATAGAATGTTATTTGGATTCCAGACATTGCTGTTCCACCTACAGCTTAAAGCAGAACAGCACTGCTTGCATACTGCTTAATTGTCACCATCTGTAAGCACTCTTGGTTACTGATGCTTTTCCGCTGTCTAAGAAAATCTAGGGATTTACCTTAGCAAACAGCATTTCTAAAGTACAAGCTACTGTTCATTGTAGCTTCCAACAACTATTTAAGATTAAATAAATCTGGTCATTTAAAGCCATGAGCTCACAAAAGGGCTTTGGCAAGTTGCTGTTTCAAGCCTCAGTTTCTGTTCTGTAAAAAAGTTTATAATAGTCATAGTATAGCTGTGAGGCAAAGCATACTGCTACTCATAGAATATTGCTTTCTCCCAGTTCTCTGTGCTTTAAGGAATCACGTAGGCCAATTTCGCAAATGATGCTAAAATTGATTTTTGCATTTCTCCTCCCCACGCCCGCTCCTCACTGATTTTTTGCATTTCCTGTATCTGTACATTCAGTTTGAAAAGCCACATTAAGTCTGGGTTGTTGTTGTTTTAAAAAAACGAAGACCAGCTTTCTTCAATCTTATTCTACACTAACGATGATTAAAAAATGTTCCTGGGCAGGGACTCACACATTTCTGTTCATCGCTTGATGACTGTAATATCAAGTACTTTCTTGTATTGTGCAAACAGCCACCGCAGATCAAACGGCACTTTCATATCTGCTGACATCATTTCAGCGCAATATGTTCCAGCTGTGTTTGCAGCTCATAACATTTATTTTGTTTTTATCCCACCCATCCTCCTGAGATTTGAATAAAAATGAGCACGTGCACAGCAACTCTGTGCAGGGGGGCTGGGAAGACAAGATAGTGACTTTCTCAAGACAACCCAGGGAGGAATATAGCTGAGCAGAGATTAGAACCAGCACCTTCCCTGTAGAAACCCAATACTGGAGCCACTGCCATGAAGTCATTGAACTAGCCATTTAGTGGGGAAGGGCCATAGCTCAATGGTAGGGCATCTGCTCTGCATTCAGATGGCCCCAGGTTCAATTCCCAGCATCTCTGGGTATGGTTGGGGGAAAGACCCCCTACCAGAATCCTGGACAGCAGCTGCCGGTTAGTGAAGACAGTAGTGAGCTAGAATCTAGATGACCTAGAGGTGTGACTCTCTAGAGGTGTGAGAGCCAGTGTGGTGTAGTGGTTAAGAGCTGTAGACTCGTAATCTGGGGAACCGGGTTCACGTCTCTGCTCCTCCACATGCAGCTGCTGGGTGACCTTGGGCTAGTCACACTTCTCTCAGCCCCACTCACCTCACAGAGTGTTTGTTGTGGGGGAGGAAGGGAAAGGAGAATGTTAGCTGCTTTGAGACTCCTTCGGGTAGTGATTTAGCGGGATATCAAATCCAAACTCTTCTTCTTCTTCTCCTCTATAAGGCAGCTTCATGTATTCCTATGGGTGAGGTGTACGTGCATGTGTGAGAGTAGTTCACAAAAAAACTCTTAAGGGCTGACTTAAAAGTGTTGCAAAATGTCAGAGAAGAAAGTGTGCATTGATAAGACAATTATTTGTTACGTGACCATGGTTCGGAAAATGTTTCTGCTTTCAGTTCACTGAGCCCTGCTTGAGTCAAGCAGGTCATATCTGAGAACACGGAAAACTTGGTTTTAAAAGCTCTGAGGACCTTGTAGACTCTGTGGGTGCTTTCCCCCTCTTCTTCTTCCCTGCTCATTCCCCTCACTTCCTCCCCTTAATGATGCCACCAGGAAAGAGGCGAAGAATAAAACTAGATTTTGCATCATGTCTTCATTGCCTCTAAAATAACCATATGGCTGGAGTGGGCACACCAAGAGAGAGATCTTCTGAAATCTTCTCTTCCTCCCTTGCTCTCTCTGAGGCTGAGAAGCCAGCTCTAAATTGTTGGCAAAGTTGTTCTCCTTTGCCCCTGTGAGTAGTTTGTTATCACACAGTAGTGTCTTTATGAAGAGAGGCAGAGGTAGTTGAGGAAGTAATTCACCTCTGCCTTTCCTAAGCGAGAGTATACAACACATCTCCTGTAGCGTTGCATATCTCACTTTGGAAACTCTTGGACCTTGATCTGTAGGTGATTCTTGCATGAATCCACCTTGACCTGTGCTGCTGCTTCTTTGTAGTACTCTGGGTGGTGATCTGTTTTGGATACTGGATCAAGAGTATCGTTGTAGGTTTAAGATCCTACTGATCTTTTCTAGTCTTACTTGAGGGCATGGCTGGTGGGTCCAGGGAACAGCTACTCTCTGACCTAGTGGCTTTGCAGGTTCATAATTGGCTGCTTCAGCAGTTGTTGGGCAATAGGCCCATAAATGAATCAGCAGCTTACAACACAGGTGAGTGCTCTTGTATTGGTTGTAGAGTGATCAGTGGGGAACCTACTGGGCCCCCTGGAAAGCATGGAGCTGAGTGAGACCAAGAATGCAGGAACGTTGAAAGAATTTAAGGTGTGCCAGTGTTAACCAAGAAAACTTGAGTGTTTGGGAGCTCAAGGGCTTAAGATTTGCTACTGTGTCTAGCAGTTTATTATGAAAGTGCATTGTAGAGGGGAACTCCATAACATATTCCCCCCCCCCCTTAAAGATCAGGCTCAGGGGAGTTAGAAGCAGCATCATTTATTTTGGAGAGGGGATGGTGATTTAGAGTTCTTCATTACACAGTTCTTCTTTCCGCAGGTGCTAGCGTCAGCTCTCCTTTTGTGGCTGGACCAATGCCAATCTGCTGTTTGGGGCATACTTTTTTCCTGCTATGCGTGGGCAACTAATGCTAACAAAGAGGGATATTTAAAAATTTATTTACTTGCCTTGTCAGCATGAGATTAGAACGTCTGAGGGAAATGGACTCATTTTCAGATTCTGGATCAGCAAGAAGCTTCCTTTGAGGGGTATTGAAGGATTCCGTTTCACATATGGGAGGATATTTTAAAGAACAATAGCAGCTGTCTGGGGGGGACATAAAGAGAAAGGCAAGAAGGCTTGTGTTCAAATTGCACCATAGCACGTATAGACTGGTTTCTGGGAGAGATGTCATAGCTGGTAGAAAATGGTGCCTAAAGAAATTGTGGCATTTCTAGATCTTTGGAGTTTTGCACATAAAAATTAAGGACACATGCGGGGGGGAACTGTTCTCTATCAGAGAGTGTTAATGCAGTCTTCTTCCTAGAATAAAGTTGTTGTGCTATGTTTGTCCTTGTGGTACTTTTTTGTTACTCTGTGTAAAACTGGGCAGTGTGGCATAAATATTTCTTTGTGAGAGATAACTCTGGTAAGGACTACGAAGGACAAAACCCCCATAAATAAAAGCAATAAGGTTACAATGACTGGTGAAGCAGGACATGTTCCATCATGTTGTTAACTGTTGCACGGTAGCCTCAGACAGAATGGCATGCCAAACAAACACTTTAAAATAGGTGGCTGCTGACTCCATGTGCACTATACTGTACTTCTGTTTTGGGTCATTCCATTCACTGTCAGTCTGATGCAGGTGGGGTTTTTTTGTTGTGTTGTTTTTATGCTTTTGCTAATTTGCAGATGGAGGCAGAAGGAAGCCTTGGGGATGCCTGCAGTGTGTTAGCAACAACACTGCAGAGACTTCCTCATCACCTTGCTTCTTGAGTCCCGGCTTTTAAAGCTGGAGTGAGGGGGGGCATTGAGGCGAGCAGATGAGATGTGTGTGCAGTTGCGATATGAACCTAACAGCAAAGGAAGCCTTTGTGTACAGCAGCTGAACAGCATGCGAAACGTAAAGCAGAGCTTCAAATAACTCTTTTAGGCACAGTAGCTAAAGAGCCCTGCTTCAGAGTTGGCACGCAGTGGAAGAGTTAATTCCAAAGCTAGGCACTGATTGGAAGGGGAGGTGTCGCCGTGTTTCGGATGAATTATCTGGCTGTACAGAGCTCGTGTGCTGCTTCGTGAGCACAGTGCAGGAGTCTCCTATGCAAGAGTTGAACTGTGACACCTCTGGGGCATGGAAAGAGGCTAAGCCAGAAAGCAGGGCAGAAAGGGAATCTCCTCCAATTTGGCTTGCACAAAGCACTGAGCACCCCTGCTTCCCACACACACACACACACACACACACACACACAAACACAAACACACACATACACCTTCCAGTAACTCAGAATACATACCATGTCGGATGTGGAGTGCAGTTTTGACGATGCCTCTTGCCTCTCTCCTCAGAGTCCTGGGTCCCCCTCACCTACTCGAAAGCAGAACAAGGAGACCACGTTCACGGTAAGTAGAATCCCACCGTGATGATCACCAGTCCAGTTGCTATGGTGATCTAGTCACCAGAGCAAGTAGCATTGCAGGGCAGGAGAGCCGTCAGTCCGTCTGTGTATGTGTTGGTGTGTTGAATCCGTGTGAAAGGGTCTGCCTCATGTTTTCCAGATGTAAACACGGTGCCTGCTATCCACAGCAGTAGCTGCATTGAAGCCATTTTTAAAAGGCTGGAGCTAGCAGAGAGCCTGTTAAAGAGAGACAGGAAAGAAATGTCAGAAAGCAAAAGGAGAGGGTGGGGGCACTTCTTTCTGCTGTGATTTTTAAATTATAGTTGCAGCAGTGTTTCCTTTTGTTCAAAGTTGCTTCTGGGTAGATCAAGCAATTAATAGCCAATGAAGTCATCTTAAGAATGGAGTGTTCCTGTGGGCAGCACACACAATGATAAAAAGTTGACAGTGAGGGTTCCCCCCCCCCCCCAAGGCTGGCTTCCTTTGCAGCTTTGATGGATGACTGAAGGGGCTAAAGATCCATAGAAAGAAGAAGAATAATTTTTGAAAAGATGCCGCGTGAAGTTGTCGTAGTATGCACTTTGGCTGAGGTCGCGAACATGCTAGATATTTCTCAGTAGGAGAGGATGAGATGCAAGCCTTTGAATCCTGGCAAACCTCTTTTGACTCTTTAAGTCCAAAAACTTATCCATTATTGCTCAGAAACCTGGCCCAGCCATCCGGGCTCCATGGTTAACAAAATATTTGATTTGATTGCAATGATTTAAGAGAGAGAGCGGGGGGTGGGGGACATTTCCCTGTGGAAGTGTGAGGTTCGCTCTTTTGCTAGCTACAGCAGTGGAAAGGAATTTGTTGAAACAACATGACACATCTCAGTGTGAATTAGAGCACCGGGAGTGGTGGTGGAGGGAACATTAGGGGGACTAGAATATGAGGTGGTGATTAGTGTCAGTGCTGTTTTCTTTGTGGCAGGATTGATGTTTGGTGCTGCCACTCAGTTTTCCCAGGTTTGAAATTTAGTTTGAATGTTTCATCAGTGTTTCCTCTGCCTCCCCCTTTCACGGTTTGGGTTCTCTAAAACGAGAGAGGAAACACAAGCAAAAACTGCTTATTTGGTAAGGGTGTTGGACTTCAGCCCCCCCCCCCCCCGGATTTTGCACTTTATGGAGTGGATCGCAAGAAATAATGCACTCTCTTAATGGCTTACACTTATTCTGAGTTGAAAGGGACGTAAAGCAGCAACCTCAGATCTTGTGAGGGGTGTCTGGGGCTGTTTCGACATTTTTCGCTCCGTACTTCACCCCATCAACATGAAACAAAACAAAACCCAGAACTTAAAGGGGCTCCAGGGGGTGTTACTGTAGAACAACTAGCTGTGTAAAGAAGACCTAGCTGTGGGGATAACCCCATTCAGTCAGAGGCAGTTGAAGAAACGGAAGCAGTGTGTTTTATCACTACTGCTCAGCTGCCATACATGTAGTAACGAAATTGAAGGCTGAAAAGGGGTGATTACCTTAATCCTAAGGCACAATTACATTGCAGCTGGAGTTAGGGATGATTCAATCCATTGTGGTGCCCCGGTTAGGCACCCCTGGGTTAAAGTGTTGTACTGTGACTTGGGAGACCAGGGTTCAAATCCCCACTAAGCCATGAAATTCACTGGACAGTGCTGGGCCACCCACCAACTCTCAGCCTGACCGAAATCATGGGGTTGTTGTGAGCACCTTGGAGGAAAGGCAGGATAAAATAAAAAATATTGCTCTTTGTGAATGGCTTTGTCAAGAATCATTACTGTGTTTTTTGAAGCTCTTTGAGGCTACAGTAATATTTGGAATCAGCCTCATAAGTGGGTCGTCTGTATCATGGTTCTGAGTATCTGCATTAATATTGTACCTCCTTGGGGGGTCAGCAAGAGTGGTGCAGGTGTTTTTCTATATGGCCCATCTCATCCAAGTGGCAAATGGATTCAAATGTTGCATCTGCCATGCAGTGTCCCGACCACAGTGAAATTATTTTTTGGCAGAACCATGCCACTGTGCTTGACCAGGAGAGGCAGCAAAGAACACATACATGCACGTACCGCACCACAGGTTCTCTCCCACTCTTTTCCTCAAGCCCAGCACTTTATTTTTGAGAAGGGATTTCTGTTGGATGTCACAAAGAGTTCACTTAGAATCATAGCATTGTAGAGTTGGAAGGGGACCCCAGGGATCATCTAGTCCAAACCCCTGCAATGCAGGAAAATGCAGGCAGCCCATATGGGGATCGAACCCCCAACCCCATCACCATGCTCTAGCCACCTGAGTCAACTGGAGTTGCATCTTTCTTCTGAGAAATATGTTATGAAGTGCCCTTTTCAGCTGACTGAATTCACACATAATGCCAAACTTCAAGGACTGCTTGGTTCACTTCTCGCCTCTTCCTCCTCTGTCTGCCCCCTGCACTTCACAGTCTAGGACTTCTGTCTGTAGTTTAGAGGCCAACCAAAGTTGGCCTCAATGTTGGAAATGCCAAATTATGGTTTGTACTTCCAGTAAAGCGGGATTACCAGATTTGCAGGACAGCACAATCAGTCATTTGACTTTTCTGACACCGAGGCAAACTGTTGTTTGTCAATAAACCTCAGTCAAAAGTCCTTCACAGCACATAGGAGTAGTCATAAGCTTGAGGGGCTCATTCCTGTTGCACCAAACTGTGGTTTAGCTTTATGTGTGAACACAGCCATTTTTCTCATGGGTAATATACAGAAGTTACTAACTTTCTGGGGATAGTGGGTGAGAGAGGAGAAATGTTGATTGTGTTACACAACTGAAGTAATTTTTCTCAAAATTGGGTTCTCAGCTGTTGTTGGACTACAACTCCCATCATTCCTAGCTAGCAGGGCCAGTGGGATGATGGGAGCTGTAGTCCAACAATAGCTGGTGACTCAAGTTTGAGAGACACTGATCTAAAAAGATAGGCATGTAAGACCATTAAGTCCGAGGTCTAAAAATTACCTAGCTTCTTCCTGTGACACGAATGCTCCTTTATATGCTCCTCTTCCAGTTTTCTCTGCTGCAGCACACAGGACTTAAATATCTGTCTCACATATACACTCCCAGTGTGGCATTTTCTCCTATAGCAGTTTGCATGAGAAATTGTGCTCTTAAAACTTGGTCACATCCAGTGGAAATACTCTGCTAAGAAGTTTTAGCAGAAACATCTGGAAATGTATCCAAACCATGTTGTAGGCAAGTGATAATCTACCATGCAGCGACACCCTTCAGGTGCCAACAAGTGCTAAAATATATATTTAAAAACCCTCTCTGCTGAAAATGAAGGAACTTGACCTTTCTGGCAATTGACAACCTCATGAGAGGCTTAGAGTTACATATGTTGGATGTGGTTCTTTGCATTCCAGTGTCTCATAACTTCTGTGATCCCATCCTACGACTTGAATGAAACACTATTTCTTTTGTGTTACCATTCCAGTTTTCATGGATGTTCATTTTCCTCCCTGCCAAAAAATAAAATAAAAATTCTGCTTGTTGCCATTTAATAAGAGCAACTCCAGTGCACTCTCTTGTTAGCATTACCAGCAAGGACACTTCTATTTCTGTGGTGTTCCTATTCAGGTTGTGACCAATTTCTGGCCACATTTGGATGATCATATCTCTACCTAAGGAAGCCAAGTTATGAGCAAGCCTCTTGCTCACACACCCAGCACCTTTGTTCCTTTTCAGTGAGCCACAATATAAACCAGGAAGTCTCTAAACTTAGTTTTTGGTTTTTATTCATTCTGGGAAACTCTGGTTACTAGCATCAGAACAAGCCAGGGTACTCAACTATGAATTGAAGTTTGTTTAATATCCTGGCTTGTTCCAAGGTTTTCCTGGTTCACACTTAACAGGAAACTGTAGTTAGTTAGAAGCTTCCTCATTTAATTATAGCTTGTACCAGAGGGAGGGGCAAGAAAGGAGGAAAAGGCTCATTCATATCTTGGTTTATTAAACCAATATATGATTGTCTGAACCAGCTCAATGGTTTTTCAGTCTTCATATTACAGAATCACCTTTGACTGCTGGACGCCTTGACTTCTTTGTGCATGTGTTCTTTCCGGCTATCGGGTCAACCCAATTTATAGGTATTTTGTAGTGTTTCAAGCTATACCCTGGAAAAGTGAAACAAAGCCAAATGCATTGTCAGCACAGCTACAACAGAAAAGATATACAGTGGTACCTCTGGTTACGAACTTAATTCATTCCAGAGGTCCGTTCTTAACCTGAGGTACCACTTTAGCTAATGGGGCCTCCCGCTGCTGCTGCACCACCGGCGCACAATTTTTGTTCTCATCCTGAGGTAAAGTTCTTAACCCGAGGTACTACTTCCGGGTTAGCGGAGTCTGTAACCCAAGGTGTTTGTAACCCAAGGTACCACTGTACCTTTGACTGTCCCAGTTGTCTGTTGGGCAGTGCCTATTGCAAATTCACACATGCCCCTAATCTGGATAGCTTTGTCTGGGCAATTGAGCCTATTAACACAAGTAGGTGACATGGGGCTGTGCACAGCGTCCCCACGCACAGTGTCCCCTTCCCTGCCTTACCATGTCCTTGGCCGTACTGTTTTGGTTGGGAATGGCGGGTTTCATCTGTGTTCACTTGAACATGTGGCACAGTTCAGGCGAACGCATGCAAATAGCCCCCTTTATACCTTCTTCACTCTGCATGGGACAATTGAAAACGGTGAAGATGTGGCCAGTGCATGGGGTGATTATTGGGACTGGGATGGCATGTGCAGCCCCCTGCCTTCTGCTTGTATTAATATTTCTTGCATGGGTGTATTTAAAAAGTTTATTATTATTATTATTTTAAAAAATGTTTTTCTTATATATATATGGAAGTATGTTTGCTCATCCACCCAAGCCATTGTGTGGTTCTACAGAAAGGAGGCAAGTCTAACCTCTCCTCCACATTTCTGAGAACATTTAGTTAAAAACACATTTTTCTTTGAACTGTGTGTTCTTTCCCCATCCATCTCCAGCACTAGAGCCAGCATCTTTGTTTCAAAAAGAGAGAAGCAGGCTCTTCCTCTCCCCTGGCAGGAAAACGGTGACATTTGAACAAGGCTTCCCCTCTTTTTCTTCTTCAGTGAGTGAGGTTATTAAGGTACCCCACAACAGGACTGGGTTTAGTGCCACCATAGCAATAAGGAGATAGGCACCTGTACATCCTTGATTTTGTCCTGGTGTTATTAGGAGAATCACACACACATGTCCCAAGTCCCCTTACAGGGCCAAGAGATTCATAGCTTAAAATAATTGTACGCAATAACTTGATCATCTTTTCCCTCCCAATTTTTGTGAGCGCTTGCAGATTATATTTTAAATGTCCCCTATAGCTTCTTGATAGTGCTTTCTGTTTGTCAAGTACACTGTCAACAACACAGTAAGGGCATTTAAGGAGGTCTTTTTGGTTGCTCTCTAACTAGGAAGCTTCATCAAAGCTCAAGCCCACTAATCTCTCTAAACCTTTGAGAACTTTGCATTTTGGCATGCACTATAGTATCTATTTCTTGTCCCAAGATGAAGCAGTTGGATGGATTATAAATTTAAATAAATGCTTTCTGTCAGGCTTCATGAATTAAATTAGTGAATTATGGATCCAGAGAGGAATAATTTTCAGTTGCGCTTTTTAAAAAATTATGCATTGAAGTGCAACATCTGAATATTAGTCTAATGATTTTATTATTAATCTGGTTTTCTCTCCATTGTGTCCATTAGCTTCACTGGGACTTTCTGTGTACTTCTGGCATAGGCTGTTGTGTAAAATTTGGTTTTCCATTTGTAAGATCCCTTAGGCAACTTTAACTCATTTAATGACATCCGGTCCAAGTTAGAAATGGTTTTACCTAGAGCTGCTACTAGATTTCACCAAAAAGTGAAATGATAAGAAAAACATGGAGGTTCCTGTTTGGGTGAAACATTTGAGGAATTTCCACAGAGGCAAACATTTTTAGTGAAGTGGTTGCCTTTTGAATTTCATCACTACAGTGAAATTGCAAGGCAAACATGAAGGTTCCTGTTTGAGAAGGAACATCCAAACAATTTTGAGGGTAGTAAGATTTAAACCGCAATCCTAGCCCCACTTCCCTGACCATAAACCCCATTGGATTCAATGCATGCTTGGACTTGGGCTTAGACGTATGTCCAGGTAGACATAGCTAGGATTGCGTTTTTAGTCTTACAATAAGTACTGCACATTCTTAGTTTTATCCTCCCTCTTCTTTTAAATAAAAGAAGCAGTCATGCAGGGTTTGATGATCAGAGACCCTGTTTTGCTTAGAGTCTGCTTCCTAAATATTGCAGCGACTTTCAACCACACAAAATCTCTTACATCTGCGTTCTGTGACATCTCCTGGTTAAAGCGAGCATTACATTCAGCAAGAACCTAAGCCAGCTGTGTTGCATTTATGCAGCTTTTGTTTACATGCATCCATGTTCCTGAACTGCTTTGCACGTCCAATGTACTCCTCTTTCCTTTTTGTCAGATAAACTGTGTGACGTTCCCCCACCCTGACGCAATGCCAGAGCAGCAGTTGCTGAAACCTTCTGAATGGAGCTACTGCGATTATTTCTGGGTAAGTGAGCAGCCACCCATATGCTCTTTACTGCAGCAACCGGGATTCATACAGTACGTAGCATATTGCTAAAATCTCTGTTAGCAAACATGGTTAAAATCCAAGCTTGGAAGGAGGTGCATAAGATGTTGGAGAAGTTGTTTCCCCCACCTCCACAATCTAATTGCATTGCAGCCATATTACGCAAGACCGGGTGACTACAATGGGCTCCTATGTTGAGTCATATTCTGGGGCTTGTAACCCCGGAAGCCAGCATCATACAAATCTAGACAGCATGTATGTGCTCAAGCACCATCTTCCTGATTTGCTGCCATCCCATCTGGTCCTCTACAAATGCATCGTGTTAAAGTGTAGCCCAGGCATAGGCGAACTCGGCCCTCCAGATGTTTTGGGACTACAACTCCCATCATCCCTAGCGAACAGGACCAGTGGTCAAGGATGATGGGATTTGTAGTCTCAAAACATCTGGAGGGCCGATGCCTGATGTAGCCGTTATTTCCCTTTCTTATCTTAAGTAGCAAGACCTTTCCAGAAAGGGGTCTGGGGTCCCCAGGATGCTGGGATGAGCTCTCTTAATAAGCTGATTGTTGATTGGTTGGCCTGGAGAGCTGGATAGTAATAAGGTGGTAATAAATTATCTGAGTATGGACTTTAGTTTTGGATTACAGTATACACATCCTTTAGCTTTTGTAAAAAATTGGAGTAAGTTTTAGAGAAATAAGAGAATTCCCTGCGACTTCAAATGTAATAACTTTAGAAGAGAATAGTATAAGGAACAAGATGGCCAAACTACTTACACTGGACAAAACTCATGAGTAATCATCACCCGAGAACCCACAACCCAATTGGACTGGAGCCCTGTTCTGTAATAAGTGCTTAGCATAATTCGGCTTCAACATGATTTGCTTCATTCAGACACAAATATTATATAAGGGTAGGATGTAGTTTTCCTACACCCAGAATATTTGTGGTTGAGGGGCAGGTGTGTTGTTGTTTTTTTGTTGTTGTTGTTTTGTAAACAATAAAATTAGATGATTTAGACTTTCTTGATAAAAAAAATATGTGGTTGTCTTCACAAAGAATGAGGGCAGAGGGGAGTTCAATTGAGTTCCATGCATACGAGGAACCATTTTGTTTTCTCTTTTACATTTCATGTGATATTTCCAAGTGCATGCAAAACGTTAGATGTACAGCATCAGAATTCTCTTGCACAACTAGAGGTTGACAGAAATGCAAATCTTGCAGCACCCACTGTGCAATATTGCCCTGCAGGGATAAAGAAGCAGTAGGGAAACAACAAATAAGCGGGGGAGGGGGTGAGTGGATAGAAAAGAGGTAGGAACTGTCCAGGGAGCAAGGCTTGTGTGGTAGGCCCTGATGTGCCAGGAGGTATTCTGAGTAAGAGTCTGGGGAAGAGAAGCCTATATGCCAGTTTGTAAAAAAAAATATGTGGCTAGTTCTGACCTTGGTCATTTGTCCCTGCCACAAGCATGGGTTGTTTTCTCCCTTATATTAATACTGTCAATTCCTATTAACACAGAATCTGCTGCTGTTTAACTACCTGTTTCATATATGCCAGAGCAGCCCCTAGTGGCAATGATCTGGTATTTGCTGGAAATTCTGCTAGCTCTATTGAAGTCGTCTTTGAAGCTCCGCTAGCAGCTGTTGTATTTGTTGCATTAGGCAAAAATATCCTGAATAGAATTGCCAGCTTGTGACTTGGGGGCGTTTGAGGTAATTCTTAGCCCACTTTCCGATATCTGCTGCGTGCCGGAGCTGCTAAGTGCTTTGGCACATCTTCTGACGCCTCTAGTGTGGCATATATTCTAACTGCACGTTTCCTTTAGACTGATAAGAAGGATCCTCAAGGAAACAGCACCGTCTCGGGATTTGAAATTCTTCTTCAGAAACAACTGAAAGGAAAGCAAATGCAAAAAGAGATGGCGGAATTTATTCGGGAAAGGTAACTTGGAAATTAACTCCTTCTTTCATTGGTTTCTGTCTCCATTAGTGAGACACCTGCTTCCGTTAGTCCCTTAGTAAATAACTTGCTTTCACTTGACAATCTTGACAATTGGGAAGGAGAATACTAGCATGGATGGGTTCCTTGGACTGTTCTGTCTTGACTACTTTATATTCCTACAGGCTACCAGCAGTGTCTTATTCTCACTTTCATAAGTTCATTTATCTAAAGCTTTGCAAAAATGGTTTATCCAAACATGAACACACGGCAGTTATATTCAGCAAAAGGATCGACAGCTAACAAGTTTTTCAATCGCCATTTTGTATGGGGTTCTGGGCCAAATTCAGCAATTTGTGGCTATGTTAGCACCGTAGAAATGCTCAGTTTTAGAAACACATACATTCATTTTTGTGAAATTCATGGTAAAATAGTATATGATATCTGCCCTAGATGTTGTGGTTCACACAGAGAAGATGCTGTATGCCTGCAGAGTTACCTGCCCTCCTTCTCATGCTTTCTGACATGCACCTCTGCCCAACACTTGGCCACAAGCTTGTGTCACCATGGCAGCAACAACACTTCATGCTTACGGTATATCTGTCATAGGGGGTTCAAAATAAGTCAAGTGAGTTAGTGTGTATTTCTCAATAAGATGGTTTGAAATATTCAGTGGCTGCAGCTGTTGTTGAACAGTAAGAAGCTATTGAAGTGATGTACATTAAGGTAATATGGGATACAATACCAAAGAGTCTGGCGCAATTAGTGCCAGCACCATCCGTTAAGAGTTTGGGTGTAATCTTCGACACCTCCCTTTCCATGGAGGCGCAGATTGCAGCTAGAACAAAGGAGGCATTTTTTCATCTCCGCCAAGCTAAGCAGTTGGCTCCTTACCTCTCTCACCCTGACCTAGCCACTGTGATTCACGCCATGGTCACCTCGAGACTGGGTTATTGTAACTCACTCTACGTGGGGCTGCCCTAGAGACTGACCCAGAAACTCCAGCGGGTGCAGAATGCCGTGGCGAGGCTCCTTACGGGGTCCTCGCTGCGGGATCACATTCACCAGGTGCTATACCAGCTGCACTGGCTCCCGGTGGAGTACAGGATCAGGTTTAAGGTGCTGGTTTTAACATTTAAAGCCCTATACAGCCTAGGACCCTCGTACCTATGGGACCGCCTCTCCTGGTATGTCCCACGGAGGACCTTAGGGTCTTCGAACAAAAACATCTTGGAGGTCCCAGGCCACAGGGAGGTTAGGCTGGCCTCAACCAGAGCCAGGGCTTTTTCGGCTGTGGCCCCAATCTGGTGGAACACTCTGTCACAAGAGACTAGGGCCCTGTGGGACTTGACATCTTTTCGCAGGGCCTGCAAGACAGAACTGTTCCACCAGGCCTTTGACCAAGGCACAGCCTGACCCCCTCCTTTGGTAATCCTCTTAGAACTCTAGCCCAATGGTTGCCATTACGGTAATTTGATTCTGAATTGATTTTAGAATGAATTGATTTTAGAATGCTGTGTTTACTTTTACTGTTGTTAGCCACTCTGAGCCCTTCTTCGGCTGGGGAGGGCGGGATATAAATAAAATTTTATTTTATTATTAGTATTAAAAACAATATTCCAGTCAATATTCCAGTAAATGTTCCAGTAAATGACTGGGTCACACTTCAAGGAAAGTCTTATTAAATAAGAAGGCAGTAATAGCCACCCACACATCAAGTAGGTGCCTAATTTCAGCTGGCAACTAATTCCCGAAGGGTCAGTTGATGTGTCTGATCCAGTTTCCCAGCCATACAGTTCTATAGCTTGGATCCTATCTTTCCTTCTGTGTAAGAAACAGAATTCACCCTCATGGAATGGGACTTTTACATCTTCTTCAGCCTGTACCCATCAAAAACCTGCTCCTGGTGATTGGAAATGGTGTGGGAAATGTAGCAAATGGAATAGGGAGACAGTAGAAGTCCCTTATCATACATGAATGGAGGAGCAACTTCTATATGCCCAGAGCTGCTCTTTATAACATTTGTATATATGCCCGGAGTTGCTCTTCTTAAATGGAAGGACTTGAGAGAAGGATCTCAGATCCAGTGAAGTCTTTGGTTGCAGAAGGTGGGGAGGTGATTTTTTAAAATAAATAAATAAATAAATATCCCTATACACACACACACACCTGGGACCCCTTCCATGCTATTCCAGAAAGTCCCCCTACCTTCTAGAGTGGATTTTCAGAGTTCACAAGGGCTGTATTGGGGAGGGGGGATGAGCAAAAATAACCTCTCCTAGTATTTTGCTGCAGGATTGTCCTGTAAACAAACAAACAAAATGCTCACAGGATCTCTATTTTCATCCCCTGTGTCTCCAGAAATCATAAAGCTGGGTTGTCGGATTTAAGAAATTCTGGTTGCAACCTAGCAAGGCGTTTAATTTTTTCATATTGTTTGATATTAGTACAATCACTGTATTTATTAAGGGTCCATTTTAATCTTCACTGTAGAGACTTAGGAATCATAGAAGTACAAATCCTCTTGAGTTCTCTCTACTTCACGATCTTCAGTGACTTTAGCACATCTAGGGGTGGGGATCTTTCCTCACCCCATCCGGTCTGCCTCTGCTCTGCTAGAACATAGTTTAAATAACTGAAAATATATGCAGGACATGAAAGGAGAAGGCGCGCGAGAGAAAGATAAACAGTTATTATTTATAGCTGCTCATTATTTATAACTACTCTTAGAAGAAAAAGAGCACTGTTATAAATAGCTTTCCGAATAATAATAATAGGATGGAGATTTACTTCTCTATGGCTTGCAATGGAGAACTGGAACACTGTGTTCCAAGAGTGGACTTTGCCTGGTCAGAGGACAATGAAGGCGCCACTACCATTACCCATTTCAATTGGACAGTGGTGAATTGGTAGGAAAACTTTATCTTGTGCCAGTGGAAAATCTTAAGCATAAGGACAAGTGGGAATCCTTTTGACAGAGTATAGATCATCAACAAATCCACACAGAAAGTAACCTTTGGCACAAAATGGCAAATATATAAATATGTGTCAATAAATACATTACATAGCCATATTGCCCATTCACAGCTTTACAAAAGAAACAGGAGTTTATATAGATTGATATCGTTCTCACCTCTTCTTGGAAAATGTCTTTATCAAGGGGGAAACTTGGAAAAGACCCTTTGATGTGCTGCAGCATGAAACTCCCCCCCACCCCACAGTTTTTATCAAAAAGTACAACTCTGTTTTTGCTTGACACTGAGATGTTTGGTTTGGTTTGGGTTGGTTGTTGTTGTTGTTTTAAAAACACACACAATAGCAGTTTATGCACCTGTCTTTTTGTCTTTTCTATGGGTGTATTTGACCCCCTGCTTGGGAGACTATTCACTGCTCCCCACAGTGTTGGGGGTTTTTTTGAGGGGTGTGTGAAGGTATTTCAAATAGATACGATTTTAGTATAGTGCAGAGGTGGCTCCACAGACCAGAGCTGCATCAGCATCTGCCTTGAAAGGTGGATGGGGCTGCCCACCTGTCAGTCACGTAATGTAACAAATGACATCAAGTGTTTTGGTGCTCTGAAGTCAGAAAAAAGCCTTCCTTTTAGCAGTTCCTTGCTGTTTGTGAGGTGCTTTGAAGCCCTGACTTTGGCACTTCAAAGAGCAGCCAAACTGAGAAACCTTGGATGCACTCAGTGCTTTTTTTCTGTAGGTACTCAAGGGTACAGAGTATTGGCATCTTCCTTTTTCAAATGTTAAAAGTGAAAAAAGCACTGGGTGCACTAGAGAGTTTGTTGCAGGGAGGAGTTCTCTCACACATCTAGACCAAGCTGGACTGAGCTCCCCACATATAATCCAATGTATGAGGGCTTCAGTCCAACTTAGCACTGAGTTTGGATGCACAACAGAGTTTCTTGCAAAGGGTGCCTTTGCCTATGGAAATTTCATGGAGGGGATGGTATGGCCAGGAGGAAGAGTGGGGGGAGCCTGAGGATTTGGAGCTAGAGGAGTCTGTGAATGATCCCAGTAGGGTGGAACTGGGGTCTCAAGAAGTGTCTGGTGCCAAGGAAAGGCTAGGAGACCTGGAAGGGGAAGATTCAGACCCTGAGGAAGACCAAGCAGATTGTCAAAGGGCTACTTGTTCATCACACCTTATTTATCAGCCTGTTTGTATTGATGGGGCTATGTAGAACAATGGAACATCTCACTGTGAGGAGTAGCAGAGAAAGATCCTCTTGCAGGTGGATCCTCTTGCATCATAAATACATTTTTTGACTTAAAGAAAACTGAAATCTTGCTTTGGCTTCTGGTAAGAGCTGGACTAGATTCAGCTGTTTTGACAAGTCAGAAAGAGCTGTCCAACCTGGTTCCACATACCAGGGAGGTGGAGCTGCTTTGTCCTGTTACACACAACCTATTCTTTCTATCATCATAGATATATGGGGTTGGGGTTGAAGACACAAGAATCGACCTGTATTACCTCGGTGAGGATTTTCAATAATGACTACCCAGCTTGTTGGGTTTTGCAAGTTGAGTTATACAATGTGTGAAAACATCTATTGTAATGTGAGATACTGTTCTTCTAAATAATATATTTCTGCTGGTGTTCTTCTGTTCTCCAGGATAAAGATTGAGGAAGAATATGCCAAGAACTTGTCCAAACTATCACAAAACTCATTGGCTGCCCAGGAAGAAGGGTAAGGTCATATTCTTACCATTGTGTGAGTGGATGAAATCCCATGTAGCTATAAAACCTGTGCCTTTACTTAAATAATTTTTCCGCTCTTTCCGGCTTTCTGTCTGGGATCGACATTGGACCCTGGGTCCATCCTGTCTGGTATTGATACTTCAGTAATGTGTTAAGTATTTGGAAGTTAGAAGAGAAAGTAAGGATCCTAGAGAAATGTGCCTCTTCTCTTTCTGTGGAAGTTTCAGTCCAGCACAGCTGTATAGCAGGCCAGCTGTCAAGTAGCAGCAAGCCATAGTTAATGGCTTATTGAGACAGAGCAGTGCACACTGCCTAATTACTCCTGCTTTGTGCCTCACCAGTGGGAACAACCAGCCATGAATCATTGGCTTGTTGTTAGGTCCAAACTGGGATTCTGTTTTGTTTCTCTTTAATAAACCAGATCAGCAAGCCAACAACAAACAATGGCTTTATGTTGATGAGTAGTCATGGTTTGTTAGAGTGAAACAAACCACATCTCAGGTTCAGGCTTCATGGCTTATTTCTCCCACTAGGGGACAAGCTGGAGTCGCAAGCGATTGGGCAATGTGCTCTAGCACACTGTTCAGTCCAAATAAGCCTTTAACCATGACTTACTGTTATTTGCAAATGAAGTCAATGAGCCTATATAATGCAGCCTTTTGATACGTTTCATTTTTCTTGCGATGGGGATTTGACCACATGTCCTTTCCAACTCAGAAATGTGATTCACATTTTATTTTACGTCTTTGCGGTTCCATCTATTCTAGATTCGCCGTGGCATCTGATGAGGTGGACTCTAGTCTACAAAAATATATCCCAAAATAAATGTTAGCCTTTAAATAAATTTGTTCATCTAAGGAGTCTCTACAGACCCTTTGATGTTTCTTGCCACAGAGTATAATTGAATCGCAAACATCTGATAACTTAGTTTACTCCCTTAACAAATTCCTTGTTCCTTTTAATGTTTGTGTCCTCCTGGAGGAGAGTATATTGATTGCAGGAATTCACAGTTTATTCGTTTTCTACTCTGGAGGACAAGAGGAATTTTAATGGGGCATGCCTGCATACCAAATAGTGAATTGGGTTTCTGCTTGGATGCATTCAATTCCTGGTTCCAAAAGAGATGTAGGCAAAATAATTCCTGTCTTGTACAAATACTTTGGATTTCAGCATGTCCGTCTATAGTATTAAGATGGCTTTCAGACACTGTACGTTTCTTATGTTTCAGTGGCTATGGAACTTATTTAATTTTTGTGATATGGTGGGGGGGGGGGGACATGTAGCAAGGCAGATTAACTTTCTTTGTCACCTGGCATTCATTAGATTTATATCCTGTCTTTTTCAATGATGAAACTCGTGTAAACTTCCAGCTCATTGCCTAAACTGATAGCCATTATGTTATTATTCCCTCCACTAGACTAATTCTCACAAGTTATTGGACACTTTGCTTGGAGGAGCTACTAAGAGTTGGGAAGACATGTTTGAAAAGGCTATTAAAAGAAATCACATTGTTTATTTTCTGTCACCTGAGAAAATTAATTCAATTCTCTGTGTTGTCATGGGCTTATTTCAATTGTTTGACATTTTGAGGCTTAAGAAACAAACAAACAACTCATCCAAACGGCTCCTCATTAGGTAAAACCTTCCTAAATGTAATTGGAGTCTGATGGGAGACACTCTGGATCTAATCAACATTTTATGGCTACTCTACATATTATGCTTCAATTTATGGTTAAGCTATCCCTTTTGGTATTTAAAAAGTATCAAATTACACACTCGAATCAGTAGCTGAAGAAGTCATTAGTTACCTCTGCTGAATTATTATAACTACAAGTAAGAGCACAGGTAGAAAAGTTGCTAGTTTGTCTCAAATGAATGGTAATTATGAGCCTAAACAGCACTAAGGGATTGTGAGCGTAATTTATTCCAGGGGGTGGATGGGGGAAATGGGATGAGATTTTGCTGAAAATAATTATGCTCATCTTCCTTCCCCCGAATGTGAATCTGAACATGAGTCTAGAGAGAAAAATTATGTAAGATAATTTACATTTTTTGTCTTTTGAGTTCAGCACTCTGAAATGCCGCTGTTCCCATTATGTGTAGTATTTGGAATGCTACTGATAACAGAAACATACGTTTGTAATGATGAGAATTGGATGCTAATGAATGAGTAAATTTCTTACCCGTCACATATGTTTCAGGACGCTTGGAGAGTCTTGGTCTCAGCTGAAGAAAAGCCTGGCTGATGAAGCAGAGGTTCACCTCAAGTTTTCCTCCAAGGTAATCACTTCATAAGGAATCTTCTGTGTGGGGTTGAGACCAGCAGAACATGTTTTCTGAAAACTGGGGTGCAGTTTTACATAAAAGCTGCATTTGCGGGATTTTCATGGGTAAAATAAGATGTCTGGGGAACAGAAGGATCCCAGTCAGTTGCTTTTCCCCAAAATCAGAAGCTATTTATGCAAATGACTGTTGTGGCCCTCTAATGCTGGATGATAGGAAGCTGCTTTCCATCAGGACAGACTGTTGTTTACTCTGGCTGGCAGTGGTCTGTTACATAATCTGTTCTGCGATCCTTTTTTTAAGTGGGGATGCCTAGGTTTGAACTTTGAACCTTCTGCACTCAAAGCATGTCCTCTGCCATTGATCTGTGGTCCCTTCATTGATTCCTAAGAAAGCACTATATGCAAACTTTAGGCATGAACCAGCCAAAGTTTATTATTATTATTATTATTATTATTATTATTATTATTATTATTATTATTATTACAGTGGTGCCTCGCAAGACGAAAAGAATCCGTTCCGCGATTCTTTTCATCTAGCGGTTTTTTCGTCTTGCAAAGCAAGCCCATTAGCGGCTAAGCGGATTAGCGCTATTAGCGATTTAGCGGCTTAGCGGCTATTAAAGACTTAGCGGCTTTGAAAAGGGGGGGGAGCGGGGGGAAATGGCGAGACTCGCAAGACGTTTTCATCTTGTGAAGCAAGCCCATAGGGAAATTCGTCTTGCGAAGCGCCTCCGAAACGGAAAACCCTTTCGTCTAGCGGGTTTTTCGTCTTGCGAGGCATTCGTCTTGCGGGGCACCACTGTATTATTATTATTATTATTATTATTATTATTATTATTATTATTATTATTAAATGTTTTCCGTTTTCAAAAGTTTACAAATACACATCTTACAGTCTTGTACTTCCAATACAAATACATGTCATACCCCCCTTTTGTGGTTTCTTATTTAAATTTTTAACACTGTATTTTCCACTTTACTCCATTTTTAAATTGTTCTACAATTAATCTTACTTATACTTTTAACTTCTTGATTTAATTTAACCCTACCAATGCTTTTAGTTGCATACCATGATTTTTCAAATATTCCACAAATATTCCCCACTACTTAATAATAATAAAAATTTCTCTTGGTTTCTTAGCACACCTGTTAATTTTGCCATTTCAGCGTAATCCATCAGTTTAGTTAACCACTCTTCCTTAGTTGGAACAGCATCCTCTTTCCATATCTGGGCAAATACCATTCTTGAACCAGCCAAAGTTAATCTTTTTCAAGTCCTATGAGTCAAGTCCATGGGAAAGATTAAAGCATTAAAATAGTTCAATTTGAAAGCTTTTATCATTGAATTGCTCTTCCGATTAAAAATAATAAACAGCCTTATTCAAAGGTTAGCAGCTTAGAAATAAGCAGAAAAATAGGTTAGCACATTGTGGAATTATCACTTAATGGGTGCATATCCTCTGATAGAAACAAGTTCTGCAGATAACTTTTTTTCCATTTTCACCTGATAAATGTGCCAGTTTCCTTGGAATCACAATGCTCAAGGCTGCAAGCTCAGTTAATGTGGGTGGAGTTTAGTGTATGGGTTGTGTGATTACTGTATAATATGTGTGCTGGGGCGGTATTCAGTTTGAAAATCTGGGATGGGTAGAAATTAACTACCTTCAATGCTATCACAGCACTGCTTTAGAAAGAAAACTATTAGTTCAAGTGACCTTTTTTCATCAGTCTGTGCCTGGAAGGAATCCACAGCAGTCCCAAGACTATTGATTCAGCTGAGTAACTGCCCTTCTCATGATCAAGTTGTTAAGAGATTAGACAGCAGACAAATTTTGCCTGCTTCATGGTTTCAATTGTTGCAGACATGTTGAAATATACACTGAGTCAGTGTTTGGCTGGTTATGTAGTACACATGCATCTAAGTCATGACTTGGGGTGGAAATGTCCTTCCCCTGATTGCCTTTTTCGTTCCTGCAGTTGGTTGAGACAGAATAGGTCTGCTTTCTGATGTCGTTGTGTTTGAGAGCCAAAACAGATGTGACCGGGAAATGCATGGTCAAATCTCCCAGCTCTTTTCTCTCTGTTAAATTGGGATGTGCAGCATTTTGACTGGCACACCGTTGCTGAGGGGAAAGGCTGTTTAACACCTTATTTTTTGAATTCCCCACCCCCACCCCACCTGCACTTGCTAGTCCTGTTGGGGGAAATACAATACTGTTACAAGCATCTGTCTTTTTTCTGAGGGGGGATAATAGCAGTTTCAAGGAGGAGATTTCAATCAGGAATACAGAACTTGGAGACAGGGCTAAAAATACTTTCTCCCCCGGTGCTGTTACTATTCCAATTGATGTCTGAAGTATAGTGCTCCTGGCATCCTGGAATCACCAGATGCTGCGGATAAGAAAATAGTTTTAATTGTAATTGGGTTTTTAAATTTTTTTCTAAATTGTTCCATTATGGATGGCCAGCATGGACTCCTTCAGAAGGATGGGTGGTATTTAACTTGAATGAATGAACGGACAAAAAAAATAAAAATAGAGTGTGTCACCCACACTACGCAAACTGGGAGTTTCCTGTGTCACACACCTTGAAAGAATTGTGGTCAAAATAGAGGTGTATCAATTATCAGCCGTTAGTCCTTCCTCAACCAAATTTCCCTTGCCTTTTGTTTCAGCTCCAGGCAGAGGTGGAGAAACCCCTTCTCAACTTCCGAGAAAACTTCAAGAAAGACATGAAGAAGTATGACCATCACATTGCTGATCTGAGGAAGCAGCTGGTTAGCCGGTATGCATCGGTGGAAAAGGTAAGCCAAAGCAGTCAGATGAGTTCAGTGGGCTGCCTGAAGGTTAGGGATAACTTGGCAATTCCACCTTCAGAAACAGACGACGATAGCTTATGTTTCTTCCCTGGCCAAATCTATTTTGGTTTGAAGAAACAAGTGCATGTAGTTCATGCAGCAACTTTTTAGCATGCCCTATATTAAGCCAAAGTAGCTGACTTCTCAGACAAACATAGTGTTGATATTAATATTATTAAATGTTGTTTGCTCCAGCATTCCTAATGATTTAATAGTTGCCACATCTGAAGAACTACTCTGAAGAGCACCTTTAATCTTCCCTGTGGTGCTAAAACTATCACACAGAAGAGGAAGAATCTCTGTGTCTCATGGTTCATGTTCCAGGTTCATGGCCTCCAACAAGGGCATATGTTCCATATTGCAGTGATTAATTCTGAAAGGAGGGGAGGGATATGAGAAAGAGGAGGCAAATGGTTATTGTTTTTCTGCTGAGGAGGAATTCATGGTCATTTCTTTTTGTTTCAAGGCCCGAAAAGCATTATCGGAGAGGCAAAAGGATTTAGAGATGAAAACACAGCAGTTGGAGATAAAACTCAGCAACAAGACAGAAGAGGAAATTAAGAAGGCTAGGCGGAAGTCCACCCAAGCTGGTGAGTGAGGATAACGTGTGTTAAGAAGACAAGGAACAGTGGTGTAAAAAGAAAGTTAGGTGGAACAAAGTCCCTGCTGTTTTAGCTAAGGAGAAAACTTAAGTTCGGGAAGCACTGTTTTGTGAGAGGATAAAGAGAGCACAAATGCTGACTGGCTCACTCCACTTCCCCAATGTGATGCCCTCCAGATGTTGTTGGACTACAACTTCCATCAGTCCTAGCCAGAATGGCTAATAGCCAAGGATGATAACAGTTGTGTTCCAACAGCATCTGATGGACACCAGGTTGAGGAAGGCTGACTAACTCCCCAAATCTTAACATTTGGTGTTGATCAGGACTGAATTCATAACAGTTCCTTCCTTCTGGTTATATCGCAAATATTTACTACAGACACCCCAAAGTTTAGGTGCTATTGATAAGTTCCAGGATTTAGCTTCTTCCACGCCCCCCCCCCACAAAGGACCAATGTTACATACATCTGAAAGAGAAGAGGAGGAAAAGTATGTAGAGTAATTAAGGAAAAGTGACCAATTATGCAGGTCTTTGTAATGCTGGAAGAGTCAGACAGGAGTTTAGTATATCAAATTGTCAACACTCCTTGAAGCTGGTTAGTTCAGTGATGTGACTTTCAGTGATTAAATTTGTCCATTTCCTCTCTGTTTCCTTGTATTAAATATGTGACTAGCAGAAAGTAGTGCTGGAGGTGCTCTCTACATTCAACACTTCGTGATTCCATGTAAATTGCATTTTATAAAATACATACTCTCTGATTTGTACACTAGATGGCAGGAGAGATATTCACTACTACTTGACTCAAAAACCTTGTTTAAAAAAATCATATGATTTAAAAACAGCATTAGCCTGGGTCTGCTTCTGCATTTGTTCTACTCGAAAACAATATTTGGGGGTCTCAGGTAGTAGCAGCATTAGAATGATCCATGCTGAAACTGATAAGAGGAGCAGATTTTCCTGCTGCTTACCAGTATGCTGCAATGTGAGGGTAGCAGTGAGGGCGAGGCAGGGGCGCTTGATTGGCTCTGCTCATATGACATCACTGCTGCCCTGCTGCACCTCCGCACCATTCTGGTACATGGCAGCAATTCTGCTGCAAGGAGATCAGGTATATGGTCTCCCTGACAGCTACTCCTGACCAGGAAAGGGAGTTTAACAAAGGGAAGCCATAAAACAAGCATGGATTGCCCATTTGACATAGCAAATAAATATCCAAAGCTTGGGGCAAAAACTCCATTTTGTTTCCTCACTGAACTGTACTTTTGTTTCTCAGTCCAATGAAATTGAAATTTCAAGAAGTGGGAAACAATATTTTTCCCTTTGTTCCATGACACAGTTTCTGAATATTTTGATGACTCTTGGCCTCAGTGGCCAGGGAGACTTGGGGAGATTTCCTTGAAGGGAGAGGAGGACACACCTGGGAGGTAGGAAATCAATGGACTGGTTTGTTTCTCAGTGTTTGTCTTACAAACATGCTCCATTGTGAGGCATGCTGTCCAGCTGGATGAGCCCGCGGTATTTGTTTGACAACTGTGTTTCACTCCTATTAATAAGGATGGAGAGATCACCACTCACTTCTCTCCTAATGGGTTTGATTTAGCTACACTACATTCTCTTCGTTCTTAACACCTTGCATGTAGAAACTTGTAGATAACTGCACTTTCACTTCTAAGTACCCTTTAGGGCGAGTGAGTGGGCTTGCAAAAAAAAAGTTACTCACTGTTCTTTGCTTTGCTTTGTGTGTTGCAGGAGATGACCTCATGCGCTGTGTGGATCTGTATAATCAAGCCCAGTCAAAGTGGTTTGAAGAAATGGTGACCACCTCTCTGGTATGTCATGTTGGGTCTCTCCATGTTATGTTTGCAAAACTTCAGTGATAAGTGCCCATCTGGTAAACGTTATCAAAAGTTCAGCCCATGCCTGATCTTGCCACAACATTCTCAGGTCCAACTCTGGACGGCTTCCAGCATATATTAAAACATAGTGAAACATTAAACCTTAAAAAGCTATCTTGGCAAATTCAGCAGACATTGTGTACGCAACAGTTTTCCTGGTCTGTGCATCGTTACAGTGGCCCCTGCATTCTGAGAGGGCTCATTAGAGACTATCGATTGGGTATTCATAGTAGGAGCTGTGGTAGCAGGTAAAGCCCTCATATGCTACAGCTCTTGTTTGACCCATGTTCTCATTTCAGATGGATTCTTTAGAGAACAATAGTGAAGTTCTTAGTCACTAAGAAATTCACATAAAGCAATCTCACCTTTCATTTGATGTTCAAGTATACTGCCTTATCCCCCATCTTTTAATGAAAATCTTTTCTTGTTTCCTTTCAGGAGCTTGAGAGGCTAGAGGTGGAGAGAGTGGAGATGATTCGGCAGCACCTTTGTCAATATACACAGTTGCGGCACGAGACAGATATGTTCAACCAAAGCGTGAGTTTGCTTGGCCTTTTCTCCTTTCAGAAACAGTATTTCAGCAGGCCCTTGTAAACCTTAGAGCCTTAGAGTTGCACTGAGCCCGCCACACTCTTGCCCTCCAGTGTAGACAACGGCATAAGTACCACAGCTGACTTGAAAAAACAAACGATTAAAACGCATTGGCCTCCTTGATGTAATATCTGTGGTCTGCTCTTCTTTCAAAATGGTATCCTTGGAATAGCTCAAGGCCTAGTTGGAAATGTTGTCTGAGGAAACAAATCTGAAGAACTGGAAGAAGGAGGTGGAGAAGTGGTTCAGTTTTGCTAGGGAGTCTCATTAGGCATTCCTTTGTGCTCTTATGGTAACACTGCTGTTGTTTCTGTGTCTTTCAGACAGTAGAACCCGTGGATCAGTTGCTTCAGAAAGTGGATCCAGCCAAAGACAGGGAACTGTGGGTAAAAGAACACAAAACCGGTAATATCAGACCCGTGGATATGGAGATATAGACTGCTGTTGCTGGTTGTAAGTGGTGGGCTCCTTGTCCCAGCCATGTTCGAGAGAGTTCTGTAAAGCCTCAGGAGTAGGGAAAAGAGAGACGTTCTGCTGTCAGCTTCCTTATATATTTATTATTGCCTGTAGGGACTATTTCTGTCATGTTTGATCATTATTTCATTTCCTGTTGTGCTTTGCCTTAAACATCGAACATTCCAGGTTTGAGAAGCCACGCTTTATACTTCCTTTCAAAAATGGGCTGTCAGCAGCCAAGCAGTTGCCGCATTCGTGATAAGCTGCAGGGGCTGTTTTCTGGTACAAAGAGAGTTTTGCTATTCAATTGTGATTGACTATCTCATGCTACTCTCCTTGCATGATGCTCTGTTTGTACAGCAATGCTAAGACACAATATGCCTCTGCCAAACAAACGAGACTGGTGAATTTGAACACGACTCTGGAAGGAGTGAGATCTTCCTGAATATTGCCACTTAATTGGATGGGAAGGCGGGGGTTTGAGGAAAACGCTCCTGTCCTCCCTTTACAATTTATGAAATGGCATTTATAAAGCTAACCTACCTCACAGGGGTGTTGTGAGGATAACAGTAAAGCCTGTACAATATGTATTTTTTAACAAATCCTGACTCCCATGACTGCAGACTGCTGTTGTGAGGCCATCTGTGAAATTGTGTCTTTTTCAGTACAAAAGAAAATGAGGTAATAGGTCTGGTGACCTTTTGAAAAGGTTGGTCCTTCTTTATATACCCTCTCAGGTACTCACTGACTGTAGTCCACAAGCCACTTACTCTGAAGGGGTGGGATTCATCTAATAAACCCTATCAGTGAAAGCCCTGCAGGAGGGCTTCTGTTTTACAGCAGGGCTTTCCCCCCGTCTTCTCCTCCTGCACCCCCCAAAATTTGGTTCTTGGGAGGCAGGAGGGCCCCCCAGAACAACACGGTGGGAGAGGGGGATTGTTCCATCTGGCAAGCTGATATGCTTGTGTAGGCAGAACATTTGTAACAGTGTGACAATGAATCCCACCCATGGTCTCCTTGACTTTGCCAGGGACAATTCCTGAGGAAACATTCTGAGAATTGCACACATTTATCAGCACTCTCCAGAAGAAAACAATATCCTCCATTGAATAGATAATAAGGCTACAGTGATTAGGACCCTGATGCTGTAGTCTTCAAAGAACTTTTTGAATGCTTCCCTTGGAAGATTGTAGCCAAATCAAATTAATTAAGGCATTGCTTGAGCTTTGCTTTCCACCAAATAACTTACAAGTTTACAGATTATATAGATGGCAGAACTTCCTAGCTAATGTGTCTTACCTCAAACATGAGTTACCCAAAAGGTGGATTTATCCAATTGCTCTCTGGTTGCGTCACGCCACAGCAACCTTCAAGTGGGACTTGCTCTTTGGGGAGGATTTAACAGGCCTTTGGCTCCTGAACTCCTCCATCATGGCAGCCATTTTAAAACAAGGAATTCAGTCTGTGTTAAATCTTTTCAGAAGACCAAGTTCCATGTAGCTCCCAACATGCTGTGATAGCCAAAAATCAACACAAGTAAATTAGAAACGATTGTATAAATCCGGCCAAATATGCATTCTGAAGCTAACATTCTGAAGTGCAGCTCTTTTCGTGAATGACGATGGACCCAATTGATCCTGAGGTCCCAAATGTTGAGAACTGTTGGAGAAGAACCACAGTGTTCTTTGTCCCTCTTTTTTCTTCATTTGTCTTGCCTTGTCTTGCCTTGGTATTTATACAGAACAAATATTTCCCCTCTGAATTTATCTGATCTCTTTTCGTTCCTCATACTGCCAAGTGTTTTGTTTGATCAGCTGTCATAAGCAAATGTGAGGAGCAGATAGCCCTTTATGTCCTTCCTGAGTATTCCAATATTCTTTTTTACTGGAATGCATAAGTCTGTACTATGACCAGATTTCACTGGATAAATGTTTTTATTTTTTGAATGATGATAGGTGTTGCAGATAAGTGGAGTTCCATGAGCTCACTTTGGCCTGGGTGGGTTGAGGTGTAGGTGGGAGAGGAGACATTTGTTTTGTTTGGTGCTGTCAAGCAAACTATCCCAATAAGTTACAACACAACTTCAGCTAATTTGAACATTCTTGCGTACTCTTCCCTTGCTTTACTTCCAGTGAAATATCATTTTCCCCCTCTTTCTGTGTAACATCAGGTTTCTAATAGGAAACACATTTCATCTTTCCCCCCCAAGAAACTGACCATCAAGGTTGCAAAAAAGAACGATTTATCCTGTTGGTATGTGTGGGGAAATTGAGACTTGGACACATCCCAGCATTAAAAAGATTTCCAAGGCATCCGTTCAATTCTTCTTCCTGTTTTGAAAACCAGAGTCATATTTCCATATTCTGTGCATCCTTCAACCAGCTTGCCATTGTCTGGAGCATCCCTCACTTGCCTTTTCCTGGCCTTCTCACTGTTTAGCAGTCTGCTCCCTGCATGATATAGACCTTGTCTTCTCATTTTCCTTCACGTGTGTTCTCAGGTATCAGCCAACATAAGTGAAACTGCCCACACAAATTGTGAAAAATAACAGACCATCTCTCAAAATATATTTTAAGCCACTGCTCCATATATACTCAACAGCACCTGACAGATTTTGTTCTCGTGTGTCTGCTGCTTTGCACTAAATAAGAATTGTCTCATTTTTCTATGTTCTGTAGTGACCTACGCTTTATCCTCCCTCTCCATGTTTCTGGTGTCTTTCTCCTTTTTTCTTCAGAGTCTGGAGGTATCACACTGCACTCTCCTCTACCAATTTTACTTTGAGGAGCCACCTCATTTAAAGCAAGCTCTCCCAGACATTGCTAAAGATTATATACTGATTTAGAAGTCTCTTTTTATAATGTGGCAGATCTATAAGGTAATTGGTAATGTGCTTGTGCTAGGTTTGTTTGTTTTGCTATTTTTATACACCAGATACCTTTTTCTTCTGGGCTGATACAGCCTGTTTGCACTTTAAAATTTCTGTCTTGCACCAAGTGGCACCCATTGAGTTCTAAGATTTGAGTGGCCTGTTCCATTAGGTTCAAGCCATTACTACTACCCTCTAACATCCTCATTTTCCCTTCCTTGTTCTCCTTAAAGCTCTCTTTTGCCAGGTAAAGTAGATATAGATATAGGTGGCTTCAAACAGGAGGGGGGCAAGCAGAGTGGGAGAAGGGGTTGTTGAGCCCTTTCCTTGCAAATCCTGAATAGACAATTAGTTGGCAAAGAACAGATTAAATGGCCTCTTTCTTTGCCCTTCTGGTTCTCTGCATAACCTGATGCAATGGATAGTTGCTTTTCATGACTTAAGAAAGCCTTTCAGGGGAAACAATCACAGCATTACAGCCAACCATTTCACTGTAACCGTACAGCCATTTTATGTGTAACATGTTTCTACTCAGGCTTGTCCTCCTTTCTTTGCTGTACTGCTTTATGATTTGTGCTTCGTTCACATCTAAACTTATGGGCTCAAAACTTAAAAGGAGATAGCTGTTCAAATGATAAAACCATGGCTTTAACTATACGGACCTTTGTTGGCAAGGTGATGTCTCTGCTTTTTAAGATATACTCTGAGCATATCCAGACGCAAATCTGTGTTTTTCAGTACAAAAGAAAATGAGGTAATAGGTCTGGTGACCTTACGAAAGGGTTGGTCCTTTTTTATATGCCCTCTCAGGTACTCACTGACTGTAGTCCACAAGCCACTTACTCTGAATGGGTGGGATTCATTTAATAAACCCAATCAGCAGACGCCCTGCCTTTACAGCAGGGCTTTCCCCCCCATCTCCTCCTCCTGCACCCCCCAAAATTTGGTTCTTGGGAGGCAGAAGGGCCCCCCAGAACAACACGGTGGGAGGGGGGATTGTTCCAACTGTCAAGCTGATCTGGAAATCCTTGATCTGATGGGATGCTGTAATTGAATACAGCCCAGTAAGTTAAAAGATTACCCATAGTTTATGAATAAAACCTAAGCACAGTGCTTGTCTTCCATGCCAGACATCCTTGTGTAGCCATCTGCTGCTGCTATATTTCACACACACACCCTTTGTTCTGCTGGGGCACCTGTCTCTTCATAATTGTTGTAGAATCTCATTGACTTTATTCAGGGACATACTAGTTTTGTATGCCACCTGTTCCTAAGACATAGCTTTACTCTCGCTGATAGATGTAATCTTTTACAGAACAAATCTATGCATTTACTCAGAAGTAAGCCCTTTGTAAAGTAGGGCTTACTCCATAGTTAGTATTATTGTTTTGTTAAGGTTGCAATGTTTTCATAAACACAAGGCCTCCTAAGCAAGACCTGCTAAATCCCTGCTTCAATGCCTGCCCTGGTGTTTTTAGGCATTCAGGACTATTCCGTATGCTTTCAGAGTATATCGTCCATAAGCTCAATTTTGTGAACTGTGGAGAAGCTCAAGTTCTCTACAGTCATCCTTCTATTTTTGATTTCCCCACCCCCTTCCCTCCCCTACAACAGGGATGAAGTCACTATTAAAATTCTGAATTCCTTCTCATACATCTGTTGTTCTGTCGTGTACTTTTTCCTACATCCAGTTCAGAATTTTGCCAGCTGCCCGGCCTCTGTATAGTGTGAAATGGGAAGGGAAAGCAAACTTTTCTGCTATTTTCTGTCACAAACAATGCGGGCTTGTTCTAGGCTTTGCTTAACAATGCTGCTTGGGCTGCCTTCACAGCTGCATTCTGATCCAGTGTTCCATTATTAGCCAGGCTCTGATGTGAAAACAGCACAGAAGTGCCATTGTAAGGATGGCTATGAGCACAAAAGGGCTTACATTCCCATCTTTAAAAGGTGGGAGTAGGGGGAAATGTGACAGGTGGGCATAAGGGCACGAACCTGAGAATACAAGGACGAAAGAACATCTGATGAAATGAGCAGGCAACCATTCTGAAAGGAGCAGGGGGCAAAATGATTCTTAAAACTTTGTGTAGATTTAGCTTGCACAGCTACATGGCATGAGACACTCGGGATACTGATAACTGATCTAAGTTTGTTTGGCAGTTGCTGATCATAAGCTCCCTTTTGATTCCCTCCCCCTCCCTTTTTTTCTTTCTTACAAATTAATTCAGCAGACCTATAGAATTTAGAGGCTGACTAGGATATTACTATACGATACAGTGGGGCATGGGGAAGTGTAGCACAGATGTATCTATAATGCCCCAGATTTGTTATCAAGCAGGGAAATAACAAAATATGCATCTTGCAAGGATTTTCGCCCCCATAGCTGCAACAACAGTTGTGGAGGTGGGATCAAGCATCTAAAATAATCCCTCATTGGGAAGTGTTGAGTGGGAAGCTTCTACACATGGTACATATTTCCATTAGAAACTAATAGTGATTTCATCGTGCTAGTTTAAAAGTGATATCTTCTTCCAAAGAGTCCTGGAAAATATAGTTGGGTGAAATTATGGCGAATTCTCTGTTAGAGCTATACCTAGTCGTCACCTCAGAAGTACAGTTCCCAGGCTTACCTAGGAAGAGCGAATGACGACTGTCAGAGAGGGTGAAATCTGTAGTGCAGATATGGCCTTGATTTAGGAGTGTCAGTACTTGTGTATATAATGTGGATAAAGATATGTGAATAGTGTAAATAAGTAGACTTTGTCCAGTCCAATACCTTGAGCTCAGTATGTCTCCAACAGTGAACATTCGTTGGTTGCATGAACTCGGAACTGATTGTGCTCTATCAGTACTTGCACCAAAGGTGTTGTCTCTCAGATCCTGTCCGTAAATCACAATACATAGTAACTAAGATGTGTTACAGTGGATTTTTTTAAAACCTCAAAGGCATAGCATGCAGTTGCATCTGGCAGGCAAAAACTTAAAAGGTTCCCAGCAATTTGACTAGTGTACACGCTCACATTTAGCATTATGTAACCATACACTGTGCCTGGAGGTGGCACTGCATGTATTTTACATTTTGCTGATCTTGCATGGGGTTCTCCTGCTTGACTTTTGTGTGACTCTAGTTTCCTTCACTTTTCGTATAAGCAAGTCAACCAATGTGTTTGTAGAACTAATGGTTGTGTACGTCTGTTAAGGTGATGTTTTGAGAGTCTTGCGGCCTTTGTTCATTGCGGAGCAAGACAATAGTTCTTTTATCCCATAATTGCTATGAAACAAAGAATACTGCACCCCAAAACTTGACATTCCCATATGACTGGGACTTCAACTTACATGGCAGTGAGTCCTTCTGATGTTTAGTTTGATGTCCATTCATTCTGTGCCCACTCATACATGCTTAAGAATATTTCACTGTGGTCTAATTTCAGACAACAATTCTTGTCAGATTTCCAAGTTGGGGTTTTGTCCCTACGCCTTCTGAAAACCTTCCACCTGCTATCAGGATTGGTACAGATACTTTTTTAAAAAGTCGATTTAGGTAACTACAATTTTTTTTAAGTGCTTGGAAATTTACTTTACAGCAAGCCTTTCTTGAGCCTCTGCTGTGTGTTCTACATAATTCATTGTGATATGGTGGCTCCTTTCTATGATATGTTCTCTGCTCAGCTGTCTTGGTTTGGTTATGGTGTGATTCAGAAAACCAATGGTATGCCATTGATTTCAGCAAGATACATATCTTGCTGATACTTTCTTAGTCCTTATGCACTCCACGGTGCCAAATACTGTTGAAATCTAGCTAAATGCTCTTATTCTAACGTTCGGACCATGTAAAAATAAAAAAATAAGAAGAACCTTATTTGGAGGGGGCAGCAGCAGGAAGGCCAATGTTTTGGAAGCACAGAGAATTGGAAATGAAGAGAAATAGAAAAAAATTCCCCAACTTATATTAAGTTGAAATATCTTGGATAAGATTGGTTTTAATCTAGAAGGGATGTAAAGAACAGACATATTTTCAGTTGTGTTCATATACTCAATCTGAGATATTGGGGGGGGGGGGGCGTATTTTCCTTTGCTGCTCTTATCACAAGCAAACTCCAGGAAGATCTTGCTGTAAGTCTAAAGCACAACCAGTTTGGGCATTTTGAATACCAACAGCAAAATAATATTTTAGAGATTACAAATCCACCTCAGATTATTAGATTTTACATTTCTGAGCTCATAGTCCACTCTTAATATAGTCCACTTTTAATATAGAATTTTTTACAGTATTAATGCTAGTGGAAAATCACATAACACTCCTTGAAAAAGTGGTGCAGGGCCTTTTTTTGCCCTAGGTTGTGCCAGGTTTTGAGCGAGTGCCCAGTAACATTTAAGCAGACCGATTCCAAGTTTGGCAGCATTTGTTTCAAACTGATGTTCTTCTCTGGTGGTTCTGTTACATAAGCATTGCAAGTGAAGAGGATGCTTTTAATGGAAATTGTAATGAACCTTTTGGATGTTTGGGGTTTGTAGACAGTAGTAATTTCACTCTGTCAATATTTTTAAATCGGTTGACCCTAATGTGCATTGAATACGGTTAGCAGAAAAACTCAAGACTACCTTCAGTGTTTGAGTACCCAATTCATCATGTCTATGTAGTAGCAATAATGTTTATTGCAGAGCAAGGAAGTGAAGGTGGCTACAATCTAATGAATAGCAAAGTGAATTGGTTGCAATCAATGGAGCTTGCAGTTTATGCATGTTTACTCAGAAGGAAGTTTTCCCAAGATATGTGCATAGGATTGCAGCCTTAAACATCCTTAACTGTGATTGTTGACTTTGATTTCTGGCAAATATATCCTTGTATTCCTTTCCAAAATTGGTGTACACTGAAATTTCTGTTACCTGTATTTGGTTGTCTATTTTCCCAGTGAATCTGAATTCACTGTGTGTCTCCCATGTCAGAGTAGCCTTATGAAAGCAGCACTCCCTGTTATCAAAACTTGTGTTTCCAAACACTGTAGGCTTATCACAGGCTATACGGATAAGCAAATTCACAATGTATTTCTTTTTACCATCCATGAGTAAATTGAAAGTGCACAATTCAGTTTTGCAGATATAGATTTGGAGGGCAGATCTGGCCAGCAACTAGCTCTCCCCAAAACAGTTTTTTTAAAAAAAGAGATTTTAAAAAATGGCATTGCTTATCTCGTCTTTTTATCCTGTACCTTTTACTAAACACTTTCTAAATTTTTACAGTCAAATGTGTCCTCTACCAGCAGTAATGGCTTTGAACTTTGTAATAATACTTAGCTGCAGATTTTTGGGCTGACTAGACATTTAAAAACTTAATTCTACTGTAAGCTCTGTGTATCAATAACAGCAGTGAGCCTTTAATCATTGTGAAAACTGTTAATGTGGCTTTTTTGTCCCATGCAATTGTATGACTAAAACACTGCAGCTGAAGAGGTAAATAAATACTCGTTAAAATTTAAGGGCCTTGTTGTCAGTTCAGGTATGTCTCCTAAATGTTAATATCACTGGAGTTGCACTGATTTACCCCATTTACAGATCTAGCCCTTAAATGTTGAAGGTATTTGCTATACATTCCCCCCCCCATCTTATGTACAAACATTTCCATAAACTTTGTACTTTCCTCTATTTTAGCAAGTTTGTATTATGCACTTGAAAAGCTTTGTCTCATCTCATGTAAAATAAACTGTACAGTCCATTAAATGCTGTGTTGCTGAACTGTTATTTTCACTAATAAGGAGCAGGATTTCTGTGACCACTTCACACTCGAATTAATCCACATGATTATGTACATACGTACATCAGTACATAGAAAAGGATTAACATGCATCGGGATGCAAGAAGGCAGTATTTCAATGAATAGGAACAGGCACACCCTCTTGGACCCTGTTGAGTCAATTGCTGTAACGATACCCTTTAACCATGTTCTGTGGTGACACTGCAACACAGCAAAAAGCATGCTATCAGCTCCTTTTTTCTGTTACACTGACCCAGTGGTGTCACTAAATAAGGTGTTGAGGTCATAGAATCATAGAGTTGCAGAGTTGGAAGGGATCTAAAGGCAGGGGTGAAGCTAGGCTTTATTTCACTCAGGTCCCCAATATGTCAGTGCAGGAATCACAGCTAAAGAATCCCTGACAAATGGCCATCCAACTTTGGTTAAAAAAGACCTCCAAGGAAAGACAGCCTTTGGTCTGAAATCTCTGGCACCTTAAAAAGTGACTGCTGTTTCCTTGCAAAGGCGTCTTTCCTCATCAAAACTTGACCCTGCCTACAATGCTCCAAGGGAAGGCGCCACCCCAACGTTGAGAACTATTGTACAGAAAACTCAGAAAACAGAAATCCACGGTAGAGAAAACTTCCTTTTCCTGCCACATAGAAACATGTTTCAGTGTCATTTCGCATTACAGTGTCATCTGCAAAACCCACCTATACTTGATGTACACATTGCCTAGTATTTCATCTATATTTTGGATATTTTAGTAGTCATTCCATAGACCCACCTGGTTAAGAATGTGTTAGGGTTTCTTCAGGTGGTGGGGGGTGAATAAAAACTGCTACCAGCCCTGTGAGTAGGTTTTAACTAGCAGCAGTTTCTAGAGCAGCCAGGAAGGCAAGGGCTGGCTGAGCAGAGGGTATTCTTGTTCTGCTTTACCTCAGAAGTTCTTAAGGGTAGATTGTTGCCTCAGACATGAGTTGTTACTCATAGAAACAGTGGTATTCACTGGTCGGGTGGAAAGCATGGAGACCGACAGTAAGTGGAACCAGAGCCAGTGACCAGTAGGAGTCCTCATATTCTAGTTTTGCCACTGTCTGCCCCCCTGCTGAGTTTAACAGGGAATGACATTTCTCGGACTGGGTTGTTTTTGTTTTTGTTTTTGTTATGTATTTTGTGTTTTCATATCCTGTTTTTATGTTGCATCCACAGTGAGACCTGCAGGTATAGGACAGTATACAAATTTTAATAATAATAATAACAATTAGGCAGCAAATCAGTAAAGAACACAGCAGCTGTGCTTCTGTAGAGTATTATCTTGAAATTAAATGGATTATGAAGTTGCAGTGAGAAAAGGATGTAAGGTAAGTTGAAGTCTGTCTGTCTGTCTGTCTCTCTCTCTCTCTCTCTCTCTCTCTCTCTCTCTCTCTCTCTCTCTCTGTGTGTGTGTGTGTGTGTGTGTGTGTGTGTGTGTGTCTATGCGTGCACACAAGACTTCCTCCGGCTTACAGCCAATTATTCCAAACTGGCAATTCTGAAGTAAATTCCTTAGAGGTCTCTGCGTTTTGTCAAATATTCTGAACAGAGAGTCTGAAGAAGGAGTCTTCTGCCCTTCAAAAACTGGGAGTAATTGCTCTTCCGATTATTATATTTGCTGAGGGGATTGGTACCCCGACAGCGAGTTTCTTACCCGGTGGCTTCATTGTCTGTTACAATTCACAGTGTCAGTTGGGGGCCATCATGTAGTGACCACGATTCACATTAAATAGTGTTCAACAGCAGGGGACGGAGAACTCATTTTGCAATGGCCAAGTCTCATGTGGTGAATTCTAATTGAGGATATGGCTGGGTAGGAGACATTTACTAGGGGAAGACTGGTCCCTAAGGTGCAGAAAGCCATCCACAGCTTCCTGATAGGATTTGCTATTAAACTGCTCGGCTAAAAAGGCAGGATGACAAAGAGCAGCTTAATTTGCCACACTGGAACTGGGACGGTTGAAGGTCAGTCACAGATACTGATTTAAAACTAGACTCCAGAGTACAGGCCAGCGGGGGTGGGGTGGGGACAAGTGGGGCACTGGCCCATGGTTCAAACTTTCTGAGGGGCCCAGAGATCCACTGGCCACTTCTAGGACCCCAGGCAATTGTACATAGAGCTGCTGCTACATCAACAGAGCAACCAGCAAACATTTGCTACACAGATGTTTCCAGAAACTTCCAATAACCTGAGGTAGATAATTTTAGCAATTGCAATATTGGGTTGCTCTGCTTCTCTTCTGAGTGTTACAAAGGAGAATTCAAAACATGTCTAAAGTATTACTCTTCTGCATTCATGTTCTCCAGTTTGAATCATCCTCGATATACGGCATTACTAGAAGTAATTGCAAATTCTCTTCTCACCCTCACCAGTACTGAGTAAAACCTTCTTTCATTTACTGTTGTACACTGGGACAGCTTTTATATTTCTTTAAAAACAGCCCTTTCAGTATGTTTATACCAAAGTTGCAGATTCCTGTGGAATTAGACAACACTTCTTTCTGTTTGTAATAATTTTACTTTTTCCATGCATGTCATTTAAGGTATGCACTTCTAACTGCAGTTTGGCTATTTGTGCCCTGTTTTCTAACTTTGCAAACCAAATGCTCCATCTTCTGAAGATTCAGTATAAATTGTAACTCTGTTTACAGATCCATGACTTGATTTTGGCATTAGAGATAGATTATGCCTCTTACTTTTAAGGAATTGTTTGTGGAAGGATGCCTAAATTACTCCTTCTAGTATAATTTGTTTACTTGTTTGGCCTTGGTGACCTCATGTTGATTGTAGCAGCCTCATAGCAATGATAGACTTGAGGTGCCAAAAGCATCCTAGAGACCATGTCCCAGTCAAAGATAAAATACTATGTCCCTTCAGATGCAGCCACATGGTCCAGGCTGGTTCATATGAGGAGATCCCTGAGGTTACGTAGAGCGCAAAATGAGGCAATTTTGAGTTTTATGTGCTGATTTTTTATCTTTGCAGTCTGAATTAATCGAACTAGGCAGTAAAAGTCATCAGACTCTGTTGGTATCTGCTTAGAAGATTGTTGATTACTACAATCAATTAGAACTTTTAAAAAAACCGTGAATATGGTTTGCAAAATGTTATCTTGGTTCCTGAGCCATCAATTGGCTCCGGGAAATTGTCAAATCCTGAATTTGTACAAAATTTAGAATTTGTGTGATATTTCAGTTTTATGCAGGAATTATCTTTTATTTTACAGCACTTTGTTTTGCAAGTGTTTTTACACTTAATAATACAAATAACAATAATAAATAGTTTTCTAAAGTAATATGTTGCATGGGAAAGCTTTTACCTTAGGTATCATATTTGGTATCTATGATGGCTTTACCTAAATGGATTCAGTTGTTATGTCACTTGGCCTGCCATGGAAGTCCTTTTTGGTGGTATCCTATGATAGCATGAATGTATGCTCTTGGAAGAGTTACATACATCATAGAAAGGCACCAGAGTTGGGTGGATCTGGGGCTGTAAAATGGGCTGCATTCCATAAGGCCATGGTACTTTTTCATAAAGGTCATTGTGTGAAGACCTGTATGACAACAGTATATGGCACTTCATGCAGTTTTGTATACAGAAGTCACTTCCATGTGGGAAATTCACCTTTTGTGAAGTCTTGCCGCTGATATGCAAAGCAAATAAAATCAAGGTTGTTTTTCTCCCCTCTTTATTATTCTTGCTCTGAGTAGTAAAGAGCAATTTTAAAGACCTAAAGTGTTCTTGGGGCAGATTGTATCTAGTCCATGAATCAGAGTAAAGAGGACACTACAATCTTTCTCGCCCTAAAATTCTGACCATACATAGAATACAAAATGAGGCTGTTATGTGCTGGTTTTGTACCTGTTTCCTTAAAGGATATATCTGCTATGGGGTGATATAAAGAAAAATGAGTGCACCATTTTATTTTCTTGAAAAACGAATGAGATGGATGGTTGTTTGATTTGGATAGGTGGAGTCCTTGCTCTAACAAGATAAACATCATCAGTCTAGTTCATGGATAAATAACAGCAGTTTCGAAGATTAAAACTGCTGATTTATACAGTTGCAGTTTTTTCCTACCGTACAGTCTGCAATCAGTTGAAGTAGCCCAAAATATTATTTTCACCTGGCCTCTTGGATTTGATTATATAAGGTCACTTGATTTCCCAACTCCAACCCCTCCCAATAAACAGGGAAAGATTACAGATGTATGAGAAAGCAAAAATGCAGCTCTCCAGAGAGTCTAAAGCAGCAGTGTGGAGCTTGTGACCCTCTGCAGATTGTTGGACTTCAACCCCAGTCCCTATGGAATCAGCACAATCATCTATCTAGTACAGCAGGAGCAGGGGATCTGTGCCCCCCCCCCCCCAATTATTGGACTACAGCTCCCTATAGGCTATAGTGGCTGCAGCTGATGAGAGTTGGAAGATACCCATTTTCTGACCCCCGTATTACAGCACCTGTTTACCTCTGTGACCAAGCGGATGCCTCCCTCAGGCCCACAACACACACACACACACACACACACAGAGAGAGAGAGAGAGAGAGAGAGAGAGAGAGAGAGAGAGAGAGAGTTGCCTTCCTCCCCCAACTACTAGCATTTTATGACATGCCGCAGTGCTGCTGAAGATGGATGTTCCACTTAGCCAGCATGACTGTCAGACATTGATAGCCTCGGTCCCTGTGAATTTGTCTAATCTCTTTTAAAGCCATCTAAACTGCTTGCCATCCCATCTCATTGCAGGGAACGCCATAGAAGAACTTTACATCATGTACTTCCTTTTGCTTGTCTTGATTTTTTTGCTAATCAATTTTATTGTGTCAGCTCATTTTACCCATCTTTGAAACGTGTTTGCATTAAATCTTATTTGCCTCCTGCCCCTACATTTACCTAGTTTGGAAAGTCCCTCTTGGAGCCTTTTGCAGTCTGCTTTAGTTTTCCCTATCCATAACTTCCTCCCTGGTCATCACAGACTTGTTTATGAGCAAGCTGAATAGCACCAGATAGGGGCAGCTGAGGCAATTGCCTCAGGCGGCAGGATTGCCAGCGGCAGCTGATCCCAAATTGATCTTGATTTCCCCCTTGTTCCTGATGTAGATCTGCAATCACCCCTTCTTCCAGGGAGGGACGCCCTTTTTGGGTTTTGCCTCAGGTACCAAAAAGTATTGGGCTGGTCCTGCCAGATGCAGTACTGATAATCGGCTATTGTTTTCTTGCCTTCATTGAGAACTGTCCACCTGCTCCTGCCTTCCATTCTTTAGCCAATTACTAACCCATAAGAAATGGGACGTGGGTGGCGCTGTGGGTAAAAGCCTCAGCGCCTAGGGGTTGCCGACCGAAAGGTCGGCGGTTCGAATCCCCGCGGCGGGATGTGCTCCCGTTGCTTGGTCCCAGCACCTGCCAACCTAGCAGTTCGAAAGCACCTCCGGGTGCAAGTAGATAAATAGGGACCGCTTACTAGCGGGAAGGTAAACGGCGTTTCCATGTCGGCTCTGGCTCGCCAGATGCAGCTTGTCACGCTGGCCACGTGACCCGGAAGTGTCTCCGGACAGCGCTGGCCCCCGGCCTCTTGAGTGAGATGGGCGCACAACCCTAGAGTCTGGCAAGTCTGGCCCGTACGGGCAGGGGTACCTTTACCTTTTTAACCCATAAGAAACCTCATACTTTTATTCTATGACCACTAAGCTTACTCAGGAGCCTTGATGAGGGACATTGTAAAATGCTTGTTGGAGGTTCAAAATAATACACTTTCCCTTTATCCCAGCACTCACGTATTCTACATTCTAATCAGACTGGCACGGTTTTGTCAGTTTCCTTTTCGTCTTCTGCATCTGCTGTCTACTTTTCAAATAATGATCTCCTTTTCAAAAAAAAATTCCACATGTTTTAATTTATACATTGATTTGACAATTCAGACAGAAAACCCCTCTAATCAGACTTGTGAGGTCAGTGACCCTGAGTCCAGTTCTCGTATTATTCCCTTCTATGGATTATGTTTCAATATTCTACAAGATAATAATCTGGTGCTACAGCCTGTAACTGAATAGCTAAACCCTTCTAATGCCATTTTATTACTTTTCCTAAAGGTGGGCAACTGTCTCACCTCTACCTCCACAGATTCCAAACCCCCACACAAAATACCTCCCAACACAATGCCTGGAGGCATTTACTTTTAAAGTCCCTGTTGGTTTTTGTTACGTAAAAGAAAATGGTAAAAGATGTATATAAGAGGCTGTGAAGATAAAACCTTTTATATATATATTTGAGAGAACTATCTTCTAACAAAAATAAGTAACTTGCATCAGCATCCATAATAGAAGAATGGGCAGTAGCCAATATAACACCAATTTTTTAAAAGGTTTCCAGGAAATTTAAAGCTCTTAGCTTACATCTGAGGAAAACTGGTGGAAAGCATGATTCAATATAAAATCATCAAGCATATAGAATAGGAAGTCCTGCTGAAGAAGAATCAAAATGGCCTCTCCAAAGTAAGTCCTGTCTCACAAACCTTTTAAAGTTCTTCAAGACTTTGGTATACTTATACAAGTGTCTGGTATAAATTGTGCACTTAGACTTTTAAAAAGCTTTTAGTAAAGTTCCTCTCACCAAAGATTCCTTAGTAAGCTTAGCAGTCATGATTAGTTTGAAGAGAGCTAAATCATCGGGCCAGGTTAGTACAACGCCACATCAAGTCATTAGCATGGTTCATCAGCAAAACGAGCAGAGAGGAGCAAAGTGGTTGCAATCTCTTTTCTGGGAGACTTCACGCTTGCACATTCATGCTAAACCATGACTTGGCTTAATGTAACATGTGAACCAGACCTAAATCCGTAAGATTGTTTTGAAGTCATAAACTTTGATACCTGATACAGAACTTGGCATTCAACTTTCATTTTTAAAAAATAAAGTTTCCACCCCTTGGATGTACGGAAAAACTTTCTTGGTTTCAATGTTTCAATGTTTTCATCTTAACATAAGAATTGATTCCATCTTTACCTATTCTGTCTCTCTCAGGTGATAATTAAAGCACATTGCAACCTTCATGTCTACACAGAGTAATAAGTAATAGTCCATTGGGTAATATTACTGCCTGCCTATTTAGTGTGTTCTTACAAAAGCTGTGTGCCAGAGGGCTTTGTGTACAAACCACTCATTCCCTCCTAGAGTAAAAGGAAAAGTTTTGCTTATTATCTGGGGAGTTGTCTGACCAGCATAATGATATGGAACAGGGACGTGCTGGGCATTCTCCAACTTCCTTTGTGTAAACATTAATTCAGCACGTCAACAGAGCGATGAATCCCAGAGTGCTCAGGCTGGTCTCAGAGGAACTGCTGTTTTCTAGCATGTAGGCTGCATAAGTGTAAGTGCAATTATATGGAAAGAAGTTCCATTAATTTCAGTAGGATCTGAGTATAACTTTCCCTGGATTGCATCCAGCAGTGTTTGCAACTGGGTGGCCATTTTAGGTTCATCTCATTCAATGACACAGTGTTATTCCCTACCAAGACGTGGTCCTTGTTAGAGACTAGGAAAGAACATTAAAGACAGGTTAAGACAGCTGAAATTTTGTTTTAAAAAGAGCTAACTTTGCAGTATAAAGGGCATGGTCTTTGTGTCAATGGAATCCTACAAAACATTTGAAAACACAGAACATCTTAAAAGGAAATAATAGCAACCCTCATACAAGAAATCTGGATACGTACCATAAAATATACTTTGAAAGACGACTGGTCTTAAAAGAATTGCACAAATGGCTGCAAAAATCCACTGTCAAGAAGCACAGTCAAGAATGAATGGCATTTTACCAAGCCACGTTATTGTTCTCAAGGATATGGACAGTATATCAACCAGGTTTCTTGAATGATAGCTTTAGTTGATCTATAACTTGCTTGATAAGGTCCTGGAGTTTTATTTACTTCAGGATTATTATTATTTACATATATATTTTGGAAAATGGCTCATCTCTATAGGTGTGGCCACCTCCTCAGACTCAGCAGGAAGGATTGCAGAGAAGTTATGTATGGATTTGATCAATGATTTTTAAAAATATACTTGTACACTGCTTAGAAGTCATTGTACATCAAGCAGCACATAAATTAAGAACTAATTACACGTGACAAAACCAGCCTTTGGATTTCACAGTGGGTACAATATATAAGGAAGGAAAACAATTCGGCAGCTTCCCATTTGTGAAAATACATGTAAGATCAACAGCTTGTGAAATAAAAATGACAACAGGTAACACAGCAGGCCTGGAGCTGTGCGGGTACATAGCTTAGCAGTTGCTTGTGATTTCAAGACGGTGTGAAGCAGCTTCTGGTGGACCTAGGGTTACCCATATTTTCTCCTCCATGGGGAGAAAAGCAGCTTGGTAGAATTCTGAGGAAAGGCCTGGCTGGTAGTAAAAGGAGGAAGCAAACCACCCATTTGGTCCTCCACCTCACTCCCCAGGCTGCTGCTGCTTAAATAAAAATGCTATATTGAAAAAATGTTACATGGATCTGGTTGCAAATTCTAGCTTGGCCCTTTTCTGCTTGCTTACCTATTCACTTGTTCTCTTATTAACTCATCCTAAATTTGTAAAACACACCATACTGTCTGGCTGTTTGACAAATAGATGCATTTGGGTAATGTTGCCCCCGCCTCCCTCCCATTCCCCCCCCCCAATCTGGTGACTTTGAAGCTTCTCAGATTTTTCATCTCCAGTCATATCAGTTTTCTCCCTGTTAAGAGGCGGTATAAAGATGTTTAAAATAAATTTGCAAAGTGGAAGTAATAATGACTCCTTTTGCAGGTCTGTTGGTAGGATAATGGAAGAAAGAACCACAACTTTGTATATTACATGTATTAAAAGATGCATTAGCGGCTGTGCCCTAAAAACAAGTCCGTTCAGCATTTCATAATTTTTACAGCAAAGCTTGGAAAATGTGCTTATAAATATATACAATCCCACACGTTCCTAAATGTCAATCCTGTTCATTTAGTCATTGTTGGAATTCAGCTTCTTGTTTAACAGTATCACAAAAGCAATGGTTGTCCTTTCTGAGATGCTGCAGAGCAATCCCATGGGATCAGATTGATGGCTCCAATAGTGGCGGTCAATGTTGGGAAACCTAAGAGAAACAGCAGGCTCTTTCAAGGTGCTCAGTCTATTCCTTTTATTCCTGATTTTATATCTGGTTCTGGACCAAGGAGAAGCCATTTTCATGCAGTTACCAGGCTTGGCTGGCTTTAATTTTGGCGGGGGGGGGGGGGGAAATTACCTGGGAAGAGTCAACCTGGAGGAAAATGCTAAGAAGCTATTTTCACCATCTTTTTCTTTCATGGGCTCCTCCCCCCCCCTACTTCCAGCGGTTCCCACATGGCACATGATGCAAGATCCCTCATTGATCTAATCAGGTATCTCAGTTTTTACTTTTGTTACAAATCGAAATCTCGCTTTCTTCGAAGACTTCTTCGGTCGTCTCCCCCATTGTGACTTCTCCTTCACTGCTGTCTGAGAGGCTTGCTCTGGGAATATGCTTTAATGCAAAGCTAAGCTCCACTTTGCCGCCTGTCCTCTGCTTTGCCACTTGTGTGCTCTGAGGCTGAGTCACCTCCAGGGAGAAGCAATTATTGTTCGAATGCTCTTTCTTGGAACATCTCCCCAGGTGCTTGATGTTCTTTCCGAGAAAGCACGGCATGCAGACAAAGGGGGATGCCAGCAAGAAATGGGACCACTTCTTGCGCAGTTCAGCTTTTACCTGGAAAAGGAAGGAAAGCAAACAGAGCAGTTGAGATGGATTGCAGCATGTAGTATAGATGCTTCCTTGACCTGTCCTAGGGCTTCTGTCCTTTCAGATAAGCCTGGAACTTCTTAGTTCAGGTATGCTGTGGCTAGGTTACCCTACAGCAAGAGCAGGGAGTCTTTGGGTCTTCAGGTATTGCAGAACTCCAACTCCCATCAGCCCAAGCAAGCATGGCAAATGGCCAGGGATGGTGGAAGTTAGAGTTCATTCCCCACACCTACCCAACAGGCAGAAGTCCTGACTGCTTGAGTAATTACAAGTAAAATATACTCAGACCTGCAGCACAAAATACAATCTTAGGCCTCTCTGCAGTGTTTAGCACAGTACACCTGCTCCTAATGCCCCTTTCAAGAGGTCCTGATCTACTTTACACCTTTCCCCCTTACTGTCCCAGTATGTTCCCACAGAACTCTGTGTGCACTTTATACAGAGAACAGGTTTCTCATTGATGTTATCACAATACAGTGGTACCTTGGGTTACAGACGCTTCAGGTTACAGACTCTGCTAACCCAGAAATAGTACCTCGGGTTAAGAACTTTGCTTCAGGATGAGAACAGAAATCGTGTGGCGGCAGCGGGAGGCCCCATTAGCTAAAGTGGTGCTTCAGAGGTTAAGAACAGTTTCAGGTTAAGAACGGACCTCCAGAACAAATTAAGTACGTAACCAGAGGTACCACTGTACTTGGACAGCGTACACAGACACTTACGAATAGTTGCTATTTAAATGACTTCAGCATGTTTTTCACAGTGCAGTAGCTGAATATTGCGAATATCACTCTGTTTATGCTGCTGCCTCCCATTCTCCACATATCTTTCTGCCATTCTTTCTTCCTACCAGTTTCTGCTCCCTGCCCTCAGTGAAAAGGGGAGGAGAACACTTCCTAGAGAATGAACACCTTCATGTTCCCCCTTCCATTTGGGCTCAGCTGTACTCCAATCTGTTGCACATCAGGACTGCTTGGTGCCCCTCCTCATAATTAGAGGCGCAAGGGCAGCATCCTGGCCTTTTGCTTGGCATGCATGGGCAGCTTATTGCAAGTTGATCTGTTTACAAGTAGGTACCCTATATTGCTGTTTCAAGGAGCAAGCTGAAAGGGGTCGTGTTCCTTGCATGGTATCTCCAACTACTGCAAGGAAGACAACGGAAAACTGAATAACTCTTCAATATATACTAACTGATATAAAATGCCAGGTGACCACCAAGAACGCCACACAGGACTAAGTGCAAGCTGCACCAGTCAGTCTGTTCTGCAACATCTTCCAAGAGAAACAAGTGGTTAGAAATGAAGGCCAAGAAGGATATTTTACCTCTCCATTAGAAAAACAGTATAAAAGTGCTACAAAGAAACCCTGGAAGGGAAAAGAGAGAGAAGGTAAATTAGATTTGGATGAAATTTGCCAAGGTACAATTCAACTACAAGCTTATGCAATCACAGAATATTGTTCCTAGAAAACACCTGAAACCTGAGTCATCATGCTGCTAAATTGAACATTAACACAACTAACTTCCCCTTACTCAAAAATCACCTTTATCTCTCAGGTATCATGTGATGAGGCACCAGTACCCAAAACTCTGTTTTATTTTTCTTAGAACAATTTTGCTCGAGGAAATGTCAGGCTTGCAATTTTAAACCACGAAATATATCACTTTGACCTAATCTGTGCATTTCGCATTAGGTTGTGCAGGAAATATTGCAACTGAAGTTTAGGGCAAAATTAGACGTATAGCTTGTGAACTTAACCCTCCCAAGGATGTGATTGTGAGACCTTGTAAGAGCAGTATCAAATTTAGCCAGTTTCCCAAAAGCTCAGTAGCTGACCCCCCAACCCCACTTAGTATTGACATGCTAAAAAAGTAGTAATGCAAGAAACATGCATATTGGACTGATATACATCTGACTTCTTGCACCTGGTTCCTGCTGGCAAGAATTTAAGGACATCTAAGACTCAAAGCATTTCTCCTCAGATTTATATATGAAGATTGAAAGACACTGCATAATTTCCCATTTAAAAAACAGACCTAATGGCAACTCTTTACTTAGTCCAAATGTCTCATTCTTTGGGACCAACAAATCCCCAAGCAAATCTGAATTTGTATTTAATAGTTAATGAACTAGCTGCAAAGTTCTTTATTGCATTTGTAGAATAGTTCAGAATATGGTATGCCACATGTCTTAAGAGTGATGATCATTTTAAATTTCTAATACTTGCTATTCTGAAAGTTGTTTCCTGAATTTCCTCAGCTAACTCATCAAATTACATAGTCTGTTCCCCGAATTTTCCAGCATTTGTTTGCAAACCCTTACCAGCTATTTATATTCAAGAACATTTTCCACAGAGTTCTTCTTGAGAACCATTTGTCAAAGAGTGCTCCCTCCCTCCCTCATTCGCTAATATGTCCAGCAACCATGGTTTACCGATGTGACTCTAGATGTCTAAGAGTTATATGCAAGCAATTTGGAACTTTCTCAGGTAAATAAGCATTATATTATAATAGTTGCAATATTCAACCCTATGTTGTCTTTTTCTTTGAAGATTTTTTGCTCTCTGCTCTATCTATGGTTTTAGTATGAAGATTATTATTTCTTTTCTTTTCATCATATATATTCATTAATGCCCTTTGTTTATTAATTAGTGGTAATAAATAATGTCCCTTCCAGCACAAGAACTTACTTGGAAGGAGCCCAGGGTCAGCTGAATGAAGACTTTTATGTGCCTGGAAAGACCATCAATTCTTTCATCCACAATGAAGTTAAAGACAATCTCGTGAATCCCAAGCAATGGTATTAGCACAAGGGTTGATCTTGCCAGTCTAAAAATAAAAATAACCATAAGAATGAATTCAATCCTAGAGATAAACTGCATCAAGAAATCTCAATGGAATCATGATATTATCCACTCACCTCCATTTGTTTGGTGCTAGCATCAGAATGATCAAACCTCATACATAGATATTGATATATTAATGCAGGGGTGGTGAATCTGTGGTCCTACCAATTTTGTTTGTCTGCCATCAATCCCAGCCAGTATGGTCAATTGTCAGGGATTATGGAAAAACAACATGTGGAAGGCCAGTTCCCCCACCCCTGTGATTAAGGATATATTTAAGGATTTTAGTCAAACCTCCAGCAACATGAAATTGTTGAATTACAATTTTATCAAGAAGTTCAATGTTGTCACTTGTGGACTGAATTGGAACAAAGGCTTTTTAACTGTACTATGTATTACCACTAACTATGATAGACTGTACTTTGCCGAATTTCATTTCCTTCTGACTTCACTGCTTACAGCCCCTGCCCTCCAAACATGTAGATAAGTACCTGTAACTCAGGATAACACTTCATTCTTCTGAAGAAGCAGATTGTTATCCATAAAATCTTATGTCATAGTAAACTAACTTTAAGGTGTCATTAGCCTTAACCTTTTCACCTTCTCCCTGACATATTAATTTTATGGGCATAAGTATGTTGCAGTTGTTTTGGAGATGACAATTCACCTGAAGTGGTACAGCCCAGACACAGATTTATTGTCTTAGTGAGTTTACCATTATTAAACAAACTAGGCGCTTATCAGCCTTTTGTTTCTTCAGTGACCAACCCCAGCAAGCCACTGCCAGGCTGGGCTCATAAGAAAGCTAGTTGGTATTGTTTCCAGCCCTTGCTAAAGTCATGAATTGATGAGTTTTCTCAAATTCTAACCCTTCACTGATTGTAGAGATTATGAAGGGGCTGCCTCCCAACTCATAACAATAGACACATGCTCTCTGACTACTAGTGAAACTTTGTAAGTAAAATATTCACCTATGTGCAAAAAAAAACACATGACTGTGATATATTCTAGCCTAAGTATGTTCATGGTGAATGCTTGCTTAAAGGTGGGTGAGGCTGCCCATGGTAAGATGTAACCAAGCATAAAAGTGCCTATTGCAATCAGCCATTGTGCAACTCTGCCAAGATAGTTAGAATCTCGTCCAAACCTCTCTCTCTCCAGCACATGTAACAAAATAGACGTGTAGGAAATTCTTGTGTAGAATGAACTGGAAGATAATCAGTGGATTCAGTTTAAAAAGTACTGTAGAAGACTAAGTAGATAAGTGCAAATCTGAGAATGTAATATTTACCTGAATTTATAATCACGAAAGCTCATTTGCTGGGCTTTAAGTTTGGAATGTAGCAGCTTCACAATTTTTAGAAAGATGCAGAAGTTAACCTTCAAAGAAACACACCTCTTGGTTAGTTTCAGTAAATGCAATGTACATTATTTGGCTAGCAGCGGGGCAATCACAAGAAATTAACCACAAGCAACAATTCACAGCACAATCTTAACCGTGTTTACTCAGAAGTAATTCCTATTGAATTCAGTTGAGTTTACTCTCAGGTAAATGTGTTTAGTATTGCAGCCTCTGAACTTGTGAAGACATTGTTTCTAGAGATTTTCTACCCATCACATTTAGACAATTTTTCCTGCCATTTCTCTTATCTCATTCTGCCCCCCCCCCCTTTCTTTAGGTCAGCCTTTTGATCCACGATACTTTTGATCTTTATTAATGGTTGCTGGAACAGGGAGCATCAGTAGCAGATGGAAAAGAACACCAAGGACAAGTACCCTTGCCAATATCTTATGTATCACACACACATAATACCTGCATACATGTTTACATGCTCTCATGTATTTGAATGGGTATCATAGCATGTGATCTCTCTTTTTAAAATATAAATGCAAAGGCATTTTCCTGTTCATGTTCCCAAGACTATCTTGCTCATATCCTTCTCTGGGACACTCTCTGGTTCTCATTTTTCTGATCTTCTGAATTTTGAAGCTGATTTCAGTCCAAGTATTGCTTCAGGAAGTGCAGATTCAGTCAGTTCACAGTTTAATGCAAACTTCTCCCCCACCTTTAGTCCCTGTCCTGCCTTATGCCTTCCACAGCCATTTTTGTTCAATCAATCCTAGCTTTAAATTATTTAGGGTTAGTCCTTATTTTGTAAAATACAGAGAGACACAAATCATGGAAAGGGTCGTCAGTCTCACCCTGCTGTGCACCAGGAGATGTTTCCCCTTGTAAATCATGTAACAGAAACATACCACCACAACTGTATAAAGAATTAATCAAATTTATGCCATGATGCTTACAACAATGGAAAACAAAATGGGCCCACGAATGATCCACCAGAATGCCATGTTGTGATGTGTTGCCCAGCATCTAGGGAGTAAGTCAAAATTATTCTGTCAGCTCACATAAGCACAAATGGCAAGCCACATTATTTTTAAATAGATTTGGATAGGACCTGTGAACCTGGTTGCTATTTTTTGCCAAGAGGAATAATCAGATTACTCATCAAGATTACATTTTTCAAAATCAATTGTAAACAATAATCCATTCCTAAGCAAGTAATCCCAAGGCATGCATTTTCCCATAACACAAAACCATTATTCTAATGGTTGTGGCTGTAGTGGGTTGTAATGCAATTTCTTATTTTTATAATGAGCTTGCTAATGGAGGCTTAAGCAACTGATACCTATGGAAGCAAATGATGATGACTCATTTGTGTTCCACTAGGTGCATCTAAACGCCAGGTTAACTTCACTTAATTCCTTTGGTTTAGCGTTAGGGACCAACAGGGTGTAGCATGAGGTCTATTTATTAATTATACTTACATCCCACTCTTTCTTTCAAAAGCTCAGAGCAGCTTGTATTAAGTTCTCAGTGGCCTCTTGTTCAAGCCATGATCAGGCCCACATCAGCTAAGCTTTCCTATACCATTCACAAGACTGATCTTACTATGTCCACATAAACATCAATAATAGGGGGATTAGAAAATCAGAAACTGGTGGTGCTTGGGTGTGTGTAATGTGTTTTAGCAAAGTCACCATCACTATCTGGCTATATACTTTAGATCACCATCTCCACAGCCTGTTTACAAATGACCACCACAGAGCAAAATGTTTGTCTGTATCCATCCAAAGACCTTTGTTTAAACCAGCAGGCCATGCCTTCTATTGTCTTGGCAGAAACTGAAGCAACAAACCAAGCCAGAGGAGCATTTGGAAACAGTCACTTACCCCTCATACTCCAGTTGGTATTTTGTTATTCCCCAGGAAGCCACAAACAGAACTGGAAAACCTGGGAAAAATTGAGATGCAGGGACAATGTGACTTCGCAATGGGCAATATGTAACAGTTGTTGTGCTTGTGGACTAAATAATAATGGAAGAGCTGGAATATAGGGATGGGAGGGAATATTACTAATTTGTGTACAAGGCAAAGGCTATTGATCACAGCAACTTCTTTCTCTTGTTGATCCAGTCATACATTTTTGTGACCCTCTTTATCCAAGGACAGTCTCTGAGCAGATAAAAGCAGCAACAAAGTTAAAAGAAGAGTATACTTATAATAATCTGATGTCAAAATGAAGGGCAGGGTTTGGATCATTTCTCAGATGGCGATTATTATTTATTCAGTTTATTGTACATTTATATTTTGCCTTTCTTCCCAAGGTAGCCCAGGGCAGTTGTGACATAGAGAGGGGTGGCTTATCTTCAATATAGACATGGCCTTCGTGGCTGCAGCTGCCTTGATGAGATGGGTTTTAGATTGATGCTAACCAATCCTGAAACAAGCACTGCTGGGGGGAAAATCTGTATATTTACCCCATCCAATGAAGATGTATCTCAACAGCAGATGTTTCTCAGAAAGCACAGTGGCTACCAATAATCTATGGAGGTAAATCCCTTCCACTAAAATCCAGAAGAAATTTGCCCCAACAACATAATGCATCAAAAGCTGAGCCATCCTGCATAGGAACAACTTCTGTGGAAATGAGATAGCGAGAAGAAAAGTTAATATTGAACAACCATCAACAGCAAAGTAAAACTTGGCACTACCAATTATCAAAATACAGCTTGGTACATACAGATATGTGGAGTTTTTGTTAAGCAAGTCAGATACTTGTCAGTCAAAATGAATATTTGAAAAGCCCTATTCTTCTAAAGCAGTTTTGTTAAATGTTAATGACTACAAAGCTCTGTGGCTGGGTGGTTCTCAAATGGAGGACACTAGTAGCAGCAGGGCCCAGATACCTTCCTTCTGCAGTGCCAAGCTAGCCTTCAAAAGAAACAAGCTGCTAACTTGGTCTCTGCTGCATGAGCAATGCAAAGGCCCAAGAGTCCAACAGGGTCAAATTAGCCAAAGTACAATCTCAAAGTTCTCAGAATTCTATGGGAAGAAGGCTTGATTGTTAAACTACTCTAGCAATTGTAGCTCTGCGAGGAGCATAAAGGGCTCTCCTAAAAACTACCTGCAATCCATGGCTGTCAAAGTGGTATAATTATGCCTTAAATGCATCTGTATTGTGAGTGGTTTGTGCTGGCTGCAGGCCATCTGAGGAAGACAGCATACACCTGTGTAAATCTTCCGGACATATCCATCTTTTGTTCCTCCAGTTGTTTTAACTTCCCATTTACCTTGTTTTTAGATGTCTTGTTTTATCTGGTTTTTAACTGGCATACCACTTTAGTTTTTTTTTGTAAAAATAATAATCAGTCTATAAGCTTTATAAATAAACGAAGGAATTTTCTAGCTATTTTCATACTTGTGTGCCAGTTACCGTCGAACAAAAGAAAGTATGCAGAGCTTGAAACTTGCTAGCAAAGGATGCTCAGCATGGAATGCAGCGCTTTGAATGAGTTCAATCAACAACAGTTTTCTAGCAAGCTTTGCAGCTACAGAATTCAGCCATGAACACATAGAAACTCCAGGTATCATTAGATGCTCTTTCTTCCACCCACTTGCTTTTAACAATGCCATACCTCTGGACTTGAGAAGGATATCCATCCATTTAGATCACTTGGCTTTTCAGAGTCCACATAAAGAAATACATAAGTGCTGTGGGTTGTTCTGTCTTTGATGAGAACTCCTGCAGCTCGCAAGATGAACGCAACGAACAGATTCATATGGATGTAGTTCCTTGTGCAGTGCAGTTTCCTGTGGAAGAAGAGAAGCATCCTCTTAGGAATCCACTGAAGTTGGTTTTATTCTGATCTGAATAACAGTATGTTCTTGCCCTGCTGTAAATGTTCTTCCTTCCTAGTGGGCATTTAGCGGCTATGGGTGCTAAGGACACTTGGATCAGCTAGGCCTGCATGTTGTTCCAGTAGCATAATTTCTGTCTTATCCTACACTGGGCTGAGCACACCTGACAACCAAGAGTATAGGGGCTCCCATCTCTGTTGCTCATTTTCTGTGAAGCAAGAAAGGAAAAGAGGCAGTGGCAAAGTTGGTGTGGTATTGTGTGGTTTACAACATATACTCTCTGCAGAGAACTGGACAGCTGGGGATGCTTGCTCCTAAATAAAAAAAAGTGTGTGTGTGTGTGTGTGTGTGTGTGTGTGTCCCTCCTATAGGGCTGATGAGCAAGAGGACCTCACTGCTGCCATTGCTATTAGATGGCCTCATGTTGCAGCAGAAAAAGACAAACACTACTTAGGGTGGAACTACATCTCTCATCCCAGTCAATAATTTGCTAAGAATGGGAGTGCTGAGACTAGTGGAACACTTACAGGAGAAGGTCAGCAGAAGGGGAATGCTTAACTCATGCTGGCTACAAAGATTCCCACCCACCTCTGCCATTTCCACGCTAGCTGGGTTCATCGCCAGTTTTGGAGCACAACTGCTTCGCTGGGGAGGCTTAGAAACTGCTTGTGTGAACATTTTCAGGGGAGAATCAGTAGGCAGGCAAGCATTAATAGGAACCATGTCCAATTAATTTATTCTCTCCTGTGGGTGTTGCACATTTGTTGCAATACTTTTGCGAAGGAAACATTAGATTTGGAAGCTTGTTAGTCAACATCTAGTTTATTCCTTGCACAAGGGCCTACTTACATTATGCAATCTTTTGCCTTCTTTTATAATGCTCAGGTAACAGGTGGCCCACTGATAATATCTGATCACCACTCTGTCCCTCTCAGCTGCCATGATACACAATGCAATTAAAACTGTACAGATTTCATGGTGTCATAGGTGTGGTATGACCAGGGCAACTTCGGCATTATTATTAGGTGAGCAGATCCTTTGATTGATCTGGGAAGAAGGAAGTTTCTCTTACTTTGTCCAGGATGACACCAGCCATCATTTAACGTTAGATTATAATGCAAACCCAGGTCCAAATCCCAGCTCCTGGCAATTGGAAAATGTACCACTGGGTAATTCCAGAACACCATGTTTTACTGAAAGATAGATTATACTGACCTGAGCAACATCAGTATGAAAAGTGCTAAGACAAGGGAAACAAGAGAAAAAGTATATCCCACAGTATAAATGTACAGGGTGGAGATCCACAATGTTTGTTCTTCATCCTAAGAACAACAGAGAAGCAAAGGAGTTAAATTGATGTAAAGTCTGGGAAAGAGATCATGCCAGGAGAGAAAATTCTGTAGAACAGCAATGAGAAATTTGTGGTCCTCCAAATTTTGTTGGACATCAATTTCCATCAGCCCCAGTCATATGGTCAGTGGCCAGGGATGATGGGTGTTGTAATTCAAAAACATCTGGAGGACTACAGGTTTCTCATCTCATCTGCAGAAGATCACTCTAGCACATAACTCAGGGCTCATTCAGACTTCATTTTGTGCCATGTTTTTAGGCACGGGTCCAGGCTTTAAAGCTCTGTGTCTAAGCATGGTGTGGTTTTTTTTGTTTTTTGTTTGTCTTGGTGCTTTCCCCAGGAAAACCTGCATTTTACTGCTGAATCAGAGCCAATCGGCAATTGGGCTTTCCATGGATTGCTGTTTGCTTTGATTCATACCTAATTAACATATCCTCTCCTATCTTTCTAAACATTCCTACAAGCCCTCACTGTTTTGGAAACCAGACGTGTTTATCAGACATTTGTGGCGACCTATTATTAGTCATTACTTAAATGGAACCTCTGGTTACCTGATGCTGAGGGCAACCAATATGACAAAACTATGATCTCCTTTGTGCTGTCTTTGTAAGCTTACAAAGGTACCTAGGTATGCTAGGCTTGATAGTCTCCTCTCCAGTGGTAGTCCCCATTCCCTCAAAATTCCCAGGACCAGAAAGGCCATCCAGAGCACCACACCTTAAGGTGCTGCCAGTGAAAGGAAATTCCCCTTCCCTTGTACATATGGAAGTGCATTCTGCTTGTAGAGCCAGGAAAGAGAGAGAGAGATGATCTGCCTATTTTGTTTTCCCTCCTCCTGGATGGACTTCCATGTGGGAATGTTGAGGGTGGCAGGAGAGGATATATTGTTTATTAATATCCTTCCTAACTTGTGTTAGCAAGTTTTTTACTTAGCAGAGTTTACATTCCCCTTCTTACATCAGAAAGCTGGTTGCAGCCTTGTTAGAACCTCTTACTATTATGCAATTCAATCTGGCAGCCAGCAGTTCAGTCCAGGAAGTTCGCAGGATGAAAGGAAGATGGAAAAGAGGGAAGGTAGCAGCATGCCTTGGCCTTTTACGAGGTCTGGAAAGGTCAAGCCCACCCACTAGTCACATGCAAGGAAGGATGCTCCAGCCAGGTGTAACAGGAAGTTTGTCTGGCTGGACCAACATCCCCTTGCACGTCCACTCTAGGAAAACAAGGAATGTTATATTTGACTGCTCCCAGTGGATTACATCCCACATTCCACACTTACATTCTGTGAATCATTTTGGAAAATGTTCCAGATGTGCTCTATCTGTGACCTAGATTAAAGTTATACTCATTGTTTTGCAGAGTTCCATATTATGTGCATGTAACTCCTATCCATATGTAACTAGTAGGTGGAAAGTGTGTGTGTGTGTGTGTGTGTGTTTTAAAAAAGCTAAATTCCTCATGAGTGTTCATTACATCTCAGAGTAGTTTTATGTGGCTGGAATAGTCATAGGTGCAGATTCCCATATGAATTTGTATGTACCATATGGAAGAAAAGGTGAAAGTGAAAATGATTGCTCATTATATTTATATAGTGCCTCTCTCTTCTAATGGCTTGACTCATTCTCCTCATATCTTTTAGAACCAGCTCAGCAGTCAGAAATCCAAGAAACGTTGGGGGGAAGAATGTGCTCAACCTAAGCATCCAGCCTGAGTTGACCCAATTCTCTCTTCTAAATAAACACACAGACTACCCATTTTCAGGTGAAGTACTCAGTGGAAACAATTTGATCAAGAGGATTTCCAGAGGGGATTAAGCAGGTTACTGTATTAAACCATAAAAAGGCATCTCTACTCACTTTTCTCTGGTAGTGGCTGTCCCCAGAACATTCAGTGCGGTTATCCCAGACCACAGTGGAGTTTTCAACTTTTTTCCAAATCCCTTGGTCCAAGCAGATTCTGTATACGTTTCTTGCACTTCCTAAATGTAAACAGACGCAAGCTCAAAGGTCAAGCCACACATTTCATTTTTCAGACATGGTTTAGTGCCGTCATCCTTTCATCACTTGCCTAGAGACCCCTGAAAATGGAGACTTGGCTGGATGTATGTGGCTCTTTGTAATGTCTGTTTATTTGGGAGGTAACTGTAGAAAGCTTAATATTTATCAATGGATTAACACTGTCAAATTCTCCTAATTCCTTGTTTCTAAAGCCCCTGTCAGTGCTTAAACCCAAAGGATAAGATTGTATTTCACTTAATTCCATCTTACATGCTTTCAATTATTTGTGCTTGGGGTTGAGAAGCAGTCATTGATATTGTATAATTAACCAATTCAGGACTGCAGATTCCAAAGGAGGATTAAGTGAATCTGGCCACCTTCCCTCTTTCATTCTTGAGTGATCTCATTGGCTCCTTTAAAGCTTGCTTCCTTGCTTCCCCATATTGTCTCCTCCTTACTACTGTAGGAGTCTGCTGATGAAATCATGTTTCTACCTTGGCTGTACATCATAATCCATACATCATACCATGTATGGAGTGCGGCAGAATTGGATTTCTGAGTATGTGTCAGGAGAGATTTGATTCAATTATTTCTTTAAGAAGCTACCCTACACCATCAGTGTTGAAGAGTCTCAGTTAGCAGTTTCTTTGCACGGCAAGGTACCCAGTACAGAACTCTAGAAGGAAAGAGAAATGTTCTCATATATATTACAGCTTTGCAATGTGCATATATTTCCAAGTCTTGCCTTACCATTTTCTATCCATGGTAAATAATGTGGGCAGGGAACCGAGACGATTCCTGGAGGTGAATGAGGCCAGCAAACAAATTCATCAAAACTCCCATTGCAGTATATTCCTGAGAGAGAGGGAGAGTCTTTTAACATTCACTAAAGGATGCAGGCAGCTGATCACCAAGGAATGCAGTGTGTTCAAACCAAGCCATACTGATGTTGCACCTAAGATACATAACTCTGCACATCTTGTAGCATTTAAATTAATACCTCTAAATGAAGTTTACAGCTTGATCATAAGCAGGGCTCAAAAGCAGGAGGGGATGTAGTTCCACTTCTTTGCAACAGACATAACAGAATCTGACCAAACTTGAAATGAAACCCTCTTATGTTCCTTTTTCTGCCACTTTGAGCACTAAACTAAGACTTACAGTGAAGCATGCCAGCAGCCACCCTTGTGCTAAGCTGCTACTTGTGCTACTTAGATAAGCATTTCAGCTAGATATAGATGGTGATTTAGATTTCAAGCAAAGTTCTCAAGAACATTTATCAATCAAACTTTGGGGATGGGGGCATGAATGGAACCAAGGCATCAAAATTACTGAAGCGAGCAACCAAAACAAGCACGAAGCTGGCTGATTATCATTTTGACCACATCATGACCACACATATCAACAGGAAATGAATGTAGGTGAGTGAGAACAAATATAACAAGATGTTCCCAAGAGGCCAAATGGTTAGTTGAAAGGATTAGAAATGAATAATCAACAAAAATAATGATGATAGCATTCATACAGAATACCTCAGTAATTTTTATGACAACGCATAAATATTATTTTGGCCAGATCACATCCTCATACCAAATGTCAGCAGGAAATGAATTAAGATGACTGACAGAAAATGAAACAAGATGTTCCCAAGGAGGTTCAGTAAATATTAACAACAACAAACAGACATTTGCATAAATTATATCAGTAAACAGCCACCTTAAGGTAGTAGTAGAAAAGTACTATTATCACAACCGTATTAAAAATGAAAGACTGAGGCTGAAGGAACAGTGGCTTGTCTATGCAAGTTCTTGTTTGAGATTATATTTGAACTGCTTCTGTTCCAGCTCACATTCCCAGTCTGCACTGCACCAGCTTTGACAATACTGTTGACTGTCAAACAAACAAGAACATGTCATAACAAATCCCTCTCCCTCTGAGAGACTGAGGATACCAAGGGTTTAATCCTTAGGCCCTGAGAAGGATATCCAATATTCCCATCCCCACTGCCAATGAAGCATTCATTGCCCTGACCCAACTGATGGCAGAGGCCAAACGGGGGCTTTTCAGGGGTGGTTCAGGGGTGTGGAGGGAGACTGAAAAAGTGACTTGACACCAAAGGATCCAAAAGCTGTTCTGATCCCGCAATATGCCATTTTAGCATATTCAATAAAATACATCTCATTCTTCTCCCTATCCTGCTCACCAAATTTCCACCATTTCTTGCTCTTTATACTTGCATCCATTTTGGTGAGAAGCCCTACTACTCATGATCATTTAGTTATCACTGGGCAGTTTTCAGCTAACACATCCCACCAATGCAAGGATTTCCACTTGCAAATGGGACTTTCATTTCTCCCCTCCCCCATGCACCCTCCCAAAATCTGCTCCACAGGGTTGAGGGAGCCCCTAGAACAGATTGCAGGGAAAGAGGGAGGGTGAATGCTCCACTGCACAAGCAGAAATCTTTGCAGTGACGTTAGGCTCATGTACTGCTGATTTGGATACAACACATTTCTACAAGCTTTGCAAACTATTATTTGTGCGTTGATGATGGTGAAGGTTGCTTTCTTACCTGGGCTGATCGCAGACTCGTGCAACATTTTCAAGCATGCTTCTTTATAGTTAAGCAAATTCACTCTTATTTTCTCATAAGATCCTTCAGCCTGCAAGCAAAGAAAACATTGTATATGAACCATTTGAATATGGAAGTTAGTTGCTTCCCAAAAGGTGCGTTAAGAGAACGAGGTCAGCATTTTATATCTGTATTCTGGCAACAGCTTGCCCAATTTGAGTGCCCCAACACCACACAGTAGCAACCCACACTTCTCCCACTAAGCTATTCTCTTGGGGAAACATTTCTTCCAACACATTTCCCTCAACAAAGTAAATAGGACATGTTAATTGCCAGTTACACAATGTTTGACATGTCAGCTCTTAGGCACTGTGGCAGCTTAGTGAATGGCTGATTTTTAACATTGGACATGAAACAAAATGTTACCAGATGACAGATTGAGACAGCTAAAGTGGAGAGGCTAAACTTAAATGAGAGGTTGTCTTCAGGAGTTGCATCCAGTCAAATATAATAACCCTTCCCTTAGTATGTGAGGTGACACATTGTCAGTTTACCAGTGGCCAAGCAGTCCAAAGGACGCAAGTTCATATTGGCACCTCCATGCTCTCTTCTTACCCCGTTTTTATCTCCTAGCAATGTTCTTTAGTTTTCTTTATTTAATTACACCCTGAATAAAATATGGGGGGCCCCCGCACATAAGCCCCACCCTGCATAATCGATCACAAGACACAGTGTGCACACACCATTTGAATGGCAATGCCCATCAACACCCCCCCCGTCACCTCAAATATGTTACTGGGAGGGCCAAAGGTACCTTGGCCCCTAGGAGTTGGCTTCTGCACTCTTCAATCATTCCTTCAGGTTCTTGCTTCCCTCCATACTGAGAATGGGTTCTGGTGTGGTGGGAACATAAGAAGAGGCATGCTCAATCAGATCAAACACTGATCTAGCCCAGCATCATGCTTCACACAGTGGCGAACCAGATGTTTATAGAAATCCTACAAGCAGGAGTCTTCTCCCACTTGTGCTAATCTGTGGCTGGCAATTGAAGGGGCCATTGATAGGCAGATTCATGGAGGGCAAGTCCAGTTGCCTTTGAGAGCCATCTACTCAGCCTTGCCCAACCTGGTAACCTCCAGATAATTTTGGAGTACAATTCCCATCATCCCTGACCATTTGCCATGTTGGCTGAAGCAGATGGGAGTTGTAGTCCAAAACATATGGAGGGCACTAAGTTGAGGGAAGGTCAGAGTAGCTGAAAGTGACGGCTGATTCTCATTGTGAGGGATGCTGTGGAAGAGGACAGAAGATGGAATTAGCATAAGGGATCTCCATATTAATGGTGTTTATAGACTTGTTATAATTTTTGGAATGTATTGAAAGACTGGAATGTATTACTGATGTCTTTGGCCTCCTTTTTGATTCTGCTTCAATATTTCATAGCTGTTTTCTGTGATGGTTTTGTTTTATTCTTGATTATGTATTTTAATAACATAAAAGAAGAAGAAAAACGAACATTTTTTAGGACACTTAATATAAATCCAGTTTTCTAAGATCTCCCAAACACAACTGTAAATAATTGCATCCGCTGTGGCTTTGCTAACTGCTGTATTTAGATAGTTGAAATCATCCTCTAAATACTAACTAGAGGTAATTCACCAGACCTAAGCCAAAATGTCACATGTAAGTGGAGCCTACTTTTAGACCTCTGGCAGTATTGGCTTAGTCCATGAAGTCTTATTACACCACAATAAATGTGTCTATTTTTAAGGAGCCATAGAACTCTTGGATACAATTCAATATGTCTAACTTAACCAAACAACCCCCCCCCCCACAAACAAATCAACCACACCCTAGGCCACCCCAATCTCTCTCACCACCAAGGAAACATAACAAGCAAATAGAAAGAGAACCTACTCAAGTGATGCTGACACAAAGCCCCACACATGCACTAAGTAAAAGAACATAAGCTTTACCACCACCCCTCTCTCGTCCCTCTTCCTTTCCCCCAACCCTATACTGCAAATAACACCAATGTCTTAAAACAAATGTAACTGATCTGTAGAAAACACAACCTGAAGAAAGAGACAATGCATGTGCTTTTGTAAACGAGGAAAACCTTTAATAAAAAATATTTTAAAAAACAAATGTAAATGTGACACACATCTGAATGTGATTCTGTGTCACGGGGGGAAACTGACATTCCCTCCACTGCTCTCATGAGACAGACAAGGGAGTTTTGATCAACCTTGACTTGAAACTTACTAGTTTCACAAACCGCCATTCCTGATATAAGTCCCTTGCATCACTTGAGCATGCAGAAACGCAATATATGCACCACCTTCCTCAATATGACATGAAACAGAAATGCTGACCTTGGCAATAAACTTTAATGTCTGTGAAACATCAAAACACACACAAAAACACTCTACAACTTCCCACTTACATTTTTCTTTCTTTCTCTCATATTGGCCCTCCTCCCATGTTTTACCTTTTCTATCTTTCATTCCCCTTCTATTTTTCAGTGCAGAGCCAAGCTAACTGCTGACATCTTTGGGGGGAGACAGAATCTTTTCTGTTACGCACTTGACATCTTCTGTTCCTGATCAAAGCAGTTTTGGTGTGTTGACAGGTTTTATCTTATTGCTGAGGCATTGCTGTCTACTGAAATGACAGGCGTATAATAGAAACTCTTCTCTACTGGCAGCTCCAGTGCCGTTGCAAGGTAGAATATTCAGAGACCTCAGACGTATACATTCCTCTTTCTCAACAACTGGTGCCTCCCCTCTCCTGCTGATGTTTGTCCCTTAGTAAGTCTGCCCCCTTGAACTCACAGTAATCTCATGTTCAGGGTGAGAGCCCTTCCCAGAACAGTAAACCAAAATTTACAAATGCAGGAGTGTTGATTAAAGCTGTAATCCTAAACAAACTTACAAGGCAGTACGCCCCTTTGAGATCAATGGAACATATGACTAGGTAATCATTCATAGTTGTGCTGTAAGTGATGCTAAAAAGTGGTTCTAAAGCCAAAGGCAATATTTTGATGTTTATGTAACTTGATAATTGCAAAATTAGAGTCATCAGCCCATTTTTGCCTACCCTCTAAAAGTGCAAGCTAGAACAATATAACCTCACTTGGTACCATGCTAGTTGATTTATATTTAAATGGGTACTTCTTTCCCAACTTTCTAGTCTGTTGAAGGGGACAAAGTTGGGAAACGTAGATTTGTGAAAGTGCAGGCAGAGCCTCATGCACTCTGAGGCCATATATTTATCATCAATATAAACTGGTTTACCTGCCACAGCTTCCACTCAAAGAACCTTGGAAATTTAGTCTAGGGATCCTAAATAAACAGTTTTTCATACACTTACAAAATTTCCCACCCCCCAGACATCCCTGATAGCATCCACTGCTGTTAAGCACAGACTTAAATGTGAGGAGTAGGCATGCTTTAAAAAACCCCACACCAATTATTAAGGATTTTCTTAGGTTACAATACTACAAACATTGTTCCTACTTCCATTATCATAAAGTGCTTTCTATAGATTGGTTATGTTCGATGTGAGACTTTAATGTTGTTGAGTAGGCAAGCTTATAAATTGTTGGAAGATATCCAGTTTTAAGGCCTGAATTCTCCTGCATCAAAAGGAAATCAAATTGATTGACTTGAGTGACGATACGTCTGCCTACCAACTGACACTTCCTGAAACTGGCATGGTCAGGACGTGACGCAAATTTGATGGTAGAAGGCCCCACTTAATAAAGTGAATGGAAATTGGTCATTTATCATCCATATAATATGTAATTGTATCTTGCGGCAGCAACAGTCCTGCAGGGTGGATGAGTGATGTTTTTGGTTAAAATGGTCCATTAGCGTTCTGTTGTCACACTGACTCCAAGTGTCATAACCTCTGGTTTTAAACAATGAAATATGACTGATTGTCATTAATTGGCTTGAGGGCAGCCGCCTGAGTTGCAACCCAGTTAAGGAAAAGTACTTGAGTTGAAGATGATGGAAGGGATGTCTGCAATCTAATGCAATTTACTTTTTTAAACCAATTTAACTGCTTTCGCTTTCCTCTAAAATATTCTGCAGATTGCAGCTGAGTGAAGTTGTTAAAGATCCATAGTCTGGCCAAAGAACTACCGTTCCCTATTATACAGGTATGGCCTCTTCACAGTTGACGCCCTCCAACACACACACACACACACACACACACACACACACACACACACACGTGTACACCTCTGGAGGGGAGGGGGAGCCATGGGAAGGTGAGAAAAGCCCTGCTAGATCTGGCCAATGGTCCACATAGTCCATCATCCTGTTCTCATAGTGGCCAACCAGATGCCTCTGGAAAGCCTGCAAGCAGGACCTGAACACAAGAGCACTGTCCCCTCCTGAGGTTTCCAGCAGCTAGTTTTCAGAAGCATTACTCCTTCCAAGTGTGGAGGCACAGCATAGCAATCATGGTTAGTAGCATGGAGTAGCCCCAGAACTCCATAAAAAGAAAAAGATCTTCAAGCGCTAAAGTTCCTTTGAGGATTAGCATTGACTGTTCAACCATGCCAGTTTATACGGCAGGTGTGCCACTATTTCTGTTGACGTACACAAGGCCTTTGATTCTTTGGTTTAACTGGGATCTGGAGTACATCGCCAGTGTTGATTGCATGTGTCATTTAATTTTTTTTCATACTAAACAATTTTTTTTTTATCCATATAGGAATTGGAAGTATCCGAGAGAACCTTTGGGATGATCTTAGCCAAAAATGGAAGATGAGTTGCTTTTGGACAATTGCCCAAATGGCCGGGTCAGCGTTTTGAACAGATGCCCACCCTTGCAATCTCCCTTGAAAGTGACTGCCCATACAGAGAAGTGTTCCAAGGAAAAAAGATGTTTGTCACGGAGCTGAATTAATGCCCTTCCCACATGTGTGCGATGTCTCGAGCTGTTAACAGCTTGGCAAATGTCCCTGCGCTGGCAGGGAGACACTGAACAAAATGCTTGCCTTAAGCTTCAGTGAGGAAGAAACTTCGTTCCAGGATTGGTTGCTAAATTCTTCAAGAGAAGCACAGAATATGAATAGAGTTATCTTTTCCTGTTTTCCATCCAACAATTCCCTGAGCTTCGCACTGTGAACTTTTGACCTCTTTGGCCAACTGTCTGCAACTTGATCATTCTGTGCCCTCCGTTTGGCAGAAACGCACTCTCCTGCCATGCTCTTGTGCAGTCCAGTGGGATTTGCGCAGAAAAAGTGTCCAGCAGTTTGTGCCCTGTGTGAATGAGTGGGCGTGTGCATTCAATTTAAATGATCTTCCTCAGGCATTAAAACGAGCCAACTCTCAGCAGCTTTCTGTCTTCATCCTTCATCATGTCCCTACACTCTTTCTGACTCTCTTCCTTCTCCCAGACTCTCTGAACCAAAGCCATCCTTTCCCAGACATCAAAACCCACAGCTGGGCAAGGCCTGCATTAAAGGTAAAGGTACCCCTGCCCGTACGGGCCAGTCTTGACAGACTCTAGGGTTGTGCGCCCATCTCACTCAAGAGGCCGGGGGCCAGCGCTGTCCGGAGACACTTCCAGGTCACGTGGCCAGTGTGACATCGCTGCTCTGGCGAGCCAGAGCCGCACACGGAAACGCCGTTTACCTTCCCACTAGTAAGCGGTCCCTATTTATCTACTTGCACCCGGGGGTGCTTTCGAACTGCTAGGTTGGCAGGCGCTGGGACTGAGCAACGGGAGCGCACCCCGCTGCGGGGATTCGAACTGCCGACCTTTCGATCGGCAAGCCCTAGGCGCTGAGGCTTTTACCCACAGTGCCACCCACGTCAAGGCCTGCATTAGGACACACCAAATTGTCACAAAACAGTAGCTCTGAAAGTCTTCACCAGGCAAGATGAAATAGTGGGTGGTAGGAATGGAGGACTAGGGAAAATACCCCCATTATTAAAAAAAAAAACTAGTCTGGATGTTGTAGCCAAAAAGGTCAGCTTGAATATGGCTGCATACAAACCATTCATTTAAAGCACATGGCTTTCCCCAAAGAATCCTGGGAGGTCTTGTTTACCCCTCCCAGAGCTACAATCCCCAGGACCCTTAACAAACGGCAGGTCCCAGGATCCTGTGGGAAAGTAATGTGCTTTAATACACTGTGTGTTTGCAGCCTACGTGCTACAAGCTTCGCAGTTTCCCCGTCTCTAGTCTGGGTGCCTCTCTATTTTCTAGCCACAACCCCCATTGTTGTTTCAGTTTTAAGTCTTCTGCCACATCATCTGGGTCAGAAAAGCCACGGCACCTCCAGATTTGAAGGAGGGAAATAAATCTCTCTTGAACCAAAACAGGCAGCATATAAATCTTGAGAACTGATCAGAGAGGAAAACCGATAACGCAGAGGGTCGATTAATGAGCCCAGTGCCGAGAGCACAAAGAGTCACTTGATGATCGTTCAAGATAAAACTATTTACAAAAGAGCCATGAGAGAGGAATTCTCCTTTAGGGACAGGAACCAAATGGATTTTTCCCACCTACTCTTTCCCCCTCTCTGCTTCCCCGCCCCTCCCCAAATGTAAGCGATGAGAGGAGGTTTGTTGGTCAATGAACCTTGTCTTAAGAGGCATGGAATGGGGATGACGCAGTTGTTTTGTGGAAAGCTCGCTGGGCTCCGAAAACAGTTTGGCTTTCAGATGAACAAGGGGGATAGCAAGCGGCCTTGAAAGGGCAAATCAAGAGTGAGCCTACAGGTGCTCTTCATCTCCTCAGGCTTAGTGTCAAGATGCATGGGGTTCTTCGTTGGCCATGTGTAGTGTTCTCCATGACGGTGTCTGTGCGTGGGTGTTCACAAAGTGCAAACAATTAAATTTTTTGGAAAATGCAGCTGTAGAGGCCCTCCTGGGGGGGGGGAGGGAGAGGCTCCTTAACTCTATCCCATCAGTGGAAATGGGCATTGGCAAGAATTTTTCCACTGAACGCGAGGAACAGGTTAATTCCTCCAAATAATTAGAAGAATGGTGGGGATAATTTGATGTAGCACTAGGGAGATTGCTCTGCCGGCACAAACATTTTTGCTTGGCTAATGGAACAATCTCTCCTCCCCTCATGTGCTGTTCTGTAGTTTCTCCCACTCCCCCCTAAGCCAATTTGGGGGTGCGTGGGGGTGAGGAGAGGGGGGAAAGCCCAGTTGTACTAACATAAGTCCTTGCATGGGCTTCTACTAGCAGAACCGGTTAGCTGAAACTGGGCAATCATCTAACCATTTTGCTTCATATCTCAGGTTCTAAGTATGTTTAAAATGTACCATGTCGGCTTTTTAAAGCTGGGAATCTGGGGGTTATTCAGTGGGGCAAATTTTCCCCTCCCCCTTGTGGATGCCCATGCTGTGGAGACTCCAGTTTGAAGCAGTTTGCAACAAACAAACAAACAAACAAAAATTGGGCGGGGGGGGGGTAGGCTCCTTAACCTTCTCCCCTCTAGCATTTTACATTTTAAACCAGGGCTGGGAAACTCTTGGCCCTTCAGATGCGGTGAATAGTAATGCTGTTCTCACTTAGACCTTCAAATATGAAGTCCAATTAGACTCCCCACCCCCCTTGTGCCTAAGGAATTATTTAAAAGACTTGCATAAGACCAGAACATCAAAATCAGGCATTAAACATCATTGAAATGGCTAGGATGGAAGTAATGGAAAAGTAAACCTGATAAACAACTAAATATTAGCCAGATGGTATAAATATATTATTATTATTATTATTATTATTATTATTATTATTATTATTATTATTATAAAATGTTAGAGAAGTTCTTCATAAATGGTGGCTCAATATATAAAATTTAAGTATTTATAGATGGAGTAAATTTATAAATTGAATGTTTAGGTTAGGTGGAAAATGACGGGTAACAGCCTTATCCACATATAGTTTTATCACTCATCCTAAGTTTCTTTAAACTCAGTATATGTTAAATATAATATTTCATTTTTAAAGTAGTCCAGAAACATCTGGAGATTCCCCACCACTGTGCTAAACATTCTTCCCCAGTAATTGCTTTCCCTGCCTTTTAAAACATGGTTGCTCTATATTCCTTTGTTTTATTTTTAACACAGAGAAATGTCCTTACTTGCCAGGTTGCAACCTGGAGATTCTCCTTTTTACTTTTGATATGTGTTGCTGAATTCTACTCCTTCCTCCCTTGGTGCTGCTATCTGCTTCTCTCACCTGTCCATATGTGCCACGAGGGATAGGAGAACGTGCCCATTTCTCATTCTCTCATTTTCCAATCTTAAGTTCAGCTCTGCACATTTCCACATCAGTTTCTGATTTTCTTTTTTCTTTTCTTTTTTAAAATAAAGTCCTTTTGAAAATTCACCAGCATTTTAGTGCCACTTTCTCCCAATATACACATTTTTGTGAAGCAATTTTTTTCTGAACACAGCACATTTTTGTTTGTTATCTTTGCATTTTTGTGCATTTTTATAACCTAGTACATCTGTTTTGTACACATCACTTGGTTGGGGAAATGCATTGCAAAATTCAGAGAAGAGCGATTCGCCCCCCCCCCAAAAAAAGTGCAAATCAGGTAGTGCAAATGTGAATGGCATCAAATTTCTGCTCCATCCATATGTACCACCCAGCAGAAAGATAGGGGGCTCAAGAGCAGGGATGAAGGGGAAATGGTTGCTGCCCTAGCCTTCCAATTCTGAAGCAAATCCAAAATAAAGGAGGGCTCTTCACATCACAATCTGGCAACCCCACGCCAGCTTCAAGAGGGTTTCTGTATTAACAAAAAACACACCATAAGAATGGGAAACAAAAATCTTGCAGGAGGGGGAACCCATTCACCTCATTTTAAAAGATTTCTATGCAATAAGATGCAGCCTTTTCTCTTTCGTCTTCTTGTTCCTCTGGCTCTGCTGCCTACAGAGGCTAGTTTCTCCACCAGCCATCCTCCATACAGCAATATTTTCAGCCCTGACTATGGCCCAGCTCTGAAGCTTCAGTTAAATGTCTAGTGCTATAGCCTGGGGGTGCAGAAGGAGCCTGCTGGCAAGGAAGCAATTTCTCTTATATTAATTATTGTGATTATGACTATCACCACCACCACTGATTTATGAATCACCTTCTAAACAACCGTCTCAATGTGATTCACTGTAAAGATTTCTTGAGGTCAAAGGCAGAGAAGAACAAGTACTGTGGGCACTTCCAGATGAAGTGTTTACTGAACATGCGTCCCTATTTGGTTGCTGGGACGCCAGATGACGTTGCACCACAGCAAGTGTCACTCCACACTTTCCGTTGCATTTTCTTGTCACTTTCCTTGCTGCAAAAAGTCTGAGTTTCCCCCTGCGAAGCAGGTTTGCTGCACAATCTGCATGACCTCAACTTAACACTGTGTGATTGAATCCCAATCCAGAATAGTGACTTCAGAATATTCAAGGGGCCTTTCTGGGTGACAAAAGTAAATAGCACTGCTGCTCATGCTATTCTTAGCACTAGAGCAACCCTAGCCTGACCCTGAGAAGCAGTGCGCTCTTCTGTACCCTTGCAAGAGATGTGGTCAGGTTCTTCTTCCTGTATGGCAGAAGAACTAGGCTGCAGGGGTCTTAGCTGCTCAGAGCATCACACACACACACACACACACACACAGAGAGAGAGAGAGAGAGAGAGAGAGAGAGAGAGAGAGAGAGAATATATGAGTACTCTAGCACAGCCTCCAGCTACACTTCTTTAAAAAGAAAAAAAAGGACGAGGAAAAGTGTCATGAAGTGATGGGGCAATGCTGAAACAGCAGCAACCAACATCTGTGGGTCCTGGCTGGCATTTCTCTCCCCATATTGTTGTTCTCCCTTCCCCATATAACATGAGTACATCTATTGCGGTGAGTCTGGCTTGGGTCATTCAGTACTTTCTGAGTCCAGATCTATCCACTTTAGCCAAGGGGTTCTCTTGTGAGCACAAAACACAAATGTACAACTGATATGAAGGTGTTATTATTTGGGGATAAATTGCTTTTGGAGGAGGAGGAGGAGGAGGAGGAGGAGGAGGAGGAATTAACTCTTCTGACAACTACTGATCACTTACTTCTGTGTCATCTATGTTTTAGTTGGCATTGGTAGCTGCCCCCTAAAACTTGAGAAGACTCATTAGCCCTGTGCAGGTGGTCAAGGTAGGGGCAATATATGCACCTAGAGAATGGGGAATCAAGGATTGTGCTTGCTGGCCACGCCCAGTCTTCACCCACAACTCTTAATTTGTGTGTTCAAACATGTTCAGTTTCTAAGCATACTGTGCATACCCTCGATTTTCGCATTGTGGAGGACATACGTCCATATTGGGGTCAGGGGACTGCACATGACATTTTACTGCCTGAGGCAAAGGACAGCATGACACTCCCCACCACCGTAACATTCTAGATAAAAAGCTGAGCAGACTGGCAGCTGAATCTTACTTTGACAAGGGCAACAATGGGAGAGCATCCTCCACTGCACCTGTGGGCAGCAGACTAGCTTATGGGGCTCTTACCATGGAGGCTTCATGTGATGACAAACTCTATCCACTTTCCTGCCACTATCATCTGCCACCTAAGGTGGCTGCCTCACTCTGCCTCATGGTGAAGCCGGCCCTGGATGGGGAGTTTGTATATAGACCACTGTGTGGATGTTCCAGTCAATATGTGGAAGTCGGGTTATAGTGGCTCTTGTTTTGACTGTGTAGCAGTGCCCATGCTGCTGCATCAGAACAAGCACCTTGGGTTAACTTGTGACACCAGGGAGCATCTACAGGTAAGCTTGGATTGGCATGACAGCCATTACACCCTGTCTCAGTTCACAAATACCACATTTGCCAGGACAATGACTCACAGAACTGGCCTCTATGTTAAGCCTGTTGTCTGCCTTGCTTCTAATCAGCTGGTAGCTCAACAGAACAAATGATATAAATATGATGGTTCCTCCCTACCTAGGAACACTAATCGACAATAATAATGTTCCTTCCTAGGTTGAATAAAAGTGTGTGTGTGTGTGTGTGTGTGTGTGTGTGTGTGTGTGTATGTGTACCTTAAAGCACCTTGCATAAACCAAGAGATGCTTTGTAATGACATCATCCATGCTGAAAGTCTTTCAAAAGGCAACAGAGCTGACTGAAATCTAGCCTTTTGAGTCAACGGGTGACGAATTCACTTGGTCCTCCATGAAAATATGGCTTTTCAAAATTTGCAGACTGGAGGCACAAAGTTATCTGAATGAGACTGTTATCCAGAAGGTGGTTTAAGGCATGACACTTAAGCAGCAACATGAATGGGGAAATGTGCATCCAGAGGGAGAACAGAGGTCTGATTAATGGTAAAATAAGCCAACAGTTAAATGTTCCGCACGCATATGCTGATGCTATGCATTTGTTGAAGCTATGGAATACAGCAGACTTTTAATAGGTTTTTAGAGCACCTAGGAAGGTTTTAGTGGTGAACACAAAAAGATATGTTTATAGACACTGTTTCTCGTGTCTCCTCTGTGAAGTCCAAGTCGTATAGGTGGTAGAAGGGGGGCGGGGAGGATAGCAAAAGTGAAATGAACAAGTTGGAAATGGACAACATTTAAAAAATAAACCTGTGCTGAAATAAATGAAGCCTGGTGTAGAAAATCTGAAATCACACATATAGTGTCTCCAATTGCAATTGTACAGGAAAAGCAATAGCCGGCAGGGAAGAGGTAAAGAACTTGCCATGCAAAGCCTTATAAAAACAAGTTACATGCTGCACAACATACCGTGAAATAAGCTCCGCTCGTGAACATGCCGCACTGTTTTGTGTATGCAGAGATGTCAGCCCAATGGAACATTCATGTTTTAAAATGTATCATTGCTAAAATGGCAAATTTTCTTACCTGTTTGATCAGAAACAGCATTGTGATTGCAAAGACGGGTGTGGGACATGTCCCAGAGTACAGCTTCATGGTGCAGAAGAATACTGGGTGTTCCAGTGTGATCCAGGGTGGCAAATTTGTATACTCAAGCAAATCACTGACTCTTGCAACCCAGTTAGCTTGTGATCTCCTTTAGCAATCTCGGTCACACCCGCTGTGTTCTTTGAAAATATCTCCACTTTCAAAGAGTGACTCTTTACCCATTAGAATAAGTTCCTGAATGTCAGCAAAAAGCAACAGATAATCAATCTGCTCCAACCTGCAGAGTTCTTAGAATCGGGTTTCCTTTTGCTTCTTCTGTGTTGAAAGAAAAAAAAGGGGGGCAGTGAGAATTTAGTATAAACTTTACAAGCACATCTGCTTTTTGTTGCCGATCCTCCCAGCCAATGAGGAATAAGAAAAGCATCACGAAGGACTCAGGATTGGAGTTCTGTTCTCATGACACTCCTAAGTGCCCACTGATTTGGAAAGGACTTGTGTCACTGGGAAACTTTATCTGGAAGACGGTTGATGAAAAGGTGGTCCTGGAGCAAATATGAGCATGGAAAGCCTATTTCTGCAGCAATCTGACAGGCCATTTCCTGAACAGCTGCCAATATGCAGGCAGCTGAGTGATATTCTTTAGCTCTCCCCCCCCCCCCACTGCTGCCCCGAGGTGACTGGACAGAGACTTGAAATATGTCAGCAAGAGGAAATTAAGCCCTCCCACTCTCTCCAACCCGCTTGGGGCTGAATGAGAAGAATATATAGGAATCAATCCTGTGGACTTGTTAACTTTCTTGCATGAGACCAGCTCAGTCTACAGGGACGTTTTTCCTACATCTGATTGTTTACAATTGGCTTGTCCCAAGAATGCTGAAGGTGATTAAACATCCTGGTTGAAGGACCTGAATGCAGCAGGCAAGGATTTATGGCCATCAATGTATACTAACTGGAAACCAGGAAGCTTATTATAGTTATTTTAAAAATATATTTACAATATATATCCTGGAAAGTAGTGACAAAGAAAAGGATCTGAGTTCATGATGGATAACCTTGCAGAAAATACTCTTTGATCACAATGCTGTGATTTGGATTGTTGGTTCTACACTTGTGTGTAAGTCTTGCAAATCCGAAAGACTTTGAGCAGGACTAGGAGACCTTTGACCCTCCCGGGGTTGTTAGACTCCAACTCCCATCAGCCCTAAGCCAGTGTGTCCAATGGTTTCCCACCCGGAGCTCTTTTTTGCATTAGCATGGGTCTGCAGTTCAATTTACCATTTATTGGCTGCGCTTCAGAGCAAAACAAACCCACACAATGCGGTGGGCACCCAACCCATACACGGATTGCTCACAGATGCAGAGCTGTTGGTGTCCGAGTGAAATCTGCATTTGCCACTGTGGTCTTCCAGCACATTTAAGAAATCTGACATGGGTTCATCTATAGAGATGAGTCTAAAGGACAGTATAATTACCAGTTCTCAAAGACAAGCACCCATGATCTGCTAGAGACTGTCGAAGGAGATAACCCAAGAGTCAAACTAGACATACAACACGTGTGTGTTGGAAGCTTGAAGGCCACTTTGCTTATTGAAAAGCAGCTTCAGGAGGGAGTGATTTAGAGCACAGAAGGGGTTTTTTGGGAGGGGAGATTATACCCACAGGCCAATTTTCAGCTCCAAATCATGCTCATTCAAGGTTCTGTCACTCATGCTGTGTTCCAGACCAGCAAACTTTGCTGCAAACCTGAACATGGAACTTGAAGTGGGGGCTGGTGGGGTTGGCTTTTTTTGGAAGATTTAGAATATTGTCCAAAAGAACCCATCCCATTGCTTCTCTGCACAAAGTTTCCCCATCCTAAAGCTGCTGAAGTAGAGTTTGGCCTTCAGCACGAGTCCATCATCCATTGCATATCGACTGTTTTCTATCAAATTATTCCACAGACCAGCATGATCCCAAGTATGATCAGAGTCTTCCTCACTCCAGCCTTAATGGCAGCCAGCCACTGAATTGCTCCCCACCATCGAACTGCTGCACACACCACTTTCCTTGGACTATTAGCAGAAAGCCCAGCTGCAGGCCTTCGTTAAGAAGCCCTGCCAGGCAGGTGTATAGAACCCTGCTGAATAAACATTGCTAGTTTCCAAAAATAACATTTAAGTACTCTTAAATTTTGCAAATCAAGTGTATCTATGCAAACGTTGGGTAATTTGTATAATGTAGTCTGATGAGATTTGGGTTTTGGCGAGTGCAACAAGGTGTAGAAAGTTCAGTAGAGAACTCTGCCCTACGAATTAGTCCCCCTATATCTGTGGGAAGTCTAATGAAGCACAGTATGTTCTGTAAGCTCTTGATATGTGTCACAGCCTTAACTCCTGACTCCAAAAGGTGGGGGAAATAATTAGGTAGCAGCTATTTTTGCACTGATCTTGACTAATAGAGTGGAATTGGTTGAAAATGGAGGCTGATTGGCAAATGGGGAGAAAACATTCATTATGCGAGTTTTCAAAAGAAAGGGAAGGCGTGGGAACAATGTAATAAGGAAAGCGGACATGAGCAAAGCCTTTAAATGAGCGGCGTTTGAATTTCAAAAGGCCAGATTAAGGTGGTCGGGGGGGGGGCATGGAGCAGTTCCCCCAAATAAGGTCCCCCTTCTCCGAAAAGGAAGACCCAAAGTAAAATACAACAAAAGAATAATATTTTAATAAAAACTAACAAATTTGTAGGAAGCACTACATTTCCCTATCCCAGCTGATTTATATGTCCTTCTGTATCTTCACAAAAAGCCATGTGGCGTAGGTCAGGCCAGGCCATGGATGGTCCTGTGGTTTAGAACTGGAAGCTCCCACTTTCATCTCATTACTTAAATAAGGACAGTGAAGGAAGACAATCTAGGCATCTGTAGGCAACCTGCAGCTCTCAACCTAATGAGCCAGAGGGGAGAGGCATGATTTTTGCATGCCCCTCGGCCTGCACCCTTGGCAGGGGCCAACCTAACCAACCCCTAGGTATGCCCCTGAGGGTGACCAGGAAGAGCACCTAAGACCCAGCTACCCACTTCCTTTTCTCTATCTTAAAATGTCTTCCTGGAAAGACATCTTGGCCTGAGGCAGGAAAAGTAACATGGGTGCTTATGCACACATCTTTTCCTGACTTAATTTGGGAGTAACTGAAAATCAGCATAAGGAGATCCATCTTGTCACTTGCCACTTGGTTGGTGGACACGTTCTACAAGGTGTAACCAGGGCAGAGGTACTTTATGTCTTGTAGGGTTGCCAGCCTGGCTGATGGTTAGGAAAACTAAATGAAAAAGCACCCACGGAAAGCATTGTCTTAATGAGTCTATGTTAAAGATGCAAAAGTGAGCATGCTTTTATGCAGTGAAAGGAAGGGAGGGGGGGGGGGGGGGTAGAAAGAGACTAATGTGGCACCACCAGGAGTTTTGTAACGATAAGGAATCTCAGGGAAGACACAGAGAAGCACAGGCATAAAACGAACTGCAATTAGAAAGAGTTGTTAGCGTTAGGAAGGAGGATTTTTAAAGGCACATTAAAGGAGGCTGAAGAATTGTGTAGGGGAATTCTATCAGATATGGCTGTGCCTCATTTCTCAAATGTTCCGGAATATGTGTTTGGTAAATCAGTACAGAGAACAGGAGTGTCATTTATCTCATGCTGTACACTGCCGCAAGCCTCTATATTGAACGTTGAATTCATATGTTCCACAGGTCTGGGACATGTTTTCCTTGGTTTGGGGAAAGGGATGGCAGCAGCCAAACACAGCCGGTTGCTGTGTAATCTGCATAACCCACTGGGAGGCAGGGGTATTCGTGTGATCGGCATTGGCAATAGATCTACAGTGAGATTGTTATTATTCTAGTATTTATTTATATCCCTCCTTTCCCCCCCCCCCCCAATTTGGGATTCAATGTGGCTGACACAAATTAAACAAGCTAAAACTGTAGAAAATACAATCAAAATGTCATTGAACCCCAACAGAATTAAAGTAATATTAAAAGATCCACAATAAAAACATCACAGCACCAGCTCTTTCCTCAGAAACATTTGGTTCCCAAAGGCCTGCTGGAATAGAAGGACAGCAAGGAGGAAGCCAGTCCAACTTCTCAAGGACACACAGAGAAGGGCACACAATCCCCCCCCCCACAACACAATAGCTTGGGTGAGATGTTCCAGACCTTAATAGCACTTCCACGATGCTAAATGCTCTCTGCACAGATGGCTAAGATCAGGGATGGGAACCTGTGACCCTCCAGATGTTGTTGGACCACATCCTAACCACTGGCCATGCCAGCTAGGAATGATGGATGTTAGAGCCCAACACCAGCTGGGAGGCCACTGGCCCCTGCCTAAGAACATCAAGGGTATGCAAGATCTCACATACTTCTTTCAAGTACCATGTAGTCATACAGAAACAGAAGTGTGATACAATCTCTTTTTCTAACCAAGGCAATGGCTCACTATCTTCCTTGATTTATCTTTGTTTGTCAACTGAAGATCACCCATACTGCAGCGACCTCTTCATCTGAAAACCACAAAACAATCTTGCGGCATCTTAAAAACGAATAGAATCTGTTACGGCTTTAAAGTTCCACAAACCTGTTGCTTTTGCTACAATAGTCATGGAATTACCCCCTCCAGACATTTTGTCATTAATTTTTTTTTTAAGTATATTCTCACCTTTATAGAGGATTTCAATTTGTCTCTGAGACTGCCCAGCTTCAGCATTGTGAGAAAATCAAGTGATCCCAGACCTGAGTAGAATTGTCACGTGAACATAATTCAGGCTTCTATATAGCCACTTCCTGTTCACCAGTGGTGAGTAAAAATAAATTCCAGGTGACCAAGTGGGGGGAGGGGCAAAGCTTTGGGGGTTTTGTCCTAATTGGAGTAATTAGCCACTCATGGTTAACAAATATGTGCCTGGGTTACTTTTGTGGCTTTGTTTGCAATGCATTAAACGGAGGCACGCTGAATTAATTGTGCACACTGAATTAATTGCACCCGCTGCTGCAGACCTGTGTTAAAAGCTCTGCCAAGAAACTGAATATAACCTTTTAAAGGGCTAAATGGGCCATACAAACCATAAGATGGAGAGGTCGGAGGGCTGACCTTTAATGTCAAATGGAGCACATGGAGAGGGGAGCAAAATCACCGAACAGCCATTTCCCCTTAGCCCCACTCCGATAATGAAAGTGAAGTGATCTAGGGGCAGGCCCAAGATATTTTGCTGCTTGAGGCAAAGGACAAACATGCCCCTCCCTCAGTTCCACACACAGAAATTGATTGGCATGAGCGTTGAATCTTACTTGAGCACTGGGAATGGGACATTCTCCTTTGCCAGGAGGACAGCTGATTAAGTTAGTGGAGGAAAGGATAGGCTGTTTAGCATACACAACCCTGTTCTCCAACACCTTAATGGCAGCACCACCATCACCCGCATTTGATGCCTGAGGCAGTTGCCTCATTTTGCCTAATGTGGAGAACTGGCCTTGCTTGGGGGGAAATGGCGAAACGCATCCCAGAGTAGAAAGGTCAGATTGGGAGGGAGTCAGATTTTACTGCCCCATCCCTTCCATTTGACACAAAAAGTACACAGACACTTTGTGGCCAAAGAGGTCAATTCAGGGAGATCTAGTCACTGCCCCCAAATCAACTAAGTTACTAAAGGAAGTATGTGGAGGCTAAACCAAAGTTCAACACACCACAGTGCCTAAATTAGCTAAAACAGCAAAAAAGAAAAGCAAAGAAAAGTTTATTGACTTGGCATTTAATCTGAGCTCCTTTCCCCCTTTTCTTTTGGAGTCTTCCTAATGTTTGCCTCACTTGCAAATTACAGCAGGTTTTTGTTTTCTCCAGTGCCTGTACTCACTCCCACACCACCTCCAAGTTTAGGCCGTATATAACTAGAAAACATCATGTTTAAAAATATAATGCCACGGCGAAAACATGGGCACTGTACATTACTACTGGATCAGGGAGAAAAACAGTGTTTGGTTTGTTCAAGCTGTGATGTAATACTTACACTAAATGGATAAGTGCAGAAGGAAAAGGGGATTAAACAAAAATCCCAAGGAAATGAATCTGTTATGAAGAATCCCTGATCATCCATTACTTGCGGTGACCTTGAACAAATCAGTGTCTCTCAGCTCCGGCTTTATAAAAGGGGAATAGAAATGTTATTGGAAAGCCTGCAATAATTAACTTGGCCCACAATCTTAAACTGATGTTTGAGGGTTTAATCAAATGGAAGCACCATCTCCTCCAGTAGTTCTAAAATCCAAGTGCTCTGACTGCGCAATTTTATGTGTATTTACTCAAGAGGTACAGTCCATGAAATTCAATGGGGCTCGCTTCTCAGAAATTGTGCAGCAAGGCTTAACTGAGGGCAGATCCACACCATACATTTAAAAAGGACATCCAGTGCACACTGAAATTACATGGCTCCCCCTCACCTGGGAACTGTAGTTCCCCCCTCACAGAGCTACACTTCCTAGTAACCTTAACAAACTACAGCTCCCTGGATTCTTTGAGTGAAACCGCAGGCTTTAAATGTGCACTGGATGTCCCACACCCTAACTCCTACATCACACTGGCTCTTTCCCATGCTACTTCCCTGGGCTCCAAGGTGTGCAGCACTACCAGGACTTGTGCAGATGGTGCGAAACTTGACTTTCCAAACAAAGCATTGGCACCTTTCCCAAGATAGTCAGGAAAGCAAGTCCTCCTGTGTTTACTTTGCACTTAATCTAATTCCTAAGTAAGAGAAGTGTGTGTGTTTTCATTCTTTGCTCCCCTTGCCCGCATTTCCTTCTTCACCTTTCCCAAGCCTGATCCCTGCCTCTGTGTGGTTTTAGGTCTCAGCTTTCCAGCGCTGTGGCGCGTGACTTGATAAAAGTGATCACTTCTGGGGCTGACGCCTTTTTGCAGCTTTTCACCTGGCGCTCTGTCTCCTTATTCCATCCCCCCCCCCGTGCTTTTTTTTTTGGGGGGGGGAGGGTGGCTGGGTTCCCATTGCTCCGCAGGGAAAGAAATGCACTCTGTATGCTCAGAGGCATTCTTGGAGAGTCTCCTCGTGCTGAGCTCAGCCCTGTTCATCTCCGGCTCCCATCCTGCGCTGAGGGAGGGGGCGGGAAGGAGGCGTCTTGGCAGCTCTGCCCACCTGCTCGCCTCACCTTCAGAAACGGCCAGCGGCAGCCTGGTGACTGGCTGGATGCTGCGGGGGGAACCGGCGATTTGAGAGCGGGGATTTTTTTCCACCAGCAGGGGCTTAGCCAAGAGGCGCGCGGCGGCAGCCCGAGGGTGCCTCTCCCCGTGCGCCCTATCCTGTCCTCGCTCGGCGTCGTTGGATGCAGCCTCGGCAAGGCGGCAGTCCTCAGCGCGATGGGGGTGGACCGGCGGCAGCGAGCCTCGGCGGCGCTCTCGCTCAGCTGCCTGTCGCTCACCTTCTCCATCACCGCCTTCAGCAGCAGCTACTGGTGCGAAGGGACCCGCAAAGTGGCCAAGCCCATGTGCAGCGAGCTCCGAGGGGGCACCCACTGCATCCGCTTCAACACCTCCGGGGGCCCCAACGACAGCAACGTGGTCCAGTACATCTGGGAGACCGGGGACGACAAGTTCGTCGACCGGAAGTTTCACGCCGGCATCTGGTACTCTTGCGAGGAGCTGCTCCTCGGAGACGGTGAGTGGCGGCCTCCCCGTCGGGGCAGCAGGGACTAGTGGTGAGCCGGGGGGGGGGGCAGCTGGAGAGGAGGACCGTCTGGTGTGTCTTAAGGGAGCGGAGGCTCCTTTCCGAGGCGGGGCTGCGCCGGGGATGGGGAATGGGGGTCTTTCAATGACATCCCGCGCGGCCACCGGCAAGTCACTTTGAGCCTCACTTTTCCCATCTGTAAAACGGGAGCAAGAGCTTACGCGTTCCTGGGTATCGGAGCGCAAACAAGCTATGTTGCTTCTGAAGCACAGTTTGCTTTAAAAGAAATGGCTACTAATGAAGTGCAATCGTCAAAGGCTTCTTTGTGGGTTAATAGGGAGGAGACGATCCGTTGTAGTGGTATGGCATTCTTTGTTGAGTTGTTATCCCCCCCCCCCCCCCGTCATTCCACATTTCTGTCTTAAGCTCGCTTATCACAATTCCCCTCCAATTCCGATGGGGTGGGATGAGGGATGACCCCCCACACACACACCGTCTGTCCCCCACGCCCAGCACTGGCTCATAAAGGAAAGGTTACCCCAACAATATAACACAGACCGAGGTATTTGGAGCCAATAGTAGGAGGAACACGATATTTAAAGTGTGCAGGAGAAATAGTTAAGCAGAACTCATGTGGCATTAACTCTGCTTGCTTTTTAAAAAAAAATCAGTGGAAATAGGTTTTTAAAAGAAGTAGTAATAAATAATTCTGTGATAAATAATGGTAAACTCATTAACACGCACACACTTGTAGTTAGCAGTATTCTGGAGCAAAAGGGAGTCTTAAGACATGACACAGATGAAGGAGAAAACGTTTTACTTACTCAGAAGAGTTTCAGTGTGGAAAATCAGTGCTGGTACAGCAGCAAAGGATCGGCATCGTGGCTTCTTGGCTGCGTTAGGAAATCAAAAGTTTGCAACAGAGTGGGAAGATATATTACTCCTAGTTATTTTTTTCCTATGTAAATATAACTGCTGATCCAACTAAGTCTGTCTTGATGAAAAATTGCCTCTTTAAACTCCACATACCTCACCAAAACATTACTAGAAGGAGCATTTCACCAGAACTGCATATTGTCCTAGGGTGGAATTAAACTTTACAAGTGCAATGTGGGATTTCCAACCCCATGTTTTTTCTTCTCAACTGCAGGGGGGATGTTTCAGAGACCTAGACTAGTAGGGGGTGTTTAACCCTAATTCTCCCCTAAAAATGACCCCCTCACCTGGTTGCTGTAATCATTTTTCCTGAGCGAGAGGCAAAGTTGATTTGTGGTAAGATGTCCAAACTTCTAGGGGTAAGGTTGTATAAATTTGAGTGATATCCCTTATTTCCAAAAGAAAAGGAGGAGGAAGACTATTTACAGGAAGCTTGTTTTTTGAAGTCTAATGGTAAAAGCTAACATATTTGTTAGTTGTGTGCCATTTTTTTAATAGCACTTCCTCCAGCCACAGGAAGTCCACTCAGTTTCCTTGTTCTCATGATGACACCTTTCCTGTGGGAGAACAGATTCTTTCCTGTGGGACAATAACTTGATTTGTTGCAGAGAAGCGATAGTAAGCACCCTGTGCATGCCATCAATCCCCCTTAGACATCTGTCGAGATGGCATTTGTACAATGACATTCATCTTCAGAAACACCACCAGTGTAATCTTGTTTTTTGTTTAATTTGCTTGAAATGATGAAGAGAACAGCAGCTCTTGACAGCTACTCCAGAAACCAAATTGAGGCTTCAGAAAGAAGCAGGGGAGGGGAGTGGGGGGGGGGGAGAGCAGCATCTCTCTATCAAGAGGAAGATGCAGAGAGGAAAAGTGAAGGATTATCTCCCGTACATCCACACTGAAGCACCTTTAATTTCCAAGGCATCACTGTGCTGTTATCAAGTTTTGCAAGCGGGCTTCCCATAGGAATCTGGTTGGCTGTTGTGAAGACAGGGTGCTGGGCTAGTTGGAGCTTTGGCCAGATCCAGCAGGGCCCTTCTGTGTTCACAGGACAATAAAGAAACACCTGCTGTGTTTATTTTGAGATTCTGTGTTGCACACCTGTGTTTAGAGTGTATGAGGAGTGGCTGGTGGTTTTAGATCAAATGGGCTGTTCAAGAGACAAACCCTTCTCTCTCCCTCTTCCTCCCAGATTACCTGTGCATAGCATTTTGTGGGTTGTTATGCTTTCCCGAGCCTCTCTTTCATCTTCCTATATGGGGAAATAACCAAAGCACAATGTGTGCTCCCCAAGGAGACTGGACTGTGTGTTTGTTGTTGTTTAGTCATTTAGTCATGTCCAACTCTTCGTGATCCCATGGACCAGAGTATGCCAGGCACTTCTGTCTTCCACTGCCTCCCGCAGTTTGGTCAAACTCATGCTGGTGGCTTCGAGAACACTATCCAACCATCTCCTCCTCTGTCATCCCCTTCTCCTTGTGCCCTCCATCTTTCCCAACATCAGGGTCTTTTCCAGGGAGTCTTCTCTTCTCATGAGGTGGCCAAAGTATTGGAGCCTCAGCTTCAAGATCTGTCCTTCCAGTGAGCACTCAGGGCTGATTTCCTTAAGAAAGGATAGGTTTGATCCATGGGACTCTCAAGAGTAAGACCAGCCAATTTGCTGAACAGGGCTGCTTGTGTCCATCAGTGAACTCTCATTCCTACCAAAAGGGTCGTGCATCACAGAGAAGCACCCAGGAAAGCATTCACCAGTCTTCTACCCCAAACCAACAAGAAAGTCAAAGACACCCCCCTCTCCATTGAAATCCCCATTGTCATGATTCAAACAGAAGATGGCTCATTCAGTAGAGCATGAGACTCTTTATCCCAAAGTCACTGGGCAAAATATTCCTATGTTAAATGATTCTTCTGGTCCCCTTCCAATGCTACAATTCTATAATTCCTGTTTTCTTCCTTGGCACCATCCTCTTGCCTCATTCTCCCTTAATATAAATTAATAGTTGTTGTTAAATAAGTGTCCCCCATGACACTCTTAGTTTGCAATTCAGTACCCAAGAGAAATCCCAACTGAAGTCGATGGGGCTTTCTTCTGAGAGTCCACATGCTTTTACCTTCTCCTAGTAGTTTTAGTGGGGAGGGGAATGAAAGAGAGAATGGAGGTCAACTGGGAAGCCTGGACAAAACATTATTACCTTCAAAGGAGAAATGGGTTGGGGAGAGAAACAATGATTAACTCTACCTTGGATATTACAGCAAAGCTGTGGGATAAGAGTTGGATTCAGCTGAGCAACAATAGACCCTCTTGAATTCACACTATCTTTTTCATAGGATACCTGTGGTTCAGATACATGTTTTCGCCTGATGATGGAAACATGGTTTTTATTGTTCCGTGAGTGGGTTTGGATCTGATGTGTAAGTTGATGGCGTTTTCAGTAGCATTCTGCCTAAAAAGTATGAGGGTCCATGCTTAAGACCCATGTTTCTGTGCCATGGCAATGCTGGGAAGCACAAGATCCATGATTTTTACAGTATGATCTGTGAATTTTGCAGTGCAATCTGTAGCCATAGACGTGATCTGTGATTTAATGATGTTTCAGAGGAGTGGTCCCTTGTAAAAATAATGGAAATTCAAGGGGATCTTTTTTGTTTTGCTTTTGTTTAGTAGAGCCAATGTTATGGACAGCTGTGCACATATAATGTGGATGTGCTTTTTGCAGAAAATTTAAAACCAAACAATCCACACAGCTTTATTCACAGCTGTGCTGCTGAGTACGTGCACACTTAAAAATAACACACGCAAAATGAAGTGGCTGACCATTCAGCCTCAACAGCAAAGATCAGGAAATGTAGAACAATTTCTTTATTTTTATCCACAGAGCCACTCCCCCTACCTGAGGTGAATGTGGAAGTTGCCAGAACCAATTCAGCCACTCCTACCAGCCAAGAATTAAGTCATGTATGCTTAAAGTCATATATGCGTTGCTGGCTTAAAACACAGTGAGGCTGCTTTCTCTCTCACTGTGTTTCAGATTGAACTGCATGCTGCTATATATAGTGGCATAGTTTGATGTGTATTGAAACCTCTTGCTCCATGTACACACCAGTGGGTGGAGACAGGGCAGAGATATCTCAACCCAATGCACATTACCAATATTTGCCAACATTACTAGGGTTGGCAAAAATGTGTAGTCCTCTCCCCCACCTTTGTTTTTAGTCTGATTTGTGCTATTATAAACTTCTGTCGCTGGTTTTAAGTAGCACTGTTCTCTGTGTACAGGTATGCATAGCTTTAGAGTTGCCCTCTATTTCTCAGTGTTTTGCACTGAAACTTATCTGTGCTTTGGCAACCATTTTGGGTGGCACATGGATCCTAGCAGATCCCCACCTTTGCTGACCTTTGTCACCAGCTCTGCTTCCAGTGAATTCTATTTAAGAACTCAGGCCAATTCCAAACAACTTTCTGCTTCTGCGACTGGCAGGGAAAGCTTCCCCCAAACAATCCTCAGAAATGTAGTTTACCCCTCCCAGAGCCACAATTCCAAACACCCTTCACAAACTACAGTTCCCATGATTATTATGTTAAAGTGGAACGAGAGTGCTTTAAATGGATGGTGTGGATATGACCTCACATAATTATAGGTACTTCTTCAAGTAAGTGCTTTTTGTTTCTTTCCTGGGCTTGCAGCTAGACTTAAGTTTGGCTGCATTTATACAACACCTTCAAATTAGAAGATGTTTCACATGATGCTAGAAGTCAAGGTGCCCTGAGAAGCTTACTGCCTAAGCATTAACAGTGACAGTGATGGGGTGGGAGGGGGCAAATGTTCAGAGCCATGTGTAGTGGTGGAGTTGAATTCGGAAGGATTAGAATTGCCCAAATTGTCTGGCGTGCCACTTGCACGAATAATTTGTCACATGGTACTCTACCCACACTGTTCCATTTCCAGCATCCACCTACGTGGGTAACTAGCTGCACAAACTGGGCCAGTGCAATGACACAATCATAGAGATGGCCACCAAGAGAGAACTCCTCAGAGGGATAAATGGGCAAAATATGACTGACACATGGGCCGGAGTTTTAGCGGGAGGGGAAATCAGAACTCAGAAATTCTGGTGGGAAATACAGCAAGATTTGGCAACAGCCTGGCTCTGAAGTTAGAAGAGAAGGAAGGGGTGTAGAAGGAAGCGGAACTTGCCTCTGGCAGTCAGGTTTGGTAGGGGGTATTGGGGATCTAGGATAGTAGTCAGAGACAAAACTAGAAATTTTGGATTGGAATAAAGTGAAGTGTTAGTGGTGAAAAATAATATTTGGGAATCACTTGAAGTCAGGTCCAATGGCATTTATAAGAACATTTAGGGTGGATAAAAAAGTTCTGCAAATGTTGCCCATTAATAGTGCTCCTGAAGTTTGTGTGTATAACTTGTGTTGCGCTTTCATAGACTGGGAGGTGATCAGCTAGACTGAGAATTTGAAAACTGTTGGATTTCATATGGACTCCCCCAGTATTTGAACAGTGCAAGAGATGTGGCTCAGCTGGTAGTGTAGGAAACCCTTAGTCTTAGGTTTGTGGGTTTGAGCACCACATTGGGCAGAAGCTTCCTGCATTGCAATGGATTGGGCCAGGTAACTCTCATTGTCCCTCCCAACTCTATAGCTGTATGATCCTATAATTCAAAGTATACAAACTGCTCATCTCTTTTTAAGATACATGTGAACAGTGATGGAGTGGCTGAGTGTGCATTTTAAAGGGACAAGTGGTGAAAATGAGGAGAAAAAGGTGGAGATAGGCCATGGCTCAGTGGCAGAGCATCTGCTTTGCATGCATCAAGGTCCCAGGTTCAATCCCCAGCATCTCCAGGTAGGGAATTCCTCCTGTTTGAAACCCCTGAGAGCCTCTGCAAGAGCTGGATAGACCAATGGTCTGGCAGCTTCCTATTTTCCTTGAAGGCACAGCTTGTGGAGCATGCACAAATACAAAAATATCATGCAAGAAGCAGCCCTGCCTCTGCTTTGTTTTATAGGCACAAAGTGGGATGCCTGTTCTTTTAATCCCCCCCCCCCGGGGGGTTGCATTCCAAATAACACTGCAGCATTTTAGCTCAGCGCGCTGGCTTCCCCTACCATCTGCTTACAGCTCCCTTCTTGTTGCTTGTGGGAGGCTGTGTTCCTATAAGCCTTGGGAAGGTGGGAAGGCTAAGCTGGCTGATGAGATGCTCAGGTTTTTTTCCCCTTCCAAACTATAATTTGAAAGTGTACATTTTATATGCCTTATAGGTGAGAAATGTAGAAGTTTTATCAGCCTGACACCCCCGGCGGATCGAGGTAATTATATGCTGTCACTAATTCAAGTTTCTGCTCTTTCTATCTTTATGTTCGGTGTTCTGAGTCATGGGAAACACAACCCTAGAATAAATATATCCCCGTTTCTATGGGACAAACAGTGGCTCAAATCCACGTATTCTGAATGTTTGCCAAATTTGGTATATGCGCGTATTTGTGGTGGGATTATTTATTCTAGCTCTAGTGCATATTACCTTGGATAATTCCCAAAGAAACCCGAACTCAGTTTAGAAGCTGAAGCCCAAGGTGCTTGAAAAGGTTTAGGAAATGGTGGCATCCTCCGCAGAGTGGTGGGGAATAGTTTTGGGAAAGCTAGCACCTTTTGCTTCCATTCATCCTTCTGGAAAATGACTCTAGCTGTGTGCATGCTCCTGTCTTCTCTGTGTCCAGTACGCTCCCACTGCTGGTTTTGAAAGAGATAGACACACAACATTAGCCGCAATCCTTGTTTATCCTGTGCCTATCCTGTCGTTTCTTAGGAAATGCTATGTTTGGATCTGTTTTTCTCCAAACCAGCTTCAATCCGAAGTGAGAAAAAGAGCAACCCCACTCTATTTTAAGCAGGGACTGTGTAAGCAGCCTCTGTCTTGGACAAGAAGTTGTGTCTCCAGGCTGAGTTTAAAGTAGCCAAATTTTGTAGGCATGGGGATTTCAGCGAGAGGAGCTGGCATGGCAAACTACACCTGTTGAAATTCTTTCTTCTGGCTCACTTGGCTAAGGAAATCTACAGTGGGGGATAGGGGATGGACCTGGCTGCTCCCCATAGACTTCCTCAAGTTAGCGTACAGCTCAGGAGACTGAGGCTGTGTACACATTACCAGCTAGGTAAAGTGCAGCTAGGTCCTTCTTTTTCTCTATTCAGATTGAAACTTGTTTTGGGGGGAAACTCATCAAAACACAGCATTTCATAAGAAACTACAAGATAGATACGAATTGTGGCTAATGTCACATGATTCCCAAGGTGGTAGTGAGAGCACCCTGGATGAAGAGTAACCAGGAGTGTGCGTGCAACTGGAAGTGATTTGTGCTCATACTGTATTGTGATGGTCATTGGCTATAAACAATACAAACTGTTGATTAGTTGTTTGCAGCTAGACTTCCTGCTTAAGGTAGGTTGGGATGCAAATAGAGGATCTGACATACTCAGCCCCACTATGCTCATAATGCAGCTGTAACTGTACTGGAGTAAGTTGCTCTGTTCCATTGCACATATCCTGGCACATTCCTATGGACTGGGGTTTAAGGATTCAAGATGAACTTCTCCTGCACCATCTGTGAAAACTCAGTGATAACCAGCTCCAGTAAAAATCAGTTGAAGCCACAGTAAAGGGCAGGGCCGCAACTGTTTTAACTTTATGTGCATATATTGACAGCTTAATGGATACAGAATAAGGGGGAGGGTCTTGGGGCATCTAGGATTCTCAGAGCTGCTGACCTTTGTTGTTTCAGGGGTCCTGTGGCTCTCCATTGCAGCAGAGCTCCTCTACATTGCTTTGCTTCTGATGGGCGTCGCTCTAATGTTGATTGAAATTTGCTATTCCATCAGCATGCTAGATGGGCTGAAGCTCAATGCGTTTGCTGCAATCTTCACCGTCCTGGCAGGTATTTTATTATTACTTATTAAATTTATATAAGCAGTCTTCCTCCTGAAGGAGCCCACCTCTATCATTGAAAACATCAACAACAGTATACAACCAAAACTCTTAAAAACAGTTCAAAAACAACCCTCTAAAGATCGGTTTAGAACTTCTAAGTAACAATCACTGAATGTCACAGCTAATAATTTCAGGGATGCTAGGAGACAGATCTTTCAGCCAGAGTAAACAAGAATGTTTTTAGGTTCTTCCTAAAAGTTAATGATGAAGTAGGCAGATACACCTGAGACCTTGGAGAGCTGCTGCCAGTCAGAGGAGACAAAACTAGGCTAAATGGGTGAACAGTTGACATGATGTGAGGCAGCTGCCTGTGTCAAAATCTAAGTATGTCACTAAGTATCTAAGACATCTAACTGTGTCACTTCCTGGAATATGCCCCAAGCAGCAGCTGCAACTTTGGGCTTGAATTCTGCAATCCTTACGGTCCACTTCTCATGGTGTCCTTCAGTTTGTGCAATGGCCTCATACCAAATAAATCCAGTTGGGTGGATTAGTTGTGTGCCCCTCACCTGCTTCCGTATGAGAGGGGCTTTATCTTTATCTTCCTTATTCAGTCAAGTATGAACCATCAGGAGCTAAGCCTTTTCAGGCAGACAGGCTTAAGGTCTGGAGAAAAGGTGAAGCCTCAACATTATTTGTCACAAATCTCTATCTAATGACAACAGAATTCATTTGGTATTGAGCAGCTGAAGAGATTACTGCCTTTGAGATGTTCTGTCAACCTCTCCCCCCCCCCGCCCCGCCCCCCCCGCCGCCCCCGGAATTTCACCTAGTGCTTCTACAAGCCTGGGTATACATTTGAGTTTTAAAAATGTTTTTAGATGTTCTTAACTGTATTTGTTTTATTTTTATTGCATGGTGTGTGTTTTTTAACTGTTTGCTCCTTTGGGCTGCTTTGGGAGGGGAGGGCAGGAAATCAACCTGATGGATCTGCAAACGTGAATTAAAAAGAGGTTCCTGCTAACAAAGCTTTGTGAAATATTTCAGGTCTCCTGGGAATGGTGGCTCACATGATGTATACAACTGTATTTCAAATGACCGTCAATCTTGGTCCAGAGGACTGGCGCCCACAGACCTGGGATTATGGCTGGTCCTACTGGTAAGCTTGTGGAGGGGCAGTGGGGGAAAACATAACAACAAATGGATGAACATGACCCGCCAATCATTCTGATTGTTTGGTTAAATTGGGGGCTAGTTGTGCAAAAGAGAAAAGAAAAGGGCCTCCACA